>NC_064615.1:170682753-171882753 GCF_023898315.1 Schistocerca nitens
GGAAAAAGCAGTTCTAACAAATGCTTCAAGTTAGAAGCAGGCATGCCACGAAGGCATGAGTTCGACTCTAACATAAACTATTATTGCCTCATACAGGCATTGAGAGCACACAAGAAGGCTTCTGGTGCCTTAAAACTCTGTTTTTATTAGTTTATGAATTCCTACTGTACTATCTCGTATGACATTGATATCACGTTTCACTATGTGATCGAAAGTATCCGGACACTCCCAAAAACATACGTTTTTCATATTAGGTGCGTTGTGCTGCCCCCTACTGACATCCACCTCAGTAGTCATTAGACATCGTGATAGAGCAGAATGTAGCGTTCGGCGGAACTCACGGACTTCGAACGTGGTCAGGTGATTCGGTGTCACTTGTGTCATACGTCTGTACGAGAGATTTCCACACTCGTAAACATCCCTAGGTCCACTGTTTCACACGTGATAGTGAAGTGGAAACGTGAAGGGACACGTACAGCTCAAAAGCGTACAAGCCACCATGTTGACTGACAGAGACCGCCGACAGTTGAATAGGGTCGTAATGTGTAATAGGCAGACATCTATCCCGACCATCTCACAGGAATTTTAAACTGCATCAGAATCCACTGCAAGTACTATGACAGTTAGGCGGGAAGTGAGAAAACTTGGATTTCATAGTCGAGTGACTGCTCATAAGCCCCACTTCACGTCGGTAAATGCTAAACGACACCTCGCTTGGTGTAAGGAGCGTAAACATTGGACGGTTGAACAGTTGAAAAGCGTTGTGTGGTATGGCGAATCACGGTACACAATGTGGCGATCTGATGGCTGTGTGTGGGTATGGCAAATGCCCTATGCGCGTCTTTTGGCGCCGCGTTTAGTGCCATCAGTAAAATTTTGAGGCGGTGGTGTTATGGTGTGGCCTGTTTTCCATGGAGGGGTGTTGCACCCATTATTGTTTTGCATGGCACTATCACAGCACCGGCCTACTCTTATGTTTGAAGCACCTTCTTGCTTACCACTGTTGAAGAGCTATTCGTGGATGGCGATTGCATCTTTAAACATGTTCGAGCACCTGTTCATAATGCACGGCCTGTGGTGAAGGGGTTATACGACGATGACATCCCTGTAAAGGACTGGCCTGCACAGAGTCCTGACCTGAATCCTACAGAACACCTTTGGGATGTTTTGGAACGCCGACTTCGTGCCAGGCCTCACCGACCAACATCGATACCTCTCCTCGGTGCAGCACTCCGTGAAGACGGGTCTGCCATTCTCGAAGAAACCTTCGCTAAGGGTGGGCCAACACCATACTGAATTCATCGTTACCGATGGAGAACACCACGAACTTCTAAGTCTTTTGGAGGCAGCTGTCCGAATACTTTTGATCACATTGTATATCAATAACAAAATTAATCAATTCACTACACATTTAGCAAAAACACTATAAGATATAAAATAACTTTTACTTTTTATGCTAGTATCTACTATGATATTACAAAACTTGTGATAGTTAAAATATTGAAACATCATAACAGTCACTTCCCTGTACAGAATATACTGACAGGTTTCTCTTTTAAGCAAAGTTATTTACTGACATTGTTTAGTGAAATAAATATTCAAGGATTTACATACATACTGGACTCAAATGCCATATACACAAGAAATTAAAGACACCTGTGACTACTACAGACAAATACAAAATTTCTGTTTACAAACAGTTCTCATTGTGCTAACATTTCAGATCTTGAAAGGAGAGAGATCTTTTAGTTTGCCTGTTTCCACATCAGGTAGTGGGTAGCTGCTTCAGTGTGAAATACGATCTATTTTATACGGTTCGGCATAACTTATATCGTCCAGCATAAATTAATTGTCACTTTTAATTTCTCTTGTTAACAGTGAAAACTAAGGGTGTGTCTTCAGTAACACCAAGTATCCTTGTTGTAACTGTGTGTTATTCTTACTTATTTGCTTATCATATTTCATTTCTCTACTTTCTTTTGTAACTGCTACTTTTCTTGACCATGGGACGGAGTAAGCAGCATGGCAGGTTTTATGAGGACATCGAAAAAGTGCAAAGAAGAGCAGCTCGTTTCGTGTTATCGCGCAATAGGGGTGTGAGTGTCACTGATATGATACGCGAGTTGTGGTGGCAGTCACTGAAACAAAGGCGTTTTTCTTTGCGGCAAGATGTATTTACGAAATTTTAATCACCAACTTTCCATTCCGAATGCGAAAATATTTTGTTGACACCCACCTACGTAGGGAGGAATGATTATCATAATAAAATAAAGGAAATCAGAGCTCGAACGGTAAGATTTAGGTGTTCCTTTTTCCCACGCGCCATTCGAAAGTGGAATCGCAGAGAAGTAGTACGAAAATTGTTCGATGAACCCTCTGCCAGGCACTTAAGTGTAAATTGCAGAGTAACCATGTAGATGTAGATGTAGATGTAGAGGTACCATCTCTATAGTGTATGTGTAGCCTTCGAGTATCCCACAGCGCTCAGAAAATACACATACATAATTGTTTAGTAATTGACTGAGATCGTTCTGTTGCTCAGTGATTAAATATTCAGTTTTCTTAACTTTTGAGCTAATCCGTTGTAGTTTGGCAGGTAATTCCTGTTCCGCGTCTGAGTAATAATATTCTCGCTCAGATAGTTGACATGCGATATGCAATACCTTCGGCCATTCATATTTTACTTGGATCCTCTGGCATTATTTACCATTGATTTCTTTTGCCCGAACCATTTCAAAAATGGTTCAAATGGCTCTGAGCACTATGGGACTCAACATCTTAGGTCATAAGTCCCCTAGAACTTAGAACTACTTAAACCTAACTAACCTAAGGACATCACACACACCCATGCCCGAGGCAGGATTCGAACCTGCGACCGTAGCAGTCTCGCGGTTCCGGACTGCAGCGCCAGAACCGCTAGACCACCGCGGCCGGCCCGAACCATTTCCGCCGGCCGCTGTGGCCGAGAGGTTCTAGGCGCTTCAGTCCGGAACCGCGCTGCTGCTACGATCGCAGGTTCGAATCCTGCCTCGGGCATGAATGTGTGTGATGTCCTTAGGTTAGTTAGGTTCAAGTTGTAGTTCTAAGTCTAAAGGACTGATGACCTTAGATGTTAAGCCCCATAGTGCTCTTAGCCACTTGAGCCATCTGAATTTTAACCATTTCCAGAGCTAATCATCTACCTCTGTCCTCGGGCTTAATTTCCCAGTTGAGAGGTCAATTTTTGCTTTCCTCAGCTGCAAGAACTAGCAACCAAGTATGCGGGCTACCACAAGACCCCTTACCACGAGAAAAGAGCGTGAAATCTCGTTTTATTTTATTTAAATCTCTACCTGTAATTGGTGCTTTCTAAGTGGTGAGTGGGCGCCAATAGCACCGGTAACTTAACTGTTGTTGTTGTTGTTGTTGTTGTTGTGGTCTTCAGTCCTGAGACTGGTTTGATGCAGCTCTCCATGCCAACCTATCCTGTGCAAGCTTCATCTACCAGTACTTACTGCAACCTACACCCTTCTGAATCTGTTTAGTGTATTCATCTCTTGGTCTCCCTCTACGATTTTTACCCTCCACGCTGCCAACGCTAGAATTGATGCCTCAGAAGATGTCCTATCAACCGGTCCCTTCTTCTTGTCAAATTGTGCCACAAACTCCTCCCCAATCCTACTCAATACCTCCTCATAAGTTATGTGAACTACGCATCTAATCTTCAGCATTCTTCTGTAGCACCACATTTCGAAAGCTTCTATTCTCTTCTTGTCTAAACTATTTATCGTCCATGTTTCACTTCCATACATGGCTACACTCCATACAAATACTTTCAGAAATGACTTTCTGACCTTTAAATCTAAATTCGAAACTAACAAATGTCTCTTCTTCGGAAACGCTTTCCTTGCCATTGCCAATCTACATTTTATATCCTCTCTACTTCGACCATCATCAGTTATTTTGCTCCCCAAATAGCAAAACTCCTTTACTACTTTAAGTGTCTCATTTCCTAATCTAATTCCCTCAGCATTACCCGACTTAATTTGACTACATTCCATTATCCTCGTTTTGCTTTTGTTGATGTTCATCTTATATCCTCCTTTCAAGACACTGTCCATTCCGTTCAACTGCTCTTGCAAGTCCTTTGCTGTCTCTGACAGAATTACACTCTCATCGGCGACCCTCAAAGTTTTTATTTCTTCTCCATGGATTTTAATACCTACTCCAAATTTTTCTTTTGTTTCCTTTACTGCTTGCTTTACTACTTTACAGTTACTAACTGTAAATGTCAGTGCTTTGTTACCGTGACCTTCCTCTTTGAATAATTGCGTATCCATAACATTCACTGAGGCTCCGGCGTCAGTAATTAAGTTTACAGGTACCTGACAAATTTCTGTCCCAACCACTGCTTGTAGCAATTCAGTGTTGGATTTATTGCATTTGTTGTGTTCAGTCAAAAAATCCTGTTCTATGCCAACGCCCTCGCTCTAGTGCAACGTGCTAATTCCGTTTTATGCATAACTGCTGGGGCTGTCACTCCGGCCCACTGTCAACAATTGAGTTCAAATTACGGCTGTCTCTAGTTTGTTCGATACGAGGTCCCCGGACGGTTGTCATCCGTTACCTCAATCATCCGCAAGTGATGATTTTGACTGTACGATGGAGGCAGATTGCTTTATCCCTGTGGCGCAGAAATATTGATTTCATTTCTTGTTATATTCTGGTTGTTATGCGGTAGTACTCACTTTTTGTCCCCACTGATGTCGGTATCCACCTTACCCTTGATTATGTGTTTTCCTACCTTTGGAACTGCTATTGTAATTTGTATTATATCGGTCGTCATGTCTACGCTTCCTGTTGTACTGAGATTGGCCAGTCCCATTCGGTGAGCTCTTGTTGTTATGGTTGTAACCATTGCGTCTACCGTACCGTTATTGTTACGGTTGGGTGATTTGTGCCGCTTTTCATGTCTGGACTCTGGTTCACCACTATTTCCGTGACCACTGCATTAAATCGATGGAGTGTAGCACTGACATACCGTGTTCAGGGTCATGTTCTGGTATATTATTTAACTTTTACTTCACATTAGACGGTAGCTGTGCCTTCAGCAAGCGACTTACGTCTCTGTTTGAGATAGGCTCATTCCAGTAACGGGTTTTATTTATGCACTTTTCAAAATATTTTCTCAAGTTGTCTTGTTTTGGATTCTATGCTTCTGGTCTATAGACTTGTTTTCTCAGCCTCTCTGCTCACAAGTATAACAGATGTTAGCAGTTTCCATTGTCCACAAGGCTGTACGTGCGAAATAATAAGTTGTATCTTTTGTCTTTCCGTACTTGCTGACGGTAAAATATTTCTTTTATGTCTCTTTGATATCACAGTGTGAATTGATCGTTTTTCGTTTGTGAACACTTGGAATTGTCGGTGCTTCTTTAAGCTTTCCTCCAATCTTATATCTGTCTGGTTGGATACTGCTGCCACCTTCTCAGTTTGGCGTTCTGGCGGGTTACTAAAGTCACCCGCACCGAATGCGTATGGGTATTCAGGTGAGCCAACCACACGATGTGCATCTCTGTATATATTGTTTCGTGACACATCTGTATCTATTGATCGTCTGTTGTCTATCATTCCTTTATCTTCTTCAGATATACGCTTTATGACTTCATTCTTCCATATCGGTATCCCAGTCTTCAACTGGTCTTTAAATTGCTCTATCTCGATGGGAATATCTTCGATATCCCCTCTGTTGCCTACTCTAGCTTCTTTGTTGACTTACCGTAACGAATCTTTCACTACAGTGTCAACATGCTCGCTTATTTCACTATCCATCCTTTCTAACCATAATGCCACCTTTTGTTCAACCTTTTTAGCCTGAGTTGCGAGATACTGCTCAATGTTCATGCTACCATCTAGCTCCAAGTATGCCATTCTATCAGATAACTGTTGTACGTCATCTTTTATTACCGTTTGTGCAGACTGTAGTGTCTCTACATTCCGTGCCAGGTTCTGTATCAATGTTGTTTTCATAGGCCTGTTTCATTCCTTTCACTTTGTTACTTAGCTCTTCTAATTCATTTTTTATCCGACTAGCCAAATCTTCGTCCCTTTCAGTTAATTTAAGTTGCCTATTATAATCTTCATTCTTCTAGTTTGAGTGCAAATTGTTTGTCACATTTTCTACCACGATCTTCTAACGTGAATGGAAAAGTTGCCTGTTGTACTCTACTACAAATTGATAGACTTTTTTATATTCATATTGTTATATATTTGGGTTCCACCTTCAGTGCAAGTTTATGCCGTCTCTCCTTTTCACAATTTGTTAAACTATAAAATGAGATTTGAAAGCTGTTAATTAGTGTTGCATATTGTCTTCAAAAATTGGTTTCTGTGTAGAACTTACTTAGCATCTGCAAGAGAAATCCTTTACTGTTGTATTAGATGATGTTTTCATTGGCTTTATATAGCAAACGTTTTACTATTCACAAAATATTACAAGTGCCTATTGTAGCCCAGGCCACGTCTCAAGTTGGGCTTTAAGTTAAAACACACACACACACACACACACACACACCTGATTACTCAAACAGTTACAGCTCGACCCTTAACATTGAAAGCGAACAGGAGAGAGAGAGCTAAATCTGTAATGACGCTCTTTTTTTTTAATGACAAATAATTAACATGACCTCATATATTGTGTTGTAATCAAAGCTAAATCTTTTTGACATTGTTTTTATGGATCATTACATTAATTTAAAAAATTATGTGACAAACGAAGTGTATATTACATTTTCTAAACACACTGGTTCTTAGCGTTTTGTGAATAGTTCTTAGAAAAAGGTTTAGGTTGTTGTTCATTATTCATCGTTCGTAAGGGAATGTTATAGTGGCTAGCCCAATAGTGGACTGAGGTAGATGCTTTAAATTAGTCTGTAGAGGAGGGGTGTGCCATGAAGAAATATGTCGTTAATCTCGTGTGTTTCTGTCACAGGCATTATGTCTGATATCACTGTAGATTATTCGTACTGAATTAACCCTAATCATAATTACACTACTACAGTAGTACAAGTTTATATGCCAACTAGCTCTGCAGATGATGAAGAAATTGATGAAATGTATGACGAGATAAAATAAATTATTCAGATAGTGAAGGGAGACGAAAATTTAATAGTCATGGGTGACTGGAATTCGTCAGTAGGAAAAGGGAGAGAAGGAAACATAGTAGGTGAATATGGATTGCGGGGAAGAAATGAAAGAGGAAGCCGCCTTGTAGAATTTTGCACAGAGCATAACTTAATCATAGCTAACACTTGGTTCAAGAATCATAAAAGAAGGTTGTATACCTGGAAGAATCCTGGAGATATTAGAAGGTATCAGATAGATTATATAATGGTAAGACAGAGATTTAGGAACCAGGTTTTAAATTGTAAGACATTTCCAGGGGCAGATGTGGATTCTGACCACAATCTATTGGTTATGAACTGCAGATTGAAACTGAAGAAACTGCAAAAAGGTGGGAATTTAAGGAGATGGGACCTGGATAAACTGAAAGAACCTGAAGTTGTAGAGAGTTTCAGAGAGAGCATAAGGGAACAATTGACAGGAATGGGGGAAAGAAATACAGTAGAAGAAGAATGGACAGCTCTGAGGGATGAAGTAGTGAAGGCAGCAGACGATCAAGTAGGTAAAAAGACGAGGGCTAATAGAAATCCTTGGGTAACAGAAGAAATATTGAATTTAATTGACGAAAGGAGAAAATGTAAAAATTCAGTAAATGAAGCAGGCAAAAAGGAATACAAACGTCTCAAAAATGAGATCGACAGGAAGTGCAAAATGGCTAAGCAGGGATAGCTAGAGGACAAATGTAAGGATGTAGAGGCTTGTCTCACTAGGGGTAAGATAGATACTGCCTACAGGAAAATTAAAGAGACCTTTGGAGAGAAGAGAACCACTTGTATGAATATCAAGAGCTCAGATGGCAACCCAGTTCTAAGCAAAGAAGGGAAGGCAGAAAGGTGGAAGGAGTATATAGGGGTTTATACAAGGGCGATGTACTTGAGGACAATATTATGGAAATGGAAGAGGATGTAGATGAAGACGAAATGGGAGATAAGATACTGCGTGAAGAGTTTGACAGAGCACTGAAAGACCTGAGTCAAAACAAGGCCCCGGGAGTAGACAACATTCCATTAGAACTACTGATGGCCTTGGGAGAGCCAGTCCGGACAAAACTCTACCATCTGGTGAGCAAGATGTATGAGACAGGCGAAATACCATCAAGAAGAAATGTTGGAACACGTGAGGCAATACTAACCTTACGACTTATCTTAGAAGAAAGATTAAGAAAAGGCAAACCCGGCCGCGGTGGTCTCGCGGTTCTAGGCGCGCAGTCCGGAACCGTGCGACTGCTACGGTCGCAGGTTCGAATCCTGCCTCGGGCATGGATGTGTGTGATGTCCTTAGGTTAGTTAGGTTTACGTAGTTCTAAGTTCTAGGGGACTAATGACCACAGCAGTTGAGTCCCATAGTGCTCAGAGCCATTTGAACCATTTTTTGAAAGGCAAACCTACGTTTCTAGCACTTGTAGACTTAGAGAAAGCTTTTGACAATGTTAACTGGAATACTCTCTTTCAAATTCTGAAGGTGGCAGGGGTAAAATACAGAGAGCGAAAGGCTATTTACAATTTGTATAGAAACCAGATGGCAGTTATAAGAGTCGAGGGGCATGAAAGGGAAGCAGTGGTTGGGAAAGGAGTGAGACATGGTTGTAGCCTCTCCCCGATGTTATTCAATCTGTATATTGAGCAAGCAGTAAAGGAAACAAAAGAAAAATTCGGAGTAGGTATTAAAATCCATGGAGAAGAGATAAAAACTTTGAGGTTCGCCGATGACATTGTAATTCTGTCAGAGACAGCAAAGGACTTGGAAGAGCAGTTGAACGGATTGGACAGTGTCTTGAAAGGAGGATATAAGATGAACATCAACAAAAGCAAAACGAGGATAATGGAATGTAGTCAAATTAAATCGGGTGATGCTGAGGGGATTAGATTAGGAAATGAGACACTTAAAGTAGTAAAGGAGTTTTGCTATTTAGGGAGTAAAATAACTGATGATGGTCGAAGTAGAGAGGATATAAAATGTAGACTGGCAATGGCAAGGAAATCGTTTCTGAAGAAGAGAAATTTGTTAACATCAAGTATAGATTTAAGTGTTAGGAAGTCGTTTCTGAAAGTATTCGTATGGAGTGTAGCCATGTATGGAAGTGAAACATGGACGATAACTAGTTTGGACAAGAAGAGAATAGAAGCTTTCGAAATGTGGTGCCACAGAAGAATGCTGAAGATAAGGTGGGTAGATCACGTAACTAATGAGGAGGTATTGAATAGGATTGGGGAGAAGAGAAGTTTGTGGCACAAATTGACTAGATGAAGGGATCGGTTGGTAGGACATGTTTTGAGGCATCAAGGGATCACAAATTTAGGATTGGAGGGCAGCATGGAGGGTAAAAATCGTAGAGGGAGACAAAGAGATGAATACACCAAGCAGATTCAGAAGGATGTAGGTTGCAGTAGGTACTGGGAGATGAAGAAGCTTGCACAGGATAGAGTAGCATGGAGAGCTGCATCAAACCAGTCGCAGGACTGAAGACCAAAGCAGCAGCATAATTACACTGCAGTCTCAAATAGAGATGTCAACTGCGTAACGATTATAATTTGAAATGTTCAAAGCGCATAGTGTGACAGTATTCTTTGTCTACACATATACCATTTTTTTGTGATAAGTTACAATACAGCATCACCGGTCTATTCCGGTCTAACTGTGTTGGTGAGGCAGTAAATTTATCCACAGGGCAGTGACTGCGTCACTGCAATTCACTTTGGAGGTGTGGCGGTGGGACTTGTAGTCCCGTACCACCCTCTGACGGTGACAGTACTACATGAGTCAGGCAGAAAAATTTAGCCTAACGTGGGCAGGTATGATTGGAAAGTATTGGACGTAGAATAGGGGCTAGTCCCGCCAAAGGATGCGTCCTTGGTGGGCGTGCCAGACCTATCGTTAGCCATGGTCGGAATCCGATTCCTCTAGGATGGTTAGGGGAACCGGATGTCGATGCCAGCGGCGTGGAAGTGTGGTCCCAATGTAGCGTAACCCATGGACAGTGTCCCGCAAGGCATCCACTTTCTCATAGAGCCACCGCGCGTTGTTGCGTATGGTTCTCTTTAGGGGGACGATATCCGCTTCCTCGTGGAGAGTGACAATTCTCGTGAGTGGCGGGGCGTGCAGGCTCCACCTGAGCACCTTGTTCTGCAGGCGCTGCAATGTTAGCATCCTGGTGACACTAATCGTGGCCCTGCAGCAGATCCATACGTGAGGGCGGGCAGGATAACTGTTCGGTAAATGCGGAGCTTCGTATGCAGGTTAAGTTCCCTACTGCGAAAGAGCGGGTACAAAGCCCTTGTTAGCTTTTGCCCCTTGTTGGTGACATACTCCGCATGACAGTGGAAGAGTAACTTGTGGTCCATCTGGACCCCGAGATAGGTGGTTGTCGGGGACCAGAGCACCTGCACACCTGCAATCGAGATATTGCGGCGGAGGACTGGGTGCCGTTTCGTGAAGTAAACTGCCGTAGTTTTGGCGGGATTTAGAGCTATTTTGTTTGTCTGGCACCAGGTGATAGTGGCGTCCACCTGTCGCTGGAGGCAGGCAACGACTGCGTTAGTAATGCGGCCAGTGGTGTATAGTGCTGTATCGTCAGCGTATTGTGCTAGGTGGCACTCGGGGATGACCGGCATATCATTGACATAGATATTAAAAAGGATGGGAGATAGCACCGATCCTTGTGGAGTGCCTGCCGACAATTGGCGAATGCCAGAACGCATTCCCCGTTGAGCCACTAGGAAAGTCCTACCACGGAGGAAGTCATCCACGATCTTGACATAAATATCCGGTATAGGGGTCTGTGTCAGCATCTTGTGCACAAGGTTGTCTTGCCAGATCTTGTCGTAGGCGTTTTGCAAGTCCAGAAAAACGGCAGCTGTCGACTTGGCAGTGTTGAAGCCTTTGCTGATGTGTTCAGTGATCTGTAGGACCTGAAGTTCAGCAGAAAGGTGCGAAGTGAATCCAAACTGTTCAGGACGGATCGTCCCGGCTGCCGCAAGAGGTTGGGAAAGTCGGTGAAGGATCACAGATTCAAGGACCTTCGCCATACTGTTTAGGAGGCTGATGGGCCTGTTGTTGGTGGGGACTGTAGGGTCCTTGAACCTCTTGGGGATCGCAATCAGCTCGGCTTGTTTCCACTGAGGGGGAAAAAGGCCAGATGTGAGACAACAGTTTAAAATCTTGGTGAACAAGATGAGTGGTGTGCGGGGAAGGTGGCAAAGATGTTCATTTAAAATTCCGTCCAATCCAGGGGCCGACCGGCCACGTTTCCGTCGAAGGATGCGCTGAATTTCTGCCATGGACGTAAGAAGGAGAGCAGACTGGGGTGGGCGGTTGCGGAAAGCAGCAACAGCTGTCAGAACTTCATGTTCTTCCTGTAGTTCGTTCGGAGAAAGGTCCTGGACCAGAGGGCGGTTTTGGGCCTCGAACGCATCTGCCAGCGTTTCCACAATTTGAAGGGTATCATATGACAAGCCCGCTGCTGTTCGAATAGTATGGGCAGTCGCTGGCTTTGAACGCCGCAGGGTGCGAATGACAGCCCAGTCAGATTTTTGGTGGAGTAGGAAAGTGGACATCTTGTCCTCCCACTGTTCAGACCTCCATTCGGCGAGCCGGTGGCTGAATTCGCGTTGGAGGCGTCTCATTTGGCGTTTGTCCTGAGGGTCACGAAACTGCTTCCACCTCCGGCGTTAGCGGTTCTTTTGCACCTTCAGCTCTCGTAACAGAGGGGCAAGTCGTCCAGGGGTGTTAAATTTCGAGGTGCAGTGGAGGTGGAGATTTTCACTGCTTCCTGTATTTTGGCGGTAAGGTAATCCACAGCACGGACTATATTGGCCGGTGTTGTCAAATCGAGGTCGTGTCGAGTGGTGTTATTAACTACCCTGGCAAACTTGTCCCAATTGGTGAGGGTCGCTGTGGAACGAACATCAAATGAAAGGGCAGCATTGGTGAGGTGCTAGAGTATTGGCTCATGATCAGAGGCCAGTTCGTGGAGAACTTCCAGTGAAAACTGAGCGGTGATGTTTTTGAGGATGGCCACATCCAGAACGTCTGGCTGGAAGTTAGTACGGACTGGGATATGGGTAGGTTCGTGGGGGCCATAGACTGATAGTGCTAAAGTATCCTCCAGGTCAAGGAGGAGCCGGCCTTTGGGGTTAGACACGCGAGAATGCCAAGCTGGGTGCTTGGCATTGAGATCTGCCCCAATGATGAGCCTGTCGAAGGATAACAATGTGCGGAGGTCTGCTTCCAGCAGTGGCTTGTTTGGGCTCAAATACGCTGCTGCAAAGGTAATGGCACCAAGGCGTGTGGAGATGGTAACCGCTGTGGCTTCTATGTGTTCCATTGGCAGGAGAGTCTCTTGGGTATGGACAAGAGCTTTGTTGAGGAATACATTTGTGCCTCCACCACGGCGGTCGAGACGGTCAGAGCGGTAACACACCATGTTGCGAAGGCAGAAATCGTCTGCCGGTTTGAGGTGTGTTTCTGTGACCAGTAAAACATCCACACGATAGTCATGGAGGAAGGTGTTCAATTCCGTCTTCATACGTTTTATGCCATTGGCATTAAAAATGCATGTGACAGGATCCCGAGGGGGCTGGTGGTGGTGTGGAGGTCCATTTGCAATTACAACAATATCTGACTAAGCCCTTCCACTAGGGCGATGACCTTGGAGAGCCCGTCCTCCGACTGACGGATTTTTTGTGCAGTGTCACGAATAACAGCCCGGATGTGGGGTTTCGGGAAAAAGGAGATGACCTGGAAGATCTCGCGCATCTCCGCCCGAAAGGACGCATCAGTCTCCACCACTGGGGGAGGGTCCCGGGTGGTCTGCTTGCCCCTACGGCGCGCAGGTGCAGGTGTAGTAATAGGCAGAGTGGGGATAGGGGCAGAGGGCTGAGATAGAGCCACAGATGGACTGGAGGGAGCTGCAGCAGGCTCCTGTAGTTGGTGAACAGTGGGAGCCGTCACGGAAGACAGACAATGAGGAGGAGACCGGGCTGTAGCAGCAAAGGATGTCGTGGGAGTCTGGGCAGGAAGGGGCACAGGAGCCACCGAACCATCTGGTGCCTGAGTGGCTGGTACCAGAGTGGCTGCTGAGGACAGTGCACCAGGCTGACCCCGCAAAACAGGATAGTTGGTCATGTCCCTTAGCGGTGGGGGAGGTCGATTTGTTCTTGGTTTCTTTTTGGGCGGACGAGAAGACTTCAGTGCCTTCTGGTAAACAGGGCACTCCCTCCAGGATGCCATGTGGTGGCGATCGTGCGTCGTTCCCAAACATCTGGCACAGGTAGGTTTCTCCAAAGCAGGGAGTGTGCAGTTCTCCACTAAATGTGGGCCAGCACACTTAACACACCGCAACGGCAGGGAGCAGTAATTCCCAGTATGTCGTAAACGTTGGCATTTGTGCGACAGATGGCTGGCCCGTTGCGGCCATCGTACGATTCAATCCGGACTTTCGTGTACAGAAGATACCGGATTTGGTAAATCCGCTCTATGTCCTCCCTCCGGGAAAGGGAGACGACGTGGGTAGCGCAGGGGATCAGTGCCCTGGTCTCAGGATTCCTCTTGCTATACTGGTGGACCAAAGGATCTTCGAAATCGAGTCGAAGCAGTTCCTCCTTGACCTCCTCTGCCGTAACCTCTGGTGGCAAGTCCTTCATGACGATTTTGGTGCGGCGATTACCCGACGTCTGGTGGGTAAAGTAAGGCATCGCCTTTGATTTTACGAAATCGAGAACGGTAAGATAGTCGTCCCTACTGTCAAGCAGGTATTTCACATGATCTTTTTGGTAAATAGCTCTCAATTGGCAGACAATGAGCCGCTGGAGCTCAGTGTTCAGTTTCGTATAATTAGTGACATTATATACCACAATGGGGGGTATCTTCTCTTTCTTCAGAGGGCTTGACGGGATCTCTTGAGAAGGAGGATCGGGAGCATGAGCCATTTCCTCATCCACAGGACCATCCGGTGCGGCGTCCCACGGCAGGGGGGTATCGGAACACGATCCGCTGCCACCGCAGCCCGCGTGGGCGGAGGGGCGTCTGGAGCGACGGCCAGAGGACTTTCCGACTGGGTCAGGGTGTCCAGAAGACTCGCCACGGTGGCGGGACGGCGTAGAAGGAGGTGCAGGTACAGCCGGGTGGTGGGCAGACAGAGCCGATGTGTTTGCCGCCTCACTACGAGAAAGATCAATTACTAGGCGGTCAGGTGAATCGTCGGACGACGACGACGACGCGGATGAACGCACTCTGACACGCGACGGTGGACAGTCTTCATGATGATCGGTTTCAGTGCCGGCTATTTGTGGCGGTTGGCGCGATTCAGGCAATCCTTCGCCCATTGCGAGGCGGGCGGAGCATTGTGCGCGACGGGAGGCCGGGACGAGCGGCGCTTCCGACGCGGTTCTCCCCGAAGAGCGGCGGTGCAAGACTCGGAGGGTCGCGAAGGCTGCTCCGCAAGTTTCTCCATAGTAAACACGGGTCCGCCTGACATGGCCAGGGGCCCGACACGAGAGAACTACGCACACCAAAGCTTCCCAGCTGTCCTGGGGTAATAACTACTAAGACACCAACGCCGAAATAGCAGGTATACAAATACTGTAGTGACACGACACGGTAACGCACTCGTATACTTTTAGAGATCCAACCTAGAGCACGACATACCATTCTAAACCTGACTCGACTTATGCACAAATATAGTATAACCAACCGCGAGCGACAGTCTAGTACATTTACTACAACGCGATGTTACCAATTATGACTCTGGTTTTACCCTAGTTTCCTTTGGAATTGTCCCTAAAATACCCTACCAAACATTAAAATCCCTAGGTGTAGGGTGTATGATTGTAATAAAGATTAACATATTATTTCGCGTATTTAATGACATAAAATATCTTTTGTACATTATACAAAACGTTAATACACTCCTGGAAATGGAAAAAAGAACACATTGACACCGGTGTGTCAGACCCACCATACTTGCTCCGGACACTGCGAGAGGGCTGTACAAGCAATGATCACACACACGGCACAGCGGACACACCAGGAACCGCGGTGTTGGCCGTCGAATGGCGCTAGCTGCGCAGCATTTGTGCACCGCCGCCGTCAGTGTCAGCCAGTTTGCCGTGGCATTCGGAGCTCCATCGCAGTCTTTAACACTGGTAGCATGCCGCGACAGCGTGGACGTGAACCGTATGTGCAGTTGACGGACTTTGAGCGAGGGCGCATAGTGGGCATGCGGGAGGCCGGGTGGACGTACCGCCGAATTGCTCAACACGTGGGGCGTGAGGTCTCCACAGTACATCGATGTTGTCGCCAGTGGTCGGCGGAAGGTGCACGTGCCCGTCGACCTGGGACCGGACCGCAGCGACGCACGGATGCACGCCAAGACCGTAGGATCCTACGCAGTGCCGTAGGGGACCGCACCGCCACTTCCCAGCAAATTAGGGACACTGTTGCTCCTGGGGTATCGGCGAGGACCATTCGCAACCGTCTCCATGAAGTTGGGCTACGGTCCCGCACACCGTTAGGCCGTCTTCCGCTCACGCCCCAACATCGTGCAGCCCGCCTCCAGTGGTGTCGCGACAGGCGTGAATGGAGGGACGAATGGAGACGTGTCGTCTTCAGCGATGAGAGTCGCTTCTGCCTTGGTGCCAATGATGGTCGTATGCGTGTTTGGCGCCGTGCAGGTGAGCGCCACAATCAGGACTGCATACGACCGAGGCACACAGGGCCAACACCCGGCATCATGGTGTGGGGAGCGATCTCCTACACTGGCCGTACACCACTGGTGATCGTCGAGGGGACACTGAATAGTGCACGGTACATCCAAACCGTCATCGAACCCATCGTTCTACCATTCCTAGACCGGCAAGGGAACTTGCTGTTCCAACAGGACAATGCACGTCCGCATGTATCCCGTGCCACCCAACGTGCTCTAGAAGGTGTAAGTCAACTACCCTGGCCAGCAAGATCTCCGGATCTGTCCCCCATTGAGCATGTTTGGGACTGGATGAAGCGTCGTCTCACGCGGTCTGCACGTCCAGCACGAACGCTGGTCCAACTGAGGCGCCAGGTGGAAATGGCATGGCAAGCCGTTCCACAGGACTACATCCAGCATCTCTACGATCGTCTCCATGGGAGAATAGCAGCCTGCATTGCTGCGAAAGGTGGATACACACTGTACTAGTGCCGACATTGTGCATGCTCTGTTGCCTGTGTCTATGTGCCTGTGGTTCTGTCAGTGTGATCATGTGATGTATCTGACCCCAGGAATGTGTCAATAAAGTTTCCCCTTCCTGTGACAATGAATTCACGGTGTTCTTATTTCAATTTCCAGGAGTGTAGATTTCAGTGGCGGCTCGTGAGTAGACACTCTAGGTGTTCAGAAATTTTTAGATTCAGATAAATCTGAGACTGTGAAATTAAAGCATGTGATAACAGTTATGGTTATCAACAAGTTCAAACAACTACAGCCACTGTGAGTAATAATAACAGTAATAATAATAACAATAATAAATATAATGATAAGGTTCATAACTTATCTGGCGAAATAAAGAATTGTTTTTGTGGAATTTTGTTGTTTTGCACATAATTAAGTAGAGTTTGGGCAATAACGAAACAATATGTAAGCTTTCACAACTCTCCAGCTCACATTTTTGTGTAATTTGGAGTTTTTGTGTTTTTCCATTTTTTCGGACAGATGTACAAGCTCCCACACAGACTTAATAGTTCACAGATTTACTTCCGGGCTGAAAATCAGATATTCTTACGCTGTACCCACACAACTTGTGCTAACAGTACACTTCGCGTTAAATGCTCGCCTGTAGTCACGCTTATTTGAGTTCGCCATTCTCTCAATCATAGGATCTGTTCTCGGAGGCCATAGTTCCTTGCGGCTAACTTTTCCTGATAATTTACTTCTATGTTCCCAGAGTGAGATCGTCACTCTGCAGCCGAGTGTGCGCTGATACGAAACTTCATGGCAGATTAAAGCTATAAGCCGGACCCAGAGTCGAACTCGGGACCTTTGTATTTCGCGAGCAAGTGATCTACCGACTGAGATACCCAAGCACGACTCACGATCTGTCCTCACAGTTTTACCTTCCTCTTAGAATTTAAAACAGATTGAGATGTTTTTACTGCATACAAAAGCCGATTCAAATGGTTCAAATGGCTCTGAGCACTATGGGACTCAACTGCTGAGGTCATTAGTCCCCTAGAACTTAGAACTAGTTAAACCTAACTAACCTAAGGACATCACAAACATCCACGCCCGAGGCAGGATTCGAACCTGCGACCGTAGCGGTCTTGCGGTTCCAGACTGCAGCGCCTTTAACCGCACGGTCACTTCGGCCGGCACAAAAGCCGATTCCCGCACAGTAAACAACCAACTCCCAATACAAACTCAAGCAGTAATGTCCACCAAAACGATCACTTGAGCAGAATACAAATGAGCCGCTGAGATCCATAAGGGCCTAAAGACACGCCTCCGTCGATCCCACATTTAAGAGAATATCAGAGGAACCAGTGATACAGCTTTTTGGGAATTTTCACGTGTTCAATGTGGGCCTACAGCACAGATAAACCTGATTCATCATAACATCAGCAGATTTCAGAAGTACAGATAAATGCTGCAATCTCACAATCTACCGTGATGTGCCTTAGACTCTTATGATTTTCAACGCCTCGTATGGATTACTCTGTTATAAAATCCATAACTTTATAAACTATAGCTCATTCAGAAGCCCACAACACAGGTCTACTGTCAGTACAAATTTAACATATACTGACGTCCGACCGAATTTTACAATACAATGAGCGAATTAGCATACATGAGGAGTGTGCTATCATCTAGTGGATTTGCCGGCCGAAGTGGCCGTGCGGTTAAAGGCGCTGCAGTCTGGAACCGCAAGACCGCTACGGTCGCAGGTTCGAATCCTGCCTCGGGCATGGGTGTTTGTGATGTCCTTAGGTTAGTTAGGTTTAACTAGTTCTAAGTTCTAGGGGACTAATGACCTCAGCAGTTGAGTCCCATAGTGCTCAGAGCCATTTCTAGTGGATTTATGTCGAGCGAACGGAGATGAAGTCTGCCCAGTGTGGTAACACCTGGTGGCACTGGCGTAAACTTCTAGTTGAGTGGCAGGGCTAACTATGCACGTCATAAACCGTGCACATTGTTTATCAAATCCGTATATATTTGGCCCATAAGGCAATTACGTCTCGCGAGTTGCGCATGCGCAAAAGCTGTTTAAAACGCGCATGCCCTTATACTGCAGCAGCCACTGACAGGCTTACAGGATCAAAAGCTAGTGCATTACTTTTACACTTATTCGCTGCATTTAACATGGATCTGTTGGGTTCTAAAATTGAGCAATTTCTCGCTAGCATTAACAGTTTTTATGCAGCAAGCCGTTAAAGGTTTCGTTGTTATGGATATTTTGTGTCTCTTTTTACATTTTTGAGGTCACTGAATAATCTTTGTACCTCAGTATTTGAAGATGGAACTCTTCGTAAAATTGAAATGACCACTTCGAGCTTTTCGTAAATAAAGGCCAATTCACACAGGCCCTCACGTTACGTCACGTCAAGACACGACCGCGTTTCGGCACTGTATATTCACTCTGGCTGTCACGTCACAATGCGTCACGTCGATATCCTTAGCCCACTACCGAACGGCGAAAGCATGCTTATGAATTACCATCTATAATGTAAAAGTCGGCGTAAATTATCAGTATTGAGGAACTAACAACGATAAAGTTCATCAATGGCAAAAGCAAAATTCACAACGCATGTTCTCGATCAATTAAGTGTCGTGACGTCCTGAGAAACGGATCAACATTTCAAAACATCGATATTTATTTACCAGTGTGTAAATATAGACCATAATACGACTGGGCGTGGTAAAAACTGGTTAACTTCCGATGTTAGCAGATGACGATACAGCCAAAGCTCCCTTTCCAAAAAACCCTGTGGAGTGACGTGACGGTCCGTTGACGGACTGTTCGAGTGGTGCCATGCAATGTTTTGACGTGACGTGATGTGATGGCCGGTGTGAGCTGGCCTTAAAATTGCTGTGATTATCCTTCAAGCTTACAGCCATGCCAAAATAAATTTCAGTTGCCACGTTTTTCCCTTTTTTTACTCATCTTCATACCACAAAAATTGGCTTCGATGGGAGCTTTAAGCCTCCACTCATTGTCTGGTTGCTTTTTGTCACCAAAAACACATCTTTCAGAGACAGTTTCATGCTACTTAAGAATCTGCATATTTCAACAAATCGAGAAGTTTATCATCCAAATCGAACTGCTGCTGTATCGGCAATATCTTTTTCACAGAAAATCCGCTACAACTTGCAAAAATTTGTTCATTTTTTTCTGATGAGGTTTTTGTCTTTATCTTACAGTGTCACATTCCCTGCCATTATGACGTTAATATTGTCGTTATTTAGGTAAATTTCTGTTTCAATGGTCTCCAGTTTCATGAGGCTATTTAAATCAGATCTAGTACTCAGGTACTCATTTTTGACGAAATTGCAGAGAAAGGATTCCATGATCTTCCGAATCGTCTCACACATTATGTACAACTGTGGTGATTTTGACTGACAGTATTAAAATCATTGGTCACAGGGAGGACATAAGTCATGAGGTGTAACAATGCATTACCAAACAGGTTATTAAGACTGTTCAAGATAAGTTAGTATTATAGAGGTCCTCAAAACATATTTTTGTGAAAAATAGCTCCAGGTCGTCATATTGCTCTAGCACCATGTCAATTCAAGGTTGAAGTGACAGCCAAGTCGTATAAGCTAAAGAAAGTAATTTATGTAGATCAATCTTCAGGTAACCTTGAAACCGCTTTAATGATTCTGTCCGCGTCAGGCTCATAAGGAAGTATGCAGGCATCCTGCGACACAAATCTAAATTAGTAGGTAGTTTGCGGAACGCATGTAATGTCGCAAGCTGAATTAAATGACATGAGCACCATATAACGACAAGATGTGGAGGCTATTTCTTTAGTAAGGCATGAACCAAACTGTGTTTAACGTTCGTTGTATCCGATGTATATCCGAAAACATGAAAGAGATGTATTTCATGTTTTGCAAATTCGTCTTGTATTGTTTGAAAGGTGCCTTCACAGTTCCGTCAGTTGTATCGACCATATCAAAATGTCTGCGTTTCCTATTTTTTATCACACTGGTAAATAATATTATAATGACTACCAACTGTTGTTTCATTGACAGATCTGTTGTTTCTTCGATTATAACATTAAAATAGTTGTTCTTTACATAACGAACTTCTCGTATGTTATAGTAATTATTGCTTTATTGTTGTCATAAATGCACATCTTCTAAACATTTCGACTCCGGAAATAAGCTTCGCATTAGCGCCTCAAAATCATCGGCTAATGAAATAGGCAGATGTTTTGCAAGAAATCCGGACAATTTAACTGCATTTCTAACACCTTATCAGTATGAGTCTGTTTTCTGGTTAAAGATGTTGGCGTTCCCACATTTTGATATAACAGTCACCTGTCTAGAGCGTTTAACATTATTTGGTGTCTCAATAATTCAAGCATTCCTCACACAAGACCACAATCACAATTTTACTACAACCGTCTGTCTCACTTCTGTCAGCTTTCAGCCAAGACTTAAAATCAGGATGCTCCAACTAAAAAGTTTTAAATTTTTTCTCCCATTATTTTCTTTACTTGATGATGATCTTGATGATCCTGAACATCGAAACAAAGGAGGTGCTTGGTCATGATTCTCTTTCCATTTTTTGTTGTAATGATTCTCAAACAAATAATCGATAGAATGTTTTGTCGCTATTGTTCAGCGGTGCAGAATGAAAAAGAAACCAACTCAATAACCACACGAGAAGTTGCTCGACTGGGCACAAAAGTTACTGTCAGAGGTTGGAAACAGTGGGAAAACTTCGAGTCGGCTAAGTTTTTGTAGAGTGGTAGCCAACTTCAGCAACCTGACAGCTGTGGCACTACTAAATGCGTGGTATTATTACAGCCTTATTTTAATTTCGTGTCCCTTCCTACAACTAAGCGCCACTTACGAAGATGAGGGTCGGTATAATTCGCATTGACGAATCGAAGTTAAAAGTAATATTTTTCCCGTATCAGCCGATGAATACGAGGAGCGCACGGCCGTTAACAGACAGGAGAACAAACATGAAAAGATTTCCCTTCTCGCGTCCCGACACCACACAACAACATATCTGCTTGTCCTCCATACTTCACATGCATTGGTATAAGCGGTCAACTTTTCGTGCGATTGCTGTAGATATAACAGGAACAAGTTCCGACGTCATCCTTAACAGCGGTAATAACCCTCCTCCGTCCGAACAAGCATGGCAAGGCCCAACCATACCGACCGACCGCCGTGTCATCCTCATCCCATAGGCGTCATTGCGTACGGGTATGGAGGGGCATGTGGTCAGCACAGCGCACTCCCGGTCGTTGTCACTTTTCGTGACTGGATCCGCTACTTCTCAATCCAGTGGCTCCTCAATTGGCCTCAGAAGGACAGCGCAACCCGCTTGCAAACAGCGCTCGGCTGACTCGCACGGTCACCCGTCCAAGTGCCAGCCAATCCCGACAGCGTTTAACTTCGGTGACCTGACGGCTTACCAATGCGGCAAGGCCGTTGGCACTAACACCTGTAATAGCACAATTAGTACAGGAAGCTGAAATTAGACGGATTACATGTATTAAGCGTTTGATGGAATCTCATTTAACAAATCGGTGAGGCCACGTAATATAGTAACACATTGAGTGCTGCGTATGGTAAATGATGGGGTTGCCACCTTAAGTTTGATTTAACCCCAAGTTTCCCTAAATCTTTTAAAAAAATAGCCCTAAACCATATATAATAAAAGACTTTCACCCTGAAATAGGACAAAAACCCTAAATATGGAAACACTGCTGAACACCTAAATATTTTCACTGGTACTGTATTGTTCACTATCTTTAAAACATTACTTCCCACACGGTAGTAATTAACGAAGTTTAAATTTTCTTTGCCCATCTACAGCCTTCCCTTGCCGCAGTGGTAACACCGGTTCCCGTCAGATCACCGAAGTTAAGCGCTGTCGGGCTGGTCTAGCGCTTAGATGGGTGACCGTCCGGTCTGCTGAGCACTGTTGGGAAAGCAGGGTGCACTCAGCCCTTGTGAGGCCAACTGAGGAGCCACTTGATTGAGAAGTAGCGGCTCCGGTCTCGGAAACTGACATATGGCCGGGAGAGCGGTGTGCTGACCACATGCCCCTCAATATCCGCACCCAGTGAGGGCTGTGGTCTGAGGATGACACGGCGGCCGGTCGGTACAGTTGGGCCTTCATGGACTGTTGGGGCGGAGTTTACATCGGTTTATCGACAGCCTTCATGCGACCGTGGATCAGTTGCCATTCTATTCTAGTTTAAGAAAAATAATTTTCCTCACCTTGCGCTGTCGACACTCCTCTCTCTCCGTCCATTGATAATATGATCTCTGGATGCTAGCTCCGACCATGATTAGCACTGTCTGCTAATATGGCTGCGTGTCGTCTCGAAAAATTAATTAATTAAATGAAACTTTCTTGAACTCAAACTACAACTCAGGATCACTGTGTGGTACCCTGAAATGCTTTACATCTCTTAGGAGGAATATGTGGATGGGTTGCAGTGAGTTATTCGTTTTTCATAGACCACTCACAACATTTATCGGCGACAATGAGCTTCCTCCTAGTTATTTATTTCAGTTGATGGGGAGTAAGTTTATTCACTCTTTGACTCTCAACGAATGTGCTACGTCAATACATACATGAAAGTAGCTCAACACAGTGTAGCCACTTATCTACCGCCCAAATATATGTCTTCGTCTCTATCGACAAATAACAGTGCTTCACCTGCAGTCTGCACTGCTTTCCTCCACACATTATCAATATGAGTCCAAACAATTCTCGTTCTTCCGCTGCCTCTTTTCTTCTCTTCTTATCTGATTATCTGCGTCAAGAATTTTAGTACATACTACTTTTTCCGTTTTCTTCTGGTTCTCTTCTCCGCCGTACCGCCTCTTCTCCATCGAAAGGTAGAGAAACTGAATCTGCCGAACTATTCCACGATTCATTGTAACCACTGACACCACTATACCGTTTCCAACAAGCTTTTCATTACAGTGATACAGGCTCCGAAAACATCAATTCTCTATTTTGTCGGAACTATACGAGTATTCCTTCAGCACTCTTTCGACACTTCACGGCTCATGTATTGCCACTATATATTGATTCCTGGCACAAGTACAAACCGTTCTTCCACTGACAAACTTCTATGTCTCAATTCATCGTTCTACGACTGACTCCACCTTCCAAGTGTCTTCGTGAGCGTCTTTCATTACAGATATAATTTTTACCCTACTGGGACATAGAACTAATCTTACAGACGATCTTACAGAGGACAAATCACTGATTAGATGATGGATTATGTGTGACACAAGGCAGAGCTTTTTTAAGGTTTTGAATCGGAGGGCATCTACATGTTTGTACGATATAGAAAAAATTGCCCTGGATGAAAAACAGTTCTGAGTAACTCAAGTAATATGATGAGTTAATGAATTTTTGCCTTGCTTAGTTTTTATACAGGATTTTTTGTTGTTGTTGATGACACATTTGTATTTCCACAGTGTGTCTATATAAAGGTTTACTGCGCCAAAAGAGACAATTGTTGCTAACTAGCTTATAACTGTCGTTCATTGAAAAGTTTTTTAAGTGTATTTTTTCTTCAGTTTATCATGAGTTTTATGGTAATTTTGTGACCTGGGTTGTTTATGGCTTTTACAGTGGGACGTATGTGATAACAGCTTTAATGAATTTAGCCTGGGACCTTGTTTGTTCATTACCAACACACAGCTGGGCTTCATTATTCACAGTTGGTATATTGTTCATGCTAACAATATTACAAAATTAAAAATATACTCAACTCAAAAGTATGAAGAAAAGGTCAACAAACTACTTAAAATCTGCAATTTTCTACGGATTAGTAAGTAAGATTAACTACCTTTCCATAAACGTTCCGTTACCGGTAACAATATTTCTGTTATTTCTGCCCGCACTAGTTGCATTTGATCCACATAATGTTATTGAATCACGCCCACGTGATGATGAGCATGCAGTGGTTTGGAAAGTAGTTGATGGTATAGAAAACAAATTGCATAAAAATACAAAGAAAGGGATTGCTTCTATATAGCTCTGAAAAAAACGGCCAGTTTACATCGCAGTTGCAGTTCTCCATGCAGAATGGGTATAGTACCTTCTCCGTATTACCTAAAGGGTAATACCGTAGGCAATGTAGCATTGTTTCACTAGTACATGTTTTAAATTCTCGTTTACTATTTTGTCTTACAATCAGAACAAAAACCGATGATGTTTCGACAGTCAAGTTACTTTTACCCAGAACTGTTAAAACGTTGTAATTAGGTGAAAACTACGGTGACGACGTTTAATGGAATCTAAGACAAATCATGGTTAATTGTATGTGTATGTCTGGGTAACGCTTAACGCAATCGTATTGTACATGTGGTATGGTTTTACTATGTTACATATCCAAAGACGCTATAAAAAATAGCATACAAATGTGGCCTTTAAAAATTTTTATTCGTTGAGATTAGTGATATTAATTAAAAAAATTGAATACAAATCAGACCTTATCTTTGTGATAATTTTAATAACAATCTGTAACGACGCACGTTATTATGAGGCCTGAAGATGTATCTCATTGTAAAAATGTTCACTTTTGCGACAACGGAGGCCTACAGAAATGATTTCCAGATAAAAAGTTTTTTAATTTCGTTCACAACATTCATGAAGGTAACTGTAAACAGATTTTCTCTTCGTAAGGACAAAGCGCTGGTGACGTGAAAGCACTCTGCTTGAGATAAACAGCGCTCTTGGTCAAACAATGAAGACACCACCGCCAGTAAAACGAGTAGTAGCAGATATGGGAACGTCGGGACTCAGCGCTTCTGTCTTTTAGCACTAAAGTAACATTTAACCAACTCGGCTTCCGGTCACGGATTTCTGCATTGGTATTTTTAGTTGGGTTTCATACCGTTTTGTATTTCTTGGGTCGCAAACATGGGTGTACATCCATTCAAGTACGTTTTCACAATTGTCAGCTTCTAACTGAGGTTATGTTTTCGAGAAGTACAGCAAAAAAGTTATTGATTGTTGCGTTTCTCTTTCAATGAATGCAAACAACCTTTCCACTTAAAGTCAGAGTTCGATGCAGCAACAGACTGAAAGTAAGTATTAGTCTTAAATCAACCCTTATGAATTCATCAGATAATGATTAAACCACTTACACTTTCTGGACAGAAAAATACGGAAATTAACTTCCGATAGCTTCAAAAACGAGTAATAATGTTTGGTCAAACGCTTTTGCTCCGCTCAAACAAGACTGCCTAGAAATTACACTATGCAGTTTTGTCCGAATTTTCATAGCCAAACGAATCTTACATAAAATTGAGCAGCATGAAATATAGTTTTACAAGACAAGGTTTAATTACTTGAAAGTAATCGAGGTAATTAAGGAAAACTTAATTAGTGATTTTACGGAAAATTATAATGTCCGAATGTTCATTGCATAACAAAGAGTGAGGAATGGATATTAGGACACCAAAGTGAGCAGCGTGAAGATTACTTTTGCAAAATAAGATTTAACTGATTGAAAATAATCACGTTAATTAAGAAAATTTTAATCGCTGATTTGACGGAAAAGAAGCGTTTTACGAACAGCTGCCGCTTCCTAGGCAAAAAAAAAGTCAGAAAGTTCATCTGATTTATTTTGTGCATAAAAAGTTACATTGGTGCAGAAATTGTGAAATTCTTTCTTTCTTCTTGAGAAACTTAAGTAAATAGCAAAGTACGACATAAATTGAAACTTATAGATAGTCTGCCATGATGAGCACAATATTCTTCTACATTTGTAATTTCTACAGTTGTGACTTCTGTGACTTGTAATGAGCTATATGTGTGGCACTGTATGGTACATTTGCTTAAGGGGCCTCACGGCCAATGACGCCAAACGCTCATTTCCGTTTCATTTCCATCTATGTAATCGTTCCAGTTTCAGTTGCTCGTAAATATAGTCCGATGGTATTTAACTGAAACGACCGCCTGTAAATTTGTGAGATTTATCTCGCCGGCACGGTAGCTCAGCGTGCTCGGTCAGCGGGTTAGCCGCCATCTGTAATTAAAAAAAAACTGAGTTAACAGATCAACACCCGGCCAGGGTGGCCGAGCGGTTCTAGGCGCTACAGTCTGGAACTGCGAGACCGCTACGGTCGCAGGTTCGAATACTGCCTTGGGCATGGATGTGTGTAATGTCCTTAGGTTAGTTAGGTTTAAGTGGTTCTAAGTTCTAGGGGACTGATGACCTCAGAAGTTAAGTCCCATAGTGCTCAGAGCCATTTGATTTTAATACGTCAACAACGAACTTGAAAGGGTGTCTTACGACGTCCGCCGCGATCAGATGCAATGAACGAAGGCGAACAAAATGAAATTAAAAAGAAAAAAGGAAAAAAAATTGGTCAGCGCAACGGAATGCCATGCAAAGGGGCGCGGGTTCAATTCCCGGCTGGGTTGGAGATTATCTCCACTCAGGGACTGGGTGTTGTGTTGTGTTGTCTTCGTCATCATCATACGATGGTAATCCCAAAACGAAGGTCTTCTTTTTTTTTTATAAGTACATAGGCCTGTTTATTTTTACAATGGTTTACATCAGTTTACAGCTTGAACATTTTGCTATTTTTCGACATAATCACCATTTCTGTCGATGGATTTTTGTAAACGCTATGGCAGTTTTTGTATGCTCATGTCATACCAACTCGCCGCCATGCTGTTCATAAAATTATGAACCTCTTATTTCACCTCGTCGTCGGAGCTGAATCGCTTTCCGGCTAAAGGTTCTTTTAACCTAGGGAACAGGTGAGAGTCACTGGGTGCCAAGTGAGGACTACAAGGCGGGTGGGTGATTATGTTCCACTGAAACTGTTGCAGCAGAGCAACGGTTTGCCGAGCGATGTGTGGGCGAGCGTTATCACGGAGAATGTGTACGCTCTTGCTCAACATTGCTCTTCTCCGGTTCTGAATTGCCCGTTTGAGTTTTTTCAGAGTCTCACAGTACCTGTCAGCGTTAATTATGGTCCCAGTGGACATCAAGTCGACCAACAATACCCCTTTCCGATCCCAAAAAACGGTTGTCATGACTTCACCGGCAGACTGTGTTTGTTTCCATTTCCGCGGCTTTGACGAAGAAGGATGCCGCCACTGGATTGATTGTTGCCTGGTCTCAGGTGTAAAGTGGTATGCCCACCGGTAACAATTGAGTCCAGAAAGTTGTCCTGTTCGGCTGCAAGGTGGTGAAGAAATGCGCGGGAAGCATCAACTCGTTGCCGCATGTGGTCCTCAGTCAGCATGCGTGGCACCCATCTTGCGCACACTTTCCGGTAGTTCAATGTTTCCGTTAAAATTCTGTGAGCGGTGCTTCGGGAAACCTCAGGAACAAACGTGCAGAGATCAACCAGGGCGATCCGCCGATCTTCACGCATGCTTTGCTCAACCTTCAACACTGTCTCCTCAGAAATTGACGGTCTGCCGCTCCTTTGTTCGTCGTGAATTTCGGTTCGACCAGCTGCAAACTCCATACACCACTTACGAACCTTTTTGATATCCATGCACGACTCACCATACACTTCCGTCAATTGGCGATGGATTTCAATCGGCGCAGTGCCCTTTGAGATCAAATACCGAATAAGTGGGCGCAATTCGCACATGGCGATAACATCCAACGGGAGCTCCATTCTCAACGGCTGCCAAGCCAAGACTGAGAGCGTCAGCGCGGCGTGCGCATGTTTACACATAGCGCGTGGAGCACTATTCATAACAGCGTGACCGACAGCAACACAAACTTGAGTTCTGTAGTTATAAAAAAATAGGAGACCTTGCTTTTTGGATTACCGTTGTATCATCCCCATCGACATGCAAGTCGCCGAAGTGGTGTCAGCTCAAATGGACTTGCACCAGGCGACCGGACTACCCGACGGGAGGCCCTAGCCCCCCGAGATTTCACTTCATTTCATTTCAATAGTTACGACAGCACCACCGCTCATATCTGCAATTATTATAATCATTTACACAATCTCGAATTTCAGCTTCAATCTTCTTTCTTACCTGGCCTTTATCCCATATCGTCACGAAGTCGGCACGTTAGTAACAGGATTTGCCAATGTTAGTGGTAGAAGATGGCGGGATGGGACTTCTTATCGGTACCCGTTCCCCCACGCCCTTCGGCTCCACCTGTCGAGGACTATGTTTTCTGAATAGTCTGCGTCTTGTATTAGCGAGTATGAATGTATGAGAACAACATCGAATCGGATAACAGACGAAGACAACCGAGCAAGTTCTGTAACCAGTTTTTCCAGAAACTTCTTTCGGTGGAAGAGAGGTCAAAACAAACCGAACATGTATCTTAGCTGATACGTAGGTGTACAACCGTTTCTGATGGAACAACGATCAAAGTTTTCGAGTTGCGATATTTTTCTTTTAGCGAGAAAATGGCTCAACAGAACCGGTGGCACAATGGCTAGCGCCGTGGCTTCATAGTTTTGCACTCCGTGTTCGAAGCCAATTACAATTTTTATTTTTGTCTTTCATTTTTCTACCCATGTCCGTTGAAGATTACTACAAGAGTTCCAGTTTTTATTGAAATAACGTTGTGTACTTATTGTATGTCTGGTGAATAAAGTGGGAAAACAACAATAAATGCATGAAAAAATTATTTCAAGTTCCCTTAGTGTACCTTCATTCATAACCAACTGCAAGCTCCAGTTCCCGGAAAAGTGATCTGTTGCGCATGATTTGCGCGAAATTATTGCTAACAGCCGCCCGGTGTGGCCAAGCGGTTCTAGGCGCTTCAGTCTGCGCTCCGGTCGCAGATTCGAATCCTGCCTCGGGCATGAATGTGTGTGATGTCCTTAGGTTAGTTAGGTTTAAATAGTTCTAAGTTTTAAGAGACTGATGACCTCAGATGCTAAGTCCCATAGTGTTCAAAGCCATCTGAACCATTTTATTGTCAACACGTAAAATCTTCAGTAGCTTTAACAAACTATTTTCCCGATTGAGATTCAAACAATGAAACCTCACTGTCGCAAAACTGCCTTCGCCTGTTGCTTGTGGTATTCAGAATTTCTATGTTCCGAATGTGTTTGCTATACGTACCATCCAACGGTATGCACTAAATTTTCCTGAAGAATAAATATGAGAATAAAATATAAAAATTTATATAAGAACTGATTTGAGAATGACGTATAAGGCTATGAGAATTTAAAAAGATTGTAGTCCCTAAAAATGGAACCAGGGCCTCTGGCTTCCTAGGCAGGTGCATTAGCCACTAACGTTACGCTGCCCGGCAGATATGGTTCAGGGCCAGCGCGCCTCCACGAATCCCGAAGTTGCGCGACTATCCGGCCGAGTCGAATTTCTGCTACAGTCAAAACAAATGGCTCTGAGCACTATGGGACTTAACATCTGAGGGTCATCAGTCCCCTATAACTTAGAACTACTTGAACCTAACTAACCTAAGGACATCACACACATCCATGCCCGAGGCAGGATTCGAACCTGTGACCGTTGCGGTCGCGCGGTTCCAGACTGAAGAGCGTAGAGCCGCTCGGACACTCGGCCGGCCAGTCAAAACACTGTAGAAGTGTAGGTACCTTAGTGTCTGTACTTTTGTAATATCCGACCACAGTGTCATTACACTTGCCACCCATGGCCGTTAACGGAATGACATGACATAATGAAATTATAGTTAAGAAGTACATTAACAATTTAAAATGAACGTAAACAGTCTTGACTGCAAGAAACCTCTATTTTTGCTGTTACCGGTGTCATTCAACTTCCGACCATCTTCAGACCTCCTACCATGATGATAGGCGGTCGAGGTGAAAGGAGCACGCATTAGGAACTCCACGAACGTCAACAGTTGAGCAGTTGAACAGATTACATTCATGGAGCTCGTAACACTTGCTCCGTTCTCTGCCACCGTCTACCAACACGGTATGAAGTCTGAAGATGGTCAAAAACTGACCGAAACCGGTAACCACAAAAATAAAGTTTTCTTGCGGTCAAGACTATATATGTTTATTTTAATGTGCTAAAAAAACCTCTGTTCTCCTCGTGAATGTTCTCAAAAATTATTAAGTACATTGGTGACAGGAAACACATCGCACTGTGAATGATTTCAGGACAGTGGTGCGTACACCAGCAAGTGGTTCAGCGTGTCATCGTGAAATATCGCCATAAAAGTTCACAATAGGCAGACCGCAGCGCCCTCACTGTTAGGTCCAATAATATAGTGGTCGACCAATATCACTATGCTTCTTATCATATGCCAATTACGTAAACTGATGAACCAAACATTATGCCCACTTCCCAACACGAGACTAAACGCCATCTTGTGCCGTTGCGGCCATGTGGCGCCGAGAAGCGGAGCAGAGAAGAATGGGGAACGATTCTGCCGTCGGTGCGGGCCGCAAAAGCTTCAGTTGACTGATATACGCGACTTTGACAAAGGGCAAATTGTTGTGGCTCGGCTCCTGGGAACGAGCGTCTCGGAAACAGTGCATCTGGTCAGCTGCACGCTGCTGTTGTGAGCATTTACGGAAAGTGGTTGAAAGACGGTATACACCGAGTAGGCAATAAGGTGTGAGACGTCCTCGCTTCATCACAGAAAGTCACGTTTGGACGACCACGATCTAGTTTTGCTGTTTGGTACTTGAGAAAAATATCAGTAGATTTTATGCTGATTTTAGCAGTGTATTTGCCCTCTTGTTTGTTAAGGACCTCTTGATTAAAAAAAATTCTGCTGTTTTATATTTATTCTCGCACTGTGTTTTGTGACTTGTTGAGGTAAAATCATTTGTTGAAGCCGATTATTGCTGTAACCAACTAATTAGCCTTACCTTGTCATTCATAGAGATTTGTGATTATTGCATTTATTTATTAATGCTGTTATGTGGTGGTTAAATAAATGTAACCATTCAGATGTCAAATGACGCTGCTATTCTGGGTAGCCTTTCCATGTTTTCGTTGTTCTCCCTCATCCTGTGTTTAGGGATTTCACCCTCCATGTAGTAAGACTTTAGCACACGTCATGACATTTTAAATTATTACTTCTTTACTGTTACAACTATTTGCAACACAGTTTGCATGTAGTATCCACTTACACCGTAGAATATATCTGCAGTATTATGTTATTGCGCTACACAAGGTTCAGGAGCTATGTTTTCATGAGCACTGATATGCATGAAAAACTAGCTTTTCTCAGAACCGAGTTCAAGTAACCCAGGCTATACTCATCGTAGCTATGGATGAATAATCGAAAACTAAAAAAAAACTAATATAATTAGCATTGTTCTGTCTTCAGCCATCAACAAGCAGTCTACTCACATTAGTGTGAGCATCTGTCGAAGGGCAGATGCGCAGAAAGCGAGTCAGTGATGCTCTGCGAGGTACCGACAGGGTTGAGGAGCCGTACAGACTGCAGTGCCATGGTCAGCTGTGATAGGTTTCTAAGTTGACGATACATGGGGCGAACAGCCTGCTCGAGGTGGTCTCACAGATTCTCGATTTGGTTTAAATGTACGGAGTTAAATGATCGGAGGGTACGGTAAACTGATTATGGTGCTTTTCGATCGACGCACGTCCACTGCGAGCTGTGTAGCACGAGGCGCTGTCTAGCTCGTAGATACCATCGTGCCCAGGAAAGACAAAGTGTATGTTGGCGTGGACATGGTTCCCAAGTATAGATGCATACTTGTGTTGATCCAGTCTTCCAGAACGACGAAATTACCAAGGGAATGCCACGAAAACATTGTCCAGACCGTGAAGCTCCGTCCTCCAGTTTGGAGACTTACGATAATTGAGGCGATGAGATCAAAAAGGGGATATGTCACTCAACTGATGTTCTGATATATATTGAAAACTGTATAATTCTGAATAGCGTTATTCCCAAACCTTATAGTTAGTCCCACAGACTCGTGAGGAAGAATGCAATGTTACACCAACAATCTGTAATCATAGGATGAAGACAGCTAACAAAAAATGGTAATAGAAAATGACTGACATATCCCCTTTTTGATTTAAACAACAGTCATTGTACTGAAATATAGACTTAAGCGGCACAGTCTCTCCACTCGGCGTTTTGATATGTCATGGAGTGCATTAATTATGCTTTCTTGCATACCATAGTTTCCTTGAGGCCAACTTTAACCTGCACATACAAGTAAATTAGTATCATAAAACAAAAATCTACATAATCGTAATACTATAACCCTATTAAATATATACCTTAACTATTTGCCTTAAGGATTTTACAAAACGTGGATCAAAGATGCACATAATTCGAGAACGAAATAGTTAATAAAATAAAATTACAGTTGTCATGCCAGTTACCTTATAATAATAATTTGCTGTCCTTCCACGATTGGTAATGGACTTTGCGCATGATCTCCTTGCTTTTGGAAAGAAGTGAAGAATGTGAGCACTGTAGTACCCATCCTGTCCATCTTTCAGAAAATGGTTCAAAGGGCTCTAAGCACTATGGGACGTAACATCGGAGGTCATCAGTCCCCTTGAACTAACCTAAGGACATCACACACATCCATGCCCGAGGCAGGATTCGAACCTGCGACCGTAGCAGCCACGTGGTTCCGGACTGAAGCGCCTAGAACCGCTCGGCCACTGCGGTCAGGTGTCCATCTTTGTTGGGCATATTGTTGAATTCTGTCAACAGTAGTTCCTTTTCAGCAAATTAGAACTTCTCAAACATTTACACTGGCATCTGTAAACAGATATTAGCGTATTATTAAGCTATACACTCGGCGAATAACATATTTTTATCGATTTCCTGTATTACAACTGAAACATAAATTTAAACTTTGCATCCATGAAAGGAATTTATATTCACATTTTAGTACAATGTTTCTACACAACTTGCCTCTGCTGCAGAATATTACAGTATGCACAGACAATTCAAACAATGAACACTGCATGACTATTTATCTGCAATCTGCACCTGTTACCCTCCTAGGAACAATGTTTCCTTTCCAGTTGACATGGTCCAAACCCTTGACCTTCTTTTGTTTAATCACATTCCTCTTCGACAATTCGGAGTGTCTTTTCTTCCTTCTAAATTTATGTAAATCGTCTTCGGACTCGTCTGACGGTTCCGTCACCAAAGCCATTTGGAAATCCCACAGCTGATAACTGGAAACCGCTACAGTGCTGCCCTGACGCCTCACTTTCTTCCGTGCAATATAGAGACTTGTCTCTGTGACAAGTCCTCTTTCTGCACGAAACGAATCAACACTGGTTTTGACAAGGAAAAAAATCACTGAACAAGTCTCATTTTAGAACGAAAAGATGCGGAATCGTGTGAAAATACCAACTACAGTAATAACTCATATACCCCAGAAATGATGACAAGTTCCGTTTCTGATCTCAACGCCTCAATTGTTGCAGGCCCGTACAAGCCAGCGGCAGTCTGTCCAATGGAGCATAAAACGGGATTCGGCTGAGAAGGCTGCCTATCGCTACTAAAAATGTCGTGTGACGATGGCCTTTTGTCGGGTAGACCGTTCGAATGGTGCAAGTCTTTCGATTTGACGCCACTGCGGCGACTTGCTCGTAGATGGGGATGAAATGATGATGATTAGGACAATACAACACCCAGTCCCTGAGCGGAGAAAATCTCCGACCCAGCCGGGAATCGAACACTGGCCCTTAGGATTGACATTCATTTTTTTTTTTAAATCTCATTGTGTTCGCTTTCGTTCGTTGCATCTGCTCGGAGCGGACGTCGTAAGACATCTGTTTACGTTCGTTGTTGATCAATTAACTCAGTTTTTTTATTACAGAGGGCTGCGAACCCTATGACCGAACACGCTGAGCTACCGTGCCGGCAACATTCTGTCGCGCTGACCACTCAGCTGCCGGGGGCGGACTATCGCTACTCACTGGATGTCCTTCTGCGGTACTGGCGTGCTAGCTGTAACGTTCGTGGACTATGAACACCAGTCACAATAAGTGCATGAACCAGGTGCGTGCTGTGGAGGCCCAAACGCTGCAGCGTCCGTTGAACGATCATTCAGGAGACACTGTCTGCAGCCACTTTGCTCACCTGGATGGTCAGTTGCACAACAGTTGCAAATCAGTTTCTCCGTGCACATCACCGCAGCCGTCCTTCACACCCGTCATCTTTGGCCCGTCGTGCACTGCAGCTTCCCCGATGCAGGTTTTACCATGCACGGTATAGGTTGACCACTGCAGCGGGTGAACAGTTTAAACACTCCGCCGTTTCCGAATGCTTCCACCCTGCGCTGGAAGCTAGTGACCATGTCCTTTTTGGATGTCAGGAAAGTCCTCTGTTTCCAAATTAGGACAACGCTGCAATGCTTACTGAGTCCACCTCCCCCCCCCCCCAATTCCCTCCCCCCTTTCATGCTTTACAAACCTTCCACTCCTAGTTTTGCTACCTGCCGTCTGTGAGCGGTTACTGAATGTTGACGAGAACAAAGGTGATGTTCCATTAATGTGACCGGATCGTATTTTTAACACATTCATTCATTTGGGAAATGATGAGGTGTCTGAAGCTGTGTACGTAGGCTGTTTAGGTTCTTATATTGGTAACGCCACCGCCACGTAGCGCTCTGTATGAAAATCACTGGCTGTGCAGTGTGCCGTCTGTGGCTGGGTGGCACTGTTGGAATTTGCTATTGTAGTATTGGGCAGTTGGCTGTTAACAGCGCGTAGCGTTGCGCAGTTGGAGGTGAGCCGCCAACAATGGTGGATGTGGGGAGAGAGACGGCGGAGTTTTGAGAGCGGATGATCTGGACGTGTGTCCATCAGAGTCAGTAAATTTGTAACACTGGATGTCATGAACTGCTTTATATATTATGACTATTGAACACTATGAAGGTAAATACATTGTTTGTTCTCTATCAAAATCTTTCATTTGCTAACTATGCCTATCAGTAGTTAGTGCCTTCGGTAGTTAGTGCCTTCAGTAGTTTGAATTTTTTGGTTAGCTGGCAGTAGTGGCGCTCGCTGTATTGCAGTAGTTCGAGTAACGAAGATTTTTGTGAGGTAAGTGATTTGTGAAAGGTATAGGTTATTGTTAGTCAGGGCTATTCTTTTGTAGGGATTATTGAAAGTCAGATTGCGTTGCGCTAAAAATATTGTGTGTCAGTTTAGTGTTGATCAGAATAAGTAAAGAGTGTAATGTCTGAGTACGTTCAGTTTTGCTCAGCTGTTTGAAAATCAAATAATGTAAGAGATTTATCAGCACAGTAATTCATTAACTTTACTTAGCAGAATTTTCAGCTGATTTATACATGGGAGTCCGTTTCGTTAAATAATTTGCGGTTGGGGGACTACTGGTGTTGTCTAATAGCATGGCATGAGCAGTTCTTCATTTTACGTATTTTATTCACTAGACAACCAGCTGGCTTTAGCTGGTGCTTACCTCACGGAATCTTAGGGCAAGATGGTTCAAATGGCTCTGAGCACTATGGGACTCAACTTCTCAGGTCATTACTCCCCTAGAACTTAGAACTACTTAAACCTAACTAACCTAAGGACATCACACACATCCATGCCCGAGGCAGGATTCGAACCTGCGACCGTAGCAGCCTCACGGTTTCGGACTGCGCGCCTAGAACCGCGAGACCACCGCGGCCGGCTCTTAGGGCAAGAGGCCATCATAAACCGAACATTTAAAGCTGAAGCCGGGTACTGCAGTGAAACTCGTCCAAGGCCGATGGGCCCCTCTGCTCATAATGGAACGAGGAAGAGGATCAGTAACAGGCCCATAATGAGATCCGTGGCAGACGAAGCGCCCTGCGACAGTTCCCTTAGCGCCTCCTGGCGGGAGAAGTTATTTAATGCTTAATTCTTTACTCTGCGCGGACTTTTGTTTCACTTTATGAGGCGGACGCGGTGCCTTGCCGCGGACCCAATATAAATGCAAATACCGGCGCTGTTGCGAGCAAGTGCGACTATGCGGGCAGGAGGGATGGTCGCTCGCTCCTCTCTCCTCACTGCGCGCCCGGCCGCCTCGGCTGTGTGCGGTACGGCGCGGCCGAGAGCGGGCGATAAATCACCAGCGCGGCTCTGCCCCGGCCCAGAGAGGGCCGCTCCGTCACCGTGGCGGGCATCCATCCAGCCCGCAAGCAGGCTCCGGCGTGGCACGCGGCCGGCTCGCCTTGCTGCCGCGGCGCACAGCTTCCTTTTACGCCGGATCACTTGTTAAATCACCGGCGAGGCTAGGAGCGTAGCTGCGCTACGGCACTCTGGTGTACAAAAGTGAACCGTTACATCCGTCGCAGGGCGCTTCGTCTGCCACGGATCTCATTATGGGCTGTCTAACATTCTGCGTGGTGTCTGTCTGTTCCAAGTCGTGTCTCCCTGCCACTTTCGCGCAACGACGCTCTGAGCGTGCTTTTTAGGGAATTGACTAGTTTGAACCTGGGACCTGTTGCTAGTAAGGAGACGCCAGACCACACGTGACATGTAGAGTTCAGTGAAATTGGTTCAAATGGTTCAAATGGCTCTGAGCACTATGGGACTCAACTGCTGAGGTCATTAGTCCCCTAGAACTTAGAACTAGTTAAACCTAACTAACCTAAGGACATCACACACATCCATGCCCGTGGCAGGATTCGAACCTGCGACCGTAGCAGTCACGCGGTTCCGTACCGAAGCGCCTAGAACCGCACGACCACGGCGGCCGGCGAGTTCAGTGAGACTAGCGATGATATAATTAAATACATAATGATTTCAGCGTCAGCTCCACTGCACTCCCTGTAAAAGAATCTTAATACTACCTAATTTAGTGGAAGGGGTTCAAGGCTTTCCTATTTTCAGTTGTTGTTGTTGTTGTTGTGGTCTTCAGTCCTGAGACTGGTTTGATGCAACTCTCCATGCTACTCTATCCTGTGCAACCTTCTTCATCTCCCAGTACCTACTGCAACCTACATCGTTCTGAATCTGCTTGGTGTATTCATCTCTTGGTCTCCCTCTACGATTTTTACCCTCCATGCTGCCCTCCAATGCTAAATTTGTGATCCCTTGATGCCTCAAAACATGTCCTACCAACCGATCCCTTCTTCTAGTCAAGTTGTGCCACAAACTTCTCTTCTCCCCAATCCTATTCAATACCGCCTCATTAGTTACGTGATCTACCCACCTTATCTTCAGCATTCTTCTGTAGCACCACATTTCGAAAGCTTCTATTCTCTTCTTGTCCAAACTATTTATCGTCCATGTTTCACTTCCATACATGGCTACACTCCATACAAATACTTTCAGAAACGACTTCCTGACACTTAAATCTATACTCGATGTTAACAAATTTCTCTTCTTCGGAAACGCTTTCCTTGCCATTGCCAGTCTACATTTTATATCCTCTCTACTTCGACCATCATCAGTTATTTTACTCCCCAAATAGCAAAACTCCTTTACTACTTTAAGTGTATCATTTCCTAAATTAATTCCCTCAGCATCACCCGATTTAATTTGACTACATTCCATTATCTTCGTTTTGATTTTGTTGATGTTCATCTTATATCCTCCTTTCAAGACACTGTCCATTCCGTTCAACTGCTCTTGCAAGTCCTTTGCTGTCTCTGACAGAATTACAATGTCATCGGCGAACCTCAAAGTTTTTATTTCTTCTCCATGGATTTTAATACCTACTCCAAATTTTTCTTTTGTTTCCTTTACTGCTTCCTCAATATACAGATTAGCTGGGAAAATAATGTCGAAAAAGCAGTTAAGTTTACCATTGGAAATTTTATTCTACTCACAAATCATTGTTTATAAATTGCACTATTGGTAAAAGGAAATATCTTAATACAGAATGATAAAAACCAACTGCGTTCAACAAAAATGTGAACGAATATTCCCTGAATGGGTTTCCAAGTTCTATAATGGATCGAAGGATGACCTATGGCATATCACATCTATAATCTAGGTTTAAGTTAAGTTTCATAAATGAGAAAACTATCAAAATTGTCTACAGTGATCCTCAATTATCTTTAATTACTTATTTAACTTGTCGTAAATTACAGTGGCTGATGTGGCTTCTCAATAATTATGTAACAGAAAAATCATCGCGCTTCAGATTTTAACTTCCAGTAGCAAATGCGAATACCATGAGCTTCAATTGACGATCGACAGTAGTATTACGCAAAAAGGGGATGTAACAGATGAGACTTCTGCAGTTCTGAGTGAAGCCTTATGCGCTTTAGGCCGCATCGTGTGCGTTCATTACCTTGTCGGTGGTTAGGCAGCGTCAGGGGCGGCGGGCGACGCAGCTCCACACACCTAGCCATCTCGGATGCAACTCTTTCAAACCTCTCCTTACTACAATTTCCCGAAGTTGGTTTAAGAAAAAGGTATCTGGCTGTGTTTTCAACTGACCAATCAGGGTCTCAATGTGAACCTTAAGCTCCGCCTACAAAAATTCTGTATATCCAATGAGAAAGGTTAAACTTTACATGGTGGGGCAATGTTTTTAATGTTTGCAACATAACAGAGACGTGTATAGTCTCACGCTAAAATTCGCAGCTGGTGTGCCCCTTTTAGTGTTATCGTAACATCTATACTGTTCTTCTGGAGGTCTCTATCTTTTAACATGGGCTGGGGGCTGCTCTTGGCGATGCGGGTGTCCGTCCCATATCGTAGGGCCTTCTAGCTTACACGACTCTGCTCTCGGCTTCTGTTCTCGTTTCTCCCCTCGGAACTCCGTCTGTTTCACGGTGGGAAGGTACGTATGACATGCATTTAGACGTTCTTGTGTTAGTCTGTGGTATTCCATTTGCTCACTCATTGATCGTATTACTCTGGTTAATTTAATGTCAGGATTTATTCGGAGCTATGTGACATACTGCCTGATGTCAGGGTTTTCATGGAAGGTGTTGGATTTGCCTGTCACCTTACAGCTGTTACATCCGTCTACCGTAAGCCACTTTCCGATGGGTGGCGGAGGGTACTTTGCGTACCACTATCACTACCCTCCTTTCCTTTTCCAGTCGCAAAAGCTTCCTTTTACGCCGGATCACTTGTCAAATCACCGGCGAGGCTCGGAGCATAGCTGCGCGGCGGGAGTCTTGTATACAAAAACGAACCGTTACATGCGTCTACATCCGTAATCCGCAAGCCACCTTCGGATGTGTGGCCGAGGATACTTTCAGTAGCACTGTCGCCTCACGCCATCCTTTTCCAGTTGCGAACGATTGGCTGTAAGAACGTTTGTTGATAAACCTGCGCTTTAGCGCGAATAACTCGGATTTCATGGTCATGGTCTCTCCGTGACACACGATGTGTGACAGAAAAGTAATGAGAGTGACAAGTTCTTCATTCGCACAAATCACTTTTGGAAAGTCGAGAAGGCATTGGAGATGAAGCTCGCTCAGGGAGAACTTCAACTTCGAAAACCAACGAAAACGTCAAACGTGTGTGTGTTCTTGCCAGATAATACTGACATTTTACAAAGATGTCCTTGTAAAGCTCAGGAAATTGGTAAATCGAGTGAGACTTGACATCGCAGACAAGTGGATGCTTCATCATTACAACGCCCCGAGTCACACGGCCAGTTCCATCACTTAATTTTTGTCCTCATAAGGCATTCCTCTTGTTGCATAGCCCCTCTATTCACCTGATATCAGTCCCTGTGACTTTTTTTCTTTTCCCGAAACTGAAAAATGTCTTAAAAGGACATTATCTTGGGACCATGGAGAACATTCATAAGAATGTGACCGACATGTTAATCGCTCTCCCCGGTTGAAGTCTTTCAGCTCTGCTATGAAGATTGGGAACGACTCCGCCAGTGCGTAACCGCCTAAGGGAACTACTTTGAAGTTGACAATATCGTTGTTTGAAAAAGATAAAACCTTCGGTAGATAAAAATTCTGTATAAAACAATCTCTGACTTCTTGCCGCATCTATTCAGTGTAAAATCTTGAACTTTCGACGATTTCCAGGAGTAACTGACTGTCGAAACTGCTTCTGTGGTGTCCTTATAGAGCCCAAAGACGGTTTCTGATTGGTAAATTGTTACGCCAAGCTGTCGCAGATGGTGTCAACAGCTGCGCTGGTGGCACCACCGCCAGCGCCGTAGCACAAACACTGAGACCAATATCTAAGGCTCTTCTCTGCATCGAGAGCTCGCTTCCGTGCACCGCTAAAATTACATCTGCCGTCACTGTTGAAGGTTTTCTAACACATTTCTCACACGGTTGAAGGTTTTCTCAGACATTTCTACAGGCTCTTTGATTATAGAATCGCAGAATTTGGGAGATGGGACAAAACTTTTGTTTCGTCAAAGAGTATTGTACATTCGTTTGTGAAGCTGTGGTCTGAACTATAGATTTATTCAGTTTTCCATTTTTAATATGCCGTTGATGTTCTGCAGAGCGTTCGGAAACGGCGCGTATGGACCGACCGATGGAATTGCTTCTGCGCTCACATGAAATGTCATAAATCCCAGGAATCCTGAGACTGACACTAACCTTAGAAGTGCGCAGAATCCGCTTTGTCTTCATAGGAGGTCGGGAAATAGATGTAATACCTAGTCTTAGGTATTAGTGAGTATTGGGACAAGGCCCGTGCCGCCCGGCGATGACGTCAGCTGATGACGTCATCCAAGATGGCGGCTGTGACGTCATTCAAGATGGCGGCTTTTGGCGGTAAGATAGGTCAATTGGGTTACCTCCACTAACCTAACCCACCCTCCCCCCCCATTCCGCCAGAGAGTGGCTGGAAGTTCAAATTCCATCAGGATAATGCATAACATCTATACTAACCTAAGAAAAATTGGCGGGAAGATAGGTCAATTCGGCTACCTCCACTAACCTAAGTCATCAGACTGCCATCTCTTTCTAGGGATTGGCGGGAAGTCTGTATTTTGGAGGGAAGATAGGTCAATTGGACTCTCTCTGCTAACCTACGAAAAAGGCTGGAAAGGAAGGGCACTTAGGCTACCTCCACTAATCTATGTCACCTGTCCGCCACCTCATCCTAGGGATTAGCGGGAAAATGACTCTGTCTGTGCTGGACTGTTGGAGAGAGGAGGAAGTGTACTTTATTTATTTTGGAACAATTTATTTAGGTTTGGGTTTTGAAAGGTAGTATATTTATCACAGTGATACAGAACACACCCTCTGACATGCTTGGGATCATGCCACACAAACTACAGAGCTGCAAACTGATCTTAAAAAATGCAATACATTTACCTCCAGAGAGCCAAACAACTTGTAAATTGTCAAAATAATAATCCATCTAAAAGACTAAGCAAAAATGCTTGCTATTCGTCAACTGTCAAAATCATGCACCAGTCTTTATTTAAGCAATCTGAGGCACTACCGCCATCGAGTGTGTTTGCCACAATGTCCAGAGTCCAACAGACCTAGTACACAGCACCACCACCAGAGGGTGCAGTCGTCTGTTCCAAGATGTAACCCAAGATGTTGGGGGAAAATGGCGGGAAACAGTGTGGTCGACACGAGGTGTCGACCTAGACGCATTACTGTCACCAGAAGGCGCTGTTGTCCATTCTGTGACATAACCCAAGATGACTGTCTGGATGGGAAAATGACTCAGCCTGTGCTGGGCTGGTGGAGGGTGGAAGGAGTTAACTTTATTTATTTGGGAACAATTTATTTCTGGACGGATTTTGGAAGATAGTATATTTTTCACACTGATACAAAACATATGCTCTTACACGCTTGGCGTCATGTCACAAAGCCCACAGACCTGTAAACTACTCCCAAATGATGCTCAGCAGACATGTCAACAACTTTTAAATTTAGAAATAATTTCAGTGCAGTCATGACACATAGCACAGCCTATAGACCTGCTCGCAAAATATAGTAACAGACACACAAGCAAAGTGTGCATGCACCACCCACTAGCCCCTCTCCCCACAGGAGACTACCACACACGCTCCCACAAGTGGAGATGCACTGGCAGATGTCAATCGATGTATAGGTGCCTGCAAGCATGAGGTGGCGACATTCCTTCATACTTGACACCGAGAAATTCCTCTCGAAATACTTGATCACCTAGGCACCGTTGCTGACGTGAATCGACAAGAGCGAAGACCTATTTGCAGAGTGCAGGCGCTCCAAGTGCGTGAGTCACCACTGGACACAACCGAGTGCCAGACATCATACTAACGCCACTGACGATGACATGTGAAAGTTCTTTGAGTGTTATACTGACATCACATGTCTATTTAAATAAGTGCCAAGTCATCCTCTGAAGCACACTCATGTGTGTTCACTGGTGCTGACCTCATCCCCCTCTCTAGTCCAGCGAAGACCTATTTGCTGAGCAACTCACCATCTCAAATGCTATAGAAAATTGTTCCACTGCTCATGACATGTGTGTGTGACACACACACTGACGTCGCAGATCGTGCTCTAGAATAACTGTTCCACCACTCGCAACATGTGTGACACACATACTGATGCATTGCCACGCATAGCTACAAACTATCACAAGCACATCTAACAAGGTTCTGAATATTATACTGATGTCACATGGCTATGTAAAATATGATCCGAGTCGACCTCTCAGAAATTGTATAGTGTCCCAGAAATAGTTAACACTCGCTTTCTTGATGTCTCAACTTGTATGCACAGAAATTTTTCCCTAATAAAACCTGTTTACGAAAATAGTTAATAATAACTTCGAATGCATTCTTCCTTGAGGTCCTAACGTAGCACCCCGACCATCACCTATTACCCTTCATGCTTTCAACATATGCAAACGTTCTCACCGCTATGTAGAGACTCCTATATTCCAGCACAAAGAACGTCGTGTGAATGAATCAAGCCTTATTATTGGCTCTTATCGAATTTACCCTCCGAATTACTGATGCAGCCAGTGTGGAAGCACCATCTGCCTTCTCCTTCTTTCTGCAGACGAGAATTTCAGCGGCAAAAAAAAAGAAAAAAAAAGCTATTTTACACACATCGCCATATTGCACCGACAATTAAACCTTGCAAAGTGCACATACAAATATGAAAAGACTTTTACTCAGTTACACTGCTGCTCCACTGAGGACATGAGCTAGAGTGTCAAACCAATCTCCAACCCAGCAATATATCACTGTGTACCATGTCGTTGTAGTAAACATACATTTCCTATCCTGTGCCATACAAAATCATTCCCTTGACATCATTCGAACACATATCACGAAGACAGACATCTCCATATATATTCGCAGCACTAGATATTTCCATGTGAGGTCAGCAGTCATCCACCGCCGACGGGTGACCTCAGTGGACAGAAGTCACTCTCAGAACTGTTCTACAAATTCGAGCTTGTTTCCCCTCGGCACGAACGTGTTACTGTTTCTGGTCCACACCCACTTGCTTTCTCGCTTTTCTACACCCATCTCCAGACTCAGGGATTACTAGAACACACGTTTTTTCGCATGGTTTGATATAATATTATACCATTTTCGCGGTACTTCTCGATATCCAGCACATGGCAGCATGCTACCGATCGCTCGCGTAACATAATTCCAAAGATATAGAATGGAAATTATTTCTCTACTAACCCCAAAGTTTAGCGAGGTGGAGTGTGCTCTAGACCACTGAGTAACTAAAAACTTATCCCATCTGCGAAGATCTTTACTTGAGAACTCGAAACAAATAGAGGAAAATGATATTTCCACTCACGAAAACTGATGTAGGTGATGTCACTAATTCCAAATGATCCCTATAATTTACAAAGTCAACTGAGGTGTTTCTCATGTCTAGAGAATTGGCAAACGTTTCTTTCACCTGCTAGATGCACACACCACAATCGATGTTCCCTCACCCATATAAAGGCGCGAAATGTGCAGAAGCAGTCAACCAAACAATCTAGGTGGGAGGAAATAACGGTCCGGTGCAAACACATGTCCATTGTGGTGTCACCGCCAGACGCCACACTTGCTAGGTGGTAGCTTTAAATCGGCCGCGGTCCGTTAGTATACGTCGGACCCGCGTGTCTCCACTGTCAGTAATTGCAGACCGAGCGCCACCACACGGCAGGTCTAGAGAGTCGTCGTGGCACTCGCCCCAGTTGTACAGCCGACGTAGCTAGCAACAGACACTGACGAAGACTCTCTCATTTGCCGAGGAGATAGTTAGCATAGCCTTCAGCTAAGTCAATTGCTACGACCTAGCAAGGCGCCGTATTCAATTGCTATAATACTTCTGTATCATCAAGAGCGATGTTCTACAATTATGAATTAAAGTTAAGTATTCCAGAAGCTACGTACTTTTCTTTATAGCATTCATTACGTATCCTGTTTCAGACCTCACGCCAGCCTGCGTGAGCTTATAGCGTGCATTTCGGTCTCCTCAAACAACACAGTGTTGGCACTTCTGCCGACACTTCATCCATATTCAATGTTCTCAAATTTCCGCGCTATCACGAAAGCTGCCCAACACATACTAAGTATTACTTCGCTACTCTGCTGTCTAGAGGACTACACAGTTAACTCTGCCACAGTGCTGCATTCCAACAGACCTTCACATTCGGACGGCTCCTACTGTTAACATGAAACGTGAATCAGGCCCATCACAGATCATGCATAGACAGAATCATCCTATGAAATCGTTCACATATATATTTGATCGCTATACTTTGAATTAAATGTTAGGGTATCCGTTTCAGTTGAATGACATTCGACAATAACCGAAGTATCGGAAATACACTATGCTGACGGCTGTGGCTCTGGAAATTTAAATATCTGTGCCATTCTTATGACTTGACATACTCTTCCCTTTGCTATCACAGTACTTCACGTCAAATCGACACCTTCCTTACGACTGGACATAGTCATTTTCTTTGCACATGTCGCATCACAAACACATACTTTATAAGCCTGATGCTGAAGGTGAACCTATCATGCATCCCCTGCTACTACTAAGTATAATACCCTTGGCAAATAAATGATTCCAGACCATACAAAATAATACTCAGAGAAAATAAACGATGGGTGGACATGTCACATAAGTTTTTCTTGCGAGTGTTACCACTGTGATTCGAAAGAGTGGCGTAATCATCTTACAAACCGCCAGATGTTAAAAAACCCGATCACAACAATTACAGCATGTTACTGTCACAAGTGGTCTTGGTTCTACAGCTGCATATAAGTATCCATGTTAAAAGCTATACTGGCTTTATAAATCGAGCTTTGGCATTACCTCCAAATGAATTGGTTTTTTTCCAGAGAAATACCGAGACAGTGATCGTAGGAGTGTATATTACCAGAGCAGCAGTCCGGTTACACGTAGCCCAGGATGCAACCTCGTGATAAAACCGCTGAATTTAGAAAGTGATTCGGCTAAGGAACGTGTTATGAAACCGCAATCTGCAACTCCCACACGCCGCCCCAGCTAGATATTTCTATAGTCTTTGTAACGTATTCAGTCTCAATACCATGTCATTGGTTCTGCGATATATTCACTGAGTTATAAGCGATGACTGATTGAGAAGGATCACAAACACTAGTAGATATTGAGCTGAATGAGGTCGTAAGAAATGTACCCTAGCTTTTCAGATCTCTAGTGTTACGCTATCAGCTATAACTTATGTCAATGATTTGGAATCGAGTCCTTCCATTCAACCACATGCCTGCATTGGATCACAGCCACAAATGAATCACATTTCTGCCACTCTCATATCTCTAAACCAGTCACTTTTCTGGAATCCATCTGCTAGAGTAAAATTGCAACGTGGTTTTAGTCAGCCCCTACGCATCTTGCAACTGCTCCCATTTCTACATCTTCCAGCATTTGGTCGTTCAAAGTTAAGTCGGAACTGCGCAGAAGTCGGAGAAAGTCATATCCACCACTTTTTGCACAGTGTAAATCATATTGCTACTGCGGCTACCATAACACGCCACACTCACTGGATGATTTTAAATGAAAGACAATTACGACATCAGGAAACTGGAAGAGTTTTGTCGCATTGTGGAGAGTTTCCAAACTACAGACCATAGGTGATCCACGAGCTCTACATTTAAATACATCTGTCATAGTGACGGAATAGCTGATCACTCTATATTCTGTTTCGACTGATTCATCATACTGCAGTCATGTACACAATCACTGTTTTGGTGCTATCCACCCCAGAAGGTGTTATCCCTCCACCAAAACTCTTTGTCCAACTTAAACAAGCGACATCTGTCAGTCATCATCTATTAACCAACGGCACGCCAGTGGACAGATGGGAAGGAAAAGACACCATCGATGTACTCTAATAATAAGCATCACAGTTGATAATGCGAACAATTTTACCAATTATAGAGTAATTTCAACGCAGACCAATAATGTGAGAGCATGTTTCCCAATTTCAGCATCGTAGCTAAACCACCCCTTCTCCACCTTGCGAGTATCATTGCGAATGTTGACAGATTACTGTACAGTACGTCCATTCATTGTTAATTCTCGAACAAACATACCATCAAAGTATCAGACAGCGCTCTACAAATTCCTAGCCCCTCGAGCTTAGTGTTTAATTTACGATCTATCTCCCTGTGTAAGGGAGTCACAGAGCATTCTCACTGTCATAGGGTAAACTTAGAGAGTGAAAGACTCCCCATACACTGTCATTGACCACCCGCCATGCAGCACAGTTACCGGTTTAATCTGCAATCGACAAGAAGTAGACCGCTACTTACCACGACTCGTGAATGAATGGAGCTTTGGTAAGAGCAAACATAAACACAAGCACAGCTAAGGCTAAAATGTTCGTCACTTAAAATGGCCTATAATGTTAGATCGCTTGCGTTTCCGACCTGTCAGTCATATGGAATGTAACGCTGTTAATACTCCAGTATAAGAAATATATTTCAAGTGCAGGATATACATCCTTCTTTCAAGTTTCTCTATGATAAACTATGTTACTGAACAACGAAAAAACTTCTGCCTTAAAACATCGGCTCTGTGTGATACAAGCACAATACAGCTTTCCAGAGATGTATAGCGTCCACTGTTCACATCCGATTACGGTTCAGAAATTATACTATGCCTGCCTCCGCCCTATATAAAATTATCGTTAGTAACGATGAATACCTCTTACTAGGAAACAGATAAACGCTTAGCAGCAGTGTCTGACATGTGAAAATTACAAGTCATTCCGCCACTAATTCTGTAAACAGCACATCTGTCAGGTAAATGTATACATGGGGATTGCAGTGCCTCACAAGCACCTATCGCTAACTTAGTTATGAAGCTGAAGTCCTGATTTTACATGCAAGATGCGACGGGGGATGGAGTACATCGCATAAATCATATTCCTTTAGAGGAATGTATCACATCAGACATCCGTCTGGAGATCCATCATGCACAAAAATCATTCGTTTCTTGTTCTTCTTAAGTGAAAGCAGCAGAGGATCAAGAAGGTAAAAAGACGAGGGCTAGTAGAAATCCTTGGGTTACAGAAGAAATATTGAATTTAATTGATGAAAGGAGAAAATATAAAAACGCCATAAATGAAGCAGGCAAAAGGGAATACAAACGTCTCAAAAATGAGATCGACAGGAAGTGCAAAATGGCTAAACAGCGATGGCTAAAGGACAAATGTAAGGATGTAGAGGCTTATCTCACTAGGAGTAAGATAGATACTGCCTACAGGAAATTAAAGAGACCTTTGGAGAAAAGAGAACCACTTGTATGAACATCAAGAGCTCAGATGGAAACCCAGTTTTAAGCAAACAAGGGAAAGCAGAAAGGTGGAAGGAGTATATAGAGGGTCTATACAAGGTTGATGTACTTGAGGACAATATTATGGAAATGGAAGAGGATGTAGATGAAGATGAAATGGGAGATACGATGCTGCGCGAAGAATTTGACAGAGCACTGAAAGACCTGAGTCGAAACAAGGCCCCAGGAGTGGACAACATTCCATTAGAACTACTGACGGCCTTGGGAGAGCCAGTCCGGACAAAACTCTACCATCTGGTGAGCAAGATGTATGAGACAGGCGAAATACCCTCAGACTTCAAGAAGAATATAATAATTCCAATCCCAAAGAAAGCAGGTGTTGACAGATGTGAAAATTACCGAACTATCAGTTTAATAAGTCACAGCTACAAAATACTAACGCGAATTCTTTACAGACGAATGGATAAACTGGTAGAAGCCGACCTCGGCGAAGATCCGTTTGGATTCCGCAGAAATTTTGGAACACGTGAGGCAATACTGACCCTACGACTTATCTTAGAAAATAGATTTATAAAATTTGTAGACTTCGAGAATGCTTTTGGCAATGTTGACTGGAGTACTCTCTTTCAAATTCTAAAGGTGGCAGGGGTAAATTACAGGGAGCGAAAGGCTATTTACAATTTGTGCAGAAACCAGATGGCAGTTATAAGAGTCGAGGGGCATGAAAGGGAAGCAGTGGTTGGGAAGGGAGAGAGACAGGGTTGTAGCCTGTCCCCGATGTTATTCGATCTGTATATTGAGCAAGCAGTAATGGAAACAAAAGAAAAATTTGGAGTAGGTATTAAAGTCCATGGAGAAGAAATAAAAACGTTGAGGTTCGCCGATGACATTGTAATTCTGTCAGAGACAGCAAAGGACTTGCAAGAGCAGTTGAACGGAATGGACAGTGTCTTGAAAGGAGGATATAAGATGAACATCAACAAAAGCAAAACGAGGATAAAGGAATGTAGTCGAATTAAGTCGGGTGATGCTAAGGGAATTAGATTAGAAAATGAGACACTTAAAGTGGTAAAGCAGTTTTGCTATTTGGGGAGTAAAATAACTGATGATGGTCGAAGTAGAGAGGATATAAAATGTAGACTGGCAATGGCAAGGAAATCGTTTCTGAAGAAGAGAAATTTGTTAACATCAAGTATAGATTTAAGTGTCAGGAAGTGGTTTCTGAAAGTATTTCTATGGAATGTAGACATGTATGGAAGTGAAACATGGACGATAAATAGTTTGGACAAGAAGAGAATAGAAGCTTTCGAAATGTGGTGCTACAGAAGACTGCTGAAGATTAGATGGGTAGATCACATAACTAATGAGGAAATATTGAATAGAATTGGGGAGAAGAGGAGTTTGTGGCACAACTTGACAAGAAGAAGGGACCGGTTGGTAGGACATGTTATGAGGCAACAAGGGATCACAAAGTTAGCATTGGAGGGCAGCGTGGAGGGTAAAAATCGTAGAGGTGGACCAAGAGATGAATAACCTAAGCAGATTCAGAAGGATGAAGGTTGCAGTAAGTACTGGGAGATGAAGAAGCTTGCACAGGATAGAGTAGCATGGAGAGCTGCATCAAACCAGTCTCAGGACTGAAGACAACAACAACATTAACAACAACTTCACATTTCATCACACATGAGATGGAAGTCCTGTGATGACAGATCGGTTTACCATTAACCATCGTAAGTAGACAGTGCTTGAAACTACATACGGAACATGTGGCTGTATATGTGTAGAACACAGGCTATGTTACGTGACAGATGCGTCCTGACAGAACAGTGGAAAAATTTACCACAGCAACTTCTCCCTCTCTAGAATGCATCATCATTCCACCATTAAATCAGACCTCATTACAGCTCCACTCTCTGTTATCCTTTAACGCAGATGCACGCAAGTTGACAGGTGGATGGTGCTCTGTCTTCCTGAGAAGCGTCAGATACAGTAGTCAACTCACATGTATCGCTGGTACCTCAACAGACGTACAGTATAATGCTGCCTCAGTGGAGAAAAATTGACTGCTTCCCTGATTCCCTTCACTTCGATGTCGACAGTTTCAGAGGGTGAATCTGATAAGAGAAAAACATAATGCTCGATTAATTCACATGACATTCTTTGTGCTGCGATATAGAAGTGTCTACATAGCGGTGAGAACATTTGCGTATGTTGAAAGCATGAGGGGCAACACTTGATGGTCGTGGTGACACATTAGGACTGTGAGGAAGAATGCATTTGAGGTTATTCTGAGCTATTTTCGTAAACAGGTTCTGTTAGGGCAGGAGTTTTCATGTGTACAAGTTGAAACATCAAGAAAGCAAGCGTTAACTATTTGTGGGACACTATACAATTTCTGAGAGGCCGACTCGGTTCTTATTTTACATAGCCATGTGATATCAGTATAAGATTGAGAACCTTGTTATATGCGCCTACGATGGTTAGTAGCTACGCGCAACAATGCGTCAGTATGTGCGTCACACATGTCGCAACTGGTGGAACAGTTTCTCTACAGCATGATCTGTGACGTCAGCATTAACGTCACACCCATATGTCGCGAGTGGTGGAAGAGTTTTCTATAGCATTTGAAAGCATGAGTCGCTCTGTAAATAGGTCTTCATTGGACAACAGAGGGGGATGAGGTCAGCAGCGGTGGACACGCACAGTTGCAGCCCAGTAGGTGACTCAGCACTTATTTAGATAGACATGTAACGTCAAACAATTGAAGAAGTTTTACATGCCATCGACAGCGGCGTGAGGGTGATGGATTGCAGCTGGTTTTTGTCTGGCAGTGGCTCACGCCCTCAGAGCGTCTGTGCTCCACAAATAGATATTCGCTCCCGTCTGGTCCATTCAGCAATGGTGCCTAGGTGATCACATATTTTGAGAGGAATTTGTCAGGTGTCAAGTACAACAGGGATATCGCTGCCTCATGCTTGCCGACACCTGTACGTGGTTTGACATCTGCCAGTGCATCTCCACTTCTGGGAGCATATGCAGTCCAGTGAAAAGAGGGGTGGTGAGCGGTGCATGTGCATATTGTTTGCATGTCTGTTGCATTATTTTTCAAGCAGGTCTGTAGGCTGTGCTATGAATTTTTTGGACAGCTTACGAGTTGGTTTCATGTCTGCACATCAGTGTATTGCATTATTTAGGAGGACATTGCATGACTGCACTGAAATTATTTCGGTAATTTAGGAGCTGTTTGCGTGTCTGCCGAGTGTTATTTAGGAGTAGTTTACAGGTCTGTGGGCTGTGTGGCGTGACCCCAAGCATGTCAGAGCGTGTGTTATGTATCAGTGTGATAAAGATACTATCTTTCAAAATACATCCCTAAATAAATTGTTCCTAAATAAATAAAGTACACCTTTTCTGCTCTCCAGCGGCCCAGCATAGGCTGAGTCATTTTCCCATCCAGACAGTCATCTTGGGTTACCTCATGGAATGGACAACAGCGCCATCTGGTGACAGTAAGGTGCGCTAGGTCCACACCTCGTGGTGACCACACTATTTCCCGCCATTTTCTCCCATCGTCTTGGGTTATGTCGCAGAACTGACGACAGCTGCCTCAGGTGGCAGTACTGTGTACTAGGTCCAGACATCGTAGTGAACACAATGTTTTCCGCCAAAATCCGCCATCTGGGATAACGGTACTTGTGTCATCAGCTTTCGTCATGGCCACCTTCTTGGATTATGTCACGGAATGGACGACAGCGCCCTCAGGTGCTGGTGCTGTGTACTAGGTCAGTTGGACTCTGGTTCAAATGGTTCAATTGGCTCTGAGCACCATGGGACTTAACATCTAAGGTCATCAGTCCTCCTATAACTTAGAACTACTTAAACCTAACTAACCTAAGGACATCACACAACACCCAGTCATCAAGAGGCAGAGAAAATCCCTGACCCCGCCGGGAATCGAACCCGGGAACCCGGGTGCGGGGAACGAGAATGCTACCGCATGACCACGAGCAGCGGACAGTTGGACTCTGGACCTTGTAGTGAACACACTGGTGGGAGTGCCTCAAATTGCTTAAATAAAGACTGGTGCATGATTACGACAGTTGATGATTAGCAAGCATGTTTGCGTAGTCTTTTAGATGGATTATTATTTTGACAATTTACTGGTTGTTTGGCTCTCTGGACGTAAATGTTTTCCATTATTCATGAGTGGTTTGTAGATCTGTAGGTTGTGTGGCATGATCCCAAGCATGTCAGAGTGTGTGTTCTGTATCACTGTCATAAATGTACTATCTTTCAAAATGCAACCCTAAATAAATTGTTCCAAAATAAATAAAGTACACTTCTTCCTCTCTCCAACTGTCCTCCACAGGCTGAGTCATTTTTCCGCCAATTCCTAGGATGAGGTGGCGGACAGTTGACATAGATTAGTGGAGGTAGCCAAAGTGCCCTTCCTTTCCTGCCATTTTCGTAGGTTAGTAGATATAGCCCAATTGACCTATCTTCCCTCCAAAATTCAGACTTCCCGCCAATCCCTAGGAAGAGATGGCAGTCGGATGACTTAGGTTAGTGGAGGTAGCCGAATTGACCTATCTTCCCACCATTTTTCTTAGGTTAGTAGAGATGTTACGCATTATATTGATGGAATTTGAACTTCCCCCATTTTATGGGTGAGGGGAGGGTGGATTAGGTTAGTGGAGGTAGCCCAATTGACTATCTTCTCGCCAAAAGCCGCTATCCTGAATGACGTCACTTACGTCATCTTGGATGACGTCGTCAGCTGACGTCACCGCCACCATCTTGGATAACAGTACTTTGGTGTGGCATTGGCCTTGTCCCAATACTTTAGTGAATTTAAAGCTGCTCTCTTCAGGACTGGATGGTGAAAACTGTTGAAGTTAGGATATAAAACAGTGTCCATCAGTTAGCGATACACTGACTGGCCGTGATGTCCATCCAGCTACCATAACATCCAAAAAAGACTCGACGGTGAACTGTATATTTGGGTGCATGTTGTTTATATGTTCCAGGAAATGCTCATGAGCTTCTACACTGCGTGGTCAGAGCATAAAAGTATCGTCAGCATAACTACAAAATGAAGATGGACAAAGAAGAGTTGAATTTAATGCATGTTCCTCAAAATGTTCCATAAAAAATTTAGCTATTTCTGGAGAGGACAGAGAATCCATAGCCATACCGTCCATCGTTTCATAAAATTTACCTTTGTACAAGAAGTAGGTGGTCGTCATAACACGTCAGAACAACTTTATCGTTACAGAAGGAACATGCTATGCCAACGGTTTCAAAGTGTCCTCCTCGAACCCTTTTGTAAATATTGAGATCATATCCACAGGATGTCATCAAAAATCTTTCAGCATTTGCTCCTAGACCTTCTAGGCTGTACGGATTACCTAAAGCCCACAAGGAAGGTATTCCACTGAGAGCTGGTTGCCGTTGGTATTGTCGCTGGCCGCCGCTATCGAATACCGACGGCAACAGAGTATCGCAGTTCCACCAGCGAGGGCGCTGTCGCTGGGCGGTGTGGCCCTTCTGCCTCCGCGACTGCAACTTACGCGCGGCAGTACTATCAGCGCACTACATAAGATGGAGAGGAGAACGTCTTCGTCAGTCCTCGTTCGGCTCACCTGAAGATGGCTGGCAGTTGTCCAGCCGAAATATCGTGCAATGAAGTTTACGACGACCGGCTGCAAGCCCGAAATCTTTTTCAACAATTGATTCGCGGGAAAAATTTGAAATTTTACAATAGATGACATATTCTCATGAGGATGCCGCAGTTTTATAAATTTTAAAACACATTGTACACCATGATTAAACGTCATTTTTCGAAACTTCGTAATGGTCTCCCATTCCAACGTAGACGAACGAAATGTGACTCATAGTTGCCTACAAAAGTTCTTTTTAACTGTGCGAAAGCGTGGCACCCTGGGACTTCACCCTCGGGCTCATCGATGCTTCAAACACCGATGTGTCAACATATGCGGAAAAAGGCCACCACTCAGAAGTTCATGTAAGATCTAAACTGCGTTAATAATGTCACAGCGGCACCAAATGTCACCATATTTCCGCCCAAAGCCACCGCGGACGTTTCACATGATAGGAAGATCGTCACACAGCCGCTTACCCGCATTTCACCCCTTCTTTTGACGCCTCTGAGAAGGTGGACAGAAACGCAACGCTGAGCTTTGACATCACGCGGTTTTCTTATGGTAGCCGAGGAAAACGTTTCAGACACGCCGCTGCTCTGATTCTACACGAACAGACCTCAGGGGATGGCAGAAAGGGCGTCAATGAAATTACGACTTCTCTTGGGGCGTACACTTGCCCTTATTTCGCGGTCGGAAACGACAGTTTGGAGTGCGATATGCAACATAACGACATTCTTGGCAAGTTTTGACACGGCTGACACCGCAAGACGATTCAACACATTCTCTAAGGACATCGTGAGACTGCAACGCCTCTCAACGTGATCTAAACGCTTTGAAGTGTAGTGCGAACCCAGTTTTTGCGCCAATATGAAGTGGTACGACTATGGACCGCTCAAAACCATTCGACGAAATCTGAACACAGGACGGCCTATGCTTCATGAAAAAAAAATCCTTAAAAGACTATTGTGAAAACTGGTATCATAAAGTAATTCATTTTAAGAGAAAGAAATAAAAATAAGAAATCGTAGAGGAGCTGTGGAAAAAGTTACTGGAAGAGTCCATGCGATTCACAGCAAGCAAATACAAGACTTTTGAGCATATTTAGAGAAAGTTCAGGATGAAGATCACTGGTGAGATATAAGAGAACAGCAACTTCTTAGACATGTAGAAGTACCAGAAAGAGGAAAGATAAATGGGCTAGAGTTAAATGTAGTGGAGGGGAATAGTGTAGGTAATTATTCAGATTGTGGACATGGTTGCTATGATTCCATGGAGCAAGAAATCCTTCGGAAAACTAAGGTCCACACAGGGTCTGAACCGGTCAGATGCTGAAAGAAACTAAGGGTTCGATCATGGTAAGAACTATATTATGTAAGACGCTGGGAAACTTTTCCGGAAACGAAGGAATGTTCTTGTGATAAAGATAGGCGAAAGAAAGGTGGATATCAGAGTGAATAACAAAACAGGTTCCATGACTCTGAGCACTGTGGGACTTAACTTCTGAGGTCATCAGTCCCCTAGAACTTAGAACTACCTAAACCTAACTAACCTAAGGACATCACACACATCCATGCCCGAGGTAGGATTCGAACCTGCGACCGTAGCGGTCGGGCGGTTCCACACTGTAGCGCCTAGAACCGCTCGGCCACCCCGGTCGGCAACAAAACAGGAACAAGAAACATAGGTAGAATTACGATCGCCCTGAAAAATAATGAAGAAGTAAGAAATCTTTCGGAGCATGAGGAAAATAGCATGACAAAAGGAGTGATGGAAGAAACGTGCTACAGAATTTTGGAACAACTCAGCTTCTGGTGACAGCAGAATGTATCAACAGGATGAGCCTGACAATGTTGGGTGTAGTTTTAGGCACTTAATCAAATTTGTGACGGTGTACGGGAATGTAAATTAGGAGACGAGGAGAAAATAAAGAAATGAGATGGAGATATAATTGATAATCCATCTAATCCAGTTAAAGTGAGGTGTGAAGAAGCAACAAAGCATATCACTGGACTGAATGCAGAAGCTATAATTCCCTTCTGAGAGCGTGAACCTAAGAACACCCAAATTCTAAATTTAAAAAAAGTAATGCTGAAGCTAGTCAACACGATAACACGATTCTGAAATGATTCTAATAGAGAGACTGCGGCGCGGCACATTACTTTTTACCGCCCTGCCAGTGTCCAGCAATGTTCATTTGTCTAGCTAAAAGCTGTAGTAGAAAATACTAGACCACTACTGTCTATTGCAGATCGCAACATACATAGAATTGTCCGGTAAACGGGATGTGGCTAGCTACTGAAATAAAAGTTTTAACTTGGCAATGTAAATTTTCAGGTGTTTTTTTACGATAAAGATCACAGTTAATGCTACCAAGTCCGTACTAAGTGGCAACACAATGTAAAGTTCACACGCAGCCAGTTTATTGTATTTACACCCGTTACCGAAGATAATAGAGTTCACCGAATCGTTTAGTTATGAAAAAGCTCGCTCAAATGTTGTGCACTCTGCTCTACACGTAATACCTGTTCCAGTCTTAGATCGCACAACACGCCACGCGGTTGTAACTGTCAAAAGCAATAATTTTGATATTCCGTCCGAAATTCCACACGACTTCCACTATACCGTTCACTTAAATACACTTTGTACTACTTCGCGAACTCGTAATTAGCATTTTTTCGCGATTTTACAGTACTTTCGTCGGAGCTGCTTTAAATGAGATGTTACTAGTTCGAACCCTCAGCCCCGACTTCTGTAGATCACACCAAAGGATTTGTTCCCAGCATAGATTGGCGCGAGCCTGCATTTTTCTGATTGGCTGATATCACAAACAGCAAATCAAGTTGCAGTATTATCCCGCGCTAACCCGCGCTTTACTTCAATGACCAATCATAGTAAACCATTTCTATCTATGGCAATTGCTAAATAAATAAATTTAGAAAAGTATCAAATATAAAATTACTCCTTCTGAAATTACCGATTAATTTGTGTTCTACTCGCGATTTATTAGTACAATAAACTGACTGCACATTTAATTATAGTCAATCCCCTGTATAGTTTAACTGGTACTTCGTGAATAAACAAAAGAATTTTCATTTACTTCTGTTCTTCTTCACTCATACAACACTCACACTGCTTATTACTACAGATATAAAACAATTATAATTATGCATATACACTAAATATTAATGAAACATAGCTTTACAACATTGTTTTGACTACGACTGCTAGTACTGTCCGTCAGCTGCTGACCTCTGCCGCCTACTAGTACAACTACGTGCAACTCTGTAACTCAGGTCCATGTCCGCTGGTGACATCTGTCGATGACTCATGCCTAAAACGATATCGTCCTAACAAGTGACAGGAGCGATGCGAAGGCGCTACGCCTCAAGACATGATGATTACACTGTCTATGAAGTTCAAATTGAAGCGTATAGTAATTAGGATGAATCAGTTAAGGCGGAGAAATCTGAGAAAGCTTGGTTGATCCCTAATAGTGATCCTTTCAGAAAATCATTACTACTGCTATTATTCATAATCGTGCTCATTTCTGTACGTTAACGTGGAATACATGAGCTTCCACACATTCACTTATTTGCTCATTGCACATTTTATTTTCGAGATTTGCTTTATTTTCGTTACGAAAGTTTTCATTATACAAACAGATTTCGTTGAATTCGCTCTCATCTAATACAAATTTAAATCGTACACATCTGCCTCAAATTTCCCCTTAACTAACTCATCCACATTATTATACGCTTCAGCTTGAACCTCACAGGAAGTGTAATCGTTGTGGTTTTCTAATAGAATCATTTCAAAATCGTGCTTACAAACCTCATACCACACTTTTTTAATGAGACTGTCGCTATGCTCATATTCTAAGAATGGAATCATCTTCTTCTACATTCACATTAGTGTTATGTTTTATTACTTACCTTCTCTTCAATTTAAATGGCTAATACAGATTATCAATTACATATCTCCTTCCTTTATTCTCTCCTTCTCTCCTAATTTACAACTCTTAAACGTCAGCCAATATCGTCACATTCATGCTCTTGATATATTCCAATGTGACCAGAATCTGTTGTGCCAAACTTCTGTAGCAAGATTCTCCAGCCACCCTCCTTCTCGTGCCATTCCACTCATGTTCCTAAAGATTACTTACTTCTACATTGCTTTCCAGTGCAACTGTAATTGCACCTACCTCTCATTCTTGCCACTGTTCGTTGTTTACTCCTGTGTCCACTTGCTTTCGCATATCTTCATTACAGGAACACTCCTTCGTTCTTGGAATCATTTCCTGCCTCTTACAGTCTACAGTTATTTTCATGGCCGAATCCTTTGTTCCTTTCAGCACTTGACCGGTCCAGATTCTGTGTCGCCCTTACTTTTCCGTATAATTTTTCGCTCTGTGGAACCTTAATTACCACGTCCACAACCTGAATAAATACCTCTACCACTTCCATTCATGATGTTTATCTGTGGCACATTTCACTCTCCTCTTTCTGGTACCTGTGCATTCCTAAGAAGTTACAGTTCTCTTATATGTCACCAGTGACCTTCATCCGAACTTCCGGGAAACCAGTGATCTCATAATATTATAATTTATGTGGCAAACACAATCATCGTCGCATATGAGTTGTTACTTTTTATTTTGATGACCGGTTTCGGTCTACAACAGAAAGCATCAGCAGATCTACATTCCTTGGTGATAGTAGGAATCGCTGGCCCGTCCATGTTGGCGCGGGAAACACTGAGCCCACGCCAGCATAGACTGCCCTTCTCCATGGCGATCACCAAGGGATGCAGATGTAATAATGATCTCTGTAGTAGAGCGAAACCGATCATCGAAATAAAAAGTAACAACTTGTATGTGACCATGATTGTGTTTACTAAATAAACGAGAAGTACTTTATGATACAAGTTTTCACAATAGTCTTTTAAGGACTTTTTTCCATTCGGAATAAGTGGTCTTATGATAACAGACTCATGCCACAAGCAGCCTTTTTTATGTTCAAACCAATATTATCGTAAAGACTCTTCCTTAAATTTAACAGAAGTTTAGGGCCACCAGGTGGAACATTAGTTACACAATTGATCGTGACTTGGTTACTCATATTCTGTGGCAAAACAATATCACAAATCTTTAAGGATTACTTACGGTGAAATAATTCTGACTTCAGTGGATCAAACTTCTCTTTATTTATACGTTTCTTATTTGCTACACAAGGTGAAAAATTAGATCTACTTTGGACTTGCTGTTGCAAAGATTCAACTCTGTTGCTGACTCCAAAAGGGGTACTTTCATATGCACCTAATCATGAGCTGTGATGCACTGCATTTCATTTTCAGTTTTGGAATTTTATCACCAGGTGCCCATTGAATTAACTTTTAACTACTGTCGCTGACTGTAGTATTTTAGATTCGATTATAGGCGATATATACTGTCCATTCTCTGTACATCAGTATCAAACGTTGCATTTATTTGTGTAACTTAAATCTGAGCTTTTTGTACGTCTTTGTGAACAGAAACCCGGCAAAATCTGTTTTACTTATCCTCTGTTCTTGCTTTTCAACTCAGCTAGTTAATCTGTAGTTTATTTCCTCCACTTCCTCCTTCAGTTCCTTAATATTTTCGACCGATCACTTTGGTTCTTTTCCATCTTGCTAGAAAGATCGTTCGAGCTCCTTTTTACCTTAGCATGCAATTTTGACATATTACTAGAAAGATCGCTCTCTGTTTGCTTGAGACTACCAGCGAAATTATTTTCCACGATAGTCATATTCTATCCAAAAGTAGCATTAATTTTTTGCAACATTAACGTAATTTGTGCATTCAGTGGTGGCTGATGAGGAATGATATCCTTATTAATTACTGTATTTACCATCTCCCACTTCGGTTTTAAAATTTATTGTTACTTCTACTGGAATATCCAGAAGCATGTTCAGTGTGGAACCATCGACGGCTTCGGGCCCGTGAGCTGTGTCACATCCCACTGCCTGTAATTCACTTTACAGGTCAACGGCCCCGTTACTTTTGCGCGAAGTCGTAAACATGTCCTGAATACCCGCGGCAGCTGAATGGCCCAGTTTAATGTTTACCCGCAACCCGGATATCGTCGGCGGGCCATCCTCATAGACATCAATTACGCTCTACCCATTCTTGTAGGATGCCATTTGAGTTTACAACTTGTTCTGAATATTATTTCTTGTATTTCGATAGATTTGTTCCCGTTATTCTTTACCTAGAGTGATAATACAGACCACGATCACATCTTTCACAGCATTAGCCGCTGTTTCTGCACTATTCGCAAACTCTTGCCACTAGTCCTAGTAAATTTTGATGATTTATCTGTGACGTCTTAGGATATACTAAGTTTGAAAGGTCCTGTCACGGACGCCATGTGTACCAATCCCATCCGCCTCATTGTTATCCTCGAATATAGTTTTATGTTTACTTCCATTATCATGAGAGTCTGGTCACTTCCGTGAAGCAATATAACCTTGCTATGACTTTGATTGATTGATTGATTGATTAAGAGGGGTTATGGAACCAAACGGCGACGTCATCAGTCCCGCTATTCCGAAATTAGTCACAGAAGAAAGAGGGTCCGCTAAAAGTGGATGGATCCAGTCAGGAGAGTGAAATTATAAAATAATGAAAATTAAACACACACAGTAAAGGTATAAAAGGTGAGACCAAAGCTGAAATCAGGAAAAAGGGGGGCGGTCATGGGGTCACAGACCGAGAAATCTGTGAAAGAAGTCCCAACCACAAACAACCTGACCCTGCTCCAAGACTAAAGTAGAACCTTATATCTGGACATAAAAACCACTGTCACGGAGGAAACTGAGGACCAGTTCAACCATCCGTGGATCGTCTGCTAATATTACATTTAAGGAATCGGGGGGACTATATTTCAAATGGTTCAAATGGCTCCGAGCACTATGGGACTCAACATCTTAGGTCATAAGTCCCCTAGAACTTAGAACTACTTAAACCTAACTAACCTAAGGACATCACACACACCCACGCCCGAGGCAGGATTCGAACCTGCGAACGCAGCAGTCCCGCGGTTCCGGACTGCAGCGCCAGAACCGCTAGACCACCGCGGCCGGCGAGACTATATTTAACACGAAGCGCCGAAAGAAGGGGAATTACACCGATATGCAAGATATCGTCAGTGTGGCTCAACAACCACATTGTGGGGCGAGTCGTTACATAGGAGGAAACAATGGGTGAGCCGGGTATGACCAATGCGTAAACGGCATAAAAGAGTGGACTCCATCCGAGAGAGCCGAAGGAAAAGCGCCAAACTGCAGTAGACTCCTTGATTGTGCGGAGTTTATTACTACGAGCAGTTGCGCTCCAGATGGCATGCCACTTTTGGGCAAAGAGAGATTTGACGTAGATCCGCATATCGGCAGCTGGAGTCATGGAAGGAAATGGGTGGTAAGTATCTGCTTCTCGAGCCCAACGGTCAGCCAGTTCGTTCCCTGAGATGTCCAGATGACTTGGGAACCAGAAAAAAACGACTGAACAGGCGGCACGCTCAAGGGCAGAGAGAAGGTCATGGACAGCAGAGACCAAAGGGTGACGAGAGTAGCTCCGGTCGATAGCTTGCAGGCTGCTCATGAATTCTGAACAAATTAAAACACTGTGTAACTCTGCTGTGAACACACTACGTGATCCCAGTCACGTAAAAGCGTTCCCACTATACCGATTGTCTTAGAACTATCAGTGTAAAAGATGGTGCCACCCTGGAACTCTACAAGGATGGCACACACAAGTTGCCGGAAAACCATAGGAGGGCCACAAATCTTAGAACCTTGGAATATATCGGTTCTAATTCGTGGTCTAGGCACCATCCAAGGTGTGGTATGGGAGGAAAGATACGGGGTGCAGCCCAATGAATGGAGATAGAGATCCCGACTGAGGAAAGTGAGATGCATACCAGCCTGCAATCCCACCCACGGGCAGCTGTCAGGAGGAAGACATCCCTCGTTGGCAAAGAGCACAGGGTACACAGGGTGGTCAGGGAATTGGCGAATGACGACTGCTTAAGAAACTAGGAGTTAGCTCCATCGTGTGTATAGAGGGGGAATCCCTGATTCTGTGAGGAGACTGTGAATGGGACTAATGCGAAAGGCATCAATAGCAGACGCGTCCCACAATGATGGACAGTGTCAAGCAGTTTCAAAGTGGAAGGAGCTGATGAGCCATAAACCTGACTACCATAATCTAGTATGGACAAGAGCAGAGCACAGTAAAGATGGAGAAGAGTGGAACGGTCTGCACCCCAAAATGTGTCGTCCAGGAGACGGAGAGCATTAGGCTTCCGCACACATGTAGTCTTTAGATGGCGGATGTGGGGCAAGCATGTCAGCTTGTTATCAAAAATAAGGCCCAAGGAACGGGACTGTGGTACAGCATCGAGGAGCTGGTCGCCTAAATAAAGTTCTGGATCGGGGTGTACTGTGGGTCGACGACAAAAACGCATAATACGCGTTTCGCAGGGAGAAAACTGGAAGCCATGGGAGGTGGCCCACGCAGAGGCCCGTCAGTTGGCGCCTTGGAGCTTGCGCTCCGCTGATGTACGTGATGCAAATATCGTCGACGTACAACGCCGAGGTAACCAGAGGCCCAACAGAGGTCACGAGCCCATTGATGGCAATGAGGAAGACTGTGACACATAGCACAGAACCCCGTGGAATACAGTTCTCCTGAATCCATGGGGCGCTGCGTGAAGTGCCAACCCGAACCCGGAAGAGCCGGTGAGATAAAAACTCGCGGATAAAAATCGGAAGGGGACCACGGAAGCCCCACTCATGGAGGGTAACTGAAGTGTGATGGCGCCAAGCCATGTCGTATGCCTCATGTAGGTCAAAGAAGACCGCGACAAGGTGCCGACGGCTAGTAAAGGCCTGTTCAAAAAATGGTTCAAATGGCTCTGAGCACTATGGGACTCTACTGCTGAGGTCATTAGTCCCCTAGAACTTAGAACTAGTTAAACCTAACTAACCTAAGGACATCACAAACATCCATGCCCCAGGCAGGATTCGAACCTGCGACCGTAGCGGTCTTGCGGTTCCAGACTGCAGCGCCTTTAACCGCACGGCCACTTCGGCCGGCGAAGGCCTGTCGGATGGCTGATTTCAATCTGAGTAAATGGTCAGTTGGAGAGCGTTCTGCCCGGAATCCACACTGATACGGGGACAACAAGCCCCGAGATTCGACTGCTATGACTTTGTCTTCTATAACATATGATTTTGGACTCAATTGAAGCAACAATATTAAACTCTGAATACCATGTTATCGCATCCTGTACCATTTGAATAATAGTTGACTTTATATTTACTTGACTCACTTTTAGTTTGGCTGTTGAACTTTTCCTGAAGCGATTCGTAGACAAGCTATTGTGCCGTTGTATACAGCAACAACGTATACGTTTCACTTCACTTACCGTGAATTATCGTTTTCATAATTTACGGTCTCCACTAAAAATTGTGACTGCATTCACCAGTGAAACATGAAGTGTGACTAAACTCACCTAGAGAAATTCCTTCCGAAATATGATTACACTATGTACTATTTTCACTCGGCACATATCGTTGGAAGCAATTTTGAGAATGAAAGCCTTTTCAATCAACTTGGAATAGTTATTAAATTTACGTTTTAATAAAGTTAAAACTTGCTTGTTTTGATCCAGAATGAAACTGATAAGATATTATGTCTTCCTACCGAGACTGAGATTTTTCTAGGAAACTTTATAATTAACAGTCGTCCTTCAAATTAAGACAATTTACGCTTGGAACTTTATGCAAATGATTTTAAGCAAATATATTAAATTAAAACAAAATTTACTCAAATACTGCAACGCAGCGACCCATCATCAATGATAATACTCTGTTTCATTAGTTTGAACTACACACAGAGTTAAAGAAACTAGTATAGATAGGCATGAGTATTCAAATGCAGAGATATGTAAAGAGGCAAGATACGGCGTTGCGGTTGGCAACACGTATATAAGACAACAAGTGTCTGGCGCAGTTGTCAGATCGGTTTCTGCTGCTACAATGGTAGGCTATCAAGATTTAAGTGAGTTTGAGCGTGGTGTTACAGTTGGCGCACGAGTGATGGCACAGGATCTCCGAAGCAGCGATGAAGTGGGGTTTTTCCAGTATGACCACTTCACGAATGTACAGAGGATATCAGAAATGTGGTACAACATCAAATCTTCGACATCGCTACGGGCGGGACCAACGACGACTGAAGAGAATCGTTCAGCGCGACAGAAGTGCAAAGCTTTTGCAAATGGCTTCAGATTTCAATGTTGGACAGCCGCGCAGGGTAACAGCATGGTGTGAGGCGCCTTGTCAGGGTCGGAGCGGCTCCCCCCCCCCCCCCCCCCCCGTCTGTGTTTCAAGTGTGTTGCCCTTAGCAAAACTTAGGTTAAGTAGTGTGTAAGCTTACGGACCGATGTCTTCAGCAGTTTGGTCCCATAAGACCTTACCACAAATTTCCAATTTCCTTTTTCCAATGCTGGGCCATCAACAAGTGTCAGAGTGCGAGCCATTAAACGAAACATCATCGATATGGGCTTTCGGAGCCGAAGGCCCACTCGTGTAACGTTGATAATCGCACGACACAAAGCTTTACTCCTCGTCTGGGCCCGTCAACGCCGACATTGGACTGTTGATGACTGGAAACATGTTGAGTGGTCGGACGAGTCTCATTTCAAATTGTATCGAGCGGATGGACGTGTACGGGTATAGAGACAACGTCATGATACATGGACCCTGCTTCTCAGCAGGGGACTGTCGAAGCTGGTGGGCGCTCTGTAATGATGTGGGGTGCGTGCAGTTGGAGTGCTATTGGACCGCTGAAACGTCTAGGTGATACGTACGTAAGCATCCTGCCTGATCATCTGCATCCATTCATGTCCATTGTGCATTCTGATGGACTTGGACAGTTCCAGCAGGGCAATGCGACACCCCACACTTGCAGAATTGCTACAGAGCGGCTCCAGGATAACTCTTCTGGGTTTAAATCCTTCCGTTGGCCACCCAACTCCCCAGACGTGAACATTATTGAGCATGTAGGGATGCGTTGCAACGTGCTGTTCACTCTTACGGATTTATGGACAGACCTGCAGGATTCATGGTGTCAGTTCCCTCCAGCACTACTTCAGACATTAGTCGAGTCAATGAGATGTCGTGTTGCGGCACTTCTGCGTGCTTGTGGTTTCCCTACACGATATTAGGCAGGTGTACCAGTTTTTTGGCGCTTCAGTGTATAACACTGTAGTTACCGTTGTTGCTGTTACTCAAGGCAATGATAAATTTTAAGAGAGAAAACAAGTAAAATGAAATAGTTACTAGAAATTTAACCGTAAAGAACTTAAGGTATAGAAGCCACTGTATTGGCCAAAAAATACATTTGCTCACAGTACGTGCTGAATTAAGTGTGGGTTTTCTTTCACGAGAACAACAAATAAACAGTCTGTAACTTACTTCATCGCCAACGGCCTTGCCGCAGTGGTAACACCGGTTCCCGTCAGATCACCGAAGTCAAGCAATGTCGGGTTGGGCTAGCACTTGGATGGGTGGCCATCCAATCTTCCGAGCGCTGTTGGTAAGCGGGGTGCACTCAGCCATTGTGAGGCAAACTGAGGAACTACTTGACTGAGAAGTAGCGGTTCCGGTCTCGTAAACTGACATACGACCGGGAGAGCGGTGTGCTGAACACATGCCCCTCCATAAACGCATCCAGCGACGCCTGTGGACTGAGGATGACACGGCGGCCGGTCGGTACCGTTGGTTCTTCCAAGGCCTGTTCGGACGGAGTTTAGTTTTTAGTTAGCTTACTTTATCAGACGCATTGCAGTTGAGAACGTGGTGACAATATTTCTGTAAATTCTTCACGTCCCTGATTAAAGTGACAGTCTAAAGGCGTCCAGATATCTGCACTTGATAAACTAGGTTGAAGCAAATTGGTGCTAACGTTGTGATACCATAATTTATCGTGGTAAGTCTTGCTACCACAGCTAACGCGGAAGCATTAATAATCGTATTCTTCCAATAATATATGCCTATGTTAGCACAAAACAATGATGTACTCCTCGCTGCCATGTATGTCTGCAATAAACTCTTTACAACACAAAAATTATTTCCCAGAAAAGAAAGCGAAAAGGCCACCTGTTATCCCTCTCCCAACGCAGGCTGCCAGGTCTGCCTGCGCATCCTTTCCCTTGTAGAAAGGCGTTCACCAAACGGAATGAGAAGGAGAAAAGCTTTTTTTCCTCCGTCCTACTGGCTTCGTTTTTCTTTGGCAGAATTTTGTATTTCTCGTAATAATAATAATAATAAAAATATCAAATTAAGGAGGAGCTCAAACCACACAGAAATGATTTGTTTTGTATCCTTCATTATAGAACAATAAAATAAACGTGCATTTTCAATTCAAACTAAACTTTTACAGAATCATTAAATAATATGATAGCCCTCGACAACACACTATGTGCCTGGAAGTGAACACTATTCCATTATACATGCCCTGATTGTCTATAAATATCTTGAGAGGGTTCAAGTTAAAAGTTTCTTTAAGAAATTTTTGTTAAAATCTTCTAAAAACCTTCCGGAAAAGGCATTAGTTATTGAGAATCCTTTATTTCAAGATTATACAAAACCGGCTTTGTGATCCTGTAATCGTATGTTAAGGTGGAAAAAATTTAGCTGATTTATCATTAGGCCATTGGAACAGTATGAGTCCCAAAGTTCGGATGGCACTTGTCATTAGCATAGCCAGTTAAAATGGATGGCGAGTCATCCAGAAACGTAAAACCGAGAATTTCTAAATGTAGGCTGTGTATCCGAACGCTGTAAAGTCGTGTTTTTGGACCAGCGCTGAGGAATCGGTGAAAACAGCAAGAAGTCGCTTATAGTGACAGTGGCTATGCTGCAGCAAGAAGGTGTAGATAGGGCCTAGTTTTGAGGAAAAAGGACGTAGGGCAATGTTTCGCAAGAAGGCAAATATTAGCCAAAAACTATAGAATAAATTGACAGTGTTTAAAGTGTTAATATTGTTGTTTCGGTTCGCGAGCTCGAAATTAGACTCTATAGAAGACAGACAAAGTCGTAACCAGGTCACGCTGCTTCACAGACGTAATTAGACTCTTGTGAACAGCATAGGAAGAACTTTGCATTTGGGAATAGGAAAGGGGATGATAGGGTTGTTACATATGTACCGATAGAAAAAAGTTGCTTTCAAGTTGGCGGATTCTAGGGCCTTTGTTTCAAAGTATTCCATGTGATCTAGTCAACAAAGGAAAATTAGGGGAAAAATCGTGTACCGCAAATGTTTGTACACCGGTAGGAGAGAATGTCATGGACAACAGGGTTGTTCTCATCAGAATCGGCCGCAAGCCAACACTGACAGTGATAGTTCAGCCATAAATGCCGATGCCGCAAGCAGAAAACGAAGAGATAGAGAAAGTGTGTGACGATATTGAGCGGGTAATTAAGGACGCAAAGAGAGAAGAAAATCTAATAGTCATGGGGAAGTGGACTGCGGTTGTAGGGCAAACAGTGGATAAAGGGTTACGGGAGAATTTGAAATTAGTGCTAGGAATGAGGTAGGAAAAAAACAAATTGAGTCCTGTAAAAAATTTCAGCTAGTAACAGCCAATACTCTAAGTAAGAATCATGGACGAACATTTGGAAAAGGCTAGGAGATACGGGAAGCTTTCAGTTAGAATACGTCATGGTCGGGTAGAGATTCTGAAATCAGATACTAGAATGTAAGGCGTACCCAGGAGCAGTACAGGCACAGATCACAATTCAGCAGTGATGAAGAGTAGAACGAAGTTTAAGAGACTAGTCAGGAAGAATCTGTGCGCAAAGACGTGGGATACGGAATTACTAATGCATGAAGAGATATGTGTCAAATTCTCTAAGGCAATAGATACTGCGATAATAAATAGCTGAGTAGACAATTTAGTTCAAGAGGAATGGATAATTCTAGAAAGGGCAGTCGCAGAATTTGGAAAGAAAAATATGGGTACAAAGAATGTTACTGCGAAGAAACCATGGGTAGTGGAAGAAATACTTCAGGCGATCGATGAAAGAAATGTTCACGCCAATTCGGGAATACGGAAATACAAGTCACGTAATAACGAAATAAATAGGAAGCTGAGGGAAGCTAAGACGAAATGACTGCATGAAAACCGTGAAGAAATCGAAAAAGAAATGATTGTCAGTAGGACATATTCAGCATAGCGAAAAGGCAAAAGAACCATCGGTGAAATTAAAAGCAAGAGTACAATGGAAATCTCACTGTTAAATGCAGAGGAGAGAGTGGATAGGTGGAAAAGAGTATATACAGAGCCTCCATGAAGGGGAAGACTTGTCGATGACGTGATAGAAGAAGAAACGGGATTCGAATACAAGAGATAGGGGATCCAGTATTAGGATCAGAATTTAAAAGAGCTGTAGAGGACAAAATCTAAATTAAGGCAGAAGGGACAGATAACATTCCATCAGAATTTCTAAAATCATTGGGGGAAGTAGTAACAAAACGGCTGTTCACGTTGGTGAGTAGAATGCGTGAGTCTCGCAATATACCATCTGTCTTCTGGAAAAATATCATCTCCTCAGTTATGAACATTGCCACAGCACAGAAGTGAGACGATTATCGCACAATCAGTTTAACAGCTCATGCATGCTAGCTACTGAGTAGAGTACCATACAAGAAAAGCGAAAAGAAAATTGAGGATGTGTTAGATGACTATCAGTTTGGCTTTAGAAAAGGTAGGGACACAAGAGAGGCAACTCTACTGTTCAGGTTGACTAAGGAAGCAAGGCTAAAGAAAAATCAAGATACTTTTATAGGATTTATCGACTTGGAGAAAGCCTTTTACTATGTCAAACGGTGTAATAGGTTCGTAATTATTATTATTTTCAATACAAAGATTAATTCATAACAACATCTTGTTGTATTCCTGTTATCCACTGCCAAGCCTCTTTATCCAGCGTATCTTCCTTGTCGATGCTGCGATGTTCCATTACTCCATTTATGTGGTCTGTCCAAGAACGTGGTGGTCATCCGCGCTTACGTCTGCCGGGTGGTTTCCATTCATAAACCTTCTTTGCCCACCAATGATCTGGAATTCTCATCATATGTCCGTACAATTTTAATGATTTTCTTTCAATTCTATCTATGACTGTATCATTTGCCTTCATTCTAGCTCTTACTTCATCATTAGTTTTTCTTTCGATTCTTGGTATTCTGGCACTCCTAAGCAAATAATCCATTTCCACAACTATTAGTCTTCTTTTGAGATCCGCATTTAAGATCTATAGTTCTGATCCATAGCATAACACTGATTCAATCATTATCTTATCTACCCTTTCCTTTTTGCAGTTGGAAATATTCTTATCCCACCAAAAATAATTCATACACCCTAACACTTTTCTGCTTTGCTGTATTCTATATTTTTCTTCTGCATGGCCCGATCCATTTTTATCAAAATGGGTCCCGATATATTTAAATTTCCGTACCTGTCTCAAAACGCCTTTGTCGTTGATGTGTACTTCAAATTTAGCATCACTATTCACCACCAGATATTCTGTTTTTGTTAGACTCATTAGAAATCGCCATCTGATGTATTCCTGATATAATCATCGTATCATGAACTCCTGGCCATAATCATCTTGTGATATAATAGCTTGATCATCAGCAAAACTTAATGAAAATATCTGTACATCGTTGACAGTGATTCCCATTCCTCTGCAGCTGTTCTTCCGTTTTCAGAGAGCCACTTCTACACATAAATTGAACAATATAGATGACATACTGCAACCGTGTCACAAACCTTTAGTGACAAAATTGGTTCTGATAACTTTGAACCTCGTTTAATCTGTACCACATTACCTCTGTACATTTCAATAATAATTTGTAAAATGCGATCATCCATATCCATATCTTTCAAAGCTTCCCACAGCTTAGATCAAGGGACTGTAACGTAAGCTTTTGCTAAATCTACGAAGGAAATGTGCAGCTCCCTCCCTGCTGCTATTAATTCCTCCATTAGTTGTTGAAAAATAAATAGGTTATCTGTACATGATCTGTTCTGCCTAAACCCGCTCTGGTATTCCCCAATATGGTGGCCAACATTTTGTCTAATTTTTCTGAACATTGTCTTTCCAAATAAGTGGCTAATTGTACAGTTGACACTAATGCCTGTATAGCAGTTTGTGTCTTTTCTATTCCCTTTCTTGAAAATAGAAACCATAAATGAATTTTTCCATTCTGAGGGAATTTCAATCCTTTTACAACAGTTGTTGATCAGGCAGGTTATTCGTTTCTTCATATATCTTCCTCCAGCTTTCAATAATTCAACAGGAATGTTTCCTCGACCACGTGATCGGCCATTTTTATTTTAATTAATGACAGTTCACTTCCTCAATAGTAATGTTTATATTTCGATCACTTACTTCCATCTTCTCGTCATTCCCTGAAGTGTAATATGGCCTATCTTCAGTTAAAAGGTCTGCATAGGTTCGCAGTTCTGGTAAAAAAATAATGGTAAGTTATAGGGAAAGGCGGGTAACGTACAATGTGTGTACAAGAGCCAAGTGGGAACAATAATAGTGGATGATCAAGAATGAAGTGCTTGGATGAAGAAGGATATAAGGCTGGGATGTGGTCTTCCATCCCTACTGTTCAGTCTGTGCCTCGAAGAAGCAGTGGCGGTAATAAGAGAAAGGCTCAAGAGTGGAATTAAAATTCTCGGTGAAAGAAAATCACTGACAGGATTCGCTAATAACACTTCCTTCCCCAGTGAAAGTGAATAGGTATTCAGGATCTACTGAATAGGGTGAACGGTCTAATGAGCGAAGAACATGGACTGAGTATGAGCTGAAGAAAGACGAAAGTAATGAGAAGTAGCAGAAATGAGAACAGCGAGAATCTTTACATCAGGGTTGGTGATCACGTAGTAGATGGGCTTAAAGAATTCTGCCACCTAGACATCAAAATAAATCATGATGGACGGATCAAGAATGCAATGGCAAAGAGGGCATTCCTAGCTTGGAGAAGTCTACTAGTATCAAACATATGACTTAACTTGAGGAAGAAATTTCTGAGCACAGCAGTGTATGGTAGTGAACATGGATTTTGGACAAACTGGAACGGATGAGAATCGAAGCATTTGAGATGTGATGCTATAGATGAATGTTGATAATTAGTTGGACTCATAAGGTAAGGCATGAGGAGGTTCTTCGGCCTATCGAGTAGGAAAGGAACCTATGGAAAACACTAACAAGTAGAAGGGACTGGATGGTAGGTTATCTGTTAAGGCATCAGTGAATAACTTCCTTAGTACTAGAGGAAGCTGTAGGAGCGTGAACACTGTGGAGGATGACAGAGGTTGGATTGGATTGGATTTTACTTTCAATCCGATTGATCCGTAGTCAGGAGGTCCTCCAGGATGTAGAACATGTCAGAAAAACAACAATACATGACAAATATTTACAACTAAAACAAATAAGTTAATGTACCATTCCATAGGTCCCAAGTGGAATGATCGTCATTTTTTAATGAACACTATATGAAAGAGTCATTTTACAAATACTAATGTATGGAATTTAAAATAAAAAAGGTTTTTTATTTATTTATAAGATAATAAACTTGTAATACAACACTATAATACTTATTTACAATGAACACATTACTGCACTGAAATGGTGCAGAAGTTAGATTGTACTTACACACACACACACACACACACACATATATATATATATATATATATATATATATATATATATATATATATATATATATATATATATATATATAATGAACACATTACTGCACTGAAATTGTGCAGAAGTTAGAAGTTATATCGTACTTATATATATACACAAATCAGTTGGTTTTACTGAGAAATTCATCAATGGAGTAGAAGGAGTTGGTCACCAATAAATCCTTTAGGCTTCTTTGAAACTGGATTTCATTGGTTGTTAAGCTTTTTATGGCTTCTGGCAAGTTATTGAAAATGTGTGTTCCTGAATAATGCACACCTTTTTGTACAAGACTGAGTGACTTTAAATCCTTGTGAAGATTATTCTTATTTCTAGTATTGATTCCATGAATTGAGCTGTTGGTTTGAAAAAGTGATATATTTTTAAAGACAAATTTCATTAAGGAATAAATATATTGGGAAGCAGTAGTTAGTATCCCTAGTTCCCTTAACAGGCTTCTGCAGGATGTTCTTGAGTTCACACCACATATAACTCTTACTGCACGTTTTTGTGTCCGGAGGACTTTAGCTTGGCTTGATGAATTACCCAAAAAAATAATCCTGTATTACATTATGAAATGAAAGTAAGCATAGTATGCCAGCTTTCTCATTCTTATATCCCCTATGTCTGACACAATTCGCATTGCAAAGAGCGATTTGTTAACACGCTTCAGCAGTTCTGTGGTGTGCTCCTCGCAGTTGGAATATATCCAGCAAATAATTGAGGACGTGTGTTGTAACCGCTACTCTGATATGAAGCTGTTGGCACAGGATAGGAATTCGTGGCGGGATGCATCAGACTAGGCAGACATTTAATATCTCATCTTCCTAAACAATAATCTTCATTCCTTTCAAGTTCGCTCCGAGAAACCAAGAGGGAGGCCGAAGAATATAAAATCTTGGCGTGCGGCAAATCCACGCGTCCAGTTTAAGACTGATGATGAGAACAACGCACTGCCGAGGTCAGAACGAGACGGGTTCCAAACGGGAAGCTGGAGGACACGGCGCAGATCTTCACAACCTATCTCGCCAGATCCCTGCTCCCTTCTGGCGACCCCGCATCACTTCCTTCTCGCGAGCCACCTCACTTCTCTCCCCGAGCTCCACCTACCTTCCTCGTTCGGTAGCCGACCAAAGATCCAGCTTTCGGTGGAAGATCTACTCGGCCCACTCGTAGGTCTGTGTATGGCCCAGAGCGTCATTAGCTAAAGCTTGCGCTAATATTTTGTGGATTTCTGTGGCTGATTTACCAAGTTTAAAACAGAACGTGATACAGCATGTTGGTCGTTGCAAAATTACAAACACAGACAAACGTCACAACGGAGAATTGCCATCCAGCAAAAAAAACTCGTTCACTTAGATCTAAGCCGCTAGACGTATTGATGTACGAAAATTTTAACGAAACATGTATTATGACGCTCCTGCTGGCGTTTTATTGTACTATCGTTTGTAAGCGCGTGTCATACAAATTTCTGGAACGCTTGCGTAGCACCTCGCATTTTCTGCACAGACACGCAGGAAGAATCATTACTGTTTGATTACAGGATTATCGATCAATTACTGAAAAACTCATAACTGTTTAATATCAGTTAATAAGTGTTGGGGGAGATTTAAAGTGCAATGGCCACAAAAAAATTAAATGCACTGATTATAGGTCAGAGTGAGAATCACTGGAAGATCATACTGAAATGCTGTTCTCCCACAGAAGATTTAGCTTACAAAGTTCTAGATCGGCTGATAGTTAAGTATTGCCCGTCAAGTCTGTGACTCTCACCAGGTAGAGGAAATACAGAATATGCGAACAAGAGTAACGTGTTTCGTCAGGTATTTATTTAAAAAATCGCGAGCTAGTCACAGAGTTGAACTCCGTGACGGACGCTAGAAGAGGGACGTTACGCATCACTGACAACCTTACTGTTAAAACTAAAATAGCGTACGTTAACATTCAAGCGAAATATTACACACGACTCGTCAAGAGTACTCTATCATCTTAACACAGCGATCACTATTGCGACCTCTGAAAATGTTTTACATCTGTTTGGATTGCTTTCATATATTTTTCTTCGTAGCTCTTTCTTCAATTACTGTTTGCAAGTACAGGAAAAAATGGTTTTCGTGCATACGAATTATCTAATGTAAACAGTCACGTTGTGATAGTAGAGGCATTGTTTGTTTAGCATAATTACGTTTGCGGAGGTAATTGTTGACATTTACGTATGTCAGGGGCTATCAGTACGGTGCAACGTATACACGTGTAGTGCAGGATGCATTAAAACGCCGAGTTTTCGGAGCAACGAATGTCTAAATAGTTTTTGTTGAAATGCGGAGCCTAGCGACGTGCGCAGGAATTTTTCTGTGTTCAGATTGTCAGCTCACTATTGTCCGTCTACGAACTCAGTGTTGCTTACCACTCTACAGTGGCAGCAGATACGACTGCTTATAGCACTTTGAAAAATACTGATACAAACAGTGGCGTACCTGGAGGACTGTCTTAAGCTGCAACTGCCCCGGCGCCGTTACTCTGTACCATCAGTTCTTTAAAGGAATCAAAAACGCTTTCTTCACATGTTCTTATATAATGCTTCCTTCCTAACACCTTTTTTAGATTCCGCTAGCGTCACAGATAAGTAAATCGGAAAAGTTGCTTGGAAAATTTCTGTCGTCAAATCTCAATCACTTTGCTCGCACTACAGTTGGTTTATTCAAACTGAAAAAACAATTTAAACCAATTCTTCACACCTAAATCTACTTGCACTGCGGTTCTTGCAAGTACGGCGTCACGAAAAATATTTAACGGAAATTCAGAGTTCTTCCCAGAACTGGTTCAACATTGTTCAGAAATGAAAATCACTTAATGTTCAACGCATTCGAGGCAGAGCACAGAGAAACTTCGAAATTATATCAGCTCACAGACCTGACCCCTTCTCTAATGGTCCACGGGCTTAGATTTCTTCTATCCGCAGGTAAACACTTCTTTCACCGACGCGGTCGACAGAGTCCGTAGTTACCCCTAGTACTCGTACCCATGTTGACTATTAAAATTAATCACTGTGTTTCTTTGAGACTTAGAGGTGACCTAACAATTTTAAAATTGTGGGGAACCTTTTCCTGTGTGAAGCATAGTAAAAGAATACTTAACCTCGTTTACAAAACAAAAGCCGGCCGGTGTGGCCGTGCGGTTCTAAGCGCTTCAGTTTGGAACCGCGTGACCGCTACGGTCGCAGGTTCGAATCCTGCCTCGGGCATGGATGTGTGTGATGTCCTTAGGTTAGTTAGGTTTAAGTAGTTCTAAGTTCTAGGAGACTGATGACCTCAGCAGTTAAGTCCCATAGTGCTCAGAGCCATTTGAACAAAACAAAATAAACAGGATTTTTGAAAGACGTGACGCAAACGCCTGCAATTCCTGATTTTCTCGTTCAAAATGACGAAGTAATAACTTAAGTGACCTAAATATTTGTAGTATTAAAGCCAATTTCTATACTCTACCCTCATTAGAATTTAAAACTGTTAGCAAAACTAAGAAGGCGGTCCTCTACACTGAATCTATTATATTTCGCAAAGCATTCGGTTATGGAAAACATACTCTGACAATATCGTAAATGAAGAAAACTTAATTTAATTAAAGAATATAGCATGTAAAATTCCAAAAATCGTTAAAGATCTATTAAGTAACTTTAAAATTGTTTACTTTTCCTTTTTGAAAATTTGACTTGCAACTTTTATCACATACGGTATGGTGAGGGTAATGTTAGTATATAAAGAACTGTTATTTCCTTAGAATGACTGACGCCATGCAGTAGAATTCTGTGCGAATGGCCTAAATAAGAGCTTGCTCTCGTAATCAAAACCATTCGGAGGCGGGGAACCAAGTACAGAACACCTGGCTGTACTGGAGAGTGAGGTACGGAAGGCCATACATGCGTCTCCACAATAGCAGACTCAGTATTTCTGTGCTTCTTCGGAGTTCACCACTTACGGCCTTCAGTCCGCAGACTGGTTTGATACATCTCTTCCCGGTAATCTGTCTTGCGCAAAACTCTTCACCCCTCTGAAGCTAGTGCAATCTACGCGGGTGCACTGAAAAGTAATGCCTACGAATTTTTATTCTGTTCTCAAGATCGGCTGAGGTATTGCACGTCATGCATATCACTCGATCGACTCTGCCGCTTCGCTGAAGCAAATTGCAACCTCTGCCGCCAGAAGGCTACGAACTGTACACGCGCAACATGACGGTGTGTAATGTTACTATGTCGGTGTATTGCGAGATACTTAGAAAACTGAAAGCACAAATTCGACACATGGAGCATGACAATTCCAGACCACAAACGAGCGCCGAGACATCTGCAACACTCTACGCCTTGGGTTCACTGTCATCGACCATTCTGCGTAATGTCCCGCATGCGATTTTTCTAAAACTTAAAGAACACCTTCGAGGGGCGGTGCAATCAGAAGTGAGGTTGTGGATCCGTCAATAAGGTCAAACATTCGACAGTGACAATATCAAAACTTTAGTCTGTCGTTGGGAGAAATGTGTTCGCTGCCAGGTGACTACGTTAAGAAACAAACATGCAGACATGAATTATAAAGACTTAGAATGTTAATAAAATTTATTGATTGAAACAGCTTTAAAGGTTTTCACATAAATCATTCTGAGGCATTACCTTTCAGCACGACCTCGTGTGTCAATTTGAAATTTCTTACTGTTGTCAAGCCATGGTCTCCCTCATTATTTTAAACTTACCTACCACGTCCCCCCTTCTCGCTCTTCCATTACCAGAGTGGTCATTTCTTGTTGCCTCAGAACGTGTACAATCATTCGATCCCTACTTTTAGTCAGCTTTGTTTCCGTCGTTGCGGTTTAGTACCCCTTTTTTAGTTATCTGATCTAACCATCTAGTCTTCAGCACTTAACCACACGAGCAGGACTACATTTCAAATGCTTCAGTTCTCTACTTGTCTGAACAGTTTATAATCCAATTTTTACTTCTGACCGGGGTAGGCACCACAGACATACTTTCAGAACAGACTTCCTAACACTTAAAACTGCAATCCATGTCAACAAAATTTCTGTTTCAGGACTCCTCACCTTGCTATTAACAGCCTGTATTTTTAATCCTCTTTTTTCGGCCATCGTCATTTATTTTGGTGCTCAAATTTTGATGTTAACTTTAGCGCTAATCTCATTTCTGCTACTTCTCTTTACTTTTGTCGTTCTTCGGTTTACTCAGTCCATTACCTATAGGATATTCATTACAATATTCCCTTCAACAGTCCTGCAATTTTTCCTTACTTTTACAGACGATACAGTTAATATTGTCACTCATATCGACACTTTAACTTTGTGTCTATCTTGACAACCGTAATTCGTCCACATTGATTTTTACTAAGCACGGTGTTTCAAAATGAACACACAGATTTTAAGACTTTGTAGCATTTATTACATTGAACTTAAAATTATGAATAATACATCAAATGAAAGAAGAACTCAGACGGTTTCTCTTACAAGTGTTCAATGCGAGCACCATTCGTCACACATCGAGTCGATAGCCGAGTTCTTCCCAAATCTTGATCAGCGTATCAGGACTACTGTTGTAATAACAGCTTTTATACGGTCAGGTAGATCAGCCGGTAGCGGAGGCACATACACATTATTCTTTATTAACCATATTGTATTTTCTATGTTGCATTTGAACTTATAGAGCCCGCCATCTAATTAGTTGTGCGTGGGTCGTAATGCTCCAGTCACAAGGCAATGGTCCAGTCCGACATGTCGAAACTACCCTGAAATTTTTCACACTTGAAGACTACACCGAAAGAAATGGAGTGTAAGAATTTTAGCTGCTAAGGTGCACTGTAGGTCTTTTTCAAAAATTTTAAAACTGCTCATTTTTCACCGCACATTGTATTTCATTCGATGCATTCTTCCTGTAGAAAAAATTTCAGGACATTATTCAAGACGTCGAATTGGACCATTCCCTTGTCTGTCCGCTGAGCCGTAACCAACGACCCTCTCCTTGCAGCTCTCACGCAACGTAGCTGAGTCTGCGGACTCCGTTGCCCATTCGGCATCACGTGGAGGAGGGGCCCCGTGGAGATCTTCTGTCCTCTTTCTTCGCGTATATGGCAGCTGTATCATACTTACAAAACTATTACACATCATACTGGAAACAGAAAATTAGAAATGAAAAAAAAACAAAGGTACAAGTCGCACGATGTCAGATCGCGTATGCAAAAAAATCTCTGTCGTCCGGCCCCTTGCGGCCAATCGAGCGGTCTGTTACTACGGCGTTTAAACAGTCGCGTACTCGGTTATGCCATTGACGCGGAGCACATCTTGCTGCCAAATAAAGTTCCGTGATTCAGTTTCTTCCAGTTGAGGAAAGAGCCATGCTTCTAGCGCATCAAGATAAAAAACAGCAGTTGCTGCTGCTTCGCCCAAAAAGAAAGGCCCACAACTATTCTACCGGGATATGCCCCCAAAAACTCATTTTAGTGGAGTCTCGTTGGAACGGTACCATTTCGTAAGGATCTGATGACCCCCAGATGCGAACATTATGGTGTGCTCTCATTGCCATTTAGGTGAAATGTCGATTCATCACTGAAGACGACACGATCCAGAAAAACTTCGTCGCCGTGCAGCAACATTTCGTTTCCAAAGTTGGCAAGTAAACTATAGCCGGCAGGCTTTAGAGCTAGTAACAGCTGAGAACGATAAGCATGTAGTTGTAAGCGCCCCCTTAAAAGTATTCACAAAGTTGTCACTGGAGCTTCTAATTCACAGCTAGCCTTCCGAACTTATTTCATGGGGCTACGCGTGAAACACTCTCACTCTTTCAACAAGTCCTTAAATCACTCTTGGTCATTCCATACTCTTCCCTATGCACACACCTATACAAGCAAAACTGTTTGAGTTGTTCTTTAATTTGACTTATATTTATAACTATAACTTGAATGTAATAAATGATATAACGCCTTAAAGCCGTACATTCATTCTCTAACACACTGTAGCTCATGCTCATTCCTGTTTTTTGTACTTAATTAGACCTACTCCTGCATGTCATAGTTTGATTTTGTGTTGATCGACTTGCACTCACCTGGATACATGTCCAGTTCTTTCTTCCGGCAAGTCTACAACTTGTGGTCTGTTGGTTTCAGTCTGGTTGTGGCAGCGGTTGTGTGCGACCGGCCGCGTCTCGGTGCTGTCTGCTGTCAACAACGCTCCGCTGGGTACGTTCAGCGGCTTATTGTTGTTGCAGACAGCAAGTGCTCAATCGAAAGAGTTATTGATGTAGAATCCTATAATGTCACTACTAACACAAAAACATTTCTCAAAATTCATGTTCGGCCTTAACTTTGCGCGAACAAACTCTTTTGAGTTTCAATCATGGCTCGAAGAATAGATAAAAATCACCTTTAGAGACATAGTAGACATCCTTGCTTCACTTGTGAACTGTGTTGTGGACGTAAATGAATAAAAAAATGGTTCAAATGGCTCTGAGCACTATGGGACTTAACTTCTGAGGTCATCGGTCCCCTAGAACTTAGAACTACAACTAACCTAAGGACATCACACACACCCACGCCCGAGGCAGGATTCGAATCTGCGACCGTAGCGGTCACGCGGCTCCACACTGAAGCGTCTAGAACCGCTCGGCCACTCCGTCCGGCTAAATGAATCAATTGTCTTAACAGGGGTTAAGTCACAAAATGAACATTGTCAACAATTGCAAAAAACCGCTTAAGGCAAACAACTAAGGAGTACAGATTTTAAACATTGATGAAGAAATATTGTGGGCAGTGAATTAACACGCATCTGGTACTTATAGTATTTTGAATAAATAAAATTTTAAACAGCTTATGTTTACAAGTTTACACTCCAGACAATGCCGGCACGGTAGCTCAGCGTGTACAGTCAGAGGGCTGCGTACTCTATGTAATAAAAAAACTGAGTCAAGGAATGAACGATCAACTGGAACGGATGTCTTGTGACGTCCGCCCAGCCCAAACGCAACGAACTATACGGAACACACACACAAAAAGAAAATTCTTAAAATAAACAATTGTCTTATTCACCTTCACAAAAAGACAATAACTGTTTCACCAGGAAAACAAATATCTGTTTCTATTACTGCGACATTCCTAACAATAACTGACTTTCATCTACGTCTACATCTATATGGATACTCTGCAAATCACATGTAAGTGCCTGGCAGAGAGTTCATCGAACCACCTTCACGATTCTCTATTATTCCTATCTCGTATAGCACGCGGAAAGAATGAACACCTATATCTTTCCGTGCGAACCCAAATTTCCCTTACTTTATCGTGGTGATCGTTACTCCCTATTTAGGTTGGTGTCAACAAAATATTTTCGCATTCGGAGGAGAAAGTTGGTGATTGGACTTTCGTGAGAAGATCCCATCGCAACGAAAAACGACTTTCTTTTAATGATTTCCAGCCAAAATCCTGTATCATTTCTGTGACACTGTCTCCCATATTTCGCGATAATACAAAACGTGCTGCCTTTCCTTGAACTTTTTTGATGTACTCCGTCAGTCCTATTTGGTAAGCATCCCAAACCGCGCAGCAGTATTCTAAAAGAGGACGGACATGCGTAGTGTAGGCAGTCTCCTTAGTAGGTCTGTTACAATTTCTAAGTATCCTGCCTATAAATCGCAGCCTTTGGTCAGCCTTCACCACAACATTTTCCATGTGTTCCTTCCAATTTAAGTTGTTCGTAATTGTAATACCTAGGTATTTAGCTGAATTTACGGCTTTTAGGTTATACAGATTTATCGTGTAACCGAAGTTTAACGAGTTCCTTTTAGCACACATGTGGATGACCTCACACTTTTCGTTATTTAGGTCAACTGCCTATTTTCGCACCATTCCGATATTTTTTCTAAATAGTTTCGCAGTTTGTTTTGATCTTCTGATGACTTTATTAACCGATAAACGACAGTATCACCTGCAAACAACGGAAGACGGCTGCTCAGACTGTCTTCCAAATCGTTTATATAGATAAGGAACAGCAAAAGGCCTATAACACTACCTTGCGGAACGCCAGAAATCACTTTCAAGATGAAAAAATAAGTATTCCAAATGCAATAATTATTACTCTCTAACAATAGTGCTAATACACTTTTTGTTTAACGATATTAATAGGGTTAATGGGGGTCCTCCGACTTTCCATCTGTTTCCCACTGAACAATGTGTCTACAGAAGGTCCGATTCTCTCAGGAGCATACTGCAGGGACTTGGTGATGTCGTGCATCTTGTTTGTGTTCATGGGTAGCAGTTGTTCATCACTGTGTGATTTTTCACGTGGCAATGATGGCTCTCTTCCTGTTAAGGAGGCAAGTCTGAAAGTACACTCCTGGAAATTGAAATAAGAACACCGTGAATTCATTGTCCCAGGAAGGGGAAACTTTATTGACACATTCCTGGGGTGAGATACATCACGTGATCACACTGACAGAACCACAGGCACATAGACACAGGCAACAGAGCATGCACAATGTCGGCACTAGTACAGTGTATATCCACCTTTCGCAGCAATGCAGGCTGCTATTCTCCCATGGAGACGATCGTAGAGATGCTGGATGTAGTCCTGTGGAACGGCTTGCCATGCCATTTCCACCTGGCGCCTCAGTTGGACCAGCGTTCGTGCTGGACGTGCAGACCGCGTGAGACGACGCTTCATCCAGTCCCAAACATGCTCAATGGGGGACAGATCCGGAGATCTTGCTGGCCAGGGTAGTTGACTTACACCTTCTGGAGCACGTTGGGTGGCACGGGATACATGCGGACGTGCATTGTCCTGTTGGAACAGCAAGTTCCCTTGCCGGTCTAGGAATGGTAGAACGATGGGTTCGATGACGGTTTGGATGTACCGTGCACTATTCAGTGTCCCCTCGACGATCACCAGTGGTGTACGGCCAGTGTAGGAGATCGCTCCCCACACCATGATGCCGGGTGTTGGCCCTGTGTGCCTCGGTCGTATGCAGTCCTGATTGTGGCGCTCACCTGCACGGCGCCAAACACGCATACGACCATCATTGGCACCAAGGCAGAAGCGACTCTCCTCGCTGAAGACGACACGTCTCCATTCGTCCCTCCATTCACGCCTGTCGCGACACCACTGGAGGCGGGCTGCACGATGTTGGGGCGTGAGCGGAAGACGGCCTAACGGTGTGCGGGACCGTAGCCCAGCTTCATGGAGACGGTTGCGAATGGTCCTCGCCGATACCCCAGGAGCAACAGTGTCCCTAATTTGCTGGGAAGTGGCGGTGCGGTCCCCTACGGCACTGCGTAGGATCCTACGCTCTTGGCGTGCATCCGTGCGTCGCTGCGGTCCGGTCCCAGGTCGACGGGCACGTGCACCTTCCGCCGACCACTGGCGACAACATCGATGTACTGTGGAGACCTCACGCCCCACGTGTTGAGCAATTCGGCGGTACGTCCACCCGGCCTCCCGCATGCCCACTATACGCCCTCGCTCAAAGTCCGTCAACTGCACATACGGTTCACGTCCACGCTGTCGCGGCATGCTACCAGTGTTAAAGACTGCGATGGAGCTCCGTATGCCACGGCAAACTGGCTGACACTGACGGCGGCGGTGCACAAATGCTGCGCAGCTAGCGCCATTCGACGGCCAACACCGCGGTTCCTGGTGTGTCCGCTGTGCCGTGCGTGTGATCATTGCTTGTACAGCCCTCTCGCAGTGTCCGGAGCAAGTATGGTGGGTCTGACACACCGGCGTCAATGTGTTCTTTTTTCCATTTCCAGGAGTGTATTTACCATTTTTCTATCAATGTAATCCCAGTTTTTTACAACATTAAGAGCTGAGCTGTCGTACCCAAACATTAAGATTTGAAATGAGACTTTCCTACCTTTTGAAACTTATTTTCCAAATGATTCTGTAGAGATGGCATTTTTTACTGAACTTAAGGCACAACTTATTGTAGTCTATAGCACTAGCAAGGAGTTTGTTGTACTTTCTGTACAGATGACATACTTTTCTCTCCACAACACTAAAATCTCTGTCGATTGGTAGAAACGAGTCCTCTCTAATAGGAAACTATAGCGATGTTTGGTCAAATATCCTTACTGAAGTCAATGCCAGTAGAAAACACACTACAGCATGACTTTTGTTTTGGCCTGCAAAACCATCAGCAAATATATGATGTTCTTTGATAATTTTTGGAACATTGGTTGTTTTCTACTCATTCATTAAACAACACACTTCATTTGGTTTCTTTTGGCCGTATGCCCTCATGATAGAAGCTAAAATCAGCATTTCCAGTTTCAAGAGCATGAATTCAAAAAGGAAAAACCCATAGCTGTCTATAATAGAATAACTCCTGCACTGGTAAATGAGGTAATGAAAGGTTTTTAATAAAGTCTGTCGTAATTCCCATTACATTCTACATCTACACCTATATTTATATCTACATTGATACTCTGCAGATCACTCTTAAGTGCCTGGTAGAGGGGTTCATCGAACCAGTATAATTATCTGTTATTCTAATATCGAACAGTGCGTGGGAAAAACCAACACCTATATCTTTATGGGTGAGCTCTGATTTAGCTTATTTTATTATGATGATCATTTCTACCTATGTATTTCGGCGTCAAAAAATTATTTCCGCATTCGGAGCAGAAGTTGGTGATTGATATTTCGTGAGAAGATTCCTCCGCAACGAAGAACGTCTTTGTTTCAGTAATGTCCACCTCAAATCTTGTAACACGTCAGTGACACTCTCTCCCCTATTTCGCGATAATACAGAACGTGGTGCTCTCCTTTGAACTTTCTCGATGCACTCCGTTAATCCTACCTGGTAAGGATGTCCGCCCCGATAGCTGAATAGTCAGCGTGACGAACTGCCGGTCTAAGGGGTCGGGGTTCGATTCCCGGCTGGGTCGGGGATTTTCTCCGCTCAGGGAGTGGGTGTTGTGTTGTCTTCATCATCATTTCATCCTCATCCGGCGCGCAGGTCGCCCAATGTGGCGTCGAATGTAATAAGACCTGCACAAAGGCGGCCGGACCTGCCCCCAAGGGGCCTCCCGGCCAATGACGCCAAACGCTCATTCCCATTTCCATCGGGTAAGGATCGCCGATCGTGCAGCAGTACTCCAAAAGAGAACGGACAAGTTCTGCCAATAAAACGGAGTCTATGGTTTGCCTTCCCGATAACATTTACTGTGTGTTCTTTCCGATTTACGTTGTTCGTAATTCCTAGGTATTTACTTCAATTAACGACCTTTAGATTTTACTGAGTTATCGTGTAACCGAAGTTGAACGGATTCATTTTAGCGCTCATGTGGATGACCTCGCAGTTTCCATTATGTAGGATCAAATGGTTCAAATGGCTCTGAGCACTATGGGACTTAACTTCAAAATGGTTCAAATGGCTCTGAGCACTATGGGACTTAACATCTTCGGTCATCAGTCCCCTATAACTTAGAACTACTTAAACCTAACTAACCTAAGGACATCACACACATCCATGCCCGAGGCAGGATTCGAACCTGCGACCGTAGCAGTCCCGCGGTTCCGGACTGCAGCGCCTAGAACCGCACGGCCACCGCGGCCGGGGACTTAACTGCTGAGGTCATCAGTCCCCTAGAACTTAGAACTACTTAAACCTAACTAGCCTAAGGACATCACACACAGCCATGCCCGAGGCAGGATTCGAACCTGCGACCGTAGCTGTCTCGTGGTTCCAGATTGTAGCGCCTAGAACTGATCGGCCCCGCCGGCCAGCCTATCTAGGATCAATTGCCAATTTTCGCACCATACAGATGTTTTTTTCTAAATCGTTTTTTGATTTGTTTTGATCTTCTGATGACTTTGCTAGACGATAAACGACAGCGCTATCTGGAAACAACTGGAGATAGCTTCTCAGATTGTCTCCTAAATCGTTTAAATAGGTAAGGAACAGTAGAGGACTGCCACGCTACCTTGGTGAACGCCAGAAATCACTTCTGTTTTAGTCGACGGCAGTTACTACGAACTGTGACCTCTCTGATAGGAAATCACGAATCTAGTCACATAACAGACTACATTCCATAAGCACGCAATTACACTATAAGGCCCTGGTATGGTACAGTGTCAAAAGCCTTCTGGAAATCTAGAAATACGAAATCAATTTGAAATCCCTTGCCGACCTCGGTGCCACGTGGTTCTAGGCGCTTCAGTCCAGAACCGCGCGACTGCCACGGTCGCAGGTTCGAATCCTGCTTCTGGCATGGATGTGTGTGATGTCCTTAGGTTAGTTATGTTTAAGTAGTCCTAATTTCTAGGGGACTAATGACCTCAGAAGTTAAGTCCCATAGTGCTCAGAGCCATTTGAACCATTTTGAAATCCCTTGTCAATAGTACTCAACACTTCGTGTGAGTAAAAAGTTAGCTGTGTTTCACAAGAATTATGTTTTGTAAATCAGTGTTCATTGTGTGTCAATAGACCGTTCTCTTCGAGGTAATTCATAGTGTTCGAACACAGCATATGTTCCAAAATCCTGTTGCACATCGACGTTAATGACATGGACCTGTAATTTGGTAGATTACTCCTACTATCTTTACTACCTTACTTAAATACTGGTGCCGCCTGCGTAACTTCCCTGTCTTTAGGTACGGATCTTTCGTCTTCATAGTGACATTTCTGCCTTATCTCATTAAGTTCATTGTAATACTTCATATACCTTCGATTGAGCATCATCAGTTCTGCAGCTGCTGCTTTCTTTATTGTCATTTAGGGTGTCACTTTTGTTCTGGCGTAACCACAAACGCCGCAGAGATGGCGGTGAGGAAACGGTGACCAATGGTGCGCGGAATTGGACCGTGCCGCACGAAGAGCGACACCTGGAAGAAGCGAATGTAAGCACCGCTACTGCTAGCCTCGGCCTCCCTCCCTCACCACCTTCTTCCCCTCTTGACAGGTCCCCGGACCCCCACACGTTTCAGTGGACAATCGCGCGCCAGAGATCGTCGCCATCGTTTCAGTGTATGTGCCTTCGTGTTTGTGCCTCAGTGTTTTTCGCCGTCCACGCTCTATCGTTCACGTGTCGTCTCCTTCGTCAATGTCCATGTGCAGTGCCATCAGTTTCTTCAGGTGTCTTCGCGTGTGAACAGCTACGTGTTATTTGTTCTCTCTGTGTACTGTTTTTTTTTTTTTTTTGCCCCCCACTTTGTTCTGTATACTCTGTGTCTGCATTGTATTTTCTTTGTAACACTTGTGGCTGAAGAGCGGCGTAGTGTGCTGCTGCAAGCCCACCTTTCTGTAAGGTGTTAAATAACAATAAAGAAAAAAAAAAAAACAGCCTCGGCCGCTTAGATCGGCACCGGATCGCAGACGCTAGTTACCCGTGACGTGTGTCAACTTGCCTGAACAGTTCACCTATCAAAGACTCTAAATTGTATTGCAAGTTGCCCCTCGTTTGCAGCTACTGTTTGTAAATCTACAGAGTTAAGTATTGTCAATTGCTCTCTAAAAATAAAACTACTAATGTTATTTGTTTGAATCGTTTTACAGTATTCCGAGAACGCTGCATCCCGTAGGCATCCTATTAGCGACGAGTGGGCAAGACCCCACAACTTTTTAGTTTAGTTTCCATGTCTTTACACTTCCTGCAGACATCTATCTAATCTCAAGGAATAGTTTTCTTTACTCTGAAGTAGTTGTAATAGAACCAATATGACACTGATTCTGGATTTCTTTTTCTTTTAGAAAGACTATGCATGAGTTTTACATCTAGGCCAGGGTTCAGGAACTTGATTCGCCAAATTGAATTGAGGGCTAACTTAAACTCAGACGATTCCATATGTTGAGCAACTTGTTCACATATATCTGGACTCTTAGCCGCAGTTCTACTGCTCACATTATTCCTCTTCCATCATTAGGTGACTTTTCAATTTTTGATACATATATTAATGTTTGTATCAGTTTTGATGTTTCATCATGAATGCTAAGCAAAGTTTTTTTACAAACTTGAACTTTTTTATCATCTTCCTCAGCAGAATATATCACTGAGAATATTTTAGATGTTGAATCTTCTCCTTTCCTTAGCCTGTGCATTTTCTCTGGTACTAGCCGCGTCGAATCTTGGAGGCAAGCATCTTGAAGAACCTTACTTAAAATAATTATTGAATTTAGTGAGAATTGCTGTACAAGAATCCTCATTAAATATTTCAAAATATTTACGGAGGCGTCCGCAATGACAATTTGAACGTCTGCCACGAACTGTCTTACCTGAATATGAGATATACGAGGGCTATCCAGAAAGTAAGTTCCGATGAGTCGCGAAATGGAAACCATAGATGTGATGGGCAGTGTGTGTAGAACGCCCGTCGATGGCGTCGCATCGCTCTTTTCAGTTCTGAGTGCACAGTGATCACGTAAATGTACCCAGAAAATAGTGTGTCCCTCCAAGTACGTGGGCCTGGTGAGAAATTTCGCCTGCAACTGTGCAGCCTACGTAACACAACTGTCACATCGTTCCTTCTTCATGACAATTCTCAGCTGCAGTCTGTAGGGGCAATGAAGATCCTACTACTTCGTTTTCAGTGGGAAGTGTTTGATCACCCACAATACAGACCGCAATTGACCCCCTGAGTTTCATCTCTGCTCGCACGAACAGCTGACTATGAAGACAACATTTTGTCACAGACAACGAGCTGTAGACCTGCATAGAGAAATAGCGGAAAGCACTGGCGGCTGCCTTCTATGGCAAGGGTATTGAAAATTGGTACAACGCCACGGCAAATGTCTAAGTCGGAGCGGCGATTATTTAAACAATTAGCTGGGAGTTGTGACTAGCTGTTGCAAATAAAACATTTTGGATTTTTACAGTAGTGCCCATTTCGCGGACGATCGGAACTTACTTTCTGGATACCCCTCGTATGTTTCGTCTTGTAGCTTGAACCTTTTAAATCTAAACTGTGTGTATGACCCTCCTCTTTTTATCCGTGTCTTTCTTTTCTTACTCTAACCCTTAGACATAGTATTATTGTCACTTGAAGACGTTATTTCAGTACAGTTGCAGTATATCTCAATTCTGGACACAAACTTAACAGGGAAAATAACCGCAAAACAATAAACACTAAACATTCAGCTGTTGCTATCGATTTACAACTAAACCCGTGGTTCTCAGCCGCATTTTGTAATACTATGCTTCTACCAACTAACATCAGAAGCCAGAAACGCCAACAAAATTAAGAGTTTCTTACAAGTGTATCTTTCTTGCTCAGAAACAAACAAAAATACTTACAGGAAGAGTGATATTTTAACAAATGTTTTATTGTAACTGACGTTGGTGAGCTCGGCAGTGAGCTAAGTAAAAAAGTTGCCGCTTACGTTGGAGCAGAGAAGTATGTAGTGTGCCGGCCGGTGTGGCCGTGCGGTTCTAGGCGCTTCAGCCTGGAACCGCGTGACCGCTACGGTCGCAGCTTCGAATCCTGCCTTGGGCATGGATGTGTGTGATGTTCTTAGGTTAGTTAGGTTTAATTAGTTCTAAGTTCTAGGGGACTGATGACCACATATGTTAAGTCCCATAGTGCTCAGAGCCATTTTTGAAGTATGTAGTGCGGCCACTGCGGCATTAACAAAAGTGAGAGTGGGAGATTTCATTGTTTGTCTTCCAAAGCTGACAACTCACCAGCGTGCGAAAGTAGCTCCGATCAGCTGCTATGATATAAGTGTCAAATGGAAGTACTTGTGAATGTGTATTATGGAGACGGTTATCTTCAATTGTGGTACATGTTTGTTGCAAGTAATACGAAATGAAATTAAGGCTGTTGTAATACAATGCAATCAGTGAAAGAAAAATGACACTCAAAAAATTTAGTAATCATTTTTGACTATATATCAAAATTGCAGTTACTATTATTAATTAATATAAGATGCTAAATTGTGTTGGTTACCAATTGATAAAAAGATCTGTATCAGGAAAGTGATCTGGAAGGGAAAAGAGGCCACTGCGTACTTTTTGCTCTGAACAGCGCTGCTGCCTGCCGAGAAATATTCAGACTTGTTCTAATACATACCTCCACTCTCAGCGAAATTGATAGAGGAAGCTTGTTCCGTTATTTTTAAGTAAAAACTAATTTTTTACTTTTATGTGCAGACTGAACTAACCGATGTGAAGACAGAACTAACAGGAAATTAAAACTGTTACTCAAAAACCACTGCCAGAATCAAACTGTGCGCCGCCCCCCCCCCACCCCCACCCCCCCCCACCCCAAAAAAAACACTCAAATTACATAGCAACACTATGAAACACATACTGTTCTCTGGCACAAGAAAATGCTTCTAATTTGCGCAATGGAAACGTCAGATGAGAAGCGAAAGAATCAACAAAGTATGAAAAGAATCTCACAGCAAAATCAGCAACAATAACCAGTTAAAATATGCTAAAGTAAAACTAAACTACTGGGAGAATGATTGGGATTATTTTCTCATACAAAAAAAAAACTTCTTACCTCAAATGAAAATACTAATCCGTTCATTGTAATGACAATGCTGTATTTTAAATTTTTTCCACCAGACCATAAAACTCACAGAAAACCATAAACTTACATTTCTGTGCAAAAGTCTTACAATGCAATGTTCTTAGAATTATGCACATTAAAATGAATTAAACTGAAATGACCTGAACTGAGGTGGCTACGAGACCCTTACTGTGGCAGGAATAGCTAACATTATCAGTATGCGCCAGCAAAGATTATTACCGTAAAAAATTTTCCATAATGCAAATCCAAACCTCTCTGTTCCATAAATGCTGCGTCTGTGAGTCCTTTCGTCAGATTAATAATTCCTAATAGTTTTCTACAGCAAAATTCCCCTCCAATACGCACTAAGCTAAAGGGTCTGCCAGCTTACTCCTCTCAGCTCTACTATTGAGCCAAAGTTACACAAGTTCAGAGATATTACTGTCACTGCCGTTAAGTCGACTATTCCACAGATGTCACACTCGACTGCGTCGGTATCTAACATGAAATTTCCACTCACTCTGAAACTATCAGCAAATAAATATCTAATTACCTATATACGTCCACCTTTTCACAACGTCAATGTTTAAAAGACGTCCATTCGTCTACAAATGCAGATCCTTGTTACTGCTCTCTGATAGACCCTTCTGTGAATCACTGATGCCGACATGACGTCTTATCGGGAGAAGTGGTCACGCTATTCGATGGGAAAAGTGGCCGAGGTGTTCGCCGTAGTAAGAGCTAGTTAATTCCAACAAACACGCATAATACAACAAATAAAACTGACTTTTAAACCCTTTTATGCACAAAGTTATGCTCTGACATTGTGTCCAGTTGTGACAGTTTTGAATTTATTAAATGAATTATTTAATACGGTCTCTGTTCTACTTGGGCTAATAAACAGTCCGACTGAAAACGGTCTGCCGCAGCCGCTTGGTGCTCTTTCAGATAGTAGGGCGTAAAGATGCCTAGAAAAAGTTCCTGGAAATCAGAACAGACGTAGGATCCAGTTGCGATGGCACTCGCTATAGTACCCGCTTACTACGGAAAATTGGTCACATTATAAACCTCCAGACAAATGCATGTAGTTGTAATATATTCTTTCTGACTTAAAATATTTGGTGTGTTATAGCTCACAAGCCTATAGATTGGCGACAATAAGAATCAAAGTATGCCCAGAGCTACAGTTATTACACTCTGCAGAAAATGACATAGCCTTGTTGCAAGAAGTAACATTTATCCATTAAGAAAAACTGAAGGGCTGCAGTGTCATTATTAACGCTGGAATGGAACAGACAGGACAGACGTGGGAGCAACCAACTTCACAAGAGAAGGAATACATTTAAAGAAACGGAAAGGCGCCAGACTGTTGAGAAATTGCCGATATCTTCAACAGTACCCGAACTATCAGTATCTATGCACTGTCGGGAAGCAATAATACGTAACGGAGAGCTAGTTCTTTAAAGGTGAAATAGTTCGTCTTTTCAGAAAACATCAAGAAAATGTTAGTATCGCAGGAGGCTAACTGCATGTTTAATCCTAAGGGTCAAATATCTAATCTCAACAAACGCATAGAACTAGAACATTTAATCCGAGAACTACGGCTGAGAGATACATTGATACTGAAGCAGTGCTTACAACCAGTCACTGAGTCATCAGACTGCTCCGAATTTACGTCTTAGATACCTTATTAAAAATCGTGTTTTACGGTGAGAATTTTGGCTCATCATTTTTTTATCGCGTTGCATGCAGAACAACAACACACGTGGAGAAATAAGAAATATACCGAGCAAAAAGGATTGTGGAAACCAAACGTCACACACCTGCAAGAGACAGGATACTGCAAAGCTTCCCAACGCGTTTGTGAGCAATGTGAAAACATGTTCTACACAGATAATTCGCCATCAGAATTGTCGTTACAATGCACAAACCTGAAGATCATAAAAATACTCATATCGTAATCAAGAGAACAAAGTTTCTGGCGCAAAAAGCCGACGAAATTCTACTTAAAGTGCATCAGAGACTTGCACCATTCAGACTAATGAGTAATAGGAAACTACGCGAAGATAAAACATATTAAGGCTAAACTGATACATCGAAGAGACAACAAGCATAAGGTTACAAAATAAGTTGCAGAGCGCAGAACATGTCACATGGAGAGGGAGCGTCGAATACAATCTGATACGAGAGAGTAAAAAATGTTCACTGAGCATAAGCTAAACGATGGAACAATACTCACGAAATAAAGTTATATTTTTAACTTATCAGTCTTCTGATTGGTTTGATGCGGCCCGTCACGAACACTTGTGTCAGCCACCTCAACACAGGATAGCACCTGCAACCTATATTTTCAATTATTTGCCGCACGTATTCCGATCTGCCTTCGTCTAGAGTTTTTACTTTCTGCAGCTCTCTGTTACTACGGAAGTTAGTCCCTGATATCTTAACAGATGTCCTGTCATCCTGTTCCTTCTTCTTGTCAGCGTTTCTCGTATATTCCCTTCCTTGCCGATTGTACGGAGAACATCGTGATGTCTTCCTTACCAAACAACTGATTTTCAACGTTTTTATGAAGCAACACACCTCAAATGCTGCATTTCTCTTTTGTTCTGGTTTTGCCACAGACAATGTCTCACTGCCATACAATCCTGTGCTCCAAACGTACACTCTCAGAAATTTCTTCCTCAAATTAAAGCCTGTGTTTGACATTAGTAGACTTCTCTTGGCCAAGAATACCCTTTTTCCGCAGAGCTAGTCCGTGCTTTATGTCCTCCTTGCCGCGTCCGTCATGGCTTATTTTACTGTCTAGGCAGCAGAATTCCTTAACTTTTTGTCTACTTCGTGATCACCGATTATAGTCTCATATTTCTCGCCCTTCTCATATCTGCTACGTCTCACTACTTCCGTCTTTCATCAATGTACTCTCAATCCATATTCTGTGCTCATTAGTCTGTTCTTTCCATTGAACATGTTCTGTAATTCTCCCGCACTTTCACTGAGGATAGTAATCTCATCAGCGAATCTCAACTATGATATCATTTCACCTTCAGTTTTAATCCCATTCATCCACCTTTCTTTTATTTCCGTCTTTTCTTCTACGACGTATACACTGAACAGCAGGGGCGAAAGACTACATCACTGTCTCACACCGTTTTTAATCCGAGCACATCGGTCTTGGTCTTCCACTCTTATTGTTCCCTCTTGAATCTTGTACATGTTGTATATTACACGTCTTTCTGTACGGCTTATCCCTATTTTCCTCAGAGATTCGAACAACTTGCACCATTTTACACTGTCGAACGCTTTTTCCTGGTCTACAAATCCTACGAACGTGTCTTGATTTTTCTTCAGTCTTGCTTCTACTGTCAATCGCAACGTCAGAACCGCCTCTCTGGCGCCTTTACCTTTCCTAAAGCTAAATTTATTGTTATGTAACACATTTCCAGTTTTCTTTTGCAATCTTCTGAATATTATTCTTGTCAGCAGCTTGGGTGCACGAGCTGGATTGTGCTATAATTCTCGCACTTATCGGCTCTTGGAATCTTCGGAACTCTACGCATGATGTTTATCCGAAAGCCAAATGGTTTATCGCCAGATTCATATTCTACACACCAGCGTGAACAGCCGCTTTGTTACCATATCCACCAATGATATCAGTAGTTTGTTGGCTGTAAACAACTGAAACCTGTTTTATCTTTCTGAATCACCCTGTACCTTCAATTTTAGAAGGACTTTATGGTAACTATAGCATCAAAAAGCAATTAGCAATGTCTCACGTGTTAAAAAATGGAATTTACACTACATAACTGTAGGTTAAAGTCAAACAGATTGCTGCTAGGTGTTGTAATTGACTTTGCCTCAGAAATCGATAACCCTTATTGAAATTATATGCCAATGACCTGCACTTTAGTGTCCGTTCGTCGGTTCACGTTCCTTCAAACATTCTCCTTAGATGCTCACAACAACTTCGCTTTTTCCGATTCGCTCATTCCTAGAAACTGCTCATCTTAGCCCCCTCAGAACTATTGGTAAAGTGGCCCAGTGTATAGCCCGTTAAAAACTGAACACAGATCAAGCATGAAAAGAGGTAGAAGGTGAAATGAACTGTGAAAAAAGTCAAAAAACACACATAAAAAAGTTTTGCATCACCCCGGTTCCCAGTACTCCTGAAGATAGACGTTGACTGTGGATATTGTATCTTAGACACAGTCCCTTTGACTGTTCATAGATGTCATTAAACCAGCCCAAAGATTTAGACAACCATGCATCAGCGGCGCCTATTAGACGGAGGGGGTCCGACAGTCGATCAGTTCCAGTCATTCCACCAGAAAGGAGGTACACGGCTCGTGTTGCGTGTAGTTCAACCATGCCTAGACGGTTAATAACGCAGTTAGATCGCGGCCGCATTGTTACTTTGTACCAGGAAGGGCTCTCAACAAGGGAAGGGTCCAGGCGTCTCGGAGTGAACCAAAGCGATGTTGTTCGGACATGGAGGAGATACAGAGAGACAGGAACTGTCGATGACATGACCCGCTCAGGCCGCCCAAGGGTTACTGCTGCAGTGGATGAAATGAAAATGAAGAGATCGTGTGGCATTGCCGGCCGGGAGGCCCCATCCGGAGAGGTTCGGCCGCCGAGTGCGAGTCTTATTACAGTCGACGCCACGTTGGGCGATTCACGTGCTGGTGATGAGGATGAAATGATGAGCAGGGCAACACTATACCCAGTCCACGAGCAGAGAAAATCTCCAACCCGGGCTTGAATGGAACCCGGGTCCGCTGCTTGGTAGGCAAGCACGGAACCACTCAGCTAAGCAGGCGGACACTGCAGTGGATGATAGCTACCTGCGGATTATGGCTCGGGGGAATCCTGACAGCAACCCCACCATGTTAATAATGCTTTTCGTGCAGCCACAGCAATCGTGTTATGACTCAAAGTGTGCGGAATACGCTGCTTGATGCACAACTTCACTCCATAAGTCCATGGTGAGTTCCATCTTTGCAACCACGACACCATATAGCGCGGCACAGATGGACTCAACAACATGCCGAATGGACCGCCCAGGATTGGCATCACCTTCTCTTTACCGATGGATGTCGCATATGCCTTCAACCAGACATTGAGTTTCAATTCCCATTGCCTGCACCATGTGTCAATTCACTGCAGATCCTCCTGCATTTCAGTACAATTTTCCATTGATACAACCTCTCGATATATCACAGCATCATCCGCAAAAAGCCTCAGTGAACTTCCGATGTCATCCACAAGGTCAATTACGTATATCGAAAAGTAATGGAAATTTTTTTAATTTCGTGGGCTGTATACATCAGGTTTTTAATTTTTTTTTAATCTTGTTGACACACGTGTTCCTGATGTATGTTTGCATTTTAAGCTGTTTTCAATATTTTGTTTATTGTTGACAGTCTCACTGCTGTGCAACCCTGTGATGCTAATGTACATTCTCAGAAATTTATTCCGCAAATTAAGGCCCATGTTTCATATTAGTAGACTTCTCTTGACCAGGAATGCCCTTTTCGGAAGTTCTAGTCTGCTTTTTATGTCCTCCTTTCCCGTCCATCAAGGTTTATTTTCCTGCCTAGGTAGCGAAATTCCTTATCTTTATCTACACTGTGATCACCAATCATAATGTCAAATTTTTCGCTATTTTCATTTCTGCTGCTTCTCATTACTTCCACCTTTCTTCGGTTAATTCACAATCCATATTCTGTACCCATAGACTGTTCGTTCCATTCAACGTGCCCTGTAATTCTCCCCCACTTTCACAGAGGACAGCAATGTCAATGGTGAATCTTAACTACTGTATGTTATCCTTTCACCTTGAATTTTAATCCCATTCTTGAACCTTTCTTTTATTTCCGTCATTGCCTCTTCGACGTATACACTGAACAGTAGGGCGAAAGACTACATCGCTGCATTACACCTTTTTCGATCCGAACACTATGTTCTTGGTCTTCCAGTCTTATTGTTCCCTCTTGCCTCTTGTACACATTGCATATTGCCCGTCTTTCCCTATAGTTTACCCGTATTGTCCTCAGAATTTCGAACATCTTGCACTATTGTTTCCAGGGCTCTCGGGTGTCAAGCCGGATGCGATCGTTGAAGTCCCATGATATTTCGGCGAATAACCTTTCCGCCATCACCAGGTGGTTCTGATGGAATGGTCTCCCTGCTCATAGTCAGTGTTGTTTATGTCCGTCAGTCGGCCTTCGATTCTCTGCGCCGACGGTCAGATTGCGGCCGCCAAACTTCCAGTTACGGCCGCCGACGCTTCGATTGCGGCCGCCGACAATCCGTTTGCGGGCGCCGACCCAGATTCGCGCCCACCCCGGCGTCGTGCCGAGTGGTGGAAGATGCAGAATCCCGTGGAGGGTCCTCATCGGCCGTCGTAGAAGGGTCTTGTGTCCGCTTCTGGCGTGACTCTTTGATGGAGTTAAGTAATGGTTGCCATGCCTTGCTTAGTTGAAAACCTGTGTCTCGGTTTATGAGATTGTCCGTTAGGCGAACTCATCCGGCTGAACCCCCGTGAGCCCTGCAAACAACACATACGCAGGGAAAGCCTCCGATCACATATCTTGCACTATTTTACATTGTCGAACTCTTATTCCAGGTCGACAAATCCTATGAACATGTCTTAAGTTTTCTTTAGTCTTACTTCCACTATCAACCGCAACGTCATAATTCCCTCTTTACTGCCTTTACCATTCCTAAAGGTAAACTGATTTTCATCTAACACATCTTGAATTTTCTTGTCTTTTATTGTGCTGGTTCATAGGTACACCACCAATTCGAGGTTCAATCATATTAAATTTTATTATTAATTTGAGATCTGAAACTGACGACAGGTATAGCCAACAGAAGTGCCTTGAGGAAGTACACTAATTTCATATCTAAAAATTAAGGGTGCATCTCACGACTGAAGGTTATTGGGAACATAATACTTTCCTTTACGAAAATATAGTAATATTTAGCATGACTGAGAAATTTATTTATGATTGAAACAAGCGACGGCTTGCAATTTTTCAAAGAGGTTCCAAGACATTGCACGACTGAAGACGAATTTTGATTTACTTGTCAGAACATTTTCACTTTTCGCTGATAATGTGCCCATTACTTCGGACTTGAGGTGATAGGCAGAGGAGCACCCAGCAGAACGATCTGTTTGTCCATTCCGGGGATTTATAAGACTTTTATAAAATGTTACCCCAAGAGCAAAATCTTCGACTGCACAGACAAGCCGCTCAAGTTATTTCAGTTTCTGCTTCACCTATGTGAGCGGACGCTTTTTCTTCTCTTTTGAAATTTATGGAGTCCCACCAACGTCCAGGTTTAACATATTTTAGTCTGCCTAACTCCATGTGTTTGACTGTATCATGAACCAGAGTTGCAGATACATTGCTTATTCTAAAATCGGAATGAGCATAATTTTACGAAAAATGTAATGTAATGTTAAATACCTGTGTGTAATGCTTTTCCTACATCTGTTCACCGTATTAGCGCTATCTGACGGTTTCACAGATGTACTGCACTGTGTTGAAAACACGTCTTGATATGTTTCCGCACTTTGTAGTCCTCAGCATAAAGTCATCTAAATCAGTTCTGCTCAGAACAGCGCAATGGCGGGGAAAGCCAGAGCGCTCAGCAATGTCTCCCGTACTTGCTTGTTCCAAAGCTGTCGTGGTGTCTTCATTTACTACCACAGATACCATGGAAGCCCAGAGAATACTACTGGCCTACTAGTGCCTCTGGCTTGCGTCCGCAGCACAGTGCATACTTCAAGCAGCTGTTTGCTGGTATAAAAAGATAGCTACCAGGCGGCGCGTTTAATTTTATCCACTGTCAAATCTCAATACTACCGCGTCCACTGCAGCGGAAATTGACCATGACGTTGGGTCAGCATGGGAAATGCAAGGGTAGTATGGCATGAACCCCATGTTCAAGAACGTACGCTGAGCCGTGTGTTCTGCAAAACTAGTGGCTGCAACAGCGCTCTCCTCTGTTACGGTTATGTAATTCATCAATAACATATGATGCGTTAAAATGGCTGCGGTGCATTCCAAGGCCTCGGGTCCCAGAGTTCACTTGTGTTACATGCTATTCGTCACGTCACGTAAACGTCAGTAAGTCAAAACATGTCTTCAAATAACAATATTTATACCGCAAACACAAATCGGCAAAAAATTTCATGGCAATAACAGACATTAGCCATGTTTTCGTACCATTGCCAACAAACATTTCGATTACACTCAGAGAAATAAAAGTGTTGTATGTCTAAACGGCCTGCCACATCATCAACTCACTATGAACTACCACCTGTCGTATCTCTAAAATTTCTGTAATAGACATCCCTCTGTCCACCATTTTAAGACGTGTGCGGTCACAAGAATGAATTATAAACATGTATGTACTTCACAGGACAATGAAACTGCCTGATAACTAGCGCTTTGCTAATTAATATTAGTCTTAACTCACAATAGATTTTCCTTTAGTGTATTATATTTGTTGGAATGTAAATCAAAGTAGTGGCAGTCATACTTGATTTCAGTATACTTTCCAAATCTGTCTCGCCGTCTAAAAATAAAGTAAATGTAACTTTTACAAAATTTAAAATGATAGTTAAGTGATGTGTAAAATATGTCAAGAAATTTTATGTGCTGATTGCAAAACTGGTCTTACATTTGGCGAGTCTGTAGCATACCTGAAATGACTGAGGATTTAATATGATGATTAACATTTTAGTAATTTTAATTTATTTCATGTGTAAAACATGAAGTTTTGTCCTTCAGAATCAGCTGATTGAACATTAATTTTGCGAATAGCCGCTTGATTGAATTTTCATATTGCATTAGAACATACTGTGTTAATATGTGATGTAATTTTCTAATCAGATAAATAAGTACGTCTTCCATGAAACCTGTTACCTCGTTTAAGTTTTGACTGGTTATCGATCTCATTTCATGATAGAAAACGTGTGGTGAATAATTTGACTGGTTTCGACAATCTAAATATGGCTTTCTTACAGTAATTCAAAAAGAGGGAACATATATCAGTTGTTTATTACAGACAAATTATAAAAGATAGAAACACATTGTCAATGTCAGTGGATAGAGAAAGATTCCACAAGTTTTCAAACAGGTCCGCTGTGCTCGTTTGTAGCAACACGGCGACTACAATGCTACAGAAATCATTTTGTGTGTTGGAATTAGCACGACGTCAATCCACTGTTCAAGTGCAACGTGCATTCCGTCGTCGATTCAATGTGAAATTGCATCTGCACGAACATATTTATGGTTGACTTAGAAAATACTTGGTAGTTGGTTTCACTTGCAATGCGATGAGCATGGCTGGGCCAAGCACGTCTGATGAAAATTTCGAGTATATCTCAGATGTGTTTACATGGAGCCCACGGAACTCCCCTAGACGGGCAGGACAGGAACTTCAGTTTCCTCAAACAACGGTACGACATGTTCTGAAATGAAGCCTGCATGTGAAGCCGTACAGGTTGCGGTTACTGCGGCAGGTCGGTCCCGGCGACCATAAAGGAAGGTACCAATTTTGCTTTTCAGTCGTCCATGTTGTAGGAGAGGACGCTTTTTCCTAACAGTCGTCTTTTCGGACGAATCGACGTTTTATACATCGGCTAAAGTAAACCGCCATAACACACACATAGAAAAAAGTTTTCCATCATCCCGGTTCCCGGAACTCCAGAAGATAGACGTTGACTGTGGAAATTGTATCACGGACACAGTCACTTTGACTGTTCTGAGATGTAACTAAACCCAGCTAAAGATGTAAACAACCATGCACGAGCAGCGCCTATTAGACGGAGGGGTCCGACAGCCGATCAGTTCCAATCATTCCACCAAGGAAGGAGGTACATGTCTCGTGTTGTCTGTAGTTCAGTCATGCCTAGACGATCAATACCGCGGTTCGATCGTTTCCACATTGTTACTTTGTGCCAGGAAGGGCTCTCAACAGGCTAAGTGTCCAGGCGTCTCGGAGTGAACAAAGCGATGTTGTTCGGACATGGATGAGATACAGTGAAACAGGAACTGTCGATGACATTCCTTGCTCAGGCCGCCCAAGGGCTACTACTGCAGTGGATGACCGCTACCTACGGATTATGGCTCGGAGGAACCCTGACAGCAAAGTCACCATGTTGAATAATGCTCTTCGTGCAGCCACAGGGCGTCGTGTTACAACTCAAACTGTGCGCAATAGGCTGCATTATGCGCAACGTCACTCCCGACGTTCATGGCGAGTTCCATCTTTGCAACGACATCATCATGTAGCGCGGCACAGATGGGCCCAACAACATGACGAATGGACCGTCCAGGACTGGCATCACGTTCTCTTCACCCATGAGTGTCGCATATGCCTTCAACCATTCAATTGTCGGAGACGTGTTTGGAGGGAACCCGGTCAGGCGGAACGCCTTAGACACGTTGTCCAGCAACTGCAGCAAGTTGGAGGGTCCCTGATGTCGTGGGGTGGAATTCTGTGGGCCCGACGTACGCTGCTGGTGGTCATGGAAGCTGCCGTAACGGCTGTACGATGCGTGAATGCCATCCTCAGTCCGATAGTGCAACCATATCGTCGGCAGCATATTAGTGAGGCCTTCGTCTTCATGGATGACAATTCGCCCCCCCCCCCCCCGGCCCTTCGCCCTGTCGTGCACATCTTGTGAATTACTTCCTTCAGGATAACGACACCGCCCGACTAGATTGGCCAGCATGTTCTCCTGGCATGAACCCTATCGAACATGCCTCGGATAGTTGAAAAAGGGCTGTTTATGGACGACGTGACCAACCAACCACTCTGAGGGATCTATGCCGAATCGCCGTTGAGGAGTGGGGCAATCTGGACCATTTGTGTCTTGATGAACTTGTGGATAGTATGCCACGACGAATACAGGCATGCATCAACGCAAGAGGACGTACTACTGGGTATTGGAGGTAACGGTGTGTATACGAATCTGGACTACCACGTATGAGGGTCTCTCTGTATGGTGATACAGCATGCAATGTGTGGTTTTCATGAGCAATAAAAAGGGCGGATATGAAGTTTATGTTGATCTATATTCCAATTTTCTCTACAGGTTCCGGAACTCTCGGAACTGAGGTGATGTAAAAGATTTTTGATGTGTGTATAAGAATTTGGGGGTCACAAAAACCTGGCTTCGTCGTCGAAGATGAAAGTGTTTTGTACCGTTTCTGTTCTATTTCGCGGTGGGTATTGTAACAAAAACGTCGTTCCTGGACATACTACAAAATTGGTTGTTTCCTCAACTTCACGAAGATTCCAAAGATTTCTTTCTTTTGCGTGGATATGCGTCGCCTCACTTCCACTTTGAGCTGCGTCATTATCTTCAGAACACCATTCCACAACTTTGGATTGGAAGAGATGGGCAACAAGATTTTTTTCATTGCTTTTGGTCCCGCAAGCCACAAGACCTCATACCTTGAGATTTTTTTCGCTAGGGGTACGTAAATGACAGTCCTTGTCCCCCCCCCCCCCCCCCTATGGAAGTACTCTTCAGGAACTGAGAAATCGAATTGTTGAAGCTGTCGATTGAATAAACAGAGATCTGTTGATTTGTGTGATACCTTGAGATTTTTTTCGCTAGGGGTACGTAAATGACAGTCCTTGTCCCCCCCCCCCCCCCCATGGAAGTACTCTTCAGGAACTGAGACATCGAATTGTTGAAGCTGTCGATTGAATAAACAGAGATCTGTTGATTTGTGTGCGGAATGAAATGGACTGGTTTTTCTACGTTTCTCGAGAAACGCATGGTGCTCATGTTGAATGTATGCTACAGTGTCTATGTGAGCATTTAACTCTGATCCTTCCTCTCTCCAATGAGTTGCGCAATGTGTTTCTGTTTTCTGTCTTTCGTAGTTTGTTGGCTGTAAACAACTGAAATCTGTTCTTTCTTTTTGAGTCACCCAGTAGTTACAATTTTAGAAGGACTGTATGGTATCTATGTACTCAGAAAGCAATAAGCAATGTGTGACGTATTAAAGAAATGGAATTCACATTACATCAGTGTAAGTTAAAGTCAAAGATCTGTTGCTAGGTGTCGCAATTGACTTTGCCTCAGAAATTGATAATGTTTATTGAAATTATTTGCCTATGCCCAGCACATTATCGTCAGTTCGTCGTTTCACGGTCCTTCGAACTTTCTCTGTGGATGCTCACGACAACTTCCCCGTTTCCGATTCGCCCGGCAGCAGTTGGCGGTACTTGCAAGGCGAACTCCTCCCGCTCAGAATTTAGTAGTAAAGTGGCCCAGAGCATAGCCCGTCAAAAACTAAACGGAGATCAAGAATGAAAACAGGAGGAAGGTGTACTGAACTGTGGAAAAAAATCCAAACAGTAGTAGTGAACGGTCCAAGCTCAAGAACTGCAAAATCGACCGCATTTAAAGAGCTGCGGTGTTGGAGTACGAAGGGAAGATCCACCTTCTGAACTCCCTCATGCCATATTTTTTTCTCACAAAATTCTGAACTGTCCGTCCGGTCATTGACGTGTCTATTTGTTGTATTCAGATTTGCGTCTGTATCGTGGAGTAACGTCGGTTGGCAACAGTGAGGTATAAAGAAGGGACCTCCTATTTGTTCTACACATGAACCTTATGTTACGACTCTTGCGTCCCGTTCTGAATGTTTTGACTCTTCTTACAACATAATTCAGGGCCGTTTATATGATGTTTTCATTTCTGTGGGAGGTCTATGCGGCATCTCGCACACTCACTATTCGGCACCTTTACTTGAGACGGTTGGTTGGTTGGTTGTTTTGGGGAAGGAGACCAGACAATGTGGTCATCGGTCTCATCGGATTAGGGAAGGATGGGGAAGGAAGTCGGCCGCGCCATTTCAGAGGAACCATCCCGGCATTTGCCTGGAGTGATTTAGGGAAATCACGGAAAACCTAAATCAGGATGGCCGGACGCGGGATTGAACCGTCGTCCTCCCGAATGCGAGTCCAGTGTCTAACCACTGCGCCACCTCGCTCGGTCTTGAGACGGTAATGCATTCTTATCACACGACTCATACGATAGCCAATGAATAGTATGACAATTGCCAAGATTACAATAGAAGAACAAACAAGTCAATGACCGGACGCACAGTTCATAACCTTGTGAAAAGAAAGAAATAATTTAAGTATGTTGGAGATTTGAACGCGGATCTCCCGCGATACAGTCCAACACCGCAACCACACAACCACAACGAGTTGTTCTTCCAGTTGCTCGGATTTGGGCTTGGACCGTTCACAGTTTCTATTTTGCTTCTTTTATCACAGTTCAGTACGCGTTCTTCCTGTTTTCACGCTTGATCTATGTTCAGTTTTGACTCACTATCCACTGGCTCACCTTACAACTAAATCTGACTGGGTGCGATGGAAGTTTCCCTTGCTTGCAATCTATCCAAGTTGCTTGCTTCAGTGGATTTCCCCATTTGCGGCCCTTATACTTTCAAGAATGTTTTCCCTTTCGTCTCTGATCCGCTTACATACCTGTCTTACCTCGTCACGTTCCCTGTACGCCCACAGTCCATTTTGGAACCAGAGGGCGAGGGACATCGCAGGGCGTTGTCCCTGCCAGCGTTGTACAGTATCTCCGAACAGCCACTGGATCCGACCTGGCAGTTGCGTATACTGTTAGGCTGTAGTGAAAATATACATTTGCAGTGGTAAAGGCGCCTTTCAAAGGCTGAGAGATGACATGAGATGTAATCAAACAGGAAAGGGAATTTTTTATTTTTATTTCGCAGGCTGTCTTCATCAGGTTTATCTTGTTAGTACACATGTTCTTGATGTATGCTTGCATTTTAAACTGTTTTAAATATTTAGTTTATTGTTGACAGTCGAAAAGGTTATACGTGTTTTCGCGTGCTAAATGTATTTTTTTTTTTTTACTTTTGAAAAAGACGTATCAAAGAATTTATATTAAATTTTGCTTGAAAAATAGAATAAAGTGTAGCACCGAATTCGAAATTATGACTGTGGCTTTTGCCGAATATACTATGAATAATACAAGAGTTTACGGGTGGTATAAACGTTTCAAAGAGGGTCGAGAAGACGCTTAAGAGGACGACAGCACTGGAAACCCAAATACATCAATTACTGACGACAATGTGGAAGAAGTAAAGAAAATGGTTTTGGAGAATCACCATAAGAGAGCTTGCTGATGATGTCGGCATATTCTATGACTCAAAACAAGCATTTTTTTAGGATGTATCGGGCAGCGAAGTTTGTTCTGAAAATGTTGAATTTTCGAAAGAAACTTACAAGAAGTGACGAAACATGGGCATACTGGTATGACGTCTAAACCAACGCCCAATCGTCCCTGTTGAAACTGCCTGAAGAGCCAAGACCGATAAAAATTCGACAAGTTCATTCAAATGTGAAAGTTCTTCTAAATGTTTTCTTCGATTACAATGGCATGGTGCATCACGAGTTCCTACCCTTATGGTCGTATGCCAATAAGGAATATTACTTGGAAGTTATGCGCCGTTCGCCTGAGGCAATCCGAGGAAAACGACCAGGATTGTGGCATAACCACTCGTGGAAATTGCATCATAATAAAGCTCAAGACCTGAATACCATAACGAAAAGTGAATTCCAAAGTGCATCCACGACTGGAAAAGGCGCCGGCAGAAGTGTATTATATCTGAGGGGTATTAGTTTGAAGGGCACAAGGTTGATCTTGATAAATAAATAACAATATTTTTTAAGGAAAACCAAAATTCCCTTCGATCACACGTCAACAGAATATGGGACGTTAACAGACGCAACATGCCATGTGAAGGAAAGCCTTCTAAGATTAACTTTCTTCGACGGAGACCATGGGAATTGTAGAAAGTTCAAAAGTTACGAAAGCTGTTGCAAAAAAATTTGATTGGCCAAAGCAAGGACATGAGCTGATTATTCAGCTGCTATAACACACCTAGAATGAGATCCTTACAGTGAGCATAAGGCTGCTTATCCTAGTGGGCGATTCCCACTTCTAGGCTGCGAAAGAGACTCGGGAGAGGCAGTGGCGGCTCGTAGCTAAAATTAGTTGGGGTACTGCTCCAGATAATTTTTAGCCTTTCTTTGAAAATTATATAAAAGGAAACAAACACGTGTAACAAGGAAATTGATGCAGAAACTTGATAAAAACTTAAAAGAACAAAATCAAAAGTATTCTACTTACTCCAATCTAAATTGTTACAATTCAATCTTGATCTATTCAATTAAAAATTAAATCTATTCTTCTTAATTTAATTTGCGCGAGAAAAACAGTTTTCTCTTTGATCTCTCTATGACATCTGAGGAAATTCCTTCACTGAACGCGCTACAAATGCATTTAGTCTTTCCAAATTCATAGTGCTTCTTAGGAATGTTTATATTCTTTTCACCGCTGAAAAGCGGCGTTCTGTCTCTGATGTAGTGTGGGAACTGTTAAGAGAATTTTTAACAATTTCGTAACATCATTAACAACATCATCTAGATTGAAACTTCCTGGCAGATTAAAACTGTGTGCCGGACCGCGACTCGAACTCGGGAGCTCAGATGGTAGAGCACTTGCCCTCGAAAGGCAAAGGTCCCGAGTTCGAGTCTCGGTCCGGCACACAGTTTTAATCTGCCAGGAAGTTTCATATCAGCGCACACTCCTCTGCAGAGCGACAATCTCATTCCGCAATCATCTAGATTATTTTGCAAGATAAATTTCAACAACTCAATAGTTTTGCAACGTTCATGAAATCAGAACTACAGTAGTATATCTGTAGCTCACAATCAGTATCAAGCATTTGTCTGCCAATCCATAAGGTACGTTTCAGTGGTCAGTACTATCTCTAATGTAGGATGTTCATTTTTAAAACTAGTGAACCATTTCTTTAGTTTAGCAACTCTTAAGTGTTAGTGGAAGAATATCTGTCCCATACGATACATACTCAGTCACACAATTCGTTACCTTCCACTATGAGTGGAAGGAGTCTCGCAGTACTTTGAAATGTGTAATATACACTCCTGGAAATGGAAAAAAGAACACATTGACACCGGTGTGTCAGACCCACCATACTTGCTCCGGACACTGCGAGAGGGCTGTACAAGCAATGATCACACGCACGGCACAGCGGACACAACAGGAACCGCGGTGTTGGCCGTCGAATGGCGCTAGCTGCGCAGCATTTGTGCACCGCCGCCGTCAGTGTCAGCCAGTTTGCCGTGGCATACGGAGCTCCATCGCAGTCTTTAACACTGGTAGCATGCCGCGACAGCGTGGACGTGAACCGTATGTGCAGTTGACGGACTTTGAGCGAGGGCGTATAGTGGGCATGCGGGAGGCCGGGTGGACGTACCGCCTAATTGCTCAACACGTGGGGCGTGAGGTCTCCACAGTACATCGATGTTGTCGCCAGTGGTCGGATGCACGCCAAGACCGTAGGATCCTACGCAGTGCCGTAGGGGACCGCACCGCCACTTCCCAGCAAATTAGGGACACTGTTGCACCTGGGGTATCGGCGAGGACCATTCGCAACCGTCTCCATGAAGCTGGGCTACGGTCCCGCACACCGTTAGGCCGTCTTCCGCTCACGCCCCAACATCGTGCAGCCCGCCTCCAGTGGTGTCGCGACAGGCGTGAATGGAGGGACGAATGGAGACGTGTCGTCTTCAGCGATGAGAGTCGCTTCTGCCTTGGTGCCAATGATGGTCGTATGCGTGTTTGGCGCCGTGCAGGTGAGCGCCACAATAAGGACTGCATACGACCGAGGCACACAGGGCCAACACCCGGCATCATGGTGTGGGGAGCGATCTCCTACACTGGCCGTACACCACTGGTGATCGTTGAGGGGACACTGAATAGTGCACGGTACATGCAAACCGTCATCGAACCCATCGTTCTACCATTCCTAGACCGGCAAGGGGACTTGCTGTTCCAACAGGACAATACACGTCCGCATGTATCCCGTGCCACCCAACGTGCTCTAGAAGGTGTAAGTCAACTACCCTGGCCAGCAAGATCTCCGGATCTGTCACCCATTGAGCATGTTTGGGACTGGATGAAGCGTCGTCTCACGCCGTCTTCACGTCCAGCACGAACGCTGGTCCAACTGAGGCGCCAGGTGGAAATGGCATGGCAAGCCGTTCCACAGGACTACATCCAGCATCTCTACGATCGTCTCCATGGGAGAATAGCAGCCTGCATTGCTGCGAAAGGTGGATATACACTGTACTAGTGCCGACATTGTGCATGCTCTGTTGCCTGTGTCTATGTGCCTGTGGTTCTGTCAGTGTGATCATGTGATGTATCTGACCCCAGGAATGTGTCAATAAAGTTTCCCCTTCCTGGGACAATGAATTCACGGTGTTCTTATTTCAATTTCCAGGAGTGTATATTTATGTAAAACGCACTGATTTATCGAGATTGCATTTGATTGTAAATTATTTCGACGTGAGGCATAACCCGATGAAAAAGCCCTACTCGAAACTAGGAATTAGGAACATTCAGGTAATTAGAAATTACCGTTGTTTCTGGAATGGGTTGATCTGCATTTGTTGTTGACTGAATTCTAAATTAGGCAGTTTTTTAGATGTTGCAAATTTTCCTGTACTCTGTTTACATTTCTTGTGTTGAATTTCGACCTTGTAGAGGATAGACGTGGAATAGTGACATTCATAAGCTTCTTGAGAATTGGCATACGTTTTGTTCTCTTGAGAAGAATAGTAGAATAGGCAGAATGATAGAGAAAAATATTCCTGCGTTTTGTATAATACCTGCTGCATTTCTCATTATTAAATTAAGTCGACGAGCATAACACTGAATTAAATGTGCGGTAAAATAAATTGCTTTTATTTTTGCGCCGGCCGAAGTGGCCGAGCGGTTCTGGGCGCTACAGTCTGGAACCGCGCGACCGCTACGGTCGCAGGTTCGAATCCTGCCTCGGGCATGGATGTGTGTGATGTCCTTAGGTTATATAGGCTTAAGTAGTTCTAAGTTCTAGGGGACTGATGACTTCAGAAGTTAAGTCCCATAGTGCTCAGAGCCAATTCTTTTTTTTTATTTTTGCTTGAACTCGTGCTTTTTCGCCTTTCATGGCATCTGCACCATCAAGTGTCTTAGCTATTAATTTTTCCCCACTACCTTGAAAGATTATGTCCAACTGTTCTATAATGCGTTGTGAGATGTCACACGCAGTAAGATTTTCTGGAGCGAACAACCCCAAAAAACGCTCAAACATTTTTCTGTTCAGTACATATTGTAGAACATGGACTACATGAGTGTGTTCCACGCATCTACTGTGTCATCATCCATGACAGCTGCAAAGGAAGCTTTTCTAATTTCTGTCGGTGTGTCCTCGTGTAGCAAGTAGTCAAGCATTGCATTTTGAATGATCTTTGTAATATCTTTGAAGACTGCTCTGGTTTGTAAGTGATACCGCAAATCTGAATTTAATTTAGACGCAAAATTTACAATTTATCTAAAGCCCCAGGATTTACTGAACCGTCTTTTTCACCAAAACCACGCAACAGGATTTTAAAGTTTCCACAAAATGAAACGCAGTCTATTATTTAGGGAAAAATTTCACGGTTCTTTATAACCTTTATATTATGCTCATGGACAAAGTCTGTATGTGTTACTAAATTTGTACTTTATACTAACGGTTGCTAAAATTTGCAGTGAAAGTGTATTATCAATTTGCTTCTTAGATTTTTGACGGTTTTCAGGTACTTCTTTAATTTTGTTTGTATTCCTACAACAATATTTCGTGACATTATATCACCTCCAAATAGCAAACACGCACAACAAAACAACGCGGTTTTTACTTCACAACAGCAAAACCAACATTTTCGTTCGAATCATTCAGAATTCTATGCAGATAATTCTTATTGTTACCTTTGCTGGCTGTCATAACAGAGTATCATGTGTTGAATGTCCTCTTTCCTGAACTGTAGCTTTCTTATGGAGAGACAGTTGTGAAAATTAAGATGTTGAAGTTCGCTAACAGTCACAACTTTTTTCTTGTGGATGCAAGGCCATAGTTAAATTTTCCTGTTAAATAAAAGAAAGAAATGAAAGAAATCGAACTGCTAGAAGCAGAATAATAACCGTATTATCTAATCCCACTCTTGAGCACATTCTGAAAAAATGAAATGAAATGATCGTATGTCATTTATTGGCCAGGATATCCCCTTCGGAGTTCGGCCGCCGTACTGCAATTCCTTTTAGTTGCCGCCACTACGGTGACTTGAGTGTCAATGATGATGTAAATGATAATGGAGGACACACTACACCCAGTCCGCTGCCGGAAATCGAACCCAGGCCCCCTGCGTGACTGGCGGTAACGCTACCGCTGCGCTACGGAAGAAAGTGGTTTCACGTACTGCAGCCTCCCTGACAACGTCGCATGCAGCTTCGCACGTGCGCATGCGCACATCATCTAGAGACCGCCTCGCTGAAACTGTGCATAACGCATAGGTCCGTGTAACCATTTTTGTATTTCTTTTCCGTTCACTTAAACTGAACAGCAAAAAATCCACTAAATGTAAACACATGATGTCAACAGTCAAAACTGGTTCTAGGCTGTTTGAACGCTAGTTGAACACTGTTTAGTGAGATAGCTCCAGTGTTGGTCCGTTTAGTCGGCCAATGACTGATAACACTACATAAAATTCTAATTAATATTTGCGCGTGATTGTGGAGTTAACTTAAATCTGGGTTAGGAAGCTGTCAGAGTGAATAATGTCGAAAGTCATGTTGGAGTCGTGCATGAACATTTATACAGTTTAACATAAATAAAAGAATTGTACGTTTGAGCCAAGCCTTGCAGTGTTAATCCTGGCATTTTCTATATACTCCAGCGCGACACGGCTCCTACTCACACCTTCGCAGCTTCGTTCTCAGACTTCGTGTCCACCTGTCGTGTTGTGGAGTACGAAATGCTTCCGATCTTAAATGATTGCTGACTCACAGTAGTGTGAATCTTTCTACACTGTATGATGAGGTAATTGTAGCCTGACAAAACAGATAAGTGTGCGATGCTGATCGGAAAATGCACAACCTGAACTAAGCGATTTCCATCCTTTCGGTAAGGTAAAAGAACATTTCAGGGAAAGAGACTTTCTGACGACGAGGACGTTCAAACAGTGGTTCTCGAATGGCTCCGTGTCCATGGAGCGGGTTTCTATCGTCCGAGAATTGAACAATTGGTAGAATGTTCCGGTCATTGCTTACAGAGCTATGTAAGTGTCTCACTTTGAAGTGTAATGCAGCATTCAAGAACAGTTACTTCGGATGCCATAATAATTAGTGGCATGTTAAATTAAGTCCCATAGTATTACGTAAATGTTGTAGACAACACCTAAATGAAATCATACTTACGAAACGTTAATACAAAACCCAGTCGCTACATGTTCCTTCTTTATCTGATGGAAATCTCTCACCAATATTTGTGATTACATGGAAATCGACGACAGAGAAACAATACCAGTGGAATTGCCAGTTCATAAGTTTTCGCCCGTACTGTACCTTTATTAAACGAATACTTAACGACTATTATGATGAATTTGTAACATTACTAAACGACCGTTATGGATGAATTTGTTATATTACTAAACGACCATAATGGGTAGAACAATTACAGAAGGCATTTCGCATGTGATTGGTAAAGAAATAATTCATTAGCATCTGCTTATCATTCAATGCCCGTTGGACACTATAGACCGGCAGCACACCCGTGGATATTTTGATCATCAAATACGCCGGGAGAAACTCAAGAATCACATTCAATAAGTTTATTCTGAAAAAATAATTTTAAAACAATTTTGGACGAATTACTGCTCCATTTCACATATTTTTCCCTGCAACCAAACGATACTCATAGCCACAAATTTATCATAAATATGTCGTAACTGAAAATTTAATACTGAATAAAAATTGACGTTTATTCTATATGCTATTTTCAATTGGTACACACCATCATCTGATCGAGATGTTTGTTTCCACCTACTCACGTCACGAGCTGTATGCCTTATCTCTACTACATTTATAGTACCGTCATGTGACTGAATATATCAAGATGTAACATTTAAAATGCTTCCAGTATATATGGTAGTGGGGAAGTTTACAAGCTCTGCATTTCGGAGCGAGGAGATCAAAGATCTGGAAACAGCGTATCACAGAGGAAAAAGATTACCAAAAATGTTCAAATGTGTCTGAAATATTATGGGACTTAACCGCTAAGGTCATCAGTCCCTAAGCTTACACACTACTTAACCTAAATTATCCTAAAGACAAACACATACACCCATGCCCGAGGGAGAACTCGAAGCTCCGCCGGGACCAGCCACACAGTTCATGAATGCAGCGCCTAAGACCGCTCGGCTGATCCCGCGCGGCAAAAAGATTACCATATGCACTTTTGTTTTTAGTTGACAACCGCAAATAAATTCCAGTATCGAACGTTACAAAGTCCCTCAGTAATATAGTGATACTATTACGTATTTGGTTTTACTGGCTGTAAAAATACTGGTTTATGAAATAATTCCACAATCTGTAACTACCTAGCGACTGACAAAATGGTTCTCCCCTTACAGTGCCTGTCAGTTCAAACTCCTGAACTTAAGAGTATTTTAGGGTTACGACAAATGGTGCCGTTCTCCAGTTACCATTGCATTACTGAAAAATTACTAAATTTTGACGCAGAAAGATGTGCATTTCTCTTGTGATGAGATTTATGGTCCTGCCGCTTTCCCACAAAATGAAATGTAATTCAGTGTCTACTTTTCTATGGCAAAACGAGTCGAAACAATAAAAAAATCTACCACATATTAAAGATTCTAGGCGTCGCTAGATTATTCTCCTGCACCGAATACGTACTATACCAGTAAATCTTAGAACCCACTCCTATGTTTATTGTGTATGAATGAAATTCATTACTGCAGACAACCTTGTCGGTGAGGCAACCACAGCTATAGGTAATCATCTTGGGTATTAATAAAGCGGTTCAGCTGTATTTAGTTCTTTATTTTTAAATCACTACTGGTTTCGTGTCACTAAAAGCCACATCTTTAGGCGAAAGTCTGTATAACAGTAAGTCCTGAAGGAATAATAACCCTGATATGATAATTTTCGAAAATTATTTTAAGATTTAAAAAATAAAAAAGTATTTAAATTTTTATCTGAGAATATTAAAGTATTTTTACTCACATAATTACAATGTTAGAGCCAAAAAGCTCGGAAATTCGTACCCGATATTCGCTGCATGTCAGAACAAAACACCGCTAAAAGGTGATATGTCATGGAATAAAACAGCTGAATTCCATTCCAATATTGTGGATGGGTTCTAAACAAATTATACCGTAGTGATTCACTGGTAAGGTGAAAATAAGAGCAAAATTAAGATCAAATTTGCGGTTAGCAGGAAAAACCAATAGGTTTTTGCAACAAAATGGAGTGATATTTTACATGGACCAAATCCGTCACGTAAATAGCTATTGACGGAAAAGCAAAACCTGCAAACCGCACTTACCGCTTCTCCGGTCTATACGCAATCGCGAACAGCGTACGCGGTCACATGCTGTGTCATACTGACGACAATAAAGTTTACAGCTTGCTTACAGACGGCTCGCGCATGCGCATGCACTGATGATGTGCGGACTCAACCGCATGATCGGTGGCCTTTTGTGGGACACAAGAATGGTGACCGGAAACAAGGAATGCCGGGATAAACAGTACAAAACTTTTTTTGAAAAACAGTCTGTAGAATATAATAGTGACAGTTGACGAGTATTTTCATTAATAGCGCCCGTAAGCTATGCTAACCTAAAGGAACTCTTGAACGTTTAATGACTTCAAAGAGGAACATCATATGCATATTTTACGACAACGAAACAGAAATTCCGACTGTGTCCACTGAGTAAACTTTAACAACCTTAAAATTCTAAAAATTATGGATTTGTAATTTTTTAATTCTTCCCCTCTTTTTTAGTTAAAAGGATCGAATACTGTAGTGAATTTTGACACTTTTTATGTACAGATAAAACTTGAGAAAATTTTTAAAAGAATAAATGAAAGGAAGATTTGCAAAACCTAAGATAATAGGGTGGGAGGGGGTGCGTAGGAAGTGGCGAGGTGATTTGGGGAGGGGGAGGGAAGGGCGAAAGGAGGAGGAAATTGGAAAAGCCCAGGAGAAACTAAGGGGAACTGGGTATAGAGAGTATTACGTCGACCAACTTAAGCTGCCCAAATTTACCAAAATATGCTATGGTCCCTCAACTCCGTTTTTCCATTCAGTGTTTGGTGTGGAAAACGACGAATGGATCTCATAATTTCCACCTCCTCCAAGGTGCTTATAGTGTGACCGTTGTTTCCCCGAAGTAAAATTCTTAAATTACTAGGCAGCTCACTGACGAAAAGCCTCTACTCACGAAAGTGGGTACACAAGGCAGATTTTAATTCTGAACCACAATATCCTGTACCTGATCCGCCGGAATACTGGTCTACATGTTCTTGACATTCAGTGACACCATGCACGATGAGTTCCTTGGGGGTGGAGGGGGGAGGACGGTAAACCTAGATAGTTATTCAGTTAACTATCCGCAGCTGCGAATGTTATAGCAAACCGGTTGGCAGTAATCTTGGTCGAGGTACTTTGCAAAAAACTTCTAGTAATGAACCTAGCCCAATATGGGCGTTGACAACTGGACGAGCCGGCAAGTCCACTTTATGTAGGTTAATCACAGCCCGGTGTCTTTGTGCTACCGGGTTCATAGGAACAATGCTTTTCTTCATGAACGGATTTAGAAAGGTAGTAGTTGTATTAAGGGTCATTTTTAAGCTGGCCAAATATCTATTCATAGGATCTACATTGGACTTGAGAACTGCACTATCTCCCACTACGGTTTTCACTTTCTTCACATACTGATCTTCACGTAAAATAAAGGCTATTTTTCCCTTGTCCGACCGAACAATTAGCGCTCGCCTTTTGCTCACCTAGTATCTCGTTGATGCTCTCCAAAAACAGCTTTGTCACTGCAAAATCATTCCTTGACTAAACCAGACAAACTGTAGTCCTTACGACCTCTCTCGATTACCTTATTGACACCAACATTGCTTTCAGCAGTGGTTAGGATTGCACCATCACGCGCAGAGACGGTGTGGGAGACAAACGAAGTAACCTATTGTTGATTGGTTACTTCATTTACGTTGTACGACAATTCTTTCTCTGAAAATGGCGTTTCTTTCTCATTAAAAAGTAACATCAGAAAGGTAGCGCACTCTAGGATAAAAATCATAACCGCATTCACTGACATCCTGATGAACAACCTGGTGCCATTACTAAGTAACCTACTCATTTTATTTTGATGTGTAGCACTCATACGGTCTCTAAAGTGTCCAACTTCATCCCCAAAGTGTTCACGGGACCAATCATACTGGTACCCGCTAACTAGAGTGTAAAGTGATAATTGAGCTAAATACAATCCCGCTGCATTTCACGTCTATTGCATGTCATAACTTTGCGAACGTAGTGTTCAGACCTAGACAATACTTGTCGGAATAAGTGTTTTATATAAATTGGGATGCAACCACTGTTGAGACAGATCTTATTGAATTTAACATGTGCTTTGACTTTAACAAAGGATTTCTGATATTTAAAAACCTAATGCAGTCCCTTTTGGCCTAGCTTGGCATGCCTCTCGACAACCTTGTAGGTAGGACCACCACAGCTAGCAGCAGTCACCTTCTGTATTTTTTTAATTTTGTAAAATCTTAAAATAAATTTAGAAAATTATCGTATTTTTGGATGCCTCAGGGTTGTTATTCCTTCTGGATTCTGTATTTATTGTCATTCAGATATTCACCTGAAGATGCCACGAAACAGGCAGTGATCTAGAAATAAAGGACTACATACAGCTGAAGCGATTTATTAATACACAAGAATTTTTATTACTCTTACGCAGTTACAAATGGACAACGAGTCGCTCCTACTATTCCTATACATCTGCAATGCGAGTTTACTGCACATACCCAGTACCCATGCAGTTACCTAAGACTTACCTGCTAGTTTCTTGAGTCTCTTTCTTCCACACGGCAGCAAGCTTGGCCCGGTGGTTTTCTTTGGATTGCCTATGAAAAATGATTGGCACAAATGGAAAAAGCGTCGGAAATACAAGTACATGGATACACAGTTTTAATGCAAAGATGGTTATATTTCTCAAAGATTCACCCTTTCATACAACAACAGGAAATTCAACATTCTACTCTTTCGCCGCCAATTTTTATAGGCGGGAAGTCTCCTGTCTCCTCCTGAGAAACTTGTTTATATATCAATAATAATGAACACTCAATTACTACAGTATATGTTAAATTTGATGTTTAGAGAGAACACGTCTTTTAAAAATAATTAGTATTCATTTCAGCTCTCGTCATAGTATTCATGAAGTAATACTGTTCATTCAAGCTTTCAAGGACAACAAACTCGAAAACAAACATTTCCGTTAACACTTCTCTACCCAGAAATAATTAGAAAAAGTGAGTGTAGCACTATTCTGTATGTTATCGAATTACCTCCTGAACAATCGATATCCAAACGACACATTGTTTGTTTCGAATATCACCGCATGCGCAATACATTCACTCACCCAACCACTCGAATGTTTCACAACAATAGTACAGTAGTATGTTAGTGCAGTATAGTTTTCTCTTGAACACGCTGATTATCGTGATATAGTCCTTGAATGCACAGTAAAATGTATGTGTTCATAGTTAACGCCACAATTTGGCACACACTTCTCCACGCGGTCAGACCAAAAAAATATGCTTGAAAAACTCCGAAAGTAATTACTGTCAAAACTGAAGTTACTCCATAACGCAACAAATAAATACGACAGTACAAGTAAATATACTATTCGATGCTACATGTAAGTAAACTGGTACCTTAAACTGGTAACACAGTGAACATACAAATCTGAGTTCAATCTCTTATTTTTTTCTTCAGTATGAATAAATAGTTATTTACACGAATGATATTACATCTAATTATGATTGAACATTTGATTAACTCTGAAATAGAAAGAAACTTATTTTAGATTCCTGCACGCTTATGTCTGCGCGAAACAACTGCACTCTGAATGGAAGGAATAAGGCTGACTTGTAGACTGTCAATGTAACAAGTATGTAAGTCTTCCGGTATCCCTAGAGTAATCACACTGTCAAAAATATTTCATTAGTATAGATTGTCTTTTTGCCTATTCAACCACAGGAACATTCTTTACTTACACTTTTATGGTTAATCGTACTGGACACTGGAGAGAACAAGGAAAGGGAACTGAAACCAGCAGAGAGGGATCACAGTGTTTCTGATACAAAACGCACATTCGTACAGCTGAGCCACAGCCGCAACTTGTGAGAGAAACTGAAAAACATACCTGGACTCGATTCTTGCGAATTTCACGTCACCTGCTACTGACAGAGGCATCTGCAACCAAGATTGCTACGCACACAATGACTAGACCAGGATAATAAATTAAGCTACTATGCTAATAGTTACTCGAGGCAAAAGACCTCTCTTGTTAGTCTCAATCTTTTCCTCGATAAATGCAAATGAAATGTCGCATATATTACAACGAATTCCATTTACAGAAATGGGGATTTCACGGAATTTTTCCATCAAGAACAGTCTAAATTTTTTGACACAGCCGTTGTTATGCGTCGTTTTGTTACAACATACTTAAAATCAGCTAGCTCCGTTCGTGGTATACAGTAAACAAGCACTTAAGAGAATTCCAATTTAAAGACTACAAGAACTTTCACCAAGAACATTTTAAACATCATTGCCGACCCACAACTTTTATTACCGCTAACTATTTACAAACGCTCATAGACAATGACACGTGCCAATGGCAATGTGTTTAACTTACGAAGCAGCATATTGATGTCCGTAATGTACAAAATAAACAAGTGTAAATACCGTTTGTCGAAATATACAAATTTTATTTTATATTCGGTTAGTAACTGAAGACTACGAGCAAAGGGGAATCAGATGGATAGGGATTGACTAATATTTTAGTATTATTAACCAAACTATGTAGTAATTTTACACTGGCGAGTTAAAGGTTACGACATTTTTTGGCCTTACTGATAGATTACAGCGGACAACAGAGAAAGCTGTACAAATTAGCCTTCGTATAGCAGAATTTGGCAGTCAGTCGCCGTTTTATCCGTGGACTGCACAGGGATGTGCTATTTTCAAGACCCTACAAAGTGGACGTACATCTATGATATGTTAAAGTCCCCTGTTCAGAGCAACCGACTCTTTGAAAGGCTGATACAAGTTATAAACATGACCGGCTTTAATATACAAGTACCTCTGGAACGTTATCTGAAATTGAGACGCTACACAGCAAAGGTTCATTACGTCAACAGATGCACGCCAAAATCTTTCGAACACCATGTTCCTCGGTTGAACTAGCATTAACCGGAATTTTGCGTGCCTCGTAAAGCAATGATTTCCCACTTTCTATTGTCATCCGATTAAATCTAAAAGTGCCCCGCAATAGCCGTAATCGTTACATTAAAAGAAATGATTAACATTTCTCCTTCGATTTTCGCTCCCAGAAAGAAACAAAGAAATTCGTCTTACTTTGACAGAAAGGGGAAGAAAATTAGGCTTTAACGTCCCGTCGATGACGGGATCATTGTAGATGGAGCTGAAGCGCAGATGGGGAAGTACGCCGGCCGCGTCCTTTTACAAACAACAATCCTGTCATTCGCACTAATTTATTAAAGAAAAGCACAGGTAACTTGAATCCAAGTGGCAATTGGAGTTCACTTCCTTATAGTGGTTGGTTGGTTTTGGGGAAGGAGACCAGACAGCGTGGTCATCGGTCTCATCGGATTAGGGAAGGATGGGGAAGGAAGTCGGCCGTGCCCTTTCAGAGGAACCATCCCGGCATTTGCCTGGAGTGATTTAGGGAAATCACGGAAAACCTAAATCAGGATGACCCGACGCGGGATTGAACCGTCGTCCTCCCGAATACGAGTCCAGTGTCTAACCACTGCGCCACCTCGCTCGGTGCTTATAGTGGTGCGCACATTAAAAGCATTGAGACGCGTTCAGTAGCAAGGGGAAGTGTACCTCGTGATACATCAGCCAATGGCGGCATTCTGTCGCGTCTGTGTAGAACACTTAGCGCTGCGGTGTCATGTTGTTTTACGTATGGGGAATGTACTTCGCCACTTTAGTGCTCATTGTGGGTAGCATAAAACACATACCACAGTTATTATTTTAACATCCAGTTTTTTACTATGATAAGAAAAATTCCATATTTTGCAACTTAATGTTTATTTTGTTTCTAACCAAACATGTTTTACTTATGCTAGCCATCATCAGTGTTCTTTAGTATAACGAAAATTATTTACTTATACATACATAATTTGCTATGAGATCTACAGTGCTTCCTGACCATCATATAAATTACTATGCAGGCGTTCGTTTTCTATGTAGTGTACAAGTTAATGGACAGGAAGTTTTGCACGGGCATGACTTAAAAGTTGCGCGCTGGTGGGAATATGGGATGAACATAAAGGGCACTCGGAAAGGTCCCATTCTAGCACTGGGTTTGAGTACCATTCAAGCTGCCGCAGAGCGCAACACCCTTGTTTTTGCCGAGCCCTGGGGAAGGGCCGAGGCAGTGTATTTACTGCGCGCAGTCCACTGCGGGGGCGTCAGGTGCTCCTGATGGCCAATACATTTGGACCGCAGCTGTTTCCCCGCCTGGAAACAATGTGTGCTCCACCATTACGAAGTAAACAATCTTTCCGCGAGCACTGTAGAGCGTCCAGAGCCAACATTGCCATTGAATTCACACGGCCAGGGTGATGGTTTTAATGCAGACCGGTCCCTTCATAGCCTACCAGAGCCCGGCATAATCGGTCTCTCTGACCACTCCAAGCATTAGCAGAAATCAAAAGAATGCGTTTTAGGATATGCACCGACAACGAAAAGAGACTTCCTTTTCTGTCCTCTAGTTTGTCCTTATTCGGTAAAATGATGAACTGGGAGTTAAGAAATCCATACTATTACGGGTCCTAGAACCAAAACCATGAATTCTAGAATAGATATTCTAGAATTTATGGTTTTCATAAAATCTAACGCACCAAATTATTATAAAGTGAAGAAGCAATATGGCACCCGTAAGGGCAGCTGCTTTCCTAATATTTTGTGGCTTCATGTAGGTTAAAAGTAACCATTCATTAATACTTCTGTCAACGTATGTCACTTTATAAAGTCTTACATCTTACATGGCTCTCTTCAGAATTTTTAACACTTCTCCACATTTTTGATGAGTTTTAAATTGCATTACGTCTATTACAATTACGGTAGGGGTGAAACGCATACCAACACGTCGGAAACGAACATGGATGTGAAACACACAAATTATCCAAGTATGACGGAAGTGAAAAGGGTGACTGCCCTCTTGTTTGTCCTTATTCGATAAAATGATGAACTGGGAGTTAAGAAATCCATACTATTACGGGGTCCTAGAACCAAAACCATGAATTCTAGAATAGATATTCTAGAATATATGGTTTTCATAAAATCTAACGCACCAAATTATTATAAAGTGAAGAAGCAATATGGCACCCGTAAGGGCAGCTGCTTTCCTAATATTTTGTGGCTTCATGTAGGTTAAAAGTAACCATTCATTAATACTTCTGTCAACGTATGTCACTTTATAAAGTCTTACATCTTACATGGCTCTCTTCAGAATTTTTAACACTTCTCCACATTTTTGATGAGTTTTAAATTGCATTACGTCTATTACAACTACGGTAGGGGTGAAACGCATACCAACACGTCGGAAACGAACATGGATGTGAAACACACAAATTATCCAAGTATGACGGAAGTGAAAAGGGTGAATACGAATTAAATTCAACAACAGACTGGGAGATTATTACAAACAAAATGTAATGTAAACATGTAAAATGATATTGTGACTGTTAATAGTGTTGCTGAAGCATTCTTTATTGCGGATTCATAACGAAGTAGCAAGTCATTTACACACATCGCGAAGCTACATTTAAACATCGTGACTGAATCAGCCACTCAAGGCAGCGTAGTTGTATATGACTTCATCTTGATAATATTATAAAAAATAATTTTAGGTGGCAAATAATGTTTTTCTACTATCTGTTGTATGTAACTATAGAGCACCCTGAAAATGTGTGGTGTATCTCTTGTTGGCGAATTCAGCGTAAGCCATCCTACAGTGTACAAAAAATAGTGTTGGGCTCTATGAAACACAGTGAAAGTAAATTAACAACAATTGGCAGAGCTCAAGCGATTTTGTAGAGCTGCTTGTGATGCTATAAGAAACGAAATCGTCATTGCTAACGCACTATGCACAAATCTGACATTTCCAGAATCACTGTAAGAATGAACTTGCATACCATGCTCACAGTTGAATTTTATGAGGGAAGAGGTGCGTGGGGAACCGTAGCCTAGTTAAATAAACCTAGGCTCTTCTCAAAAAGTGTGTCGAGTGAATACTACCTGCATTGTTGACGAATGACGTCTGAGAACGATAAACAAAGTACTCCAGGGTGCGACAAAAGAGTACAGTGACAACAAAGTTTCGACACATAAGTTCATGAATTATCTGCCAAGATGAATCGAGACACTTAGAAGTCAAGGGCTATAGTCGACAAATTTTTAATTTCAGAGGTAAGTGTAGATTTCAGTAGTTAGAGCAGACATATATCTCCGTGGCCAAGCTATACATGTAACAATCAGTCTGGTGTTGACATTTAGTGGCTGAACGGAAAACTGCTAAGACACAATCACATTCCCTTTGGAAGGCCAAGGGTGTAAGTGCATTTATATCTCTTGGCTACCAAGTGATTTCAAACAGCCCTTGGTTTTTCTGGCCGAGTCTTCAATACAAGATATTTAATTTAAAATTATTATTTTGGTTCTTCGTAATTGGTTCTACATGATTTACTGCTATCATTTTACTCTTTACACAATTGGTTGATGTTATAGATGATTTTAATCTATTAAAAATAAGTGCACATCTGTGGCAAATGTGTGAACTCTAAAAAGAGTTTTGCGCGTAAAATACTGTACCATCTGTTAAAGAGAGTTACTATAGATTTGTGTTTAATAGAGCCTTCAATCTGGGATTCCACACACCTTGTACTAACACTTGTGTAACGTGTGAGAGTTTGAAAAACTTGATAGCTGATGGACACCCAAAAATGTTCAGACCCTGACGCCTGAAAGGGAATTACATTTGCTTAAGGACAGGCAACTATAGAGGAAAATACAGGGCAAAAATTGTTCAGACTATGACAGTTAGGAAGTAGCAGTATATTTTCAAAATATCCACGGGTGTACTGCCGGTCTACAGTGTCCAACGGGCACAATATTTCGGCGATCATACATGTCGCCATCATCAGGTGAACTGACGGACTGAGCTCCTGTGAACGTGCCGGCACGGAGATCCGTACACTATGGCTGCTCAGGTGGAACTGGGTTCGGTCGCGGCGGCGGCGGATTTAAATACCCTCCGCCCGCGGCGCGCTCACTCCGCCGTCCGCGCCCCGCGCCACGGTCGCGCGGTGGAACAGATTGCGACGGCGTCTGAGATGACGTCGGTGTGATGGCTCCGTCCGCCGTGGTCGTCACAACTATACATTTGCTCGATTTACTCCGCGGGCGGAGGGTATTTAAATCCGCCGCCGCCGCGACCGAACCCAGTTCCACCTGAGCAGCCATAGTGTACGGATCTCCGTGCCGGCACGTTCACAGGAGCTCAGTCCGTCAGTTCACCTGATGATGGCGACATGTATGATCGCCGAAATATTGTGCCCGTTGGACACTGTAGACCGGCAGTACACCCGTGGATATTTTGATTATCAAATACGCCGGGAGAAACTCAAGAATCACAGCAATATATTTTGGCAGAGGATGTTCCCTACATCTATGCTTTCTTGCAGCAGAGCGTGTTATGCAAGACAATTCTGGAACTAGAATTTTTGTACACACCGTGTAGTCTCTGGGCTTGCAGCAATCTCTATGTGGTATGAGAGTAAAGCTGCTCGTTGGTGCCAAGATATTGGTTCATGTCTTTTACACTATGTAACGGAACTGCCCACATCAGTTAAACACATCAAAACTTTAATTGACAACTCTGGGGGTCGAAATGAAAGTACATAAATTGTAAAGTTCTGGTATTAACTTATCCAGAATACACACACTGAAATTGTAGCTCACAAATTCATGACATCTTGTCATTCGTGTGTGGAATGTGACCAAGATTTTGTAATTATTGAGAATGGTACCAGGAAAATCCTTGGATTCTTGTACCTGATGAGTGGGCACTGCTCAATTCCCAGGCCAGAAGGAAACTCAAGGTAGTCCAGGTCACTGACAATGATTTAATTACGTGGAATGGATTCAGTGATTATCTATCCCAAGACCTCAGTTAAAGTTTTGAGGAAAATGCAGTGGCCGCATTTTCTACAGAAGTCATCCTTCGCCTTGTTTTAGAAAGAATCTCTCAGTGAAGAGCTAGAAAATTTTTAAAATGTTAGAAACAAGGAAGCATATCATTGCGGCACAAATATCAGTGCTTTCCGTGCTCCAGAATTGAATAATGGATAACGTAAGTTAAAATATCTGAAGTACAGAGACCTACGGACTCTACTTCCCTTTGTGCCACCAGCATAGGACGAATTTTATCAGAAACTTCCACACCGTGAAAGTGCAAGGACACAGAAGCCCAGTTAATCATAATCATGAAGAAGCTGATGGTTATTCAGAAAATGAACAGACTTTGAGTCATGTTCAACTCAAGTAACAAGTTACTGCCTGCCATTAAAGTGCTCATATTAATGTCACTATGATCCATGATTCTGAATTAGTAATAAAAAATTACTGACAAAATTCTGGAAAAGACAGGCAGTACATCTTCAAAAGTGTGAAAATAATTACTTTTTGCTTAAGCTGTTAATGGAATTTTTTGGAATGTCTCAACTTGGAACATAATTTACTCAAAACTAAAGTCTTGTTACTTATACCCCTTGGCTTCTAAGGGTCTCAACTGCAAACGGTGAAATTATGTAAAACACAAAAATAACATAATGCTTTGCAAACTGAAAGTTCATTACACTCAATCCATAACAAATGCGTAGTACCAGACGCTACTGGAGAGTTGCTCAGTTTTGAATGAGAACATAAAAACATATTTCTGACTAATTCGACAAGGACATGGCAGTGCTAATTAAAAAGACAAGCAGCCTGAAATATAACATGTGTCACGTTATATAACATGTACTTACACTGAGGTACGTAAAATCCTTACTACCGAATGTCTGCCCCTGTAGCTGAGTGGTCAGCGAAGTATCTACGCTCGATTCTCGGCGCTGTGTTTTCTGTAGCGGAAGGAATAGAGTGTGGTACATTGCGCCTAACGAAGACAACCGAAGATCTACTTCAAGCTACAACCGTGAAAACAGTATGCTAACCCTATCTGCCCCATTTGTGACGTGACCTCTTTGGTTGAGGATGCCGAACGATCGGTTTGTAGCGTGTGGTCCACGCGGTTTCATCGAGTAGTTATTATAACGCTGCTGAATACTTTTGAATCACCACAGTGTTATTTTGCTAGAAATTTAGTCTTTTGTTTCAGTATCGAATCCTACAATCGAAAGCCTGGGACATTAGTTCTAATACGTAATGGAAACGAATTTCGTATCTTAATCATTCGGTCTAAGCCTCTGCAGCGTTGCAGATATGACGTGAAAAACGGAAGAACCTTGGAGCCCCGAAAAGAGCGATGCATCAATCATAGAGAGAAAAATAATGGGGTAGTGGAAAGGTCCTCATGGGCCCCACACGAGGCACAATGTAAATGTCAAGTGCGATCGTAATGCTTCGGACTGAGCGACGGCACACGCCAGATGCACGCACACAGTGGGTAGTGTTAGGCCAGTCAGCCCTGCTCCGGTAGGCGGTACGACGGGGCGCTGACGAGCAGGCAGCGGCGACCCGCGGGCGTCGGCGCTTGGTGCGGGGGCCCGCGTCAGACGGCCGTGTCCAGCCGGCATCAGACGCGCATCTCGTCGATGGCGGCGGCGGGCACGCGCAGCGCGGGCTGCGGGTGGTGGTGCGGGTGGTGCTGGTGCGGGTGGTGCTGGTGCTGGTGGTGGTGCGGCGCCGCCAGCAGCGGCTGCGCCTCGGGCGGACTCTTGCTGCGCGGGGGCGGCGGCGGCCGCGGCACCGACAGGTGCATCGTCGCAGACCCGTTGGGCGGCGACGCCGACGACACCGACTCGCCGGTGGGCAGCGGCGCCACGTTATTGCCCATTTGCGTGATATGTTGGCCGCCCTGCAAAACAATACGAGATATTATACACTACTGGCCATTAAAATCGCCACACCACGAAGAAATGCATCTGACAAACGGGTATTCATTGGACAAATATATTATACTAGAACTAACATGTGATTACATTTTCACACAATTTGGGTGCATAGATCCTGAGAAATCAATACCCAGAACAACAACCTCTGGCCGTAACAGCGGCCTTGATACGCCTGGGCATTGAGTCAGAGCTTGGATGGCGTGTACAGGTACAGCTGCCCATGCAGTTTCAACACGATACCACAGTTCATCAGGAGTAGTTACTGGCGTATTGTGACGAGCCACTCGCTCGGCCACCATTGACCAGACGTTTTCAATTGGTGAGAGGTCTGGAGAATGTGCTGGCCAGGGCAAAAGTCGAACATTTCCTGTATCCAGAAAGGCCCTTACAGGACCTACAACATGCGGTCGTGCATTATCCTGCTCAAATGTATGATTTCGCACGGATCGAATGAAGGGTAGAGCCACGGGTCGTAACACATCAGAAATGTAACGTCCACTGTTCAAAGTGCCGTCAATGCGAACAAGAGGTGACCGAGAAGTGTAACCAATGGCACCCCATACCATCACGACGGGTGATGCGCCAGTATAGCGATGACGAATACACGGTTCCAATACGCGTTCACCGCGATGTCGCCAAACATGTATGCGACCATCATGATGCTGTAATCATAACCTGGATGCATCCGAAAAAATTACGTTTTACCATTCGTGCACCCAGGTTCGTCATTGAGTACACCATCGCAGGCGCTCCTGTCTGTGATGCAGAGTCAAGGGTAACCGCAGCCATTGTCTCCGAGCTGATAGTCCATGCTGCTGCAAACGTCGTCGAACTGTTTGTGCAGATGGTTGTTGTATTGCAAACGTCCCTATCTGTTGACTCGGGAATCGAGACGTGGCTGCACGAACCGTTATAGCCATGCAGATAAGATGCCTGTCATCTCGACTGCTAGTGATACGAGGCCATTGTGTTCCGGCACGGAGTTCCGTATTACCCTCCTGAACCCACCCATTCAATATTCTACTAATAGTCATTGCATCTCGACCAACGCGAGCAGCAATGTCGCGATACGATAAACCGCAATACCGGTAGGCTACAATCCGACCTGTATCAAAGTCGGAAAAGTGATGGTACGCATTTCTCCTCCTTACACGAGGCATCACAACAACGTTTCACCAGGCAACGCCGGTCAACTGCTGTTTGTGTATGAGAAATCGGTTGGCAACTTTCCTCATGTCAGCACGCTGTAGGTGTCGCCACCGCCGCCAGCCTTGTGTGAATGCTCTGAAAAGCTAATCCTTTGCATATCACAGCATCGTTCTCCTGTGGGTTAAATTTCGCGTCTGTAGCACGTCGTCTTCGTGGTGTAGCAAATTTTAATGGCCAGAAGTGTATTTTCATGTAACTATCTGCGCTATATTTACATACGTACTCCCCAAGCCAACATAGGATGCGTGGTGAAGTGTATCCTGTACCGCTATTAGTCGTTTCTATTCTCGTTCCACAGCGTGAGAAAAACGACTGTGTATATACCTCCGTATGGGCCCTAATTTCTCGTATCTTTTATGCGAAATATACACTCCTGGAAATTGAAATAAGAACACCGTGAATTCATTGTCCCAGGAAGGGGAAACTTTATTGACACATTCCTGGGGTCAGATACATCACATGATCACACTGACAGAACCACAGGCACATAGACACAGGCAACAGAGCATGCACAATGTCGGCACTAGTACAGTGTATATCCACCTTTCGCAGCAATGCAGGCTGCTATTCTCCCATGGAGACGATCGTAGAGATGCTGGATGTAGTCCTGTGGAACGGCTTGCCATGCCATTTCCACCTGGCGCCTCAGTTGGACCAGCGTTCGTGCTGGACGTGCAGACCGCGTGAGACGACGCTTCATCCAGTCCCAAACATGCTCAATGGGGGACAGATCCGGAGATCTTGCTGGCCAGGGTAGTTGACTTACACCTTCTAGAGCACGTTGGGTGGCACGGGATACATGCGGACGTGCATTGTCCTGTTGGAACAGTAAGTTCCCTTGCCGGTCTAGGAATGGTAGAACGATGGGTTCGATGACGGTTTGGATGTACCGTGCACTATTCAGTGTCCCCTCGACGATCACCAGTGGTGTACGGCCAGTGTAGGAGATCGCTCCCCACACCATGATGCCGGGTGTTGGCCCTGTGTGCCTCGGTCGTATGCAGTCCTGATTGTGGCGCTCACCTGCACGGCGCCAAACACGCATACGACCATCATTGGCACCAAGGCAGAAGCGACTCTCATCGCTGAAGACGACACGTCTCCATTCGTCCCTCCATTCACGCCTGTCGCGACACCACTGGAGGCGGGCTGCACGATGTTGGGGCGTGAGCGGAAGACGGCCTAACGGTGTGCGGGACCGTAGCCCAGCTTCATGGAGACGGTTGCGAATGGTCCTCGCTGATACCCCAGGAGCAACAGTGTCCCTAATTTGCTGGGAAGTGGCGGTGCGGTCCCCTACGGCACTGCGTAGGATCCTACGGTCTTGGCGTGCATCCGTGCGTCGCTGCGGTCCGGTACCAGGTCGACGGGCACGTGCACCTTCCGCCGACCACTGGCGACAACATCGATGTACTGTGGAGACCTCACGCCCCACGTGTTGAGCAATTCGGCGGTACGTCCACCCGGCCTCCCGCATGCCCACTATACGCCCTCGCTCAAAGTCCGTCAACTGCACATACCGTTCACGTCCACGCTGTCGCGGCATGCTACCAGTGTTAAAGACTGCGATGGAGCTCCGTATGCCACGGCAAACTGGCTGACACTGACGGCGGCGGTGCACAAATGCTGCGCAGCTAGCGCCATTCGACGGCCAACACCGCGGTTCCTGGTGTGTCCGCTGTGCCGTGCGTGTGATCATTGCTTGTACAGCCCTTTCGCAGTGTCCGGAGCAAGTATGGTGGGTCTGACACACCGGTGTCAATGTGTTCTATTTTCCATTTCCAGGAGTGTACTTCCATAAAGCAAGCCAAGTGTGCGCGACTTGAGGTGCACTACAGTCCGTTATCAACTATGGAATTTGACTGCTCCCGCCACCAACACACGAATGGAAGCTTGGCGTTGTCGGCACTCACTGTAGTGCCGCTTCCGCTGCGCAAAGCACTGTGCCTGCCAAATCTCAGTCAACCGTTGCACATTTATTTACCCGTGACGTGAACACTGTCGAAGAAGGAACATAATGAAACACGATAGATACACAGAGTGAGTCACCTAACATTACCGGTGGATATATTTCGTAAACCACACCAAATACTGACGTATCGATTCCACAGACCGAACGTGAGGAGAGGGGCTAGTGTAATTGGTTAATACAGACCATAAAAAATGCACGGAATTATGTCTTTTAACACAAACCTACGTTTTTTTTAAATGGAACCCTGTTAGTTTTGTTAGCACATCTGAACATATAAACAAATACGTAATCACTGACGTTTGTTGCATTGTCAAATGTTAACTACATCCGGAGATATTGAAACCTAAAATTGACGCTTGAGTACCACTCCTCCGCTGTTCGATCGTGTGTATCGGAGAGCACCGAATTACGTAGGGATCCAAAGGGAACGGTGATGGACCTTAGGTACAGAAGAGACTGGAACAGCACATTACGTCCACATGCTAACACCTTTTTATTGGTCTTTTTCACTGACGCACATGTACATTACCATGAGGGGTGAGGTACACGTACATACGTGGTTTCCGTTTTCAATTACGGAGTGGAATAGAGTGTGTCCCGACATGTCAGGCCAATAGATGTTCAATGTGGTGGCCATCATTTGCTGCACACAATTGTAATCTCTGGCGTAATGAATGTCGTACACGCCGCAGTACATCTGGTGTAATGTCGCCGCAGGCTGCCATAATACGTTGTTTCATATCCTCTGGGGTTGTAGGCACATCACGGTACACATTCTCCTTTAACGTACCCCACAGAAAGAAGTCCAGAGGTGTAAGATCAGGAGAACGGGCTGGCCAATTTATGCGTCCTCCACGTCCTATGAAACGCTCGTCGAACATCCTGTGAAGGGTCAGCCTAGTGTTAATTGCGGAATGTGCAGGTGCACCATCATGCTGATACCACATACGTCGACGCGTTTCCAGTGGGACATTTTCGAGCAACGTTGGCAGATCATTCTGTAGAAACGCGATGTACGTTGCAGCTCTTTGGGCCCCTGCAATGAAGTGAGGACCAATGAGGTGGTCGCCAATGATTCCGCACCATACATTTACAGTCCACGGTCGCTGTCGCTCTACCTGTCTGAGCCAGCGAGGATTGTCCACGGATCAGTAATGCATGTTCCGTAGATTCACTGCCCCGTGGTTTGTGAAACCCGCTTCATCGGTAAACAGGTAGAACTGCAACGCATTCTCTGTTAATGCCTATTGACAGAATTGCACTCGACGATTAAAATCATCACCATGTAATTGCTGATGTAGCGACACATGAAACGGGTGAAAGCGGTGACGATGCAGTATGCGCATGACACTACTTTGACTCAGTCCACCGGCTCTCGCATTGTCCCGTGTACTCGTGTGTGGGTTCATGGCAACAGCAGCTAACACACCAACTGCACCCGCTTCTCCTTTGACGGGCCTGTTACGGACCCGTTTGCGTGCTACGACCATACCTGTTGCATACAGTTGGCGGTAGATGTTTTGCAATGTGCGGCACGTTCGATGCTCTCTGTCCGGGTAGCGTTCTGCATACACCCTGCAGGCTTCAGCTGCATTTCGTCGACACTCGCCATAGATGAGTATCATCTCCGCCTTTTCAGAGTTCGAATACACCATGGTCACAGTTCCTACAACACTACACTATCACAGACGTCTGGTAACACGGTGTACTACAGTTGGTCTGCGTGCGGAGACGAATGCAGAATAACAATAGCAGCAGGCGCTACATACGGACACTGCGACAGCTAGACCAAACCACAACAGTGCACTACAGCCACATTCGTAAACACGGTCGTCATCGTAAACATGTCCCTACAGATGCTGCTCGCAGACCGTGGCCCGTGTTTGTTACAACACGCAACTGAACGTCGGAGGTTTCAAGCGTGAACTTTGGGTTACAATATTTCCGGAGGTAATTAACATTTCATAATGCAACAAACGGCACTGATTACGTTCAGATGTGCTAACAAAACTAACGTGGTTCCATTTAAAAAAACATAGATTTGTGTTAAACATACTTCCGTGCATTTTTGTATGGTTTGTATTAAACAATTACACTAGCCCCTCTCCTCACGTTCCGTCTGTGGAATCGGTTCGTCAGTATTTGATGTGGTTTACGAAATATATCCAGCGGTAACGTTAGGTGACTCACCCTGAATATACCACAAAAGTTTCATAATTTTTACGGGAGTTTTGTAGGAGATGGAGACTTCAAGTTTAATACTTTTCACGAGTTAAGCCTTTCACTGCCACTGAGATGTGTATGTGCCACGATAGCTAATCAGAGAAAAATGGGGATTTGCTGTGTGTTGTTGCTACATATCACTGTCCCACGGGGCATGAGAAGCTAACTAATATTTTTGCAGAATTCTTATAGCCTGCAACTGTGGATTGTGCTGTCTTCAAGTTTCACTGTTAACCCTCTTTTCCATTCCTTTCCGTAATAGCGCGTAGAATTAGCTGGCGCCTGCAGATAGGCAAACAAATGAACAGGTTTGCAAAGAGGGCAGCTGTCGCGTTTTCTCGGCCAATGCACGTCAATAAAAATCACAAGCACTGACGTTTTCCACGGCACAAATAATGCCACACTGACCACCTGAAATTTCCGTTAAAAAGTTAAAGAAATTGTCTATCCACTGGCGTGAGTATGTTTTCTGTATACCTTCTAGTTTTTGGCAACCTGCTTTGGAAAGCTCACAGGTACTTATGAGCAATTATATGACGTAATCGTAGCTACACAGATATGCGTTCAACGTTATATAATTATATGACATAATAGTTCTTACTCAAACACATGTAAAACAGAATTACTTCCAATTTCAGAACAAGTATTATAGTCAATCTGATGGTCTCACTATGGGTACACTTAGTCCTACATCATCTGAAATTCTTATGAACAGTTTCTAACAGATTTTCTCACAGAAAAAGCAACTCAGTTGTAAAATTATGGACCAGTTCAGATATTTGGATGATGGATCATGTTCTGGACCGGTACCCCTAGGCAATACGGTGCATTACTGCAACATCTAAATTCGCAACACAAGAAAATTCACTTCACAATGCGGCTGTGAGGCTTTTCTGTAAATTTTTTGTGCTTTAATATAGATATTAGCACAAGAAGGCACTTATTTAGCATTTACAGATAAAACGCAGCTACAGATACGGTAATCCCTGCAAGCTCTCAGAGCCAAACAGCCACAAACATGCAGGTTTCCATTCGATGGTCAATCGCCTCGTATCTCTTCCATTATCTGAATCAGCATTTCAAAGAGAACTACAGACCATCGAACACACCGCTTCCAACTGTCTTTGACCTGATTGATAATGCACTATGAAAAAATAAAACGCGTAGAATTACGCCAGTTCAGCACGCTGGCCAAGAGCAGTCAGTCAGCAGTTGTTGAAAAAAAACCACCTATTGCGACATTTCAGCTAGCATTGCAAAAAAGTTAAAGTCTCGCCATTATAGACTATTTTATAACACCAACGGCACATCAAAGTTTTTAACCAACAGTAAAGACAAATTCCAACACTTGGCACAGAGTGGGGTGTATGAAACCACATGCACGGTTTACTGGGAACTCAGGCTGATATGTGGCAGTTACTTTATCTGAATACGAAAGATGGGGATAAAGGAAGAAAGATTCAACCTTTGCTGGTCATCTTTTAAGCGAAAACCATTCATATTACGTATAACAAGAAGTTTTACACTCTGTTGAGAAAAACAGAAAGATGATCCTGCCGGAAGTACTAGAAATCAACAAAGACATGACACAGAGGGCAGCTTAGTATTAAATTATTAGACTATGTTTTCCTTTTCCCCTTTCCTAAATTAAGTTTTCGTTGGAAATATTACATTAAAATCGTATATTCATCTTATTTTTCATCAGCTGTTAAGTGCATCTTCAGATAAAAGCTTTGTTTCCCCCTTTTTAGGGTTCCGTGTCTCAATTGGTAAGAACGGAACCTGGATCGCTTCGTTGTTCCTATGTCTGTCTGTCCGTCTGCCAAACTGTTAAAAACACTTTTCCACAGAAACAGGTACACGTATCGCGTTGAAATTTATGTCACATACTAAAGTCTACCGTCCCTTGGACTGAAGTTTCTAAGCTAATCTAATCAAAAGGTACGGCCATTTATGTCACATATTTTAATACTCGCAAACTCACTCACCAAAACCTATAGGGTACTTCCTGTTGGCCTGGAATCATGAAGTTTGGCAAAAAGCAAGGTTTCGCAACACAGCCAAAGGAAAAATCCGGAAACTAAATTCGAAATTACATCACACGAAAAGAAATTTTTTCCCATCCGTCTGTTAAGACCCCTTTTTCTCAGGAGCGGGTAGACATATAAAGTTGAAACGTATGCCACTTACTAAGGTCTATACTCCCTTGCCAGTATAAGTAACGCTAGCCTCTAATACGTTTAAGTGCAAAAGTGTGAGATGTGTTCTGCCCAAAAGCAAGCATGAAAAACAGCTTCTTCTATGTCCCTGTCTAACGATTCGTATACAGTATAGATCTCTATGCTAGATATACATTCCTCCCGTTACCTTTAAAATACGTACTTTTTATTCTTTCTTACGGGTAATACAAATACGGTGAATACCATCGAATATAACCAAAAAACATATCGTTTTTTTTCTCTTGACGGCATGGACGTACATACTGTGTGTGACACATCTCGATAAATGTTATATGGCACTTAGTTCAACAAGTTTCCCTAATAATGAATGAAATAAACATTATGTTCTGTACAACTAATCTGCTATTTTGAGGCAAGAGATTATGATATGTTTTTCACAATGAACAGGGATTTCTACCATAAAGTTGACACGGTATGTGTAAGACACAAAGTAATATTTCACTCCGTGTCTGAATGGTATTTTTTTTATGTACTCTGGAAACATTTTGCTCCTTGCCACGACTGAAACGTACTGCAGACCTTACACACAACACATCGGGACTAATAGTCACACCAAGCAATTTGGAACAAAGTCAGGTGTTCATCTACTGCATGTTTCCTAGATGTTAGATCTCGTTTCTTTTTTCTTTAACCTGTCTATCTGACAAGATTCTTTGTCTTCTGAGATTAAAGACAAGAGATTCTTCTTCACAAACAATCAGTGGCAGCACTCACACTTCAGAACAAATACTGCTGCTTTACTACTTGACACGCATTTAATAAGAGATGCTTGGTACAAAAATACTATTCAAAAGTCAACCAGGGAATCCATCATAGGACACTGCACTCGTTACGTAAAAATATATCTATATTACAAAACAGCTAACACAGTTCATTGTTCATAGGCAGTTCCAGGTTACCAATGTAATGAGACTGACCAGTACATTGCTACTATTTAGTGAACAGCTCTATATATCCCATAAATTTAAAATCCAATCCAATAAGGAGCCATCATCAGTTTCAAATTTTTACTAGTATTGTATAGTTTGACTAAAATAAATAAACTGGTTATGTCACATAGAGACTAAGTGTTTAAATAGGAATATAATATTATACAATCACTTAAAACAGTTTGTCATTTGTTGCATTTACTCTTGAAGTCACTGACATTAAAAGTGTTATTTAGAGACTCTCGAACTAACTTCAGAAACGACTGTCGCTAAGTGCCTCTTTTGTTAATGCCGAAAATATCTTATCTGTTGAGGTTTGCTTCTGGCTGGGAGGAACTTAATGACATGTCCTGCTGAGACCTCTATGTTTGATCTTGTTGCTGTACACATTTGCTGGAAATATTGTACTTTGAATTGTGAAGTATATGTACTGATGAATCAATTCAAACACTGATTAGTTCTACAAATGATAAAATAAACTCAACAAACTTCTGCTATACTTAAGGATAAACCATACCACAAGACACTGTGCCAACACCAAAATGAAACCATAATGGATGTTGTCAAACAAGGTAAGTCAATGTAATTACTTGTAATATTCATGTTCAAATCAAGAGAGGAGTTCTAACCATCTTTTTGATTCAGCTTTTATGGAGATGAAAAACAATGATGGAAAACAATTCAATGTGAAAAAAGCAAGTTTTCAAGTAACATTATAACATTCAATTTTATTGATTTTCAAAGAGAGGTAAAGGTTAGAATATCGTGGCGCTCAGCTCAGATTCTTGTGATATGCGTATTAACTGAATGAAAATATTAATACTATTGGGACAAAAAGACACAATGCATTTTAAGAAAGGATGTATGACTAGATGACAATAGCAACAGATGTACAAGAGCATGTGAAGTTAAATAAAATTTTAAGTATCACTGTACTGTTAAATATACTAATTTACTGACATTATCGATAGTTGGTGTGTGAAGAACAAAAATATATGTTGCGATAGAAAATCTATGAAATGAGAGGATAGAAGTGGCTGAACCGGTGGATGAGAGGATTTCAAATGTGGAAAAAATGTTGGTAGTGATAAATCAGTTTATAAAAGAGAGAAAATTACACAATCAGAGCAAACTCAATTCAAAGAATTGATGTTGATAAATGATGAATTATCAATGGTCATGGGACAATCAATTATTGTAAATCTTGAATGGGAAATGTTGTCAAGTGATAGTCATAATCTTGGGAAAAGATACAGGATTCTGAAGTAACATTACAGTCCATAGAAACAAGAGTGATGGAAGTGAAATCTAAATTGAGCAGTATAATTAAACAAGTAAGAGGAGTATGAAGAGCAGATAGAAAAGAAGATAAATTTAACTTTGAGAGTCTTAATGCTGAAGGTAAACATGTAACTGAACTATAATCTATTTTAATGGCTGAAACTAACCCTGTAGTTAATTTTCAAAACTGTCATGTAACTGATGTAATTAGTACAGAGAACATAGTTAATATCAATGATGATGTAAATGCAGTTGAAGATGTTGATAGAGAGATAAAATATCGTCTTAGCCTGAAAACGTTTGTGTGTTTCCTGAGAGTAAAAGCAGGGTATATGAATTGTCAGTAGCAAATGAATTTTCTACATTAGGTAGAATAAGTTATTTATATAGACCAAAACTTTGTAACAACCAATCTGTTTGGAAAAACTACCAGAATTTCGAAAAACACTGAAGCTTAATTGGTGGGTGTAGCATCTGAATGTATTTTTCAACCAGTTTAAAGGTAAACTGAAAGAATTGAGTGTTAATGCAGCAAATTATGTCAATCAATTTGACAGCGAAATGGGAAGGATACCACATGATAGACTATTTAAAGGGCTAAGAAACCACAGGACAAATTAGTAAGTCTCAGGATTTTGAACATCTGACACCATTTTACATTGTCAAACGCTTTTTCAGGTAGAAAAATATAATGATCGTGTCTTGACTTTCCTTGTCTTATCTACGCTACGAACAGCAACTTCAGTACTACCTTTTTTGAGCTTTTTCCTTTCCTAAAGCCAAACTGATGTTCATGTAACACGTCCTCAGGTCTCCTTCTTCTTGGTCAACATCAACTCACAGCGTCCAGTCTGAAAGCTAACTAAAGCTCCCACCCGTTACAGAGTGTATTTAAAGCAAACCTGATTTGCATCCTTACAGCGGCGCTATTAGCGTCACTCCTGTGCGAATAGCGCAAAATCTGAATAGACATTATGTTTCAGTTGTAGAAAGAAGCGTACCGAATTCCGGTTATGTCCCACAACTTCTTTGTGTTGCTATTTTTTTTACCGTTAATGTATATTCTCAAGCGTAAACTAGTTACCCCTGCAAATCGGTTAATTCCAACGCACCCAAACATTTGGAGAACTTTTGAGCAAAGACACGGTAGGTGCTGTGTCACTGGCGATAGATTTTAAACACTAGAACTTTTTAGCCTCTTAACAGAGTTTTGAAGACCTGGTCAAGGAATATATCCCTCCGGTGAGATTCATCTTACGGAAGGTACCAAATTTTAAAAACTACGCTATTACTATTACTACTAATAATAATAATAAACTGAAGAATATCATCTCGCACAAAATATCTATACCGAAATGTGCATTTCCAACAACACTAACATGAGAGATTCCAAATCTGCCATTCAATCTGAAGATGTTTACATTTCAGGAATAACAACTCTGAAAAAGAAAACAAACACTGAACAAATCATCGAAAATTAATGAAAATTACCCTTGGGTCAAAATGCATAAGCTATAACTTTCGGCTAAGAAGCAAGCAATCGATCAAACAGTACATAGATATTCACAGTGAATTAGCAATCGCAAAATAATTCTTATGTTGCAGCATTTTCGAAAGAATAAACCCAGACTGACCAGGAAAGTACTTGGGCTCGAACAAACGGATCTGTATGAACGTTCTGTTACAGGACCATTATGTACCTCTGAATGTGCTGGTGGGTGTCGTTTTTCTGCAAAACTCTTCCGTCATTCTCTAGATATCACCTTAGATGTAATTGTAGACGCCATACGCAATGCAGCAATCTTAACTCTACATGTAAATGCGGAATGTCAATAAAATGCTCCGAGCAATACGAATGACTGCAAAACGCACAGTGAAGAAATGCAAGTTGATCGCATGGCGTATTTGCACATTCTATAATATCAGTGTTTAACGCCATGTCAGTGACACTTGGAGTTGTTCACTGGTTCACCAATATCGCAGCCAGCGTTCTGCCACGCGTAACGAAGCATTGGTCTGTATACTCCCGCAGATAACTGATTGTAAATGACACAACGCATATTCATGATAAAGAATCTGTAGTGCAATTTCGGCTGCATATTACTGGAACGTAGTTTAATGAAGTCTGTTATTCTCTTCGCATACATTTTATATTGCCTGAAGAAATACACATCCAGAAGTTGTGCATATTTTGTAGTTTTAGGCAGAATGATTTTTAAATCTATATGTTTTCCGCCAGATGCTTCCAGTAATACTCGTTCATCCTTATGTCCAGACCAGGAGTCAGGAAGTACTAAAGACTTTCTCGACAAAGTGGATTCAAAACTGACAGAAAAAACGTCTTCAGATGTTGTTTCGTCATCTTCCCACTCACACTTGCATCGATGACAACATTTGGAGGGCACCGCGTTTCTATTTCCCTTGACACGCGGGGTCCAAACTTTCCACTGCAAATATAAAGTTTCTCTGCCAATCGTCCGTCCATTGATACAGCAAGATCGATCGTGTAACTATGTGTTGCACAGTTAACTGATTGCAACATCGCGACAGTGTTTCTCTCCCCTTTCATGGATAGTGTTCTGTCACAAGAAAGTTCACAGTTGAACTGACTCTGATCACAGTTCCATACAGAACTAATATCGATGTTTTCTCTCGTGATATGCTCATTGACGTCAGCAACAAAGTTTGAGCTCTTTCAATCAGCTCTTCTTCGTCATCCTTATCTTTTCGTGCTTGGAGCATAGTGATAGAGCGTGATGTTATCCTATACTCATTTTTCAAATTAGTAATAAATCCTAGTGAAGCTGTAAAGTTTGTACACCCAAGATTTCTGGCTACGTCCAATGCCCAATGTTGTACATGCCAATAATGAACGGCGGAACCGCATTCTCGCGCTTCATCGAATTTCGTCATTACACGCTCCTTGATGGTCTTGAACAGCAGTGTACGATTTCCTTTGAAAACTGTATTTCCTACTCTTTTCTTTGCCACGTAATTTAGTATGTTTTTAATATTGCTTTTAGACTTCAATTGACGGTATCTTTTCACAATCTTGTCGTTTGTGTCGAAACCTCTTACGTAATAATCATCGTACAAGTTCTCCAGTGTGTTGTCATCAAACGCCGTGATGATACTTGCAACTTTAACCTTCATCTTGGGAGACGGTTGGTATTCACTGTCACTGCTTCCATCGCCTCTTCCTGCACTTGCCGCAGCACTACCGCTGGCAATTTGTTCGTCATTATCATCCCTATCATCATCATTATGTGTTAGTGTTACAACAGTATCTGTTTCTAACTTATGCTCATATTTCTGCACTATAATAGATACCAGAAAACATGCGAATGATTCGTCTTCTACACCAATACCATCTTCACGAAGAAGGGTTCTTCGTAACTTCACCTCAACCAATCGCAATACATTAGCAGGATTGATTACCAATCGCCGAGCCGTATGACGCTTCAATACACAAATAATGTCACAAAACGCAACTTCAGAGGCACACTGCACCGTCCCTACTGGTCCCGACTGGCATACCGGCAGGTCAGTGTGCAATGCGGCATGGCGTACGCAGAGGCCTCTAACGGACGACTGCAGAGTTTTGCAGATGCAGGAGTATCATTAGTGCAATAAGACACCTTTACATTACTTCTCACACGATTTTGGTGAATTTGTGTTTGTTCGATCCCAAGTACTTTCCTGGTGAGTAACGTCGCAAGTATTTAAAGTGTATGGGACCAAAAGAAAGAAAAACATACAAATCACGAAATGGATCGGACAATAAAAAATTATCTAAAACTGGCAGGGGTAGGAGAAGAGTTAAAATCATTCGATCTGAAGTACTTAAATGAAAAGTTGATCAGGAGAAAAAGCGTAGTAGTTTACAAATCTATACACCCCTAAATGCGATAAAAGCAGGAAATGAAAACTCAGTTGGTCAATCACGTATGTATTTGACCCAATAAACTTAATGTTTTTTACCAACTATTCATTTTGAGCGCTTGCTACCATCTAGGCTGTTAAGGCTGTTGTTGTATTAATTACTTTATCTTCCCCCTACGATTGGAACGGTACCATATCGTTACGTCATTCGCGTAACACAGATAAGCCGTTTCTTCATCGTAGCTTCCCCATAACCACAAGCGGCAAGATACACTAACAAATTAGGGTAGGGATGTGAAGTTTTACCCGCAGGATTTAGCTAGTGTACAAATTTTCAGAGCTGCTAATTCGAAGGAGATAAAAGAATTAAATTCCAGCACAAATCGGTAACTGACTAGTAGAGAACTGTCAGTTAATCGTTATTGAAATTCGCCCGGTTGGCCGTGCGGTCTAACGCACGGCTTTCCGGGCGGGAAGGAGCGCCTGGTCCCCGGCACGAATCTACCCGGCGGATTTGCTTCGAGGTCCGGTGAACCGGCCACTCTGTGGATGGTTTTTAGTCGGTTTTTCATCAGCCTCGGCGAATCCGGGCTGGTTCCCCTCATTCCGCCTCAGTTACACTATGTCGGCGATTGCTGCGCAAACAAGTTCTGCACGTACGCGTACACCACCATTGCTCTACTACGCAAACATTGGGGTTACACTCGTCCGGTGTGAGACGCTCCCTGGGGGGTCCACCGGGGGCCGAACCGCACGATAACCCTGGGTTCGGTGTGGGGCGGCAGAAGGGTGAAGTGGACTACGGTAGCCGTCGTGGGGTTGTGGACCACTGCGGCTGCGGCGGGGATGGAGCCTCTCCGTCGTTTTTAGGTCCCCGGTTAAGTGGCTCCGGAAAGGCTCAAAACCATGAAAAGTTCAATTTTTACTTTTTTGCGTTTTCTGAATCTGCAGACTATTACCTTTTAATAGATATATAATTTATTCAATTCCGAAGACTACAACTATTTTTAAATTTTTTTTGAAATGTGTTCTACATGGGCGTGACCCACTGTGGCGCTGTTAAACTGCTGTCAAATGGTGTTGTTATTAACGTCCGTGTTCATCAGGTACATTTTAGTGATGTCAGATAAAGTATGTGTTGTGGCTAACCTGTGATGGTTCAATATATATCGCTGGTGTGGATTGTCGATTGTTTCATGTTTATTTACTCTGTCGTTATCTCGAAAATATTCGTAATTAATTCTGTTTCTTGAGTCTCTGTTTTGTTGAAGTATAATAATGAGTAAAAATAAAGTTATTAGAAATCCTCTGAAGGCTTTTAAGAAAAGGAGAAATGTTGGAAAGCCAAAGGTATGTGTTATTACTGTAAACAATAAAGACGATAACCAAGTGAGTGAACCTAACCTCTCAAGTACACCTGCCCATAACAGTCAAAGTGGGAAAGAAAATACTTCACAGAAGAAGCTTGGTTCAATGAGTGAAAACTATGAATGTTTTATGGGCGAATCGGATGTGAATTAAATATTTGATATGTCGGTTCTCAAAGGAATTTTTTCAAACTGTGTAAGATGTATTCATTGTAGTGAAGTTGGTCTGGAACTCTCCATAATAAAGCACGTAGGACTTGCTAGTGAAATACAACTGAAATGTGATAAGTGTTCATACATGACCACCTTTTGGAACAGTGTTGCAGTAACTGCAACTGAAGAAAATGGTAGCAAAATCTACGAACACAACAACGAGCGATGCTTGCTTTAGACAAGGAACGCCTTCGGGCTGCAGACAGGGCTGTAAAGAGTCTAGAAATACAAGCAAGAGTAAACAGGAGGAGGAACAAGAGGAAGCTGGAGGAGGAGTTTGCAGAGGATGAAGATAATCCATCCTATGGACCCGGAATGCACTAAAAAGTTATTCCAATCTTTGTCGCTCGATTCCCAAAACTTTTATTTTCTCATACTAATTACATGTTTTCTAAGGATCTTCCAAACATATTTGTTTCAAACTTTCAGTAAATGTTACACAGTACCTTCTGCATAATTTAACACAGCCTTTTTCAAAAAAACTGTATATTTTTGAATATATAAATAAAAAATTGCAAAAAAAAATGTTGTGAATTTTCATTACAATTGAAAAAAAATCATCTTTAATAACTGAACTAAAATTTTGTAAAATCCCTGTGTTAAGTTGTAGCCGATATTCCAATAAATAATCTGTAAAAAGTTCAACTTCCTACCTCAAATACTTTGTGAGGAAAGATGTAATTTATAAGCGTTATTTTAACATTGCAGGTATAGGGCGTTCCGGAGCCCCTTAACATACAATACACTACAATCATTATTGAAAACAAGGGACAGAGAGGCTAACCTGTTGCTGCGGCTGCATCTGCTGCTGGTGCATGGGCGGCAGCTGCTGCTGCTGCTGCTGCTGCTGTTGCTGGGCGACGTTGGGCGAGGGCGGCGGCGCCTTGAGCAAGTTGGGCAGCACGTTGGGCGCGGGCGCCGACAGGTGCTGCTTGGTGAGCGTGTGGTGGGACGGCGACGTGGCCAGCGGCATGCTCTGCGCCAGCATCATTGCGGCCGTGTCCTGCTCTACGTCCACCACGACGCTCGAGCTGCCCGAGTGGCCGACGTGGTAGTGGCCCTGGGCGCGGTGCTTCCCCGACAGCGTGTCGAAGCTGCCCGCCGAGGGCACGCGCCCCAGCTGGCCGCCCGGCGACTGCGCCTGCTGCTGTTGCTGCTGCTGTTGCTGCTGCTGCTGCTGCAGCGACTTAACCTCCAGGCGCGTCTTGTCGCGCTGGTAGTAGACGCCGGCGAAGATGAGCACGTTGAGAATGAGCAGCGAGCAGCCGATCGCGATGGTGACGCTGAGGGCGGTGGAGTAGGCGGCGTAACCGGCCGCTTCCAAGCTGGCCAGCGTGTCTCCGGTCGAGTTGCCCTGCTGCAGGTGGTGGGTCGCCTGCTGCTGCTGCTGGTAGCTGCCGCCACCACCGCCGCCCACCACTGTCACGCACGTCGTCATCAGTGTGTCCATCGTCGTGACAGACACCTGCAAGTTATCGAACAGCAGCAGCTTGTAATATTTCTGGTTTAGTCAGCCATCGTAGCAGGCTCCGAGAAGCTGTTTCCAGAGCAGTGTAGATGCAAGAAGTATATAGATGACGAAATGTAATGTCAGATACCTGTGACAGATGTTACATTCGGTACCATTCCCGTAAGAAAGACCGCCTGCATAATGCTACTGTTCTGTGATTGGCTGCTGTGTTCGGAGTAAGGGCACCAAAACGTTAAAGTATAGTTATTATTATTAGTTAAACTACTCATTGGTATGACTTTACTTTTTAATATAAAAATCTCTCAACAGCTGATTATCAAACAGTCATTTTAGAATTATTAAAAACAATTTAAATCAGAAACAAAAGACTGATGAAATTGGAGACGAAGCACTTCGGAAGCGTTCGGGTCAGGCCTTTTCTGGTATGGCGCGCGAAGTGTTTCGGCTGTTCGTCACTCTGGATCAGGCAGTCGAGAGGAACAGACATGTTGTCTGTCGTAGGACGTGTTTCCAATTTTTATTTAAGTTCCTGTCCGTCACTCTGGATTAGGCAGTCCAGTTGTACAGTCATGTTGTCTGTGGCAGGATGTGTTTGCCAGTACTCAGTATTAAAAGATTCACTCCCATAGTCATGAGGCCCAGACACGTGCCACAAATAGTGTAAAAATACATTTTCGTAAACACTGTGTTTGATCATGTGCTTTGCTGTATCAGAAGGTGCTGTATTAGTATCATGTAGTCTTCCTGTGTGCCTATATTAAAATACGCGAGTGGCATCCCAAAGAAGTGATACATTATTTCAGAACAGAATCTCGCTAAAAGTCAGTTTCAGCCTCAAGATACAGAACCTACGACCTGCGCGCTGTTTTCTGCGCTGGGGACATCAACTTGAAGACAGCAGGTTAGTGAACTATAACAGAACCTTGGTATTCCACACAGTGCAGTGGAAACAACTAGGCGCCTCACGTGTATTGCATGCACAGAACAAATGTGCTCAGTGACACGTCGTCTGCGGTAAAGCAGAGGAGGTAAAGAAGGATGATCGTTATTAACACCAACAATCAATTCATTCTTCCTTTCTTGCCGTAAGCTGCCTGTTAACGAGCAGTGATGGGCCTGCTTAGCGGTCTTATCACTTTTCGGTATAGTTTCGTGAATGATTCAGAAAATTCTGTTGTGTGAACAAACCACGTCTCACATAGAAACAACGTAAATAATGCAAACGAATCACGATTACTAGGTTACCAGGAGTGTCATCTGAAACTGACTGCTTCAGTTGACACCTGAGGTCGCAGAACAATATGACAATGTGATTCTTGAAGTTTTCCCGGCGGTCATAATGTTCCATCATCTTTCGGGCGTGCACTCGGGACAGCGACAATTCTTCTTGCGATATTTCGGCTAGTCTCCGACTCGCCTTGAAGATGGCTGAGAGGTTTCTAGGCGAAATATCGCAAGAAGAATTGTCGCTGTCCCGAGTGTACGCCCGATAGATGATGGAACAATATGATAATGGTTGAACAGAATTGAAGACATTATTAAATTCGTTCTCAGTTGCTATGGTAGCTGTCATGTAAGCAATTAGCTGTCAAATGGTTCAAATGGCTCTGAGCACTATGGGACCAAACATCTTAGGTCATAAGTCCCCTAGAACTTAGAACTACTTAAACCTAACTAACCTAAGGACATCACACACAACCATGCCCGAGGCAGGATTCGAACCTGCGACCGTAGCAGTCCCGCGGTTCCGGACTGCAGCGCCAGAAGCGCTAGACCACCGCGGCCGGCAATTAGCTGTCAATAACTTTGTTATTCTAATCCAGGTACAGTATTCTGCACTCCAAAAGATTGTCAACATTTCCCATGATACATTACTCATTTTGAACGTTGCTGGCCTCTGCACACTAAGGGTGCCATGCCTACCGATACCTACAAAAGTAGGTCCTATGTTGACATACTTGATCATACTGACAATATGTTAAAAGAACTGAACACCAGCCAATATGGAATTGAAAGGAAAGATGAAAAAGATTAAGGAAATAACTTTTACTATAGTTGAATTCTTTTATCTTGGCGGCTCGCGCATGCCCGCCCAGACGCGGGAGATTGCTGCGTTGCCAGTTGCACACGACGCACGCGCCAAGAGAAACAGCGCCATAGTATAGTATAGTTCGCAAGCTTACGTTTAGGGAGGAGCGCGCAGTTTATGAAGTAGAGCCACCACGGCCGCATTAACCCTTTCGCTGCTACAGAGACGTGCTCCCCGCATTCCGCGCTGTGCGCGATTTTGTCACTGCACTGCTCGACTGTGCTGACACATGGTGTTTCCGACTGCTTTGACACACTTATCATTCGATTCCACAAAAACTATTTGGCCCAAAAATTAGATTTTTACACATCTTCTTGACTGATACCTTCCCCCCACTTCCTTTGACTGACTGAAGTGCTTTAAAATAAAGCCAAACGCGCCCGGTGTAAATAAAACTTTTATTACAGTCGCGAAAGACGGAATATTTCTCAATATTACATACGACACCTATGTGGTACTTAAATTAAATGAGATATTGTTATACAGTAAATTTTATATGAAATTTACGTACCTTGTCCCCATTTCATTCTCAACATTGTGGCAACTAAAATCGACCATACGGAAAGTATACACTATGGACTTTTACCTCTGCAAACTCTTCAAAATTTCGTGCAATGGTTTACTACATTTAATGCTGCACAATAACTGGGTTGAACATCGAAACAAAATTAAGTCATTTATGGGGGGAAGGTATCAATCAAGAAGATGTGTAAAAATCAAATTTTTGGGCCAAATAGTTTTTGTGAAATCGAATGATAAGTGTGTCAAAGCTGTGGGAACACCATGTGTCTGCACAGGCGAGCAGTGCAGTGATGACAAAATCGCGCACAGCGCGGAATGCGGGGAGCACGTGACTGCAGCAGCGAAAGGGTTAATGAAGAGACAAAGCACTAGAAATTTCAAAAAATTGCATTCAAACGAATAAAATTCATGAAGTAAGACACTTCGATATTGTTTTAAAATATAAAAAAATATTTAGCATCGCACAAGGTCATTTATGTTGGCGGCCGAGTTTAGGTTCGTTCTGCGCATCTGACGTCAAAAAATAGTCAGCCAATGAACAGAGAAAGACGTTGCCAGATACCTATCGCTTACTAACTCCACGCCTTAACCGTTACGCTAGCGCAGCTCGTCCTGCAACGTCTCTCCATAAGGACTCTAACAGGTCACGCAAAATTCTGACAAACAGTGTTGGTATGCCTATGAATTACTCGCACTTCGTCGAAGTACAATAGGAAATAAATAATTACCGCTGTTCTTTATTGCGAAAAAGCGGTTCGTGAAATTGATACAAACACCTTTCCTTGCTATCGCCTGAATTAAGAGTCTTATTGCTTGTTTGGTTTAATGGCTGGCTCTGAGCACTATGGGACTCAACTGCTGAGGTCATTAGTCCCCTAGAACTTAGAACTAGTTAAACCTAACTAACCTAAGGACATCACAAACATCCATGCCCGAGGCAGGATTCGAACCTGCGACCGTAGCGGTCTTGCGGTTCCAGACTGCAGCGCCTTTAACCGCACGGCCACTTCGGCCGGCTTGGTTTAATGAATTAATAGAAAATGAAGCAATTGGTATAAAGAATGGTTTTTCCAAACTTTCAAAAAACAAAGTCTGCTATCAAGACATTGCTTTTGTTCTATTACTTTATTTATGACTGAACGTTTCTAAAACTGAAGACACTCGTCAGTGATCCGCTCTGCAGTCGAGATCTGGCAACGTCGTTCTCTGTTCATTGGCTGACTGTATTTTTTGACGTCAGATGCGCAGAACGAACCTAAACTCGGCCGCCAACATAAATGACGCGCACTTTAGGCAACTATTCGTGAGCAAGAAATAAAAACATGGATATCTGTTCACTAAAATCACCATGAATACATCTACACAACTGGATGGTAGGAAACTGGAAAGTGAGTTGTAGTCATGAACCAGCAAGGCAGAAAACATCATCATACTCATCATCGCCATCGTTATCATCATCTTCGTCAACATAGTCATCATCATCATCATCATCATCATCATGACGACAGTCCCGTCTCAATTACGCCATTACATATGATCAGAGTTTCAAGTACCCTTCATCAGGTCGATTGTAAAGGAGTAATGTTTCTGCTCGATTCTGCAGAAGTTGTAAATTATTACTCTGATGTAGCTGTTAGATACAAGTAAGATTATAGCGAATTGAGTAGGTGAGGTGTCAGATCTACTATCTTTACTATATAGTCAGTCAACTATCGAAATGAATCAGAGACGAGTGCTCTTAGTCACGCAGGTTCTGCTAACTACTGGCCCATTGGACCTGTCTCAGTTTACTATATGGCCATTTGGCTTTGCAATATAGGAGACAAGTCGTCAGTAATGACTTGGTCCTGTCATTTACTGAAATTCTTAAGTATTATTCGTTGAGATAGAGACAGGCATTCTCTGTTCAATACTATTCCAAGAAATGTACAGTAACTATCTCGCAGTTAACATGTGTCGCCAGAGTCTTTCCCCGGCTACTCGTAGCTGATGAAACTATGTCTTCACCGCTGCTACGGCGACGTCGCCGTTCCGTACGCTGACTGCTCCGTACTACAACTGATCAGCGAACCTCCTCTCTACTGATAGCGGCACCTTGATTGATCTGACTACACTTGGCCTTCCCATGCGATCTCAATACTGTCTGGTTTCATCCACTAGGAAGTTTTCCATCACGTGCGTTGATGCTGTATTGTCTGGTTGGGCTCTCTCTTTGGTAGCATTCCATCTATATGTGACGCCTTAATGTTAGATTAATTCTGTTGTCGTACATTATGTGCGTCAGTATTATATTTCCTCTGTCCTATTTTATCTTGCCCTCTCAGTGTCTTGGCGCCTTCTCTAGTATCTGTGTACCGGCTGGTCGCCTAAATGACGAATGGCATCCAGTTTAAAGTGGCGTTATCTTCTCCAAATATTCTTTAGCTGTCCTATTTGTCTTGTACTCCTACGAAGCAAGGCGCTTACGCCATCCACAAGTAAATATTTTTTTGATCTAATTGTTAGTTAAATGTTTTCAAATGTTTTCATTGTCTGAGATCAAGACAAATCCGTCATAAGCAGAAGAGATGCTATGAACTAACTGAGCAAACGAAGAGGAACTCTCGCAAATTGCACCCGTTTTGTGGGTGGGTCTTTCTAGTGCCTGTGTAACTGTTCAACGATCGAGAAATAGTCTTCATGCCTGTTGCACAATACTAAGGCTGCTCATCGAAGATTGTAGATGATTTGCTTTATAAGCTCAGTTATCAGCAGTCTTATTCTACATCACAGGTTATCTACTGTCATTACGACAGAACTGACGTATTTCTCTTATGGCAGACATAGGAAGGAAGATAGGGCCCAAGTACACGTAGTCAGCTGCATGAAAATCCGACTATGACAGCAATTAGAGCACTGAAATGTATATATCAAAGTGAGGGCCGGCCGCGGTGGTCTCGCGGTTCTAGGCGCGCAGTCAGGAACCGTGCGACTGCTACGGTCGCAGGTTCGAATCCTGCCTCGGGCATGGATGTGTGTGATGTCCTTAGGTTAGTTAGGTTTAAGTAGTTCTAAGTTCTAGGGGACTGATGACCACAGCAGTTGAGTCCCATAGTGCTCAGAGCCATTTGAACCATTTGAACCAAAGTGAGGAAGCCATTCATTGGAGCACGGCTCAACGAGGCATTTTATACACTACCTTTCAGCCGTTGCAGGATTGGACTGTATTTTAAGAGAACAGCAGCCTGTTTCTTAATACGCGAAGGGAGGAAACAGATCGGTGCCGTCAAAATGTGAAACACACAGAGGTCTTCTGGACGGAAAGTGAGGATAGCGAAACAATACTCTTCATTGTCGAATCTGTTTCGTGCTTTCCAGAAATAAAGAATATGTATTACGGTTGAAAATGTCAGGGCTGTCCTGTGATGGTACGGACAAGGATCATCATAACAGGCAAAATATCTCTGCACATAGCAGGCGTGAAACAGGGAAGATCGACGGTTGCCACGCTGCAAGTGGGCGGTTGTTTCCTGATGACGATGGTGACCAAGATTTAATCTGTATAGTGCAATAAAAATTTCAAGTAAATTATGTTATGGTACGTTTGTAGTGACCTAAATTCTTTACATGATGGCGGTCTGGTACGTGCCAATATACATAATGCATCCTCGTCAACTTAAAACTGATATTCATGTGGACTGTCTCTGACTCACAGACACATTATTGGCCTCATGTAACGGCACTGCTGCGAAAGATGTGATTACATGTTACTAAAGTCAACAGTTCGCAATTTTCCGGAACAGTCAGGAAACATTAGAATGCACAAAAATTTATTTATTTCTCAATAGTTTACTTTTTCTAGAATAGAAGTGGTAGTAGTCTGATTTGCGTTCGTTGTTCAAGGGCAACGATATTGATTTTTAGATTAGAACCTCTTGCAGTATGACACTATAATCTAACGTAAATAATCGTGATTCTCATTACTATGCGAACTGATCCCGTCTTACAGCTGGAGCGACATTTGCTGTAGCTGGTTGTATCTTAAGATGGTCTGCACGTAATGTTTCAAGACTGACGACACGAGTGACATCAATCGCGCAGATACATTATTCAACCTGAGTGAGCTGGGGCAGTGGTTAATAAACTGGACTTACATTCGGGAGGACGACGGTTCAAACCCGCAACCGGCCGTCCGGATTTAGATTTCAGTGATTTATCTAAATTGCTCCAGGCAAACACCAGGATGTTTCCTCTGAAAGGGCACGGCCGATTTCTTTCCCCATCCTTGACACAATCTGGGCTTGTGCTCCATCTCTAACGACCTCGATGTCGACGGGACGTTAAACCCAATCTTTCTATCTTACTTTCGTCCTACTCCATACAAACTTTCGCTCGATATTTTGCTCAGTCGTTCCGAAATACACATGGAAGAGGAACTACTAGTGACGGTGGTTACGCTATGTGCTCTTAAACTGAAAAAGAAAAAGAAAAAATCTACACGTTGTTCACGACGATCCTGTATTTGCTTACTGACGAGAGGGGCATTCTCTCATCAGAGAACTGTAGCCGGAACCAGAACATTGGGGCAATTACTTATGTAACGACATAGAGACGAACTATATTTTCAGTACAACGAAAAACCAGTCCAAAGTTGTAAATTTAACTTTTTTACTTACTCGATGACTAGCTTCGGGCCGAGACCCATTTTCAAATCATTGTAATATAGTAAAAATTGTACTTCCGAAGGTGTCAAAAATGTTCAACGAATAGTTACAGTGCGTGCTATTCCAGCATGTTGGAAGTTCTTGAACTGTATACTGTTAACGCCCGTAACACTAGAAACTGGAAAAGAAAGTAATATCCTGAGAGCGGCTTTTGAAGTCTCCACGAGAGACTCATCGCAACGTTAAGGTTTTTAGCGACTGGCAGGAGCTACAAGGACCTTGAACTGCCTAATTTTTGTATGAAGGATGAAATGAATAATGGTTGTTGGCCACGAAACTTTGAAGTGATTTTTGTTACGTAACTCCTTTTCAGTGTCTTCTACGTCTGGCCGTGATCTTCGAAATTCAAGAAGGAAAGTAAATAGAAATACGACAAAGAAGGTTTATAAACTTCTTCCGTTCGAGCTCCAGATCTCGTCGACGCTTTTATTTTCGCACTCTCTTTCCTGTAAACTGTTCGATATAGTTGACCTTTTTGGTGGCCAACTCTTTTTGTTGCTTCACTTCCTTGTCCTTATCAGTGACAGTGCCGTATGCCTGGTTTCTCCTGTCTCGGTTGCTGAAGGCTTAGATTTTACTTCCCAGCGTCAAGGAAAACTTTGGCACCCCTCTATGAGCTCCGTAAAAAATTTGTGAGTCCTGTGTCGCAAGTCTACCATTTTCTTTCGCCATTTCACGCACTAAAGCGATAGTTGTAACCTCTGGTGCCACCGAGAGTACACTGCTGTCGGTGCAGAGTTTCAGCGATGAGACTGATGTACGTCTACATGTTCAGACTCGTCGCCAGTCTTGCACGTACACAAAGCTCCAGCCCAACGGTCTTTTGCGACTTTGTCAAACGTCATTCAGTTCATACAAGACTGCCAAAATTCCGTCCGCATGTAACGTTTTATTTGACAGATCTGGCATGATCATGCAAGACTGACGACGAAACGTTAGGTGTAGACCAGGCTTTAGAAAAACTTTTGTTTCACTTCTTCTTCTACATACCATACCAAATGGTTAGTATACCGCCGCGACCCAAGCGTTAGTAAAATATCCAGAGACATGACTGATCGTACAATAAATGTAAATACAGGCAAAACTCATGAAATTACATAAACTGCATTGTGTTCATAGGGGTAAACTTTCAATTTTTTTTAAGTTTAGTTTTTGCATCTTGTCCTACGTTTTAACTTTAGCGACGTCCTGCGGTGGCTGAACAACAGACCACGAGCGTCTTTTCTTTAAGATCTTGATCAAACACTTTTTAAACTTGCTTGTATTTCTTCGTTTTCATTATTCCTATGACTGACTATTATGATGACTACTTTCCTTGTCATAACAATTTTTTCACGGAGTCTGATGGTTTGCATATTCTTACTGAAGTTATTTCATTTAATTTAATTACATCTGTATGGAACGTTTTGACGATCGTGGTTCTGGTGCTTCTGGCTCTGATGTACCAAGAATTGCCAAAGTGGTGTTCAGCTCCATTGGTTTTTACGTTTTATTATCGAGATTACGCAGCAGTTTTCTCTTCAGCCACGATTAAGATAAATAAATTGTTACATTAAATAATGCAACTCCTGCATTTCATAACAGTGTTATGCCCTCGTGGATTGGTTTGGCAGAAAATGTAGGGAACAAACATCACGTTGTGGTGTGTGTGTAGAAAGTCCTTCTTCAAAGTTCATGTCTTCATATATTTAGTAGTTACTTTGGGCCCCTAAATAGGAAAGTTAGTTTTCGTTGTATGATAGAAGTCAATCCTAATTAATGAATAAGGAAATCAGTGTCTTCTTTGCGTTATTATTGTGATTCGTTGCACTACATACGCTGCCTTTTTTGTCAGAGCCACTTCTTGCACTCATCGGTAAATGTATTCATCAGCATTTACTTGCCGATGCCGCGCTGCTGTCGTAATGTGTCCCACAAATATGCCAGAGTGGCGCTGTTTCTTGTGTAAGACTCGAATCGTACTGCCTCAATTCATTATCAGTTCAGTGCCGTTGTTGGAGTCATGTCGCAAGGTATCCGCCTCAATAGCTGAGTGGTCAGCATGACGGACTGTGGTGTCAAGGTGCCCAGGTTCGATTCCCGGCTGGGTCAGGGATTTTCTCCGCTCAGGGACTGGATGTTGTCTTCATCATCATAACTTCATCCCATTCGATGCGCAAGTCGCCGAAGTGGCGTCAACTCAAAAGACTTACACCGGGCGACCGGTCTACCCGACGGGAGGTCTAAGCAGCAGGGCATTTTCATTTCGCAAGGTACGTCTCATAATAGCATGAAGTTTGTGCACTGACCACAGAAAAAAAAATCCATCGTCTCCTGTGCGTTTCTATTTGACACAGTGCCACATCTCCCATCCACTGAACGCAAAAATGAAGGTATGTGCTTCTTTATACATTACAAACTGACTCGCAGATCTCTATGTAGCAGCTGCTACTATGTAGAGACTAAGAAGCGACTGCACGGCAACTAAAAGCTAAGAAGTTCTTCGAAAGGAACACATGTTTACATCAGTCGCCACCAGCTGGTGTCCAACTGAAGGGAAAAAGTGGATACAAAGCTGATGACAAATAGTAGGCTACCGAATGAGGTATACCTGTCACTATGGAACAGTGCTGTGTATTCTCGCTTTGTAAGGTCGCGGTGCTGACTTTCCGTCAGTGCGACACGTTCACCATAATTCAATATAGAGTCGTAGACGGCTTCTACAACTGCCCTGAGAAGTTGGGATGTAGAGACGAATGCGATGAGCTGCGAAGTTTTAACCTTTATGCAGAAGACTGCGAAATTATACACGGTTCCATACTAGCGATGTTCAATACATTCTTAGTCTACTTCTTTGAGCCTCGTGAATACTACGTTCGGTTACCCACCTCGAGACTGGAGCCGTTGCGAGCCCGGCCGTCGGCGGCAGCCACGATGGTGTCGTAGGAGCCGTAGGCGCGCGACAGCGGGTCCGGCCGCACGGGTCCGTCGTACAGGTCGACGTCGTTGTGGTTGCGGAACAGGTTGTGACGAGCCACCACGTCCTCCATGCCCGCGCGGTGCAGCTCCGGGATCAGACGCAGCCACACCGACAGCTGGTGCGCGCGGAAGTGGTTCTTCATGCGCGGTTTCATACCTGCCAGGGCAAGGATCACACTGTAGCAGACATCCTAAATAACAATACACCTGTAGGGTAAAATCGTGACTGGATCATGGAAAGAACTGATTTTTACGAGATACGACTATTAAGAATGGAAGTATGTATTACTATGGCCATTTTGGTTAGAGAACACTGCAGCTGTTCGTAAGCTACACTGTACGAAATACTGCAACCAGCGACTAGTATGTTTCATATCCTGGTCGCGTCTGTGGGCTCTTTCTACGGTTATTATCTACGACATGTTTGGTTTCTAGGGTTATGAGGCTGTCTTCAGCCACGAGCTGAAGGAAGGGTGTTTCTACAGTCCTCCGAAATGGATAGTGATCTGGTCAGAAGACGCCGGCACGAGTTTGACTGACTCCTTCAGGACAGCTGGTGTATCCAACATCCATTGCAGAATCTCAGAGAAGCGCTTTAAATGGTGGCAGTAAAATGTCCATTGAAAATGCCTACATTTTGATCCTGATTCTGCTTGGTTTGAACACAGGATGCTGTAAAATTCCCTTTACAAACTATTGGGACTTATAGACTGATTAGACAATATTTTAAATGGGAAGCCATGTCCCGAAACGTATCGTTTTCGTGCTACAGTCGTTTCAAAACGTTTTCGCTTGTTAGGTATGCAACACGTTAGTCATGGTTAAGAGGTACTTAATTCGGATAGGGTGACGCCATTTGACGCCTTTCTTACCTCTCTGTCTTGGTTCGAGACTCATTCATGTGTCTGTGAGTACCAAAGCAACATGGTTGAGTGTACATTGGCAGAATACTCCGACATCATCCTTCAGTGTACCGAAGCTCACGGTAATGGAAGACCTGCTTGTTGTCTGATCAAGACCATTATCCACAACATCCGACACCACCGCATACCGTTTACGGCTTCGAGAAAATGGTACCTTCACCGTCAGCAGGCGTGACTGTAGTGCTCCAAGGAGAAGCCGCACAGCCGAAGTACAAGAGTCCGTACTGTATCACGTCGAAGAGAAACTGTCAACATCATTCGTACATACAATGTGTGCACCGAACTTGGTGGTCGCCACAACAAACCATACTTGTGTGGATCAGAACACTAACCCTCAGTTGAAAAGGTAAAAAATGATTTAACTGTAAACAACAATGTATCTGAAAACTTTTTAAGTTTCCTTTTTCTTTCTTTGGTTATTATTGAGTGGAACTTTAAAAGTCGATGCGTTACCAACACGTTTTCAACTGGTTGAAACAGGAAAATGCTACGTTTCCAGAAATAGGCTCAAATTCAATTTATTATCCACCCAGTCCCTTCTACAAATCCTAGAAGTTAGCAAGGGGAATTTTAGAGCACTCTGTATAATTTAGTGAAATCGCGGAGGCGACCGGCGGACCTGTGGGATGTACAAGTTGTGTATACTCTGGGGTGAAAGTGGTGTTCCCGTAGTTGTATTTCAGAAGCTGGGATAGGGCGTTCCTTCGTGATAAGTCGAGTTATATTTCTTGGAGTGTGGAGGAGTGTGATATTCCTAAAGCGCGTTCTCGTCTGCGAGGGTGAATTTCGGGTTGAACACCCCAGTGTTCCAGGCGAGTATTGCCATTAAGTAAACGTACACGGGCTCGGTAGCCACAGATTTTATTCTAGATAGTGGAGCCACAAGTTTCCTGGACGGTGTGTTTTAGCGAATGACACGGACGACGTGAGATTTAGTAGTAGCCAATAGATTTCAGTAGTTCCAATGAAAATTTGTTGTCTTTTGTGTCCCCTCCTGTTTTTAACTTAACGACTGTAGCCCGGCTGTGTTTATGGATGAGACGCCAGAAGCAGGTTCGAGACAGCGTTGTGATTGTTTTCAGTGCTTGTTTCCCAATCCTATGCTCGGATTCGCGACGTTTTAGGAAGCGTGTGGATTACTACAGGGTACTGCCCAGTACTGTTACATTAGTGACAATTTTAACGCCGTCTCGCGGGTCAGTGTGAGGCTGCTGCTTATTATGTGGCCTGTGTATTTGTAGCAGTGCAGGGAATTAATCCGAGGCCGCCAACAAACGTTTTATAGGAAGAAGTCTACGGATCAATGCGCCGCGTTATTCCTCTCGCGCGCCGCACAGCGCTAAGATTGCGAGCCCTCTGGCTGGGACGCGAGGACGACATCGTCAGACGCTACGGAAATTCTTGCTATGTGCAATCGTCGCTCTAAAAATCAAACAGGTTGAAAGTCGTCTGTTGTTAGATGCTATAAGCACTTGTCTGCATCAAAGAGCCTTAGTCGCGTAGCTGCTTGCTAGAGTAGCTTACATTTGCATGGGAAATTGAAAGGTTTGTCTTAAGCAAGTCACCTAAACTCTGAGGTGAGCCAGTCGACAGCGATGCTTGGCGGGCAGAATTAGTTCTCCAGAACCGGATGGTCAAGTGACAAAGCGACACACACTGTTGTTGTGATGAATGTGATGAGTTATGACGTGCCGATTTGTTTAGTATAGACGCTTCGTCTCGTTATAAAGAAATGGGCATGTTGCACTGACATCATTTTACATTATGTGAGGCGATTGTTTACTTGCACTGCATTTGTATAATGTTGCTTTGTGGAACATCAAATTTATTGACGAGATGTACTTTTCAGTCGTATTCACCACAGGCAAAATTAGATCCTTGGTAGGATTCATAATTTCGTTGGAACACGTGGGAATCAACATTCAATTTCTATTCAGTCATTCGAGTCTTCAAGTTAATAATTTCATTGCCTTCCCATTCGTCAAATAATATCACTGACGTTTATACGAATATGAGGCGACTTACCTTGACTTTTGTATATGTACGGTCATGTGAAATCACGTGTTACGTTGAAGGGCACTTATATGTGAAATATGAGGTTTTGTATTCATTCTCTGGATTTCACATAATTTGGGTTTCTTACGAACATATTTTTCCCTTCTTTTATCTTTATTAGGATCCTTACGTGTATTCACTTAATAACTACGTTTTTCAACGAATGATGTTTCGCTTTCGTTTTCAGCACAATCGGCGCTTTCTCATTTTTAAATGAAATCATCAGCTAGCCTGGCTAGGTACGTGGTTGCAGCGATGGTGACTCAGCTATTTTATACCACACTAGCTCAAATCATTTCAGTTTATTAGATGTTGTAGGTAACAAAGTGCAAACACACTTACATTGCACTTTGAGTAGGTACAGTACGTCCATTAGCAAGCAAAAACAATTTAATACATTCCTGGTTGTATCATTCGTACTTGCAGGTGTGAATTAGCTTTGAACATAGTACCAGGGCCGGCCGCTGTGGCCGAGCGGTTCTAGCCGCTTCAGTCCGGAACCGCGCTGTTGCTATGGTCGCAGGTTAGAATCCTGCCACGGACATGGATGTGTGTATTGTCCTTAGGTTAGTTAGGTTTAAGTAGTTGTAAGTTCTAAGGGACTGATGACTTGAGATAAGTCCTCTAGTGCTCAGAGCCATTTGAATTTTATACCATTCTGAAGGGCCATATTGTCCTACCGAGCCAAAGTACCATCCTTTTTTCATTGTTGGTTATTGTTTTAAATTGAATCACATCTTTCTCACATATTCCTGCCATTTTAACACCATCTAGCATCTTACGTTTTCTATTTAACAGTTTGTGATAATACTTGATAATGCCTTAACGATCATATCGAACAAGCCATGCGGTCTTTCAGAAAGTGCTAGTGACATGAACACCGTGTCACAGAAGATAAGTTTGCAATCAGCCATACTTTACCAATGGATGATTTATTTCACCGTGACTAGTTTCGAGCCTAGGCGTATCGCCAGACGGCAGTGAGAATTTTTCCTACTAATTTCACGTTTTTGTTCCATGTTATAACACGATGTTCGTGATTTAGGGACTCACAAAATCATTTGTGTCATAAGTAAGGCATACACATTTTACTTACTTGAGGAAAAGATTTATACCTTGCGCATTACTGCAGAGAGGTCTGCTTCATTGATATGTGTCATGCTGAACCATGACATTGACTAAAGACAAAATAGAGAAGAAATGTATTTACACCTGATAGTTTTACAGCTCACGTTAAGGAGGCTAGTGATTTGGCTGACTGAAGTAAGAACAAGGTAGTACAATTATAGGATACCTCAACAGCAGAGATATACATTATTACAAAGTTTTAGTTCGTACCTCTGCTCGCGATGAAAGCCATACAACTGATTTTTTTTTAAATTAATGGCAGAGTCCAATTAAGATTATCTTTTCAGGATAATATTTAGTTCTCTTTTTTTGTTAAATATCTAAATTAACCACGGTAGTAACCTAAAATTATACGAACTGAATGAAATTTTGTAAGTGTATTTGATTCTTTAACTTAAGATGGCTATTAATGATGTAGTTAGCTCTTTTGAGACGGTGACTGTATTTTTCTAATTCTTCTCACAAATTCATTTCAGCTCCTTTCTCTCCATAACGTAGTATTCCAAAGTTTTTTTCAGTGGTGTTCCCTCACAAGGAATCTCTTGAGTGAGAGGTCGAAAATTAAATCTTTAGTAAGGCTCATTTGAAAGTGTTGTGTTAAAAGTTACCACAAGAAAAACATTAGCTTAATACGATTCACCATGTGTATCAGGAAGGCGACAGACAATGAGAGTCAAGGAGGTTCAGAGATCAATCTTCTATGGGTTGAATGTATCACACTTCACAAAATAGACTTCGTAGAAATTCAAGAAATGTTCAGTACGAACCATTAACTTGCACCATGAACATCGAATGAAAAATGGCATGCCACAGTGAAGGTTCGCACCATCAAGATCGAAGGCAGCTTCCTTGGGAGTTTCAAAACCATGCAGGAAGTTCAGCTATGTATCCACTCTTTAAGAATGCAAGTAGATCATATTAGCGTAACGTGGTGATGAGAACTGGTGGAATGCAGTGGCATGCAACCGAATGCGAAACAGTCTGTCATGGAACCTATTGTGAAACTGGCTACCATTTCTGGCGTAGCTGCAGATAATGTGATGATATATACAAACTGGCGGAATGCTACAGGTGAAAAGTAGGTCTGCAGCTTGTCTCATAATTGAAAAAAGTGGTTGTACCTCTGTCATAAGTTGCATTGAGAAGTACCTATTTTCATTTTTTGATGGTGACTGGTTTCGGACTCTTGATTCCATCTTCAAACCATCCGTAAAGTAAGTGTGGCAAATACAGGCGACAACATGTGTATAAAAACTGCCCATGCAGTGACGATTAAAGCGGCACTGTGGCCGACTCAACAACAGTAAATAAACAACAATGTCCGTCGTATGTGGTGTATTTAGTGTTGCTAAGTCGGCCTTAGTGCCGCTTTGATCATCACTACAGGGGCAGTTTTTGTGCCTGGGATACTGACAGTATTTGCCGCACTTAACGATACGGATGGTTTGAAAATGGACACAAGTCTCCGAAACTAGTCACCATCTAGAAATAAGACACTTCTGAATGCAATTTACGACGGAACTACAACCATTTACTTCGGTTTGATAATATGCTTTATAGGCACGGAAAAAAACAAGCATCCAGAGCCTGAATTTGTCCAGTGGTTCTAGGTGTATGAATTACAATCTCACATAGTTTTCAGAATGGATAGTTTGCTCTAAAAGAGTGTTATTTTTATACGCAGACCAGGAATGAAGCAAAAGCAAGTTATTTGGACCCGATATTGGCCAAAAGCAGTGTTCGTACCACATTTTCCCAGTCTAGCTTGCTGTGAAGTGAACATTCCCTACATTCGTTAAAAGATCACGCACACGCGAAGAATCGTAGGTGGTACAGCGCTTCCAACTTCTCGCAAAACGGTAAATAACTTTCCAGCCAAAATCTCCCATCCTGTTTAAAAGTCGGCATAATCATTTACGAATGTGTTAAGGCACTGATGTTATACAACTCTCTTGGTATATCTAATTTTGAGGGTTTCTTTCATATGCATTTCCTCTTCTATTCCCGATTAGTCGGAGCTGAAACCAAATTCCTTACTGAACGATAGGATAAGTTTGTTTATCTCATCTACAAATTTTAGGGCCACCCTCATGCAGTGCTCACCATTGGTTACCTCCACTCTCGCCCCCTGTTGCCATTAGCAGCCAATATTGTAGCTACATGATAGAATGGTTCAAATGGCTCTGAGCACTATGGAACTTAACATCTGAGGTCATCAGTCCTCTAGAACTTAGAGCTACTTAAACCTAACTAACCTAAGGACACCACACACATCCATGCCCGAGGCAGGATTCGAACCTGCGACCGTAGCGGTCACGCGGTTCCACACTGAAGCGCCTAGAACCGCTCGGCCACACCGGCCGGCTACATGATAGACAATACGTGGAGCGTCGAAAGCCGTAAACATGATTGGACTTTTGCGACCACGCACTCAAGAGTTTCATTATTAGCCTGTATGTTGGGGCCATATGAATATTCAAAGTCGATTTTTGTAAGTCGTTTAGCCTAAGGGCATCATATGTTCTCGATAACGAATGTTGCAAATCCTAACAGTTTGTCCAATATACAGGGTAATCAGATATGATGTTCTAGCCAAATATTTCCGGAACATTTAAGATATTGTCATTCTGTTTTTACCCAGATTATTTCTCAACAAGTCCTAAATAAACGCCATATATTTTTTTCGTAGCTATATTAATTACACAGATATCGGTATCAACTTCCAAAATGGAATTTCCGTTATTTCTGTTGGTAGAATCAATTCTATAAGTGAGTAATTCAACGGCGTTTCACGCTTGTAAAAGCCGGTTAGCAGTTTCGAATTAATTACAATAGTTATAAACAGAAATGTACGTGTTTTGAACAAGTAACCGATTGCTGTGTTATGCGGAAGCCCGTAATTTGATACTCAGATAAGGAAATACATCGCATCGGATAAGGAGGAAACAGTGTGATGCACCGTTGCGATATCGGTATAAAAGGGGCACAAAACAAAATTTGCTTTCGCTATGTGTGTGTGTGTGTGTGTGTGTGTGTGTGTGTGTGTGTGTGTGCGCGCGCGCGCGCGCGCGCGCGCGCGCATTTGCCGGGGAGGGGGGGGGGGGGGGTTGCTAGGCGCAGTCCAACAAGAATGACTGTTCAGCGAATGTACCTGAAAATTTTTGCTGTAAGGGCACTATAATTCTACACAAATGCTAAACAGCAAGCCTGACCCAAAGGAATAGATATTCTTGCAGCTGTTGCTCATAATCCACATGTTAGCTACAGATTTGAAATTAAAAAAAGACGTGCTAAGATATCTCAATAATTTTATTTTTACATGAAAGCCGTTGCCTGAATCTACTTTTCTACATAATTTCCGTCAATATGGAGGCACTTGTCATAACGTTGTAGCAGTTTTTGAATACTCTCCTCATAGAAGTGTGCCGCCTGACTTGTTAACCACTGCATCACCACTGTTTTGACTTCGTCATCGTCTTGAAGACGCTGACCGCCCAGGTGTTTCTTCAAGTGCAGGAACAGATGGTAGTCAGTGGGCGCAAGATAGGGGCTGTACGGAGGATGATCTAGAGTTTCCCATCGAAAAGATGTAATGAGATCTTTGGTCTGATTCGCCACATGCTAACGGGCATTGTCTTGCAGCAAAACGATGCCCTTGCTCAACTTCCATAGACTGTTGCTTTGATTCTGGTGTGACGTAGGCCACCCATGTTTCATCGCCCCTAACAATTTGGCTTAAGAAATCATCACGGTCGTTGTATCACTCGAGGAAAGTCAGTGCACTATCTAAACGTTTGGTTTTGTGCGCATCCGTCAACATTTTCGGTACCCGACGTGCGCACAATTTTCGGTAATTCAAGTGCTCGGTCACAACGACAAACAAAACACTACGAGCAACATTAGGAAAGTCATCCCGCAAGGATTAAATCGTAAAGCGTCTGTTTTCTCTCACCTTATTGTCCACTTCCTGCACCAAACTTTCATTAACGACCGAAGGACGCCCACTCCGTTGTTCATCATGCATATTTGTGCGGCCATCTTTAAATGCTCTCACTCACTTTCTTACCATTCCATCACGCATAATACACTCCTGGAAATGGAAAAAAGAACACATTGACACCGGTGTGTCAGACCCACCATACTTGCTCCGGACACTGCGAGAGGGCTGTACAAGCAATGATCACACGCACGGCACAGCGGACACACCAGGAACCGCGGTGTTGGCCGTTGAATGGCGCTAGCTGCGCAGCATTTGTGCACCGCCGCCGTCAGTGTCAGCCAGTTTACCGTGGCATACGGAGCTCCATCGCAGTCTTTAACACTGGTAGCATGCCGCGACAGCGTGGACGAGAACCGTATGTGCAGTTGACGGACTTTGAGCGAGGGCGTAGAGTGGGCATGCGGGAGGCCGGGTGGACGTACCGCCGAATTGCTCAACACGTGGGGCGTGAGGTCTCCACAGTACATCGATGTTGTCGCCAGTGGTCGGCGGAAGGTGCACGTGCCCGTCGACCTGGGACCGGACCGCAGCGACGCACGGATGCACGCCAAGACCGTAGGATCCTACGCAGTGCCGTAGGGGACCGCACCGCACTTCCCAGCAAATTAGGGACACTGTTGCTCCTGGGGTATCGGCGAGGACCATTCGCAACCGTCTCCATGAAGCTGGGCTACGGTCCCGCACACCGTTAGGCCGTCTTCCGCTCACGCCCCAACATCGTGCAGCCCGCCTCCAGTGGTGTCGCGACAGGCGTGAATGGAGGGACGAATGGAGACGTGTCGTCTTCAGCAATGAGAGTCGCTTCTGCCTTGGTGCCAATGATGGTCGTATGCGTGTTTGGCGCCGTGCAGGTGAGCGCCACAATCAGGACTGCATACGACCGAGGCACACAGGGCCAACACCCGGCATCATGGTGTGGGGAGCGATCTCCTACACTGGCCGTACACCACTGGTGATCGTCGAGGGGACACTGAATAGTGCACGGTACATCCAAACCGTCATCGAACCCATCGTTCTACCATTCCTAGACCGGCAAGGGAACTTGCTGTTCCAACAGGACAATGCACGTCCGCATGTATCCCGTGCCACCCAACGTGCTCTAGAAGGTGTAAGTCAACTACCCTGGCCAGCAAGATCTCCGGATCTGTCCCCCATTGAGCATGTTTGGGACTGGATGAAGCGTCGTCTCACGCGGTCTGCACGTCCAGCACGAACGCTGGTCCAACTGAGGCGCCAGGTGGAAATGGCATGGCAAGCCGTTCCACAGGACTACATCCAGCATCTCTACGATCGTCTCCATGGGAGAATAGCAGCCTGCATTGCTGCGAAAGGTGGATATACACTGTACGTGCCGACATTGTGCATGCTCTGTTGCCTGTGTCTATGTGCCTGTGGTTCTGTCAGTGTGATCATGTGATGTATCTGACCCCAGGAATGTGTCAATAAAGTTTCCCCTTCCCGGGACAATGAATTCACGGTGTTCTTATTTCAATTTCCAGGAGTGTATTATCACCGTAAACTGCACAGATCTCACGATGAATATCGATCGCTTTTAGGCCTTTAGCACTAAGAAATCTTGTAACAGCCCGTACTTCACAGTCGGCGGGACTCACGATTATCGGAGGCGTCTTAAACACTCAGTACACAACGTAAACAAGGAAGAATCAAAGACTGTAATGGCGTCAGTGCGTAGATTAAGGTACAGGCTTTCATGTGAAAATAAAATTATTGAGATATCTTAGCACGTCTTTTATTAATTTCAAAACGGTACTTACTTAAAAAACACGCCTCGTACTTCGAGTACCTCTGGAATAAGTCAATGCAGCGCTGTTCGCACTTTGTGCGCAAACAGCTTCCATCCGTATCATGCATTACTTGACCAGCAGATTAAACAGTGGGATTTCAATAAATGTAAATTTAAGGGGGATCACTGCTGTCAGCTGCCGCGGGATATTAAGCGGAATCAGCGGCGACGAGTGAAAATTGTACCGCATCGTGATCTCCTGCTTACTAGGCAGGTGCGTTAGCCACTGCGCCATTTGGAACACGGCGTTATCGCAACTGCCTGGACTATCATCGGGAAGCCTCACGGCCGACCCACATTCCCACAGAACGCCATCTGTCCGCAGTCCCAGTTCAAATGGTTCAAATGGCTCTGAGCACTATGGGACTCAACTGCTGAGGTCATAAGTCCCCTATAACTTAGATATAACTTGGACCCGATATTGGCCAAAAGCAGTGTTCGTACCACATTTTCCCAGTCTAGCTTGCTGTGAAGTGAACATTCCCTACATTCGTTAAAAGATCACGCACACGCGAAGAATCGTAGGTGGTACAGCGCTTCCAACTTCTCGCAAAACGGTAAATAACCTAACTAACCTAAGGACAACACACACATCCATGCCCGAGGCAGGATTCGAACCTGCGACCGTAGCGGTCGCGCGGTTCCAGACTGCAGCGCCAGAACCGCTCGGCCACCAGCGGCCGGCGCAGTCCCAGTGATCACTGAATCAACGTTCGCTACTCCCACAGGAGATCGGACGCATTTGCACATCCGCACTGTAGAACACGGATCCATTGTTCAGCTGACATGTCCGAAAGAACAGTCACCATGCATTCATATAAGAAGCACGGAATTCTCTCACTCGTTTCTGATGTGCCATCATGAGAATACATTCTTTCTTCAAAGAATACTGTGTGAACAATTTGGCCCTTACTTCACTGAAGAGACGTGAACGTGAAGGCGTCATTAGTTAACCAACACGTTCCTATGATATGACGCCACTGAGCTGTGTCTCTGGAGTAAACCCAAAAGATAAAATCCATGCACAAGTTCCAGTAATCCAACAGAATTTAAAATCTGACACCGTTGCAGTATACTCAGCGATATCGAAGAAATCTCTTCAGCCTGTCCATACGTCATGGAACTAGTGACTGCAAACGTGCATTCCATTAGACGGTGGCCATTTCGAACACTTGAATACATAAATTGAATTTTAAGGGAACGTTTGACTGTATTCTTTTGCTTTCTTTATTATTGCTGTTGCTGAAGTAATTTTGCAAAATTTGTATCTTGACATTAAACATACGACGCGGAATTATTATTTAATGATCTGTTTATTTCAATTGCTGTTTAACAAATCCTTAAAATTTTTGACGTGCGCCTTTCATCCAAAGCTTGGAGAGTAACAAGAATGGAACTGTTACCGTATTTACTTGGTGAAATATCCTCAGATGCCATGTACTTTGCCTTTCAGTTGGTGTATCTAGCAAACCACATGTAGCCAAGAGTGATTATTATCAGTTTTAAATCAAACTTTTATTCATTATCCCGCTTTTGTAAGCAACGGTATTAGTTGCGTCAAGGAGAACGAACCTCCGCGTCAGGGAGAAATAGGTTTCATTACCAAAGCAGATAAATCTTAAGTTGTAAATACTGTAATTCCCCCGAAACCACTAATCAGATTAAGAAGAGTAAACGCCGTTGAACTCTCCTCTTTCAGAGCTACTATACTAGCAGCAGATAGTAGGCCTACTGAAGTTCTATTTTAGATCTATTCGAAAAAGCAAAGTTGATAACGATATCTCTGGAATTAATATAGCTACAGAAATAGGCTACATTTAATTCCGTAAGGAGCTTTTCAGGATTAATTTGAATGAAAACGTTACCTTAACCGCTTGGGGAAATATCTGGAATGAACAGTTTAGCTGAATCACGCTGTCAAATACGGTGCCCACAAAGAAGTTCGGTTTGTAAATGTCGGCTTGTGGTACGCTTCGTGCTTTAAACTGAAGTTATGAATTTATTTATCTTTATTTGTGAGAAAACTAATCGGGATAGTTTTTGCACAGAAAATGTATGTAACTTGATACGAAAACTTATCGGTGAATTCTTTGTATACATGCATATTTCGCTAGATGTACTGGGAGGATGGAGGGCTAAATGTGCTAAACTGTTGTTTGTCGTGGGCGTTTAGACTTGTCCATTATTGTGAGGTATTAGTTTTGTTATGTTCAGCTGTTGTAGTTTATGTACAGTAACCAATGTAATTCTCATTCTGTTAGACATTGCCCTATGTCATTCTTATATTTTGTCAAGATGACATGACGTGTAACTCACTGTAACATCATTTTATAGTAGCGTTCCTATGTAGCTGACATTGATGTTTCTTAGTGTATTTATTAAACCTTAAATCCACGCAGTTCATGCCACTATCAGTTCATTTTCTGCAGTGAAATTTATTTGGTAGTTCAGTTTTTTATGCTCTTTTGTAAAGTCTGTTTTTACTGTTGTTACTACATTAGCTAAATGGTTTATGTAAATGCTGGCCAGCAGACTAGCTTGCCCGGCAGACTGACTCTCTCTCTCTCCCTCCCCCCCCTCTCTCTCTCCCTACTCTTACGTTACAGTCGCTACAGTCTGTATCATAAAACACGATAATATGTTGGAACCGATTTCCGTTTGTCGATTCCCTTGAAAAGAAACAGGGAGACCATGAGGAAGGACTGAAAGACATGTACAACCGCCAGTGCCTTGTTTGTGAGGAAGGAAGAGGTGACAGGATGTTAACGATCTTGCGATTTGCGCATACATACATTTAATGTTATGTTTCCACTACTGGATATTTGGCTACATCCCAAAAGTCCGAAAGCGCTGAGATCTTTGGCTCTGAGCACTATGGGACTTAATTTCTGAGGTCATTAGTCCCCTAGAACTTAGAACTACTTAAACCTAACTAACCTAAGGACATCACGCACATCCATGCCCGAGGCAGGATTCGAACCTGCGGCCGTAGCGGTCGCGCGGTTCCAGACTGTAGCGCCTAGAACCACTCGACCACTTCGGCCGGCGCTGAGATCTATAGTACGAAATTAACCAATACTGTGATGGTAATTTGATTCGTAAATGTGGAGCTATGCGAATATGATTTGGGACAGGCATTCACGTTTTGTACATTTGAGTGTTAACTGGACGACGTATTTGGCGCAGAACATTAACAATGCGGATGCAACAACAATCGTGGGGTGTATACTATTGAACCACAAATACTTTGCTATCAAATCATATGAAAGTCGTTCCTGCAGCAATGGCGAGCGATACTGACTTTCGGAGCCAAGCTTGATCAGCACTTACGCTCGAGATGGACAGGTACATAGAAGCGCAATCCGACGGCGCTTTCATCACTGCTGGCGAATGTGAAAGAAGGCCTGGCGGCGCGAGTTATCGGCAAATAGTTAGTACGTGCCGTGGAAGCGCTGCGTCCCGCCTGAATGCGGTGAGGGTGGCGAAATTAGGTTCATTCCGGGAGGTGCGCTGGGTGCGCGCGCCAAGCCTACCAAGATGGATGCGGAGCGGGGCGGAGCGCGGGGAAGTTGGGACAAGGCGCCGGGGCGCAGCGCTTTCTTCGCGCCAAAGTTCCGAATAATGGCTGAGCACCGCCCCATCCGCCCCCCCCCCTCCACCCTCGCACCGATACACGCCCCCACAGCCCCACACAGTTCCCTCGGAAGCGCTGCAGGGAAAGTGGATAGACGCGAACAAGCGCCCTGCCGACGGGGTATTTCGCATCGGAGAGCAGGCGTGCACTTTGCAAAGAGACGTGTACACGTTACAGGAGAGCAGGATTTAGCGGCACATCTACTCTTCATGGAAGCTCTATGTATTCAGCTCCGCAGATTACATAGAACTATAACGGAAATTCGTTCTTTTAAGTCCATCCGTTAGTTGGGCACTCCACGAAAGCGGTGCACTTTTAGGTATGACGACAGCGAGTCTTTTCTGCGTCATATATTCGTACTATGCGGAGTATTATTAAGTGAGAGGCGGAAAGTACATCCTATTGTACCACGTATTAGGGTTCCCACCGTTATTTTCGAGCATCGGGCACGGAAGATTGACTGTCTCACCGTTATTTTCGAGCATCGGGCACGGAAGATTGACTGTCTAAATTCTTTTGCAGATTCCGGTACGAGCACATCGAGGCTTGCAAGATGTGATCCATTCAGGTAGTCAAAAGGAAATAGGTAGAAGATGGAAGTGTCCTCGTGCAGGAGCTGTTTCCATGGTATGAAATACTAGTCTGGTATGCCGTGCCCTCGTGTACGACCATTGGCATGATTTTGTCAGACGGCGCACTCCATAAGTGACCTACAGATTTACTAAAAGCAATCTTTGATAGAGTCTGGTCAAATAGTTTGAGGATAGCTCCAAGAAGATAAGGATGATTCTGTCCTGCCGCTGCTGACCTCTCCCACTTCCCACCTTCAGTCAACCTTAGTCCCACTGGGAATATTTGAGACGCGATCGAGTGAGATCTGTGGGCCTAGGATGTAGTTCCCAATGACTTCCGTGAGTTGTGGGAGGCGCTACTGCGGTAGTGGATCAGGAAGGCGCCTAAATATTTTCGGTGGCTCGTTTACTTCATGTCAGGATAGATTACCTCGGTCAATGGTGCGGTTATTTACGCTACTAGGTAGATGTCTCCAGTTAAACTGCACAATAAAGTACGTTATGATGATGAAGTCCCATACTCCTTGACGGAGCGTAGGGGACGATGCGGGAGACCCGCACCGCCGTAGTAGGCAAGGTCCTAGCGGAGGTGGTTTGCCATTGCCTTCCTCCGACCGTAATGGGGATGAATGATGACGATGAAGACGACAACAACAACACCCAGACATCTCGAGGCAGGTGAAAATCCCTGACCCTGCCGGGAATCGAACCCGGGACCCCGTGCTCGGGAGGCGAGAACGCTACCGCGAGACCACGAGCTGGTGATAAGACGGTATTAAATCACAAATGAGAGAAACTGCAACAAAGATAGTATTACAGTATCTAATTAAATTTCATATATGTTGAGAAAGGAGAAATTCCTATCTCTGCTTCCTCTGGGCAATGAAAGAATTCATGGGCGACAAATGAAAATTTGATTTCATCCTTCGTGTTTCCGTCGTATGACCCTGGAACTGATATACTTAAATTTAACTGCATATTCGCACTTTAGAAAGTCGAGGTAGCCAAGTAGGTTTTCAGTTGCTCCTGACTTCTTAACTTTCTCTTAAATATGATTACTCCCTGTACGAAGTGATGTAAGTTCCGAGTTCTATTAATTCCTTTCCTTTCTGCTTCAATTTTTTGTCCTCTAACACGACTATCTTACGCGGTTTTCTACTCCAACGCAGCATGAAAAGAGGCCTGAGTGTTTTGTATGTTCTTGGTGCTAATATGTGCTATTGTACTGTCGCATACTACACCATACCACAGGTGCGAGTCCGCTGCAGCACCGAAGAAAGTTAAATACTAAGTAGTTAACTTCAACTACTCCGTACTAAAACTTGTTTTCATATCATTCATGTAGTGACAAATTCTGTTAAAATTAGCACATTTAGTTCAAATTGTTTGTACAAAGAGATGCAAATTGACTACTAAGCCAGTTATTTCATCAATCTTTATTAGCTACGTTTAGCCAAATCGCTATAATTTCGCAATATTCGTTCTTGCGGCTGTATTATTTGCAATACTGAAACAGACAGGCACTTACTTTTCATATGTAGTTACGTCTAACTGAAAATGTGGTTCCATGTCTTCTATTTATGTCTTGATTAGTGCAGTGGAATTAACCAATTCTGCATTAAGAGTGATCTTCCAACTTTCTGTGTGTGTGTGTGACGAAAATGGGGTGACGGGTGGTAGTTGTATACGTTCAGCGTTTCATCTTCTTTATTCCACTGAGATAATTTGGTGCAATCGTGAGGAACTCAGCCTGAGACGTAAGAAATTTCAATAGTACTTGTAGCTGCCTCATACTGAGCATGTATCTGCCGTAACTCACATATCCTACTGAGTCAATAGTTGAACTGTCGATAAACGCAGAGACGAAGACAAATAAACATGGAGCTTTATGGAGCAAGACCCTTCCCGTCGTTCCGAGATATAACATTCTGTTCCTAGCTACAGTGCAGAAAAATTCAGATGAGAAATATCGGCTTCCGATCGTTTCATTCAGGCGCCGTGACACGGAAGAAGAATTTCTTATTCGCAGGGATGACGCGAAATGCGATTAAGTCCTTGAATTACGTTTCACGCACAGTCGTTCTCTCGCGTCCCCTTATTGCGGAGGCATTTCTTTCTCTTACTTTTCATTATATTCGCAACGGATTCTCCGGATAATTTGCGAGACGTAACACAACTATATTGGATGAAATTGAATGAGATTGGAGGGCAAATAAAGTCGAGAGGGAGGCCTTTCCGGAGAGCAGCTGACTTGGCGAACCAATATCCTCCGTCCTCCTGTCCATCCGACCGGCGCATACGGCCAGCCACTCTAATCTTACGCGAATACCCCCCTAACACATCCTCGTATCTTCGGGGACCAGGGATAGTCGCCGACCATACTCTGATCTGCCTCCGTCACGAGTTAGCTCACTTCAGCGGAGTACATATATCGACCGAAAGCCGGCCGCTGTGGCCCAGCGGCCCTAGGCGCTTCAGTCTGGAACCGCGCTGCTGCTACGGTCGCAGGTTCGAATCCTGCCTCGGGCATGGATGAGTGTGATGTCCTTAGGTTAGTTAGGTTTAAGTAGTTCTAAGTTCTAGGGGACTGATGACCTCAGATGCTAAGTCCCATAGTGATTAGAGCCATTTGAATATATATCGACGGAAAAATATCGCAACCCCAAAAAATAATTAGAGGAATGAATTTCGGGAATACATTCGTCTAGGTAATATATATGAGTGGGTAACATTGCAAGAGCACAAGTTAATGTGCGCATGAAATAAACCATTGCAAATGTGAAATGCTTGTACGTTATTTACCGGTGTAACTGCCAGAATGTTGAATGCAAGCAACCAAAGGTGCAAGAATTGTGTTGTACAGGTGTCGGAGTCCAATTTGTGGGAAGTAATTCCACGCCTGTTGCACTTGGCGGGTCAATACAGGGGCAGAAAGTGCTGGCTGTGAATGCGCTAGAGTTGTCCAATGATGTTCCATATGAGATAGATCTGATGATCGAGCAGGCAAAGGCACTATGGACACTCTGTAGGGCCTGTAGGATTACAACAGCAGTCTGTGGGTGAGCATTATCCCGTTGGAAAACACCCCTTGGAATTTTGTTTATGAATGGAGCACAACTGGTCGAATCACCAAACCGACGTACAAATTTGCAGTCAGGATGTGTGGGATAATCATGAGAGTGCTTCTGCTATCATATGATTTCACAATCCAGACCATAATACCACTTGTAAGTCCAGTATATCTAGCACGCAGACAGTCTGGGTGAAGGTGCTCAACGTGCTTATTTCTAACCCACATACGACCATCATTGGTGCCGAAGAGGAACCAGTTTCATCAGAAAACACTGCAGACCTCCATCTTGCCTTCCAATGAGCTCTCGCTTGGCGCCACTGAGGTGGAAATGGCGGTGGTATGCACACTTACAGGGTCTGGCTCGGAGCAGTCCTTGAAATAATCGATTTGTAACAGTTCGTTCAGTAGTTATGGTGCCAACTGCTTCTCAGGTTGCTGCTACAGATCCAGTACGATGGCCCAGACCCATACACCGAACACGATGATCTTTTCTCGGTAGTGCCACGTGGCCGTCCGGAGCTATCTCTTCTTGCGACCGTTAACTCTCGTGACCACCGCTGCGAGCAGTCACGTATAGTGGCTACATTGCTGCCAAGTCTTTCTGCAATGTCGCAGAAGGAACATCCAGCTTCTCGTAGCCCTATTACACGACCTCGTTCAAACCGACGGAGGTGTTGATATTGGCGTTTTTGTAGCCTCAAAGGCACTCTTGACTAACACGTCCAATCTCAAAGGTAATTAACGCTCACGACCGTAATAGCGTGTATTTAAGGCAAACCTAATTTGCATCCTCATAGTGGTGCTACTAGCGTCACTCTTATGCGATTGACGCAAAATTTTAATAGACATAATCTCTCAGAGGTAGAAACCCCTACCAATTTTCGTTTAGTTTGTACATCTCCTTCTTGGTGTTTCCAATTGTTTTCAATGAATGTATTTTTTTATGACGTTCTTGTGAAAGCGAATTGTTCGTGTTAAAATGGGCGCAGGGCAGCTGTGCAACATTTTTTCCAGACTCTTCAAGATGTTTATCTAAGAAGCAATGACGGAAGTAAAAGAAACGTTGAGGAGTGAGATTAAAATTCGCGATGAAAAGACATCGATGATAAGGTTCACTAACAACACAGCTATCCTCAGTGAAAGGAATCCACATTTTAATGAGCACAGAAACGGATTCACAGTAAACAAAACATAGATGAAAGTAATGAACAATACCAGAAATAAGATGAGTGATAAATTTATCAAACCTGGGAACTATGTAGTAGATGATATCAAGCAATTCTGCCGCCTTGGTAGCAAAATAATGACTGACGAATCAAAGAGGGTAAAAGATGCAGGCTAATACAGGAAAATCAGGACACTCCTCTTTAAGATAGTCTACTAGTATCAAATATAGGCGTTAATTTGAGGAATAGACTTCTGAGAATGTACATCTAGAGCACAGCAGTTTATGCATGCTAATCATGGACTTGGAAAATCCAGAAAAGAAGAGTTGAAGCGTTAATTGGGTGCTGTTATTACAGAAAAACACTGAAAATTATATGAACTAATAAAGTAAGAAATGAGGTGTTCCGTGGTGTATAAAGCAATTTGTGCAGAACACTGAGTATAGGACGAACACATTAACATGGACGTCAGCCGCAATACTAACACTTTTAAGTGACAAAAGGTTTTTTCCAGCACAACATTAAAATGCAAAGCGGTATTCACAAACCATTTGGTAACGGCTACTGTGCTATTGCTTGTTGAAGTTGACAGCGATGTAACCATAGCTTTACAGCCCTTCCCCTAGAGAAAAGGAAAGGATAATAGAGCAAATGTTAACACACCACGGAAGAACTTCCAAGGTAGTAGAGAGGCATTAGAGGGCAAAATCCGTTGGGAAAGATAGAGATTGGAATACATCCAACAAATAATTGAGGGCCCTGGAGTAAACACTTCTCATCGATAAAAATGTTGGCACACGAAAGGAGATCGTCCAAGACTGATGGCACAAAACACTGCTTTAAGTGTGCGAAAAATCCGTGTACGCATAGGACAACAGTGCCGAATATGAAAATAATATATTTTGAAAACCATAGTCGAAAATCTTCACTCAGTCAACACTCATTTTCAAATGCTCTTGGTTCAAATGGCTCTGAGCACTATGGGACTCAACTGCTGTGGTTATCAGTCCCCTAGAACTTAGAACTACTTAAACCTAACTAACCTAAGGACATCACACACATCCATGCCCGAGGCAGGATTCGAACCTGCGACCGTAGCAGTCCCACGGTTCCGGACTGCGCGCCTAGAACCGCGAGACCACCGCGGCCGGCCTTTCAAATGCTCTAGGTACCATTATTCCAACCACACTTACATGAAACTATCAATCAGATCTGATAATTTAAAGTGCAAATATGCTCAACAACGTTTCCAAATGATATGCATGACAATACCTGGGCCAATAGTCGGAACAAACATCATACGAAAATGGGGAAAACTGTAAAGAACCAAGACAGTCCACCAGTTTGAAGCAACAGAATATTTGTTTTCAGGTACAGGAGGGTCGCTCAATAAGTAATGCCGCACATTTTTTAAAAACGCCATTAATATACACAGACAAACGTCCTTGTTGGTGCTTCACATTTGATGTTTGTTCTGTGCGCCGGTGAGGTTTCGAACCCTTCTGGCAGATGGCAGAACCGTAGTACAGTGTGAAAAGGTGTCTACAAACGACTCACGTTACAAGCAGCGCGCTGTTATTAAAGTCTTGTGTGCAGAAAAAGAAACCGTGGTGACAATCCATAAACGTTTGTGTGCAGTTTATGGCGATGCTGCAGTTGATAGGAGTACAGTTGGGCGATGGGTAAAGAAATTTTCAGGCTCAGGAAATGCAGGAACAGAGCTTCATGATCAACCAAGCTCGGGACATCCTGTCAAAGCCACTGGACATCATTGCCTCATCCACCCTACAGTCCAGAACTGGCACCTTCGGATTTCCATCTCTTTGGGCCGCTTAAAGATTCTCTTGGGGAAACACTCTTCGAAGATGAATTGAGTGTCAAGTCATGCAGTGAAAACATGGCTACGCCTTTAGGGAATACACGTTCTTCCACAACGTTGCTGCAAACTAAGTAGAAAAATAGGACATGGATAAGACGTTGATGTATATTGTCACCAAATTCTGACTCTTAACAATAAATATGTTCTGAGAAAAATATGTGGGGCATTACTTATTTAACAACCCTCCTACTTTACCACTGTGGCTGACTCAGCAGTAGACCTTATAATTGCTTCTGAAAATATGACCACGAAAAAACGTGAACTTGCAATCAGTAGATATTAAATTTGTCACTACAGTTCATATTACACTTACCTTTACGTGGCAGCTATCATTACGTTTCAGCCTAGCAGTAATTTAGGCTGTGACCGTCTCATCGTAAACATGTAATTTACTATGTTGCTGAGCTGGTCTCTCCCGAAGCTGTTACTCGTGACCTATTAAATGCTTTTTTGCGTGATATTGTTACTTCTGTAATGTGTTGGAATGTAGATACAAAATTGTTATTATTAGTTCCATTATATCAGAGTTTCACCATAATTTATAAATTGTATATAATTTTATGGTGTTGCTGCGGTGTTGACAACTCGCCGCAGTTCTTTGCCTTAGGAATTTATTAACGTGGCTATTAGATTCACTTGATGTAAGTTTCAATTACCACCTCCGGACTGGCTGCCATTTGCAAGCCCATTTTAAAGTGATTGCGCATGTGCGGTTGTGTGTGCGTGTGTGAGAGGGGGATGGTGCTTTTGTTGGCTCTCTGAGCGTCGTAATTTTATTTCTACTACTAAAATTTTGTGATGGTGGTCATTGTACTGCTACGGCGCAAAGTAGTAAGGGATAGGGATCACAACTTTTTGTTAAAAAATCATCTGCATTGCCACAGGCAATACGAACCCGAAGAGGAAGCGAACCAGTAATATCGCAGGTAGGTCAGACCTGGACACACATATCAACACAGTCACCACCTACTGATAGACGAATACATATCAGAAGGATGACAGAGATAGAAAGCCAAAGTTGAGAGAGAAAGCCATATTCGTTAGCGTATAATATGTGATAAAAAATAATATTCCTATGTAAGAAAGCATAGCGAGAACCTGGGCAGCAGTTAACAGCCTATGACAGATCGTTAAGTGAAGGTAACAGAACGAGGATCACTTACAGCAGAGAATAAGCAGGATACATTCGGTCACAACGAACCCAACTCACGTCATACACCCACTCTGGTCCCTTTTTGAATACCCCAGCGTTTCACCTCACCTTGGGAGTTGATCATTGGGATCTATGGCAATCGCAGTAATAGCACTCGATTCCGTTAATAGATTGGTGAAGTGACTCTATATGCTAGATGTTCCTGCACTTCCCATGAACTAGCCGAAGGTGTTCTCGAGATATTGGCCTAGCTTGGTGAACTTCCCGTTATTCGCTGCCTACCATGCACAGATGGGGAGACTGCACTTGATTCCGTGAACAGAACAGTGAAATGATTCTATATGCTAGATGTTCCAGCACTTCTCTTGAACTAGCCGAAGGTGTTCTCGAGATGATGGCCTAGCTTGGTGAACTTCGCGTTATTCGCTGCCTACCATACACTGATGGGGAGACTATCTTTGGAGCCACCACCACAACACGAAGTGTTAGTCGCACTAACATCATCGCACAAGCCAGAAGTGAGAGCCTGTCGGGGTCCCCATTCTTGTTCACCACACAAGTTCCCCCAGGCGCTGAGATCTACCAGATTAGTAGCATGGGTCATCGATATTTATCATAGAATTCGAAGTGGGACACAGTAAAATCCAAAAGTGAGTGCGAAACCAAATATTTGCACTCTGGTAACGGCTTCGCCTGCCAGGCATCAGACGGTGCGACACCGAGACTGGTAACGTAGCTGCCTGGGCGTGCAGAACTGAGCTACCTAAATAGACGTCAGTAGGAATACTACGAGTAGCTGAATGAGACATCAGCCGCGGCTGGTCCAGAAAGCACAGAGTTGTAAACGTAATGAATAAAATGACTGAAGTCTAACACTATTTTAATAACGTCGAGGATGCTTCACAGGTTCTCCTCAGCCAACCCGACGACACAGGGATGTCTCCGCTTGGCCCCCTGCAGTGTTTTAAGGTCTTTTCAATGACATTAGGTGGAATTTAAATGGAGAGTCAGTGCAAGCGCTGTCTGTTACAGCTACGGTTTTAGAACATCTTTTCAAAAATTTTTGCACTGTAACACTCAGATACAGTAGCCGTAGGTTAATCACCTGTATTTTCTGCTACCTGTCACTTTTATTCGTTTGACGTTTAATTTAACATACTGCAGTGCGTTTAAAGCATGTTTTGCTCATTATTAGGCGTTTATGTATGCAGAAAACTATTACTTGAAGATAACATGGCTTAGTCTACATTACCATAGAACTAGTTTGTTCACTGCTCGGTAGCGTGGAGGTGTGTTTCGCCGTTTGTTGTGATTGACACCACAGCCTGCGTGCGATGCAGGTTGTTGTTATGGTGCGATAATCGTGTGATGCATTTATTACACGAGAGTGACCCAGAAATTCCTTGCCCCTTTTGTATTACCCGAAGTAATTTACGTACAGACAGTTACAAAAATACGTATTAGTCTTTCTACCTTACACTATTTTTCCACAGTCCCCAGACCATTTCAGGAAAGAAGAATGGCTCTGAGCAGTATGGTAATTGACATCTGAGGTCATCAGTCCCCTAGAAATTTTTCCCATAGCGGCATTAAATCTGACATGCCGCTGTGGTTCAATTTGTCCGGCTGACTGTGGAACAACCGTTGGATTGCTGTCCGACTTCGTCACTGCATGTGAATCGCAGTCCTACCACGAACTTCTTCAACGGATCTAAAACGTGAAAATCACTGGTTAACGGGAGCTTCTCGGGGATTATGATTGCCACATGTGGCCTCATATGGTCGTTGTCCAGATCGAAAATCCCTCGCGCTTCGTTCTGATAGTAGCCCGCAGACGTGGCAGTGCAGAACAATGACTGTCGGCATTGATGGTTGCACCTATTAGCATGAAATCTAGCAATACTGGTACACCGCTATCCCAGAACGGATATTTTTTTTTTTTTTGCAGAATTTTTCCACACCATGCTCTACTGCTTCTTCTATTCCGGCGTGAAATGCTGTACCCACGTTTTTTGGCCGTAACAATGTGTCCAGGAAACTGTCACCCTCGGCATACCGCTTAGTGAAGCAGTCACCGTATCATCCAACTGCTTAGGCACCCACCGACGGTGCCCTAAGGACCCTGGAACAATGTCGTGAACACTTCCTTACGAAATGCGAAGCTTCCATAAAATGTTTTAGAGATGCCCACACCGATTTGCTTTTAGTACTGCATCCACGCGAGAAATGTCGCCGTCAGTAAGCGACGAAAGCGACCTCCCCGAAATCTCATTGTCATGCAGGTCTTCACGGTCTTTTGCGATCTCACAACACCACCCCCTTACACACCTTCAACCGAGACAATTTTCCCTAAACGTGAGCTGCATTCCCCTGCGGATTTCGAAGGGCGTTCGTCTCTTGCTCGAAAGAAAACGGATCACACTTCGTTGCTCTTAGACCGTGGACGTGTGAAGCACAACCGCCATCTTCCACAAATGAATGCAGCACCGTGCCGCGGAGCTGCGGGAAGACAAGGCCGGGGCGGTCCAAGCAAGATCACAGCTGGGAATCGATTTGCTGACTTCGCATTTAGAGACCGCAACTGGCTAAAAAACTTAGGGGAAGGACTTTCTGATTCGTCCTCGTATGTAAGTTCTTCACTTACGAGTTGTGAGTCCCGAAGCGTAATTTGCATCGTTGGTGCACTGGCGGAGCTGTTGCGTAACGTTACACTATTGCACTGCTTAATCTGATACTACTACTACTAAAAAAATGTTCAAATGTGTGTGAAATCTTATGGGACTTAACTGCTAAGGTCATCAGTCCCTAAGCTTACACACTACTTAACCTAAATTATCCTAAGGACAAACACGCACATCCATGCCCGAGGGAGGACTCGAACCTCCGCCGGGACCAGCCGCACAGTCCATGACTGCAGCGCCTTAAACCGCTTTTTTTTTTTCAGCTGGATTTATTAGTCATAACATTCCACAGTAGTACATATTTTTCAATTGACATTTAAAGGTAATAAAACAAAGGTTCCTTGGCATCGGCTAATCCCGCGCGGCTGCTACTACTACTACTACTACTACTACTACTGCACTGCTTAATCTGACACTGATTTGTACGTAATCCCTGCACAAACATTTCTACACACACCTAAACAGCATACAATAAATACAGTATGGTGACCTTTCAGCGAGCGGATGAATATCAGCTATTGCTTCTTTAAAGCGATATTCAAGAAGATGAGCAAAATATGCTTGCAACGTGTTTCAGTATGTTAAATTAAATATAAAGTAAATAAAAGTAATTGGTAGCAGAAACTACAAATCATTATTGTAGACATTTACTGCTTCTATAATTCGCCACCATTGCAACAGTTAACAACTCGTAAGTTAATCGAAATGTGCTTGTTCTGCTGATTTATTCTGAGGCTGCAATAGTATTACGTGATATCTGCCGTTGTATTACGCTGATTATTTTCAGGTTATGTTCGTCAATGTGCGACTGAATAAAACCAGTTTTATCATATCAAAGAGTATTTATTAAAAAGCTTCATCAGTGGCCTGCAGTATACATGTATTTATGTCTATACAGTTTCGCTTTACGTACTAGGCACAGCACTACAAGTCAGTTCGGGCGCTCTGTAATGTAATAACAGGCCAAAATTTTACTTACAATGTGTGTGTGTGTGTGTGTGTGTGTGTGTGTGTGTGTGTGTGTAATAGTCTTCTGGATTTGGCAGGTTCTCTAGATTGGTTAAGGCATCTGTTTTGGTTATTTGTCGCATTGATTTCCATGTGTTGTCACACGCTGGTGGTGTTTTAAGCGCCCTGCGACTGACAAATGGTTTGTTTCACACTGTGAACGTCTAACGCAAGTCCTAATCACGCCGTAGAGGAGAAGTGAGGAAATGTTCCCAAACTGAAGACCGCCGTCTGCAGGGACAAACATCAGGATTTGCTTATGATGTAAGTGGATCACAAAGTGAAAATCCGTTGAAATAACGAATTTTTTATTGTGTTAAGTTACTCCCCAGTCCTTCCTAAACCAGAGTATGTATGATTTCTGTATGTTTGGTGCATATTAGCATTTTCTAAACAATGACACACGCTCTCTTCTGTCTGCTAGAAAGATTGAGGACCTCGCGAGTTTTGACTTTGCATCTGGTCGGAAAGACTGTGCCAAAAACGTTAAATGCATATTCCCGAAAGTATGAAATTTTTAGCTTTAGGTACAGCTTTGTGTGAAACTAATACACCTATGCCAATGAAACTCCATACAGAGATTAGTTACAATTCCTTCATTAAAACTGGTCTATAATTTGGAGAATATTTAGATTTTTTAAAAATATCAACTTTTAGGCCACACAACTTTTTTGGAATTTGTACTGTGATAACAGTGCCACTGTCGTACGAGGGCAAGTCGAAAAGTTTCTAGCCTAACAAATAAAGAGTGACAGAAATTTCATAACACCAATTTATTTTTCAATGTAGTACCCGTGTTCACTAATACAGTTGCGGCCACGCTCAGATAACTTCTTCAAACCATTCAAATAAAAGTTCTTCGATTTCGAGTCCTACCAAGCCCCCAAGCGTTCACAGCATCAATCACTGCGTGATCTTTGCCAAATCTTCGTCCTTTGAGGTCTTTTTATAGGTTTGGGCAAAGAAAAAAGTCTGATTGAGAATATGGTGGATGACGCAACAATGCAAACCCGCAGTCACGCAGAGTTTCCGGTGTTCCGAGAGTCTTGTGCGCCGATGCATTGTCCCGACGCAAAAGAACTTCGTGCGCCAACTTTCCGCGCCTTTTTTCTTTATCTCTTCCTTCAAATGGCGCAGGGGGTACTATAGTATGATGCATTGATAGTTACACCTTTTTGCAAGTAATCCAACATAATTACCTCTTCTGCATCCCAGAAGACCGATGCTATCACCTTACCGGCTGATTTTTGCACCCGGAACTTTTTGGGATAGGGAATGAAGGCTGTTCCACTGTTGTGACTGTTGTTTTGCCTCAGGATCAAAGTGGTGAACACACGTTTCGGCCATTGTCACATACCTTGCAAGAAAACCGTCTTCATCCGCTTCAAATTGGTGGACGATTTCTTCACAACATTGCACACACTCTCGTCTCTTCTCTGCATTCAAGTCTTTCGGGACCCACCGAGATGAAACTTTCGGCATTCCCAAAATACAACAGTGCCATGAGCACACCCATGGGGAATTCCAAATGTGGTTTTCATGTGCTACAACGTTGTTCGACGATCATCCTGCAAAATCTTATCGTGAATTGTAGTCAATGTTTCATCAGTGGTGACAGGCTTTCCGCTCCTTGGCGCATCTTCCACATTCGTTCTTCCGTGTTTGAAGTCGGACACACAGATTTTCACTGTTGCGTAAGACAGAGCACTGTCCTAAGTGTATTCCGCATGTCCTCCGCAATTTCCTTGGGCTCACATCCTTCAAATGAAGATATTCAATTACAGCACTGTTCTTGATTCTTTTGATATTTGACATTTTGCTTACACTACGATATACAACGCATCCTAGTGGCAAAACTAAGGAAGCCGGAGCCGCGACATTTGACTTGCATACCCACAAATTACAATAAAAGTAGGTGGTGTTGTTTGTGTGAGACATTACGGTAACTGTCTGGGAACAGAAACTTTTTGACCACCCCTCGTATAATTAATACTCTTTTAAATATGACAACTTATGCATCTTTCAAATTTAGTTTGATTTGAAGAAATAGTTTTGAGGAAAGTGTACCAACATTAGTATGGTCAACCATAGGATGTTCACTCATGATCGGGTCCTCTTACAGGGTATGAGACACAAAGAAAGGAAACCGTGAAAGGAAGTTTAATTCACACTTCCTACTGAGTAATCAAATCTTTCTTAATTGATTGTAATTTCATAGTTTTCTGTATTAGGTTTCCATAAAAAGAAGGGAAGTAATGAATGTCTATTCAAGATAGTTGCATGAAACTTGTTAAGTAACAGATAGTGAAATTAGTTTACCATTTACAAACTTTTTCACTGTCGGTTCTTTTATATATACTAAGAACAAATCTGTAGAACCGTCATAAGTGTTTCAACACGCTTCTCGAAAACTACTACACGAATTTTCATGGGGTTTTCGCAGGTAATTTGACCATAGCTTGGAGTACCGTTAAGGCATTATATGATCAAAATCGGATCACGAAAATAAAAGAAATCGTAAATGGAAGTTATTTCCATACTAATATTATAAATGTGAAAGTGTCTCTGTCTGTTCCGTTTCCACGAATAACCCAATAAACCGATGTCAATGAAATGTGGTATGGAGTTAGGCTGACCACTGAGGAAGAACATAGGTTGCCTTAGAAAGTGTAGAGTACATGATACTTATTGATTTGAAGAATATTACTGAAATTAGGGAAAATAATTATTCTTTGAAAAAGCTATGTACTCTTTGACTTGTAGCGACGCTGCCGCGCGCTAATTCAAGCTCGCCGGTGTGTGTGTGTGTGTGTGTGTGTGTGTGTGTGTGTCAGTGTAGTGCTGTGCGGTCGTAATTACTGTACACGACGTCTGTGTAGTTCCGCGCCCAACCTCTACAGGCGCTGTGTTTTCTAACTTTTATATACGTTCTGTTTATTATTATTATTCCTTGTTTTTTGAGTTAATTGTTAGTTCCGTGCCTCCTGGCTTGTGTGGACGAGTGCTGTTTTCTCTCCAATAACTAAGGAAGTTTTCCAGGATTAAGGATCCTTCCGTAGAGGCCGGAAGCAAATTTTGTAACTCCGATCAGTCCATGCATGCCGGGCGTCGTCAGATACGCGCTCGCAATAAAGTTATTGTTGCTGAACTGAAGGTCTTTATTCTTCTGAATCACGTTAAGCAAAGGTCGGACAGCCACCAGTTTAGCTGAACCAGACAGACTTTTGTTCTTTTCATATTTCTGAAAATGCTTTTATTGGTTGATAAGTGCTACGTCATACGATCCAGAGTAATGAATACAATGCTTATACAGTCATCCATGTTTTAATCCGTACTTCTACACTTTTTGTTCCATAAGGTACACGTTGTATAATGTATAGTTCAGCTACTTCAAAAGCACGATGCATGGATGCTCGCTCCCGCCCATGCCCTTCCGCATGCACTGTTCTGCAGAGACACTGAGCATGCAGCTGCATGATGTGTTGGCCCAGACTGAGGGAGGGGGGGGGGGTACCTGATGAGCTACATTTACCCAAACAGGCACAAACATTAGGGCAGCTGATATTATTGTGCATGCAGTAGCTTACTTACCCAACTTCACACCGTAACAAAACTACTGACTTCCAAGTACAGCTGTGGGCAACAGCTAGTCTCCAATATATAACTTGGACTAGCAACTCCTTTTCCCACTTTCTTCTAATAGGGGGCATACAGAGTCAATATGAATGTTATTTTCATCTGTTAAGTGACTGTGTGTGCAGTGTTATATCACATATTTGTTATGATTTACTAAGTGCTAAAACAGTGTTGCACTGCAAATGGCGGCTTCAATATGGGAGTGCAACACTAAGAGGCAGCGAGCGGCGTAGCTATTTTTAGAAAGTCCTTATAGGTTCTTTTTTCTTTTGTTGTATGTTACTTAGTAAGCATTCCTGTGGATTCCTTTGTTGACAGTATTTATGCCCTGTGTTCGTAACATTGAGACGTTTCCTCTTCTGGTATCTATTGTATGGAGTTGGTTTCAGCTGTGCATGGCGTTTCAATTTTCTTGGGTCCATTACGTATCAGTTGGATTTTGTTCATTTTTATTCCTTCTTTGGTAACGGGCTTTCAGTACGTACAGTGCAATTTTCTTTTCATGTGGCTTTAAAATACTTGTCATATCCGCTACTGCCTTGTGAAATACAAAATAGGATTCGTCTCGATGTCACGGTGCATTTTCTAGTCCCTAACCTTTTCTTGTTGTAAGGTCTCCCAGTGTACTTGGATTTTGGTGATATAAGCAAAAATCCTATTATTAATTATGATGAGTTTATTAGGGTTCACTTATGAAGATAGGATTTAACAATTTAAAGTTAATACCTTAGTGTAACTTGTTCCTACTTAAAATAAATTTCAGTAAAATCTGATCGAAGGGCATTATAAACAGACTGCACAATCAGTAAGACTTCCTGACTGGTCCGTTTACTGTGCTGCCTAAAGAAGGTGATCTGAAACAAATTTTTTGTTGAAAACGAGGTAGAGGGTGGAAGGAAAGAGGACAGCAATTTTTACAAGCTGGCTATGAAGAATAATAGTTAAATCAATGATAATTAACCGAAAAGCTGTAACTATTAACGTTACATACAAAATGTCTTTCGAAACATACATCTGTTCATCTGCAACCTTCTTAAAATGTTATCGTTTCACTGTTGACATCGAGGGAGGTGGCGCAGCAGCTACGACTCTGGACTCCCATTCAAAAGTCCGAGCATCTAGATTTCCGTCTTTCCTAGAACGCTTACGCATCATATGTAGAAGATGCATCCTTAGAAAGGAAACGGCTGCTGTCCTATCCGACCTTTTCCTCTGTCTCTGGTGGCCTCGCCGTCGACAGAATGTAAATCCTATTCTTCTCTCCCGCTTTTCGAGTACCGATCGTGTAATTATAACTACAATAAAAGTACTGCAATATACTGGCCTTCTTCGTAAATTAATCGAAAATATTCTTTAGGTCTCCACCATTGTTGTATAACTATCTGGAACCACGTTTTTTTCTGTTCTCGTCGTGTTTAGAAATACGTTTTCTACAAGGTGTCCCAAAAGTCTGGACTGAGCTAAATATGGCGAACATGGTAAGAGGCAGGGACGAGGTAGGAGGAAACTATTTCGGTGACTGGCGGAAGCCGTCTGCAATCTTCGTATCCGCCATGTTGGATTCAGCTCATATTTCTTCGATTGGAGGGGGGGGATCACTTAATAGATTTTTTAAGGTTAGAATTAGTCGAGAAACACAATGACGAAGTTCGTTTTGCAGTATCTTTGATAGATAAAAAGTTATACATTATTTGTTATGTGTAATTCGTCATAGAGCACGCTCAAACCTGGTCACATTTTGTTCCTGACCTTACAAGTGTGCCGTTAATGTGAAGGACAACGTGCCCCTGACCAAAGCAGAGAGGATCGAAATGATTCCCTGGCAGGGAACACGTCACGGAGAATGCTGTCAGGAAATTAATTAATCTGTGGCAATAAGCCCCGTACTGGCCGTAGCCGTACAGCAACTGATGAGGCTACGATCATGGCCGTGCTAGCAGCAGTGGCCACGAGTCCTGTCCAAGGTATCAGGCGACTCGCCCAACGCCATAGCGTTCCTCGAAACAGTATGCACCGAATCCTACAGCGACAGAAATGTCATCCATTCAACATACAACTCCAAAACCATCTGGCGGAAGATGACCCTGATACGAGTATGCAGTTTTGTTAGTGGGTGTTATCACCACAATATGCCACCCATCACGATGTTGTTTACAACGTACTCTGTAGTGAAGAGGTGAATTTTTACATCAGTGGGTAGGTCAACACGCTCATCGGAAAACCGAAGGTGGACGTCTCCCTGCAGAACCAAAGGATGTGACAATGATGATATGGTACAGCATTTGGGGAGAGCATCTCGTTGGTTCCACCTGACTGAAACCCTCAACGCTGCGATTTGTCTGCAGATGCTAGATAAGGTGGTCATGTTATCGTTCTCAACGAAGATGGTATACTACATTCGTAGTTTCAGGAGGATTCAGGAGGGGGGGGGGGGAATGCACTACGGTGCCTGTGTACGAGACTGGTCTGACACGTAGTTTCGCGGACGTGACGTTGGATAGCGCGTCGTCGTGGAGTGGCCGCACGTTCACCTGATCTAAGCCCCATAGATATCTACCTGTGGGGACGCGTGAGATCCGTGCTGTATTCTGTAAATATTCGTGAAGTGAAGCACCTGGCATAGCGTATTACCGAGGCCTGTGTGGCTTGTGATACTGTCACACCTGCTGTGTTGCGTTGTGTCCACGCAAAAAATGATGGCCGGCCGGTGTGGTCGAGCGGTTCTAGGCGCTTCAGTCTGGAATCACATAACCGCTACGGTCGCAGGTTCGAATCCTGCCTCGGGCGTGGATGTGTGTGATGTCCTTAGGTTATTTAGGTTTAAGTAGTTCTTAGTTCTAGGGGACTGATGGCCTGAGATGTTAAGTCCCATAGTGCTCCGAGCCATTTGAACCAATTTGAAAAAATGATGCATAATTTTTTAAGTCTGAGAGATCTCGCAAAACGGACTTCCTTGTGTTTCTCATCAAATTTGTCCCTCAAGATATGTATCATATGAAGTCCAATCCCCTCCCGTCACTGAAGAAATGTGACCTGAATCCAGTGTAGCGGTACCCAGATGGTGGATAACTCTGTCAGGTCACCCAAAAAGTTTCCCCTCATCCCCTTCCCTTAAATACGTATCCACCCCATCACTGTCTCTTACTATTTTCGCGACATTTAGCACGGCCCAGACTTTTTGACACCCTGTATAATAATTATAGTACATTTGTGTGTGCATTACTTTTATCTCGAACTGTGGAAGTCAACCCCGATTCCTCTTTCAATAGGAGAAAAGAGGTCCCCGTTACTGTTAAACAGTGATTAATTACGTTTCTCCCTCCCTCCATTAATGTCACTACCGTTTAGTGCCACTGGTCCCTATCAGTATTGTTTTTATTCGTGCATCACCTTGTTTTCCTAACGTGCAGGAATAATCTTCCGATATTGCCTTCTTCTTCTTCTTCTTCTTTCGAATAACCAATTTGGAGGGTACGGTGAATCAACTTTGGCTGCTCTTCACTGTATTACATTTCCTTAGTTTCCAAACTTCCTTCATCCTTTTAGAGTGTTGTTCCCATTCATCTGAGTCCACTTTCGTCTAGTTGTTTTCTTTCTCTCCTGAAATTCTGCCTTTTCAACTGCCTTTCTGAAATGTGTTCTGTTTTCTATTGCGGCTATCGCAATTCCGGCGTTTTCCATGTCCTTTTCAGTCTCTATGAACCATGCGGGCTTGGATTTGTGCTACTGAGTGATGTGAATATCCACTTGGTTAGTCTTTTGTTATCCATTCTGAATACATGCCCAAAAACTGTAGTCTTCTCTTCCTCATTACATCAGTTAGTTTTCCAGTATTCGAGGATAGCTCTCTGTTTCGTCTTAACCTGTATTCAGCATTATCGTTTCTTTTAGCTCCCAGTATCTTCCTTAAAATTCTTCTTTCGACCTTCTCTAGTTTCTCCAGATCTCCATTTCTTGTTAGATTAGAGGGGGGGGGGGGGGGGGGGGTGAGACGTGAAACGGTCCGACTTGGAGCGGGAGAGGCACCACAGGACATCTTAATTTGCACTATCTGTACTTTCACAAATAAATTCTGTAACCTTTGTCAGCATGACCAAGAAGGATTCAGGATTTACACTCATAGCACAGGAAGTTCAAAAACATAACAAAACTAATTTTTTTACATGTCAAATACCATGGATTTTTCACTTGGTATTGTTGCTGTAGGTACCCTTTTCTTCATAAGTAAAAGAGATTCTTCGATGTGTTTTGCACAGCAAACTAACCATACTGACAGGTGTATGAAACTCTAGAATTTCCCAAATCTGTTAAAAACTGTGGTAAAAATTTAGATAATTAACTATAAAATTCGAGTTTTCCCTAAACACGAAGTTTAAAACGTAACAGCCCATTCATTTTTCCATAGAATAAATAAATTCTAGAGTTTCACACACCTGTAAGTATGGTTTGTAAGCTGTGCAAAATTCATCGAAGAATCTCTCTTACTTATGAAGGAAAATGTACCTATAGCAACAAATGCAGATAACAGTAAGTGAAAAAAATCATGAAACTTCACATTTAGCAAATGTTTTTTTTTCGTCTTTTTGAACTTCCACTGCTATGAGTGTGAATCCTGAATCCTTCCTGGTCATGCTGACAAAGTTTTATGAATTTATTTGTAAAAGAATAGACAGTACAAATTAAAATGTCCTGTGGTGCCTCTCCTTCTCGCAGTCGGCCCGTTTGACGTCCTACCCCCCTTAAGTGTCTCTGCCGCATACAGAGCTTCAGGTCTAGCCACTGTTTGGTAGTGTCTTAATTTCGTGTTCCAGCACAAGGATGTTTTGTTATAAACGTTTCTGGTCATATGAAACACTCTTTCCATTTTGTGCACTCTAGTTTCTGTAGCTGTCTTTTCTTTTGCATTGTATGTAATCAACTCTCTTAGGTATTTAAATTAATTTGTTTGGTGTATTGTATTGTTGTCAACTGCAGTGTTTTGAGGAGCATCACACATGTTTGTCATGAACTTTGTTTTCCCAAGGATATTTGTAGTCCTACTTTGGCTGCTTGTTTTTGCAGTTCTCTTATTTGTTCTTGGGCATTATCTAGTGAATCTGTAAATAATGCCATGTCAATTGCGAAGGCTAAACAGTCGACAGTGATCTTGTTGGGATTCATTCCTAGTTGAATCCCTTTAGTACTTCAAATGGTTCAAATGGCTCTGAGCACTATGGGACTCAACTGCTGAGGTCATTAGTCCCCTAGAACTTAGAACTACTTAAACCTAACTAACCTAAGGACATCACAAACATCCATGCCCGAGGCAGGATTCGAACCTGCGACCGTAGCGGTCTTGCGGTTCCAGGCTGCAGCGCCTTTAACCGCACGGCCACTTCGGCCGGCTCCCTTTAGTACTGATGGCCTTCTTCCATTCTCGAACTACCTTCTCTAACACAGAATTGAGAAGCAGATGTGACAAACCATCTCCCTGTCCGACACCTGACTTTATTTCAAACGATTTTGAGAGGTCTCCCATAAATTTTACTTTCGATTTTGTATTTGCCAAAGTTGTTTTAATTATTTAGTTGTTTTAGTATCGAGTCACAATTCTTTTAAGATATCAAGCAGTGTATTTCTGTCAACTGAATAATAGGCTTTTTTTTTTTTTAAATCCACAAAAGTAATTACATATTTTAAGTTCCTGATTTCCCCATGCCTATTGTGTTCTTTAAGTTTAATATTTGTTCTGCACATGACCTTCCCTTCCTAAAACCAGCCTGATACTCTCCTAGTTGTTTCTCAAGTATTTCTTCTGCTCTTTTTTAAAGCGCCTTAGACTTAGATCTTATAGGTCACTGGTAAGAGGGAGATTCCCGTATAACTGCTAGGGTCTGTTTTCTTCCCTTTTTATGTAATAGATGTATTAGTGCAGATGTCTATTCTGGTGGTAAGCTCTGTGTCGTCCAGATTTCTTTGAGTATTTCTGATAGTCATTGTATCGCGTTGTCACTAGAGTACTTCCATAGTTCAGCAACTATATTATCCTCTCCAGGTGCTTTATTATTTTTAAGGTCTTTTATGATTTCTTTCATTTCTTCTGTGGTTGGCAGCTTTGAGTCTGGTGGTGTTGGGTTTAAAATATCGAAATTAAATTTTTCTTTCGATGGATCATAGTTATACAGTTCTTCAAAGTATTCGGCCAGTATTCCATAGTTCTCTGTGCTATTATATGTAGTTTTCTGCGTTTTTGGGTCCGTGAAAAATAGGTTAGGTGGAGTGTATTTCTTTAAGCTACTTTTGAAAGTTTTGTAAAAGTCCCTAGCATTGTTCTGTTTGAAGTTGTAGTCTATTGATGTTAGTTGGTTTGGTTGGGTTGCGTTGTTAAAGGGAGGAGACCAGACAGCGAGGTCATCGGTCTCATTGGATAAGGGAAGGACGGGGAAGGAAGTCGGCCGTGCCCTTTCAAAGGAACCATCCCGGCATTTGCCTGGAGCGACTTAGGGAAATCACGGGATACCTAAATCAGGATGGCTGGACGCGGGATTGAACCGTCGTCTTCCCGAATGCGAGTCCAGTGTGCTAGCCACTGCACCACCTTGCTCGATGATGCTAGTTGGTCTTTCATGTATTGTACTTTGATAAGGCCATTTGATGCTTGCTTCTGGGCTTCTTTTAGGGAGTTCCTATTTTTACCATTTTTATTTGCATTCCATATTTTCCAAGTTCGTTGTCTTGTTAGGATTAGTTCGTCACACTCATCATTCCACCAGGCATATTTCCATTATCTGGTAAGGAGAATGGTTCCTTCTGCTGTCTGTACTGTGCCTTTTTGACGTTGTGTCCCCTGTTTTGAGTGTTCTCTTTTCCAAAAGTGTCCTGAAATTATATTCTTTAGTTAATTTCTGAGTGTCAAACTTTTTAAGTTGATATTGGCTCTTTCTTTTATATATTGGGCTTATTATGATTAGTAACATTTTTACCATCCCTAAACCCAAATATAGTCCCAACTTATCTATACGTGGTCGTTACCAACAGTTTCGTTGTGGTTGTTCATAATTGGAACAATCTTCCCGAATTTTCGCTTCAGTTATGTTCATCATCGAGATAAGAATAATTTCGTCTTTTGCAACCTAATATTCATTTTGTTTCTAACCAAACATGTTTTGCCTATCTGTACCAGACTTCATTACTGGTTTTCATTTTTCTAATCCTTCCATGTATCCGTGGGTGCTTCGGTAGGCTCTAGATTCACATAGTACAAGTTTCCGCTGATTATAAGTGACATTTATACAGCTCACTACACACAGTCTTTCCAGTTGCACACTGCGCATCACGGTACCCATCACTTTCTCGGTCTTCCTCGTCTCCCCCCAACTGGATTAAATCTTATTAGGAGATGTTATCTTCCTCCACTCACAGTTTCCGTTTCTCCTACTTTCTTCTATTTTATTGAGGATATTAAATATATTCAGTTCTTTTCTATCTTACGAATTTAGAAACATGGCAGCTCTGGTGCTATCCTTTATTTCTCTTGCTCATCTCTGTTGCTTGTATGCAACTTTCAGTGACTTGTGTAGACAGGTGAAACTCGTTTGGTTGGAAATAGATGAACATTCACTAGCAAAAGAAGGAATTTTTCTTCTGTATGTGGCAAACTTAATTTTATTCATTGTTAACATTTTCTTACTTAAAATTACTTCTTTCACTACAGAAATGTTTACTACTGCCAAGCTCGATTTTTAGAACTATTACAATTACGCGTGTTTACATTATCCTCAAGCACCAAAATGATACACGAGCTCTCACAAAGCAGTCACTACATTTATGATGCCACGGCAATAAAATTACCACATAAAATTGGATTTATTTTCCAAAACGCATCGTGTGCAAGGGAAATCATTTAACGAAAAATTGCATGCAAATGTGGTATGTATGAAACTGCTGTTACTATATATTCAGGCTTTTATTTACCATTCTTCGTGTTTTAGTCTTATTATCAGTTTTATCACTTACATCAATTACGTCATCTCAAGGATGCCTAGTTAGGTGTAAGATGGGCCTCTAATTCTGCTACGTAAAACGAACACATAAATAAAAATAAATGAAAAGGAAAATATTCCCTATTTGCTTCAACAGTTGTCCGCACCGCTAGTACTCGATCATGCCGTTCAGGTAGGCATTGCTTACGAGGAAAAATGTCAATCCTAATATCAAATCTTTCCACAAGCTCAATAGAAATGTAACGAAAGTATTCTTCGGTATGACGCAACAAAACATTCATGACGTCCTTAGAAACTTTATTGATGCGGTCCTCTGTCCACAGACTAATTTGACGCAGCTCTCCACACTCGTCTATCCTGTGCAAGCCTCTACACATCTACATAGCTGCTGTAACTTCTATGCTCATTTGTGTAATCAAGCATTGGTTTCCCTCTACAATTTTTATCCGCCCATCTCCTGCACCCACAGTTCTTTCCAATACGATTCCTTGATGCTTCAGGATGCGTTCTCTCAACCTACCCAGTGATCATTTTAGTGATGTTTTTCTCCATGATTCTTACAAATGGGAAAAATGTGGTTTCCAATGTAGTCGAATACTTCCTTGGTAATTGGTGTTGACTCGTCCTCCGTTAGCAATACAGGAATAGAGGAAAACATCTTGTACAGCTTAACAACCGGTTCACAAGGGATACCACAAAACTCATCGATATCATTAACAGACCTCTGTACCAGTGCTGAATTAATGTTTCCTCCAGGCTCTTCCAAGTATTTTAGTGTTCCGATGGATACCTCTTTGTTACTCAGAAATGTTTTGTAATGCCATTGTCTCACTTTCCTTCAGCTATCGGGTTCGGACTTTTCTTATCTCTTGGAAATCAACAAGCAATTTCCTTGGTGTAAATATTATCTCTTCGTCGTCTTGTGTCTCTTGCCCATTTAATTTCATTTCTATCACATTGATATTCAAACACATATCGATACCTAATCTAACTATTGTGTTTTTTTTTCTTCTTTCTCTCAGTAACACCCAAAATCCATCTCTCCACCGCTATGTGGGCAACCCTCAATTTTTTTCGACGGTTTTCTCCATACTTTTGTCTGCAAACTTTGCGTTTCATACAAATCAGAACTTTGTTACCCAAAGCTCCATTCTGCTGATTTTTATTATGTCTTTTATCAACCCATTCCATCGTTATATGATTTAACTTTTTCTCTTAGGCTCTGGGTATACCATCAGAGCAAGTACTAATTTAAAGGGCTTCCTTTCCACAAATTACTAGTTAATTCCAACGATCATTAGGAACTACCTCTTGTTGCGTTTACCAATGGAGTTACGTATAACGCAATGTTTGTTCCACTCATTTCTGACAAAGTCTCCGACGGCAGAAATTAAATCCGCAACTGAACTGTATCTATACTGCGATTTTTACATTTAGGTGACCTCATTACCCACAATCCCTGCATACCAGTTGATTCTTACAAGTAACAGTTCTGTACTCTTACTTCAAAGCCCTTGTACAATAGTTACTCCGGGGATGGAGTGGCAAATGGCAGCGCCCTTTGTCCTTAGGAACTGCTGTCTATGTTTGCAACGTGAGACTGGGTCGCTTATTGTACCATCATATCTTAGCGCTGTTTCGATAGTCGAAACTTTCCGCGTTGTAAGCCCTTTCGGAAGGCGAAAAAGTTAATTCTCCTTTTTTTAAATATCTACATACGAACAGAGAATGGAGTCGTCATATTTGGTGGCACTCGTGTACACACACACACACACCCACACACACACACACACACACACACACAGTGCTTTGTCAGTGTTGGATAAGCGTTTCTGGATTGCTGTTATTGGCTCTGAGCACTATGCGACTTAACTTCTGAGGCCATCAGTCGTCTAGAACTGAGAACTAACAAACCAAACTAACCTAAGGACATCACACACATCCATGCCCGAGGCTGGATTCGAACCTGCGACCGTAGCGATCGCGCGGTTCCAGACTGTAGCGCCTGTAACCGCTCGGCCACCCCGACCGGCTGATTGCTGTTATTAATTACTGTGTTATCCGAGTACTCAGTATTACTGTGTAAGTCTACTACTGCATGGTTAGAGGATTGATAATTTGTACCCTTTTCGTTTAGATACGGAGTTTGTTCACTATTTTAGTCTCATTGTAACTAATTTTCAGGATACTTTTTAAATTCTTGTAATAAGATAATGCATTACACGTATAGTTTAAGCTGCACTAGAGACCAATAGTAAAATGCTATGAGTAACCACAGGAGAACAGACGGAGCTTATTGCATCGTACAGGCCCAGTGTGTCCTACGCATTTGCGAAGTAAGGCTGCTCGTTTAAGGGTCCTTTGTAGTGTGAACTCAGGGATACTAATGCCAAGGTTTCGTAGAATATTGCCAGGTCTTCGCTGAGATTCAACTTCAAGTTTAGCAAAATGCTGTGAAGAAACAAATCACCTTATCCGAGAAAAACCAGAGTGTAGGCAGTTACGAGGACGTTAGGAAAGGTAGCGGCAGTTCCTGTAAGTGGCTGCAGGTTCTGTCGCTGAAGTTGCTAGTGCAGGCGCCGTGGAATCCGCTAATGGGTCGCAAATCAGCTGTGAAATGACGGAGTTCCGGTCGACGCCACCCCCCCCCCCCCCCCCCCGAGTGTGGGCGCCGGCCCACTCCACTCCATCCCCCTGCGGAAGCCACTCGAAACTTGCGCTCACAGCGCTGCCTTCCCCAACATATTTCACCGTCGAACTCTGTCTTCTCGCCCTACAAACTTATATAAACTATCATTGGAGGGGTTCTCATTCCATAGCATTCATTTCCCGACATTCCGCAGGAAGTTTTCCTGACAACTTTTCTCAGAAAATAATTTCCAGTTTGGGAGCTTATAACATTCCACGCCTGCCCCCCCCCCCCATCTCGAAATGGTCGTGTGGCAGAAGTTACCATTCTTCACAAGTGAAACGAAAACACGTTCCTCTCGTCACACGACACTCGATCTGGGCGTCGGAAACAAGAAGCGGTCTCAGAAGTGGAACCAGAGCTGCTGAGGTACACTGAACTGTAGCCAAAACTGACCATAACATTATTTCAGCAAACATATAATCACAACGAAAAATGGGAAAAAATTGAAAAATACATTAACTAACATTGAACTAGGTCCACAGACCAGCAAATAAATTCTGATTGATAACACACTTCGCCTGCAACTTTAAACATATTTATTGACCAAAATTACAACTCTCTGGGGAGAGCAACTACAGCTCAGAGACGTTATGAATAACAATAAAAACCAGTCAATACTCACTAACCAACAAAAATATAAAAATTATAGCAATTAATAAGGTCACGATTGATGAGGTGTTTCCAAAAGCACCATAGCTGAATGAAGATGCTTCGCCTGCAACTTTAAACATATTTATTGACCAAAATTACAACTCTCTGGGGAGAGCAACTACAGCTCAGAGACGTTGTGAATAACAATAAAAACCAGTCAATACTCACTAACCAACAAAAATATAAAAATTATAGCAATTAATAAGGTCACGATTGATGAGGTGTTTCCAAAAGCACCATAGCTGAATGAAGATGCTTTATCCACAACTATCAATTTGACGTCAGTACAGACGTATCTTCATGGTTTTGATGGACAGTTGCGGAATCCCAGTATCCTGAACTTATCCACGTTAAGAGTCAAACCACACTGGTGGACTGTCATAATACGTAAAACTGGGTACAATCAAAATATGGTTATCAAAATGTACAAAGCATGGGTGTCGAATGACCCAGGTAAGATATTTACAGCATTCGGTAGACACCAGGTGAATAACACCGATGAAAGTAAAACTTCCAAATCCCGTATTATTTACGTACTTCCGCAGTGATGGTAACATGCCGATGTACAAGCAGCCCTCGGAGGCTACCATTACGCACCAAAATTGCAGTTTCGACTATTTACTCATTAGCTGGAAAAGGTATGCTTCTCTTGGTCTTCACTGTCATTTGTTTTCTAAGACTATCCCAAATAGCTCGAGAACATGTGAGAACATCGTAAAAACGACAATTCTAAAACTCTTTCGAATGTTCAAAAATACTCTTGAAGCCAAAGACGTATTCAATAATATCCCAATTTGAAGTAAAGCACTCTATCGCTCTCTTATTCACGTTTTTATAAAACAGTGAGATTATTCCAAACCATTCGAAAACATTCCAAAACATTCGAGAACATTCCAAACTTTCAAAAGTATTAGAGTACATTAAATAAAACTTTGGAACTTTCTAGAAAATTTCAGAACATTTTAAAACATTCAAGACCATATGAAAATGTTAAAGGACACTCTGGGACTTAGAACACCCTGGAGTACGGTATTACATAACATTCGAGGGCATTTCAAAATACCAGAGAACATTCTCGAACTTTCTGGAAAATGGTAGAATATTCTTTGTGGAACACTGGAATATTCTTACTTGCCTCGGCCACTTCCGTACTCGATTCGCAGCTGCTTCACTGGTTTGCACGTGCAAACCACGGTTACATTTATTTTTTATGTATTGATTTCTAACTGGATGACGAAGGACGTCACGTGAAGCCAAAGCCTAAAAAAGCCAGCTGGAGAAACAAAGTACTACTATAATCGACAAAATAATGGTAGAGCACAGTGTGGAAAATACTGCACAACTGAAATGAAAACCCTGGAATCATCTCACTCGTGACGAAATGCGAACTATGATAACATCCGAAATTTTACAAATTCGTTTGTAGCCATGATGGTCTCTTACTCCTTGATATGTGCTCATGCACTTCATCAAGCACTCAAAATCTTCAGTGGACAATAAACATATTTACTGCAGCTGGGAGAAAGATGTTTATACCATAAAGCGCTCCACTACCGGCACAAATTAACACTTGCATAGGAAATTTTTGCTTGCAGTTAAAATTCGCTTGGCTACGGAGCGGGAAACAGTTCCAGCTACGCTACATGTGAACGTTTTCACCACAGCAGTAACATCAAAACCAGCTTCCATCTTATTACTTCCATAATAATCGTGTTCGGGGGCACCGGACTTTAACTACTGGATCGGGAGATGGCGCATAGTGTATTGTTAAAAAAATTGAAGAGTCACAAACGTCCAGAAGCTAAATACGATGTGATATGTTTTCTGCTGAGAGAATATATCAAGAAAGTAGAAGTGTGAGAACTGTGGTGTCACAGCCAGACACCACACGTGCTAGGTGGTAGCTTAAATCGGCCGCGGTCCTGTAGTACATGTCGGACCCGCGTGTCGCCACTGTGTGATCGCAAACCTAGCGCCACCACAAGGCAGGTCTCGAGAGACTGACTTGAACTCTGCCCAGTTGTACGGACGACAGAGCTAGCGACTAGACGTACGAAGCCTTTCTCTCTCATTAGCCGAGAGACAGAATAGCCTTCAGCTAAGTTAATGGCTACGAACTAGCAAGGCGCCATTAACCTTACAGTGATTGTAATTAGAGTCTCACTTGTGTTCACCATAGAGATGTACAAGAAGAAATTAAAGATAAGTATATGAGAAGCTCCGTTCTTTTCTTCATAGCATTAATTAAGTATCCTGTTCCAGTACTTCACGCCCGTCTGCGTTAGTCTCGCGTGCCTGTTAAGCCACCTCTATCTACAAGGTGTTGGCCCAGCTGCCGACACATCAAGAACTGTACTGAATGACACTGTGAGAAGTGCGTGCAGCATCATCTGCGTGTGGATCCTGAATCGGATGAATGCATAGCTGCACATGGGCAAAATTACATACATGTAGAACTTAAAGTATATAATTAAAAATTCTTTGAAAAATATTATCGTATGAGGAATGGTTTTGATGAAGAAAGGAAGAAAATATTTTTGTACTTTCGCCAAGGGTAAAAGTATTCAGTTCGTTCTTTACTGGCTGTTTTTAGATTGTTCTCTCCGGTAGCATTAGTGGTGGAAATTCACTGCCATCGACGCACTATAATAAATTAATTTTGACAAAATTGATTGATGCTGGAGGAGAGTTGTCACACTTGGGGGCACTTTCACAAAAATAAAGATGAGTTCGATGCTATTTATTTTATTCATATTACTTTACATTTTAATTCAGGCGCGGGAGCCATAGAGCACAAACTGCTCTTTCGGCCGTTCTGCACAGTTTACATTCTATCAGAGATATACGTTTGCACAGATCCTCAGGAATGGCCACAGCACATCACCCACAACACCATTAGCCTACCCATACTGCTATGTGGTAGACCACGATCGCCTCTGCTGCTGAATCACCATCGTCGCAGTAATCAAGCGTTGCCACGACGCTATCTACCTACTAGCCGCCAGATGCCTGGCGCCGTCCAATCATTTTTTTAATGTTTAACAAGTCCCACGGTGCAACAAACACGTTCTCGCTACGAGGTGGAACAGACGGAGGTTAAAAATGTGTAATTTAATGGATTGACTGCAACAGCTATGTGTAGACGACACGGGTATTGTAAGTGCCCTATTAGGAAAGCTACAGTAAACACGATTTTTTCTCAGTCCAGGATATTTTTCTCCACAATAGGTCAAAAATATGGATATTACTGAATCAGCATACCTTCCTTTCGAGTATAACACATACTCCTATACGTAGCACCACACTTGTTGTGCAGTAATGATAAAGAGTCGCTGGAGGTAGTACTACACACCAAAACTCGACTAAAGAAAAGGAGAACTGGCAGATGTATTCATTTATTGGAACATTTGCTAAAGGCAGGTGGTACCACCACACAGAAATACTCCACTACATAAAGTGACTGTCAGGTGTATTGTATATGGTCTCTTGTTGTTGCTCATCTACGTTAAGCATCTGAAATGTCTGCTGGGACATCAGCCTAAATTTTTAATTATGTACCTATAAATCAGGAGGGAATGGCTACCACAGTGACATAAGTATTATACATAAACGCCATATATTAGTAGGGAAACATTTATTTCCCTCAATTCAGGATCTAGTTAAAATGATATAATAGCCATAAAAGGCTTATATCGAAATTGCCTTTTAGTGGCCACTGATTCAGAAGTCGCAACACCCTTCTGTAGTCGGACACAAAACTTGATTGAAGGTTTGACCATGAAAGACGTGGTTGCGCAACTTGCTTTTATGTGTATGTTTTGGCAGTGGCAGCATCAAGGCTTTATAGAAACTACAACGCGATGGAAATGGCTCAAATGGCTCTGAGCACTATGGGACTCAACTTCTGAGGTCATCAGTCCCCTAGAACTTAGAACTACTTAAACCTAACTAACCTAAGGAAATCACACACATCCATGCCCGAGGCAGGATTCGAACCTGCGACCGTAGCGGTCTCGCGATTCCAGACTGCAGCGCTTAGAACCGCACGGCCACTTCGGTCGGCAACGCGATGGAACTCGGTGTGTAAGGTTACGACATCAAACATATTAGTTTCTCCAACCACCACACAGTAAACGCGAAAGGTCTATCTCGTCCAAAAATGATTGGTAGAAGATGCTGGAAATTAAGTTTGTAACGTGCTCCAAGTAGCACGCATAACGTTAGATTTCGATGCTCGTTACTCGGGGAACAACCGGACTTTTCTTCTGTAACGTGGTTGGATGGTGGGAAAACCTCGTGAAACCCGGTATCCAGAAACTATATAACAAAATGTAAACCTGAATGATGCCTTCTGAATCCTGAACTAAATGCGAAAGTGGATAACTAATTAGATCGAGCAAACGATTAAAAAAATTACAGTCATAGGAAGGCGAATTACGAGAGGAAATTATCACACGTAAACGCTGCGGACACATACCAGGTGAGAAGTGGTGCATTTTAATACCTTACAAGAGTTCGAAAACAATGTAAGCAATTATTCACGGATGTAGGGAGGAAGAAACAACGCTGCGGTCACTTATACTCTGGAATAACAAACATGGAATTATTGTACTCATTTCCCAAGTAAAATGAGTAACAAATTTAGGGGCTATAGCGTTGTTAGGCGCACACGAAAATCATGGTGGCAAGATTAAATCTACCCTTCCCGACATCCACATGCCGTCTACCGTAATCAACAAAAGTATTAAAGATTGAATTATTTCACAGCCTTTTTTCCGTGGCAGCATCAGGCTCAGACATTAGGGCTACTGAACATAGATTTAAAGAAATCCCTCATTACGTAATGAGTAAGTTTCTCGAATTCTAAATAATATCGTATATCACATTTATACTCTTAAGGAATGTATATGAATAATTTATAAGGAACGTAATCATGGTCCGAACAGTAGGCCACATTTTGCTTGTAAGTTGGTCACGTGATCAGGACGTCACTTTCGGTTATGACACCTAAGTTCTGGACAACAACTATGTCTACATTTACATCTACATACATTCTCCACAAGCTGTCATATGATGCGTGGCGAGGGAACCGTATACCGCTACTAGTTATTCCCTGTCCCGTTCCACTAGCAATAGGATTGGGGGGGGGGGGGGGGAGAGAGAGAGAGAGAGAGAGAGAGAGAGAGAGAGAGAGAGAGAGAGAGAGAGAACGACTGTCTATATGCTTCCGTACTACCCGTCTTTTCTGTCTTATCCTCGCGGCCCTTATGCAAAATGTGCGTTGGTGAAATTGGAATCATTCTGCAGTCAGTCGCAAGATTTTAGAGTGCGCGTTTCGTAGTGTGTCACACAACAAATACAGCAGGTTACGAGGACGTCCATGCACTCAAAATGATTGGTGAGTAATACATTCAATTGGAATTGTAAACTTATAAAGATAAATGTGCTTCAGGTTTTTTTTCTCGTTTTCAAATCATGTAGATTTCTCTGTAGTGAGAAAATTTCACAATGGTTTCACCGTCTCCACGCACAGAGGAAAGGCAGAATGGAAGAAGTCACATAGGGAGTCATGGTGTTCTTTACTTCAGCTTTGGTTTTCTTCACTATATATAGAATTCGTAGGAACGCACCAATTTCGTAGTTACGGAATGAGTTTCAGGAAATGATTGAGGAATAGTGCACTGCAGGACAACTGCTGACCTGTGATGTAAAGCTGCTTTCTTCCCTGCTGTCTGTGGTCTCTCACCACTGTCTTTCACATATGGGACATGGCCCTAGTATCACCGGTGCTGTTATCTCAATTGTGTAGGATGCTCGCAATATGTTGAGGCAGGGAAAAGCACGAATCATAACTGCGAGTTATAACGAGGAAGCCTCTGGCACCCAATGCCAGAAAAGACAGACTGTCTCCGTATACACGGGCAGTGGCTGCCTGAGCGTTCAACTGTCGCGAGGAAGTGACTCGCATATGGAGCGACCAGCACATCGTTACAGCCGCAGAGGAAACGGCACGCTGAGCTGGCGTCTTAGGCGCGCCGAACTGAATCAACAGCGACCACGGAGTCGATACGAGGTGGCGGGCGCTTTCTGGAGGCCTTATTTTATGATTAACTTTGGGATAAGATAATTGTCTGGGACAGAACTCTGCTTGATACTACTGATGAGCTTTCCACTTAACGCCTCAAGACGTCAACGATCACAACAGGCCTACGCACGGTAGTTGACTACGGAAGATTGTACTCGACCTGTAGGACGAAATCTATCCCCATACCCTAAACAAGGTCGCTCCCCAATACGCCTTAGCCATTACTTATCGCCATACAGAGGTACCAGCAGCACGCCTAGCCGCCGAAACCAGGAGCACGAAAAGGTCGACCATCAGTAGGTGATGCCACCTCAGATATAAATTCTCCATGGGTAACAGTCACCAGGATGTCAGGAAGTCTCCCTGACGTCATCATCGAGGCGAATCTCACTGGGCGCTAGAAGATTCAGAGGCTTCTTTTTCTGTAATATCGATTTCTTATTGTCTTCAGCTAAAGAAGACTGTGTTTCGTGAGACAAAAGCGATTGTGCTGACGGTCGCAAGTGAAAAACACGTCCGGCCGACAGGAACATGTACTGCAAGATTAACTATCTGCGACAGAATGCAGGCTCTAGAATTAGGCGCTTTATCAGAATGTAGCCATAATGTTATTCTCAGATGGGACTTCTTGCAAGCATCAAAATCAGTCACAGACCGCTGAGATCATAGCTCCAGACTGACGAAGTTGTTACAACAAGCTTGCATTACAAAGATTGCGGCTGTTTGCCGTTGAAAACGTTTTGTTCCCCGGTCATCAATAACACAAGTTCCAGTCTTCAGTCGAGATGCTCAGTCAAATTGACAAGCTTTTGTCAATTCGAAGAAGCTATTCAGACTCACAATAGATATGTGCATGTTATAACAAGAATTGTATGTTGTCAAGGAGAACTTTGGATGATTAATTGTTATGAGCAGCCGCTACTCATCCCTGAAGGAATGTGCTTAGAGACATCCAAACCAGTCCATGAAGTGCAGATTAGCGTCACTGACGGAGAATCGTATTCCCCTACTACAATAGACAACGCTCGGAAACAGCTACGATCAACAGCCCATGGGATCTTGTCTGACCAAGGAACAATGTCATCGATTTTCGGATGTTTTCAGAGAAGCAGTGGAGAAAGGACATGACCGTATAGCCCATATCATCCAGCAGTGCCAGCGCTAATACAGTTATGTCACCGAGTGAAAAAGATATAAACTGGGAGAAACTGGAGAAGATGCTGAAAGATGATATCACTGAACCTTTAGAGGGTGCTCTCCTGTGATTCTTGTAAAGAAGGACGGCACTCGGCGCTTCTGCAACTGAACGGAATTATGACGAAAGACGTCGATATATTGCCTCGCATTGATGACACACTAGAGTACCTAGAAAGAACGAAGTATTTCTCTGCTCCAGCTCCTCTCGAAAGTATGATTCACAACTTGCTTCGATACCTTAAATGGACAACTTGTCTTCGTTATCTCAATAACACTGCCGTTTTCCTAAAGCATTTGAACAACATCTAAGCTGCCTCACAAATGTGTTCAGACTGCGTATCTCTACCTGAATCTGAAATACTTCCTCTTCGTCGTCCGAGAAGTAAAAATCTTGGGGCTCCAACTGAATGGCAATGAACTCCATCTCGATCTAGAGAAAATAAGAGCAGTCACAGATTTTGCTGGGAGCAATTTTCTCGAAATGTGCTCGTTATACCAGCGATTCATAAAGGACTTCTGTAGTAAGGTACGTCCCTTGTAAGAACTACTGCAGAAAGACGCCAGATTTTTCTGGAAAGGGGCACAAGTAACATCTTCTAAAGTTCTATGGTTGTCCGACGAAAATGCCGAGCAGAACATCACTCCGATACTAATGGTTTTGGAACAGGGACAGTTGCAGTGGCATTCAAGGAAGGTGCTGAAAAGGTGATACCTTATGCTTCCAGAGTACTCTCCATGTCGGAGATGAACCACACAACAACTGATAAAGAATGTCTTGCAGTTGTTCTGGCCATCAACAAATTACAGCGGTATTTATTTGGCCAACCATTCACCACAATGACAAACAATCATTCTGTCTTCTGGCTAACAAAGGATCTGTCAGGTTATCTGGCGAGATAGGTACTGAAGCTTCAGGAGCACAATATCACACTGGTATACAAAATAGTGCGCGAACGCAAACTCGCAGACTGCCTTTCAAACATCCTTTGGCAGAAGACAGCAACATGTATGAAATCTCTGACACTGCTGCATAAAATGACGTTGCTGCTGAAAAGAGGGAAGATCCACTACTGCTGAAAACCTTGAAGGAGGAAAAACCGGCCAAAGGAGATTTCCAATTAATTAATGGCACATTTTTTAAGATGAACTATGATCGAATGGAGCAAATACAGTTTCTCGTCATCCCAACTCATTTATGGCCAGCTATCCTGAAGTTTTTCTCGACACTCCAACATCTGGTCCCCTGGAATTCGTCAATACTGTGAACAGAATCCCATACAGCTATCATTGGCAAGGACTCTACCGATCTGTTAGACGCTATTTTAACCACTTAAGGCATGTCGACGACGGAAGCCCATGCCACAGTTAGCTGCAGGGTATTTGGTACTAACTGCAACATCATTTGACCGAATAGCAATCGACCTCTTGGTAAGATACCTGAAGTCGAAAAATGGGAAGCGTTGAGTAATACCTTGCAGTGACTACTTCAGAACCTTCGCCGTCACTAAAGATACAGCAATCGCCAAAGATAAAGAAATTGGGAGTCCCTTGTTGAAGACATCAGTTCGAAGCACGTAGCATACCGCGTGACGAAGTAAAGAACGATTTCATACCACACCTAGGTCCAAACCCCACCACCGCGATTGCAGTCGTGCTAGTTAGCTCCCGCCCCATTCTCAGTGAGAGCCAAGTTTTGCTGCTAAGCAGTCACGCCACCTTGTTTTGTAACTATTAGAAATAGCGGTTTCGATTGAAAATCCCGCATTTACCCAAATTTATAGGCATAAATATATGTTTATGGTGTTAGTGGAATGTTGTGGGTAAAGGTATTTCTGATTCATGACAATGCGCGGCCTCATTAATCAGCTCGAATGACAAAGTTGTTTATGCACTGTTATTAGGTTATTAAATTTAGTAGTTTTCAACGATGTCTCGGGCTTTTTCTGGTCAAATAACGGTTTAACGCACTTTCGGAAACTTTAGTTCACTCTGTTTCATAACACAGTCGTTTGTGAGTTGTAGTCATTTATTAAATTTAGTACGGTAGTTTTTAGCCGGAAACGCCGGCGTTTCTTACTGTTTTTAGTGAAATATTTCAGTAAAGACTTTCGTTCGTTGTGTTCAGTTTCGCCGAATGTCCCAGTGGATGCTTGGATTTTTGGTTTTAGACAAGAAATTGTGTGAAATTATTATGGTACTGGTATTAGTTGTGATTTAGTGGTATTAATAAACGTAGTTGCCTTGTTAGTCGAGAGCTACATTCGAGATCACAATTGCTAGATTTTTAAATCGTTCTCCTGTAGTAATTGAACTTAGGTAACATAGACGTTTAGGTTTTTCAGTAATTGTTAACATTTTACCATGAGTGTGAAGTCTGGGCTTTGACGCAGATTTGTGACTAGTGGGTTACTATGTGAGATTTGTTATAGCGAGATACTCTCCTGGAAATGCCGTATCTGTAGCAGAAATAAATTGATAGTGGAGCAAGAGCGTAAGATATGTGCCCTTCAGGTGCAGTTACAAAACGCAAAGAAGGAGCTAAAGAGGCTGAGGTCGGAGAGGGGCGTTGGATATTGGGATGTGGCAGTTGGTAAGAAGACAGCTTAGAGGAGGAGATATTAACCCTAGCATGCATGGTGCCGAAAACACACATGAATTCATATGCAGGGCCTCCACGGCCCTGCCCTAATTTAAAATTTTCCTCTTTTCATATTATCATTCTTTGGAGTTAAATTTATTTCTGTCAAATTTATAGTCATATTGAAGGATTCCTAAGATACAGTAATTTTTTTAAAAGAACTCTAAGAGTGAATTTTTATTAGGTACATACATTTACATACAACATATACAAATAATTTTATTAATTCACTTTTAAGTTGCAGTTTACATTTTATAACATTTATTACAACCAATTTCTTCAATTAAAACATACTCAGTATTCACAATATTACGTATAAAGGCCATATTTTGACAAAAAGTTATTAATCATTGTTCACATAAAATTGCATTTTTCTTAGTTATCAACATGTGACAAACAAGAAGCACAAAGAACGCCACTATGTTCCTTACAAATGTTGGTTTTACACTTAATGCATGTCATAGCACTTTTCCTGTATTTATTATATGGACAATAACTGCATCTCCTTCTTTTTCCTGAAACAGGTAGTTGGTTCGGCAATATGACATCTTTTTGAACACCACATTTTTGCATGGCATCAACGATTTTCTTTGGAAGATTAGGGATCTGAATGCGAAGTTCCATTAGTGGCCTTACTATTTCCTTTGCTAAATCTCTTAGGAACAAACGCCTTTTATCACTTCTTCCACTATGATATGTCAGATGTTGGGCGGAAAATAAAACTTCACTGTTCATTGCTGCGACGTCCATCATATTCATCCATAATGCAAATGGCCATCTTCTTGTTTGTCTCTTGCAAGTGTAATAACGAATTTTCTGGTCCATTTGATCTACTCCACCCTTCGTAAAGTTATAGAACTTTATTATATCTGGTTTCTTTTTTGCATGAGTTTCATCAATGTTTCTGTGTGATGCATTGTGCTAATGAGAACTACAGACTTTTTCTTTTTGGGAACATAACTCACCATTGTAATGTCACCTCTAAATGCAAACAAAGAGGAATGAATCGCTCTTGAGGCAGATGGTTTCATCTCATGAGGATTGTTCCCACCACTGTAATTTGCTTCTGAAGCATCTCTTCTGCCAGCTGCACACTAGTAAAGAGGTTGTCAACAGTAATATTTTTTGATGATCCTTCAATGCTTTTAGTAAGATCTTTCACCACATTCAATCCAAGATTTTTCTGAATTGGTTCATGGGGCTTCCTTCTCGTGTAAACAATTCCGTCTAAAACATATGCAGATGTAGCATCACATAACCAAAATATTCTTATGCCATACTTGGTAGATTTAGAGGGCATATACTGGGTGAAGCTGCATCTTCCACGGAATGGGACTAGCTGTTCGTCAACTGTGAGGGAATCATTGGGAATCATTCTATTCCTACACTTGTCAAGAAATAGTTCCCATACATAGCGAACAGCTGCAAGTTTGTCATCTGCAGATCGAGCTTCGCAGGTACGCCTGTCATCAAATCTAATCATCCTCCTTATATCCTCGAATCTATTTACTGACATGGTGGCCTTATATGTAGGATTTGCCTTTTCATCCAAGAATAATTCTCTAATAGGGCATCCCAACTTTTCTCAACACCAGAAAGCAGTAAAAGGCCAAGAAAACCCTCCATTTCGGCAAGCGAAACGTTTTTCCACGTTTTACCACGTAAAGCAGCTACTCTTCTGCCTTCAATATTTGTGCAGTTGATGATTTCCTCTAGTATTTCCTTGGAGATGAAATAGTCCCAGCCATCCTTAGGTTTACAGGTTTTCAAACCACGGGCTGGACCAGGTACCTTCTTTACGATATTATGGACAGGCGTGCGAAAAGTTGCAGCAGGATCTAATTTCCAAATCATTCCATTCCGACTAATGTATGTGTGGTCTTCTATACCTTTTTGTGGTGTTTCTTCATTTTCAGACTCTGATGAAGTAATATTATCGGAAGGACTGTCACCTGTCTCAATATTCACATCTGCAGGTTCATTGGCTGATTCTTCACTACTTGCATCTTCAAAAATATTTCCTTCCTCGCAAGAATCATCTTCTTCAAACCACTGAGCCACAACACTTTCAAAATTAGCTGCATTTGCACGTACTGACTCTCTTGCTTTGCGTGTCGAAGCCATAGCAAAAGGAGTGTTTCTCGAACAGCAGCTTGTGCAGCACTAAACGAGTCATACTCGTAACAATATGGGCTTTGCAGCAACAAACAAGCTACAGTAACAATGAAGCTGACAAGAGCAGCACAGGAGAACAATACTATGCAATAATAAAACATTTGATAGTAAAAAGATCAATAATACACCGACTTCGCCAATATGTGAAAGTAATGTGTATTATTTTTTAGTTATACTATTACTACTACAGCTACTGCTGCTGTAGGCACTCCTGTTGCTGGAAATACCACTACAGTTATTGTTGTATTAATTACTGCTCCCAAACAAATGTTGAAGACAGTATAGGCTAAAGAATATTTATAAATGTGTGAGGGCTTCTGAAGCCCTGCTTATGCATTCACGGTGTATGGGTAAACGTATTGAATTATACAAAAAACTTAAAAAGGTATCTCGTTCAGACTTGATAGGAGGAATGTCACTGTGTTAGTGAAAGAGTACTGGAAAGCAGTTTGAAATCAAACAAAAAATTACACAATTTTTTAGAAATGAAGACATACAAGGGCCTCGGAGGCCCTGTATATGCATCCTTGGGTTAAGACAGTTGTACTTTGGGTATCACCAATAGATTTGGTCAACTGACAAAGTTTAGTGGAGAAGAGCCTCTCGTAGCTGCAGGTGTAGGAAACATGCAACAGACGTCAGCAGTTAGGGAGCCTAAGTCAGTTGCAAATTCTAATAGAAAGAAGAAGGTTCTGCTACTAGGTAGTTCGCATGGAAGAGGTGTAAGCCAGCAGTTGCAGGAAATGTTGGGGAGTGAGTACTTTGTCACCACCACTGTGAAGCGTAGTGCAGGGTCGGCACAGGTGATGTTAACATAGGGAAGTTACGTACGAATTTTACGAAAGAGGATCAGGTAGTGACAGTGGTTGGAGCTGGGAATAGTCTTGATAGGGACGGGAAGTATTATTTAGGTTGTGACCGGAAAAGATAGCTATTGAAACTGGTGGCCTAAATGTGCACCTCGTGCAACTGATTCAGTGTCATGATCGGCATCATCTTATTGCTGTTGTTAGGCGTGTTAACATGGGGCTTGAGAAGGTACTGATGGCGCAGCGAAGCGTTCACATTGGAGTGGCGCCAATTGAGTCTCTCAACTGATCAGGTTTCACTTGGCATGGCCTGCACCTCAATAGGTATGGGAAGGAAGGCTGACAAAGCTTATAGGTGACATTGCAGTGGGCTGTGGTGGAATGGTTCATGGGAAAGTTCCTGTAGTTTTCCCGTTTTTAGATTGAAGTCAGATGATTGGTATCCCTGCTTAAAGGAAGTCTCCCTAACAAAGATACCACCTTCAACGGAGGTCATTGAAGTCAGATGATTGGTATCCCTGCTTAAAGGAAGTCTCCCTAACAAAGATACCACCTTCAACGGAGGTCAGACAGCCAAGTAGTGATGGAATTATTATATTTCATCAAAATGTAAGAGGTATTTGAAATTAAGTTAGTGAACTGTTTATAGATGTTAACTCTGGCATTAGTGGTATACCAGAGCACCACTTAAATAATGTCACAAATCAGAAGCTTCGTTTGCAAGATACAGATTAGCTGGCTGTTTTTCAAGGAGTTGTTTGCGGAGTGGGGGAGTGGCCATGTACGTAAAAAACAGCATGCCATTTGCGTCAGTAGATGTACCAAGGTACTGCACTGAACAGGTATTTGAATCTTGAGCAGGGGCAGTTGAAATTAGTGAAACTAAACTTCTAATTGTTGTTATTTATAGGTCCACGGACTCTGACTTCAGAGCATTTCTGTTCAAGCTAGAGAGGGTCCTGGTTCACTGTATAGGAAGAGCCAAAAATTAGTTCTATGAGGTGACTTCAATACTAATTTTGTGTGTGATTGTGCAAGAAAAAGGATGTTGGAAAATCTCCTAAATTATATGATCTCATGTAGGCCGTCTTTTTTCCAACCAGGGTGCAGGGTAACATTAGCACAGCCGTAGATAATATTTTTATTTATTCTTCATTACTAGATGGGCATTCTATTAGCAAAAGGGTGAATGGCCTTTCACACCATGACGCACAAATTTTAACTCTACAAGGTTTTCGTTGTCAAACAAATGTTCTACATAATTACAAACTATGTAGAAAAGCTAATCCAACGGCAATAGAGAGTTTTTTTTAAATCTCATTAAGAAACAAGATTGGCAGATGTTTATAGTGCTGAGAACATAGGTGACAAACATAATGCTATCCTTAACACATTCTTCACGCTGTTTGGAAGTTACTTTCCTTTAAAACCTTCTTAAGAGGGTACGCGCAGTAAAAGGCAGCCTGTGTGGCTGACTAGTGGAATAAGGATATCATATAGGACAAAGTTGAAATTATATCAAAATGTAAGAAGTAATCACAACCGATCTAGTGTAGCCCAATACAAACAGTGCTGTAAAGGTGCTTAAAAATGTTCTTAGTAAGACGAAGAGTATGCGTACACAAATAGAGTAGCTAATTCACAGGGTAAAACTAAAACCATATGATCAGTCACGAAGGAAGTGTCTGGTCAGCACCACAAGGTCGATGATGTGAAGTCAGTACGTGGTAACCATGTTTCTCTAACTGATAAATCAGATATAGGTACAGTATTTAACAATCTCTTTGTGAACATAGATGATGAATTAAATTAAAACTTACTTTCTACAGGGAATCGTATAACTCTCTGGCAAAATGCCTTTCTGAGACAGAGACAATACTCCCCCGTAATATTGACAAGGGAGAGACTGAATGAACAGTTAAACCACTGAAGGCTAAGGACTCTCATGGATATGATGGAATGCCCAGCAGAATATTAAAGTACTGTGCTACACATGTTACCCCTGTACTTAGCCATATTTTTAATTTTTCCTTTAGTAATGGTCAGTTTCCTGAACGATTAAAGTACTCAGTAGTAAAGCTGCTTTCTAAAAAGGGAGAAAGGGATAATGTAGACAATTTTAGACCTATTTCTATGACGTCAATGTTTTCTAAAGTTATTGGAAAGGCTGAGTATGTAAGGATAATTGATCATTCTATTTTACATAATCTGTTTGATTTTAGAAGTGGTTTAACAACTGAAAATGCTATATCCTCTTTTCTCTCTGAGGTACTGGATGGATTAAACAAAAGGCATCTTTTTTGATTTAACAAAGGCGTTTCATTTTGTTGATAACAAAAAAATTGCTCCAGAAATTACACCATTATGGAATATGGGGAATAGCTCACAACTGATGACCTCTTACTTTAATAACAGACGGCAAAAGGTCATTCTCCACAGTACTGAGAACAGCTACGATGTGGCATCTGGGTGGGGCACGGTTAAATGGAGAATGGTCCAGGGATCATTGCTGGGGCCACTCCTGTTGCGTATTTTATATAAATGATATGTCCTCTAGTAATCACAGGTGATTCAAAAATATTTATGTTTGCTGATGACACTAGCTTGGTAGTAAAGTATGTTGTGCGCAACGTCGCCATCGTTTCAAATAGTCAAGTTCAAGCCGGCTTATAGAAATTAAACCAACGCTAAATCACAGCAAGACTCAGTTTCATACACGCAGTTCAACAAAAACTGACGTTTTAATTTAACAGAATGGGCATATGATTAATGAAACTGAACATTTCAGATTTCTTTGCCATCAGATAGACAGCAAACTGTCGTGGAAAGCTCACGTTCACGATCTTATTAAAGGACCTAATGCTTCCATTTTTACTATTAGAATGGTTTCAGAAACAAGTAACAATTCGAGAAGAAAGGTAGTCTACTCTGCTTAGTTTCGTTCGCTTGTGACATGTGGTATTATATTTTGGTGTAATTCTTCCCATTCTCAGGGCATATTTTTGGCCCAGAAATGGGTGGTTCGTGCAATGAGTGATGTGAGTTCGCGAACCTCTTGTAGACCCCTGTTCATTAGTCGGGTTCTGATATTTGCATCTCAATACATACATTCCTTACTGTCATTTCTTGTTATCAATATCAGCCGATTGTGAAGAATTAGCAGCTTTCCCTCAGTTAATACCAGGCAGAAATCCAATCTGTATCTGGATAGCACTTCCTTGACTCTTGTGCAGAAAGGCTTGCAGTACACTGCTGCATCCATTTTCAATAAGCTACCACTAAAGTTAAAAAATCCTTACAGTAATCCACGCATTTTCAGCTCTAAACTGAAGAGTTTCCTCGTGGGTCATTCCTTCTATTCTGCCGAGGAATTCCTTAAAACATTAAGCTGACTCCTGTGTTATATTGTTGATTGTGTTTACATAAACTTATGGCTTGGCGTTCTTTTTGTATTTATAAACGTTTTATTTTATCTGTTATTACTTTTATACTGTAATTTCATGACTGACACATTCTATCACCTTGGAGATTTGCTCCTCGGTTTGATCCTAGGGAACTAGACGTGTAAAATAATTTTTTTAAAAAAAAAGAACAGCAAGTACTTCAACGTCTTAATTAGGAAGTTTTTGGACATACTCCTTACAGCCTCAACTTGGCACCAAGTGACTTGCACTTATTCTCGAAACTAAAGAAACTATTGGGTGGAAAATAGTTCGCAAACGATGAAGACGTAAGCAACTGATACTTTGGGTCAAATATTTGGAGGTAGAGGAGTACAACATGGAAACTGAAAAATTTCCCGTAGTAAAATGAGTGCCTTGACAGTTACGGCGACTACATTGGAAATAGGGTAAGGCCTTGTAATTTTGTAAATAAAATTTTGTGTTGTCTTTCGTTTTTATGCAGTTAAAACGTTTTTTTTTTTTACTTTCAGGGAGACCCTCGTATCTGCAGCGAGGCAATTATTGAAAAATATGAAATAAAATCGTCGTAACTACTGAACGTTTGCGTTAGGACGTTCAAACTGCACGGTTGGCCGCGGGGCACGGTGGGAATTAGTATGCGCATGCATAGTTTGGCTTAGCGACAATGCCCACTTTCAATTGGATAGGATCGTCAATATGCAAAATTGGCGCATTCAGGGGCTGAGAATCTGAATTTCGTGATGGAGAAGTCTCTTGACCCACAACAGATAACTGTGTGGTGAGCGATGTCCAGTCACGGAATAATCGGTGCGATATTCCTTGATGGCTCGGTGACTACCGAATGGTACGTGAAGGTTTTGGAAGATCATTTCATCCTCAAAGTAACCCTTATTTAGACGAAATGTGGTTCATGGAACACGGAGCTTTACCCCATCGAAGCAGAAGAGTGTTTGACGTCCTGGAACAGCACTTTGAGGACCGCATTCTGGCTCTGGGATACCCACAGGCCACTGGCATTAGCCTAGATTGGCCGCTATATTCTCCGGATTTGAACAAATGCGACTACTTTTAGTGGGGCTATATTAAAGACAAGGTGTACAGCAATAGTCCCAAAACCATTGCTGACCTGAAAACAGGCATTCGGGAGGTAATCGACAGCATCGATGTTCCGACACTTCAGCCGGTCATGCTGAATTTCGCTATTCGTCTGCTCCAAATCATCGCCAATGATGGCAGGCATATCGAACATGCCATAACCTAAATCAGAGTATCTGTAGTGACGTTTACATGTTGAATAAAGCGTGCACATGCTGTAGTTTGCAGTTAATGTACGTTATTTTCATATAGTTCAATAACTGTCCCCTTGTATCAGTAGCCACGTACGACACGTAATGGTGGGTTGCAGATCGAAGAACGAAGTTAAGAATTAGTCTGATTTTCAAATATCTTAAACAGTCAGGCGCTGCAATTGGCTGGTTGCAGTATATGTATTGGCAATAAGCAGACTGCCTAAGCAGTTATAGTTGGTACGAGCACTGGTAACTGTCACATGTGTTACGCCCACTAATAAATGGAAAAAAGCGTTTTTAATTATTTATCACATTAGTACATGATAATGATCACTGATAGTGGAGAAGTCTTTCCAGTCGAGACTAGTATCAGAGGAATCCCTAATCTCGCGTTGCGACATCACTCACAGGATGAGAACTGCCTGCCATCAATAGAAGAATGGCCTCTCATAACAAATTATTGAGACGCTGACAGACATGCTCTCGATGTACGTTCATGCCAATCAGAGAGACTGGGATACAATACTGCACATTGTGACATTCACATACATTCTCACAATCGCTAGGTTTAAACGACAATGAATACGTTGATCCTGTTTCAACCTGACGATACTCAGGATGACTACGTCAAACAACTCATTACCAGGATCGAAGTAGAACGACAACTGGCTCGCGTAAGGACCCTGAACGTCCAGAAGAAGAACGGAGAGCAGTACACTACCAAGCACTGACCAGTGGGATACAGTCCTGGGGACTTGGTTTGGTTTCTTACGCCTGTACAGGAATTGCGACTATCGGAAATGTTACTGAAGTGCTACTTTGGGCCGTATCGTATCCGTCGTCGCTTGTCAGTCGTCACATATGAAGTCGAGAACAATGACCCGTCATTAAGAAGACGAAAACGCAGAGACGCCGTCCATGATGTCCGTATGAAGTCCTACTAAAGTTCAGCGGTGCAGATTCACGATCGGAGGTTCAAGGAAACTGAAGACCTACTCGACAATCCCGAAGCTTCAACTGGAAGGGCTACCTTCGATGCCAGTCGTAGTGAAGAGTATGCAATACCACGAGCAGAGCGCGAGGATCCGCCAGCGTCGGCATACAGAGAACCTCTGACAAGATCTAGACCCAGGGAGCTGTAGTCGACTCCAAAGAGAATTCCTGGAACAGCGGGTCGCTATTTTACCAGGACAGGGTGCAATGACGCTAGCGCTGGCATCGTTGTTTGGCGTGCTGCGAGTCCCCATTTCGAAACCTACCGCCAGAAATTATTTGTTATTCATTATTTACCATTTCTTGAGTGTTCTTGAACATCTCGCCTTAATGATGTCTGTATATTCTGGAATATTCGATATATTATCAATATCCAGCGTCCTGGAATATTTGAAGTTTCTATAGATAGCTTTACTTTCCGTACAGTAGGTCAGTTACGTTCTGGCTGTAGTTTGGTGTCAGTAATAGACGTGCTTTCGGTTCTAAGTGTCGTACTTAAATGACGATCTTGCTTTCAGATTTGAACTTGATCGTATTTTTGTCGTAACAATATTACAGCTTACAAGAGATTTCATCAAGGCGTACAGCTGCGCGTCACACGCATATCACGAAATCCGATTTAATTTACTTTCTCGGAAACAAATACTTCACATATCACAGAAATTAGGCCAATAGATTTATTTTAAGCTGGGGTTATGGAAGACATCGACGCCTCACCTGAAGACGCCAGAAGCTGAAGGACTACCACCTGGACACAACGAGAGCTGACTGGTGTGGAAATCTTTAAACAGATTAGGATCAGGAGTTGGACGATCCAGAGACAACCTGAAGAGATGGGGCTTCATAACAGAAGATGCGTCCTGTGATTGTGGACAAGAACAAACCACAAGCCACATGCTCCAGTGCCCTTTGTGCCCTACATCCTGCACGAAGATTGATCTCCTGTAAGCCACTCCAAGCGCCTTGGAGGTTGCGAAGTACTGGGCACATGTAATATAAATACAATTTGTGTATATATATATGTACATATTTATTGATGTGTATGGCTACTGTAAATTTGTATGTTTCTGATTCGAGAATAAATAAAGCGTATAAAATATTATTTGTTGAAACAACAGAGCAAATTTTCATATAAAATAATTAAAAGATACTTATAGGACTGAAAAACGAAGTAATTAAATATTATTTTATTCTTTTTTGGTTAGAGAATTGCTGAGTGCAGTATTTCCTTCAGTAAAATTAAACAATTTAAAAAGAGATACGTATCTCCCTCTGTAACCAATTAGGTTTTCAAATAACCTGTCAGAATGATATGAGGAATGTCCTTCTTCAAAACTAGAATTACTGCCAGTTACGCAGCTTCGATGCAATTGCTAGTCTATCGGCATCGCATAATTCCAATGCTGTTTGTAGTGAAGGTATGTACGGTTACGAACACACCATAAATGAATTTGCAACTGATTTCTCAACAGAAATTGAAAAACGATTTTGATACAAACGTATAATAAAATTATGTATATTTCTACAATGTTTAGATGTTACAAACTCAAACTCATTCAAACGAATCTTATAAAGCACATGTCAGAAGAAGACATTCGAAAAATAAATCACCAGCTTCTTGGCGTTTCCAGTCGCACTAAGGCAGTGTGCTCAGTAAGTAATTCCACAAAAACGGATCGAAACGCGAGGAATATCGTCTCACTCTGATACACGCATTATTATTATTAAAATACAAAATGTACCAGTTTCTAACTTTTATTATAATGAAATCGATATTTCTGGACCTGTACTGATGCTGTCGTCTTTATTGTATAGTGATATGTGTGAATCTAAAGCACATAATGTATTCGAGTAACGAGTTATTTTTAACACTTCCTGAAACTTTTAAATTAATTGGCTGAGAAACTCCCATAATTAGTAAACTTCGCTTCTGTTAGTTATTTTGTTTCAGAAGTTCTTTCATTCAAGCTACGACTCCACAAGCGTGATTTCATCTTGGGATATACAAGTTTTAATTAGTTTTCTGTTCCGTTTGCCGTGGATCATTCCGGAACGGGTTACTAAATAATTTTCTAAACTGTTTCCTTTTGTCACATGGATCGAAGTCGACTGTATCGTCATAAAGAAACGAGAAGTCTTCTATGAATATTCAATGGTCAAAGTCATAGAATTTCGTGGTACCGTTAAATGAAGGACAAAGGGAAATATAGGATGACAAATGACACACCAGATGTGGATATTTCCTCGTTCTGACTATCTCTTAGTTCGGAGATGTGGCTACTGATGTTGCATATCGTACTAACTGGATAATTTGTAGTCTTCCTAACTACATTAATATTTTGACCGTAATGAAATGATATGGGCTTTCAGGCTTCCATAAAATTTTCACTGGATATAATTTACCTTACAATAATGAACATATATACTCCGTTACCATTCCATAAGCTGCCTCACTGCGGAACTGAAAGGATACTCCATTTTGTATATGTGAGATAGCACATTTTTCTTGACTCATGTGTCACGAAAAATTGTAGTTGGTGATGTTTTCAACCTCAGTCAGTGCTGGAAAATGATTACGAAGCATCTTTAAGGGATATCAGTAAGTCACACTAAATTTAGAAGTGACGTTAATATTTATTACAGAATTATAAACACATCACATGAGTTGCAATTTTCTTTTTTCTTCATAAACGACTTTACGGAGTAATGTCAGATGTGTTATTGTCCGATTATGCAACTTTCATGGTGGGTTTTCATACATCTTATCGGTTTAAATATGCGCACGCAGAGTTTCATACTTGGGGTGGAATACTCTAATGGTCAGTAAAATTTTCAACACTTCATGGCAGCGATTAATACCAAAATTATCATACTGCTGGTTACTGTGGTCCTAGAATAAACCACTTCATCATACTATAACTAATAACCGAAAATAAATTTCGCCAATCGCCAGCAGACATCACAGTTGTGTGACCATGTAATGCACTATTGGTCCCCCTTTGTGTAAGTGGTGTCGAAAGTTATGACATTTCATTTAAAAATTGCGATGATTGTTCCCTCTACTGCTAAAGGTACATTATATACTCTGAAGAAGGCTCCACAGTCCACACACTTAACATTTACTTATCTTTACTCGGGGTAACTGCTATGAGTGAACAATGCAATGTATATCTGAACAATGCAGTGTATATCTGTTTTTTGTTCACCCACATCCATCAATATGTTCACGATCCTTCCTGGGGGATAACTGAATCGTGATACTAATTGCCGTACAGTCCTTTCACTTTAATAGAGATGGAGTAATATGATATGTTAATAATAACAACATTCTATGTAGCCCTTTAAATACTACCAACGATTTAAGTTGAAAAGCATTCAGTCGTAAGTGTTAATGAACAATAAACTGTTTGAGCGAACAGATCTTAAAATAAAACACGAACTAACTGCAGTTTTCCGAAACAGCATTGATACATCTATTCTGTCACGAAGTTCCTCGAAGTCCGAATGGATATAAGACAAGGAAATACTTTGATCCCAATTTAATGTTATTACACACACATCACAAAAAGTTTTGCATCACCCTGGTTACCAGAACTCTGAAGATAGACTTTGACTGTGGATACTGTCTCACAGACCAAGTCGATTTGGCTATTCAGAGATGTCACTAAACCCGTCCCAAGATGTAGAAAACCATGCATGAGCAACGCATAGTAGACGGAGGGGGTCTGACAGCCGATCAGTTCCAGTCATTCCACGGCTCATGTTGTCTGTAGATCAACCTTCCCTAGACGGTCAATACCGCGGTTCGATCGCGTCCACATTGTTACTTTCTGCCAGGAATGGCCCTCAACGAGGGAAGCGTCCAGGCGTCTCGGAGTGAACCATAGCGATATTGTTCGGACATGGAGGAGATACAGGGAGACAGGAACTGTCGATAACATACCTCGCTCAGGCCGCCCAAGGGATGCAGTGGATGACCGCTACCTACGGATTATGGCTCGGAGGAATCCTGACAGCAACGCCACCATGTTGAATAATGCTTTTCGTGGAGCCACAGGACGTAGTGTTACGACTCAAACTGTGCGCAATATACTGCAAGATGCGCAACTTCACTCGCCACGGCGAGGTCCATCTTTGCAACCAAGACACCAGCAGCGCGGTACAGATGGGCCCCAACAACATGCCGAAAGGACCGCTCAGGACTGGCAACACGTTCTCTTCGCCGATGAGTGTCGCATATGCGTTCAACCAGACAATCGTCGGAGAAGTGTTTGGAGGCAACCCGGCAAGGCTGAACGCCTTAGACACACTGACCAGCGAATGCAGCAAGGTGGAGTTTCCCTGCTGTTTTGGGGTGGCATTTTGTGGGTCCGACGTACGCCGCTGGTAGTCATGGAAGGCGCCGTAACGGCTGTACGATACGTGAATGCCATCCCCCGACCGATAGTGGAACCATATCGGCAGCATATTGGCGAGGCATTCGTCTTCATGGACGACAATTCGTGTCCCCATCGTGCACATCTTGTGAATTACTTCCTTCAGGATAACGACATCGCTCGACTAGAGTGACCAGCATATTCTCCAGACATGAACCTTATCGAACATGCCTGGGATAGACTGAAAAGGTCAGTCATCATCTCACTCAGATTATTTGCTGATTAGCTGTCGTCCGTAGGGAAGTACTTTATTTAGCGTATGGCTCATAACATCACAGAAAAAATTACAGAAACAACACGATTTAAAAAAAAATCACATATGTATAAACAGAGCAATAAATAACAGTTTGTATATAAGGACACCGCCAATTGTAAATTTACACTCACAGAAGAGCAATCACAAGCAGACGTCCAGCTTAGATAATAAATAGTCGATTGCCTCTTGGGTCGCCATTAGGAAATCCTGTGGGTTACCCTCGTGTGCCCTTAGTGGGCATTCCTGCACGATGTGTGTGACCGTCTGTCTCTCAGCGCCACAGTCGCAAGCGGCCGAAGGAAGTTTACCCCATCTGTGTAAGGAGTCGGCGCATCTCCCACAGTTGTTTCTGATGCGATTAATAGTTGACCAACCTTTGCGAGGGCAATCAAATCCTTTTGGTTTACTAAAGATGCATGGCATACTGTGGCAGTTTACTGCTGTTCTGCTCTCCCATTCCTCTTTCCGTCAGTCATTTATTTTAAAGTTGGTTTGGTGCAGAGCCTGTGCGGTCTTTAGTGGAGGATGCCTAGACCGGAGTTGGTTTCCTTGGATGTCGTGAGTATCTTCATGGATTTGTAATTGAGGGTTGGCCATGATTTTTTGAAATTCTCTAACCAGAGCGTGTTCACGGCGCAGGTTAGGAGAGGCTATGTTACTGAGAACGGGCAGCCACACTGTAGGAGTTGGCCTGATTGTGCCTGATATAATACGCATTGTTGCATTAAGTTGGCTATCTACCATGTGTGTGTGTTTGCTGTTGAGCCACACTGGGGCACCTTAAGGTAGATGCTGTGGAGCACCAAGTGGTGCCACTGAGCTTCTGCAATATGTTGTTGCGTGTTTTAAGTTTCGCTGCAGCTTTCGTCAGGTGTTCTTTGAATGTTAGTGTCCTATCTAGGGTAACCCCAAGGTACTTTGGGTGTTTGTTGTGATTTAGTAATTTCCCGTCTAGATAGACTTTTAGTTCTCTGTTGGCCATTTTGTTGTTCAAATGGAAGGCAGATACTTCCGTCTTTGTAGCACTAGGTTGTAGCCTCCATTTTATAAATTACTCGCTGAGAATCCCTAGGTCACTCGTAAGGATATCTTCGGCAGTTTCTATATTTCTGTGGGCTGTTGCTAGAGCCCAGTCGTCAGCATAACCAAATTTGCGCGATCTGGTTGCAGGCATGTCAGCGATGTAAAGGCTGAAAAGGAGGGGCGCAAGCAAGGACAGAGCCTTGTGGGAGTCCATTATTGAGTTTCATCTGTACTGCTGCCGGATGAAAGTACGGGAACGCAGAACGACATATTTCCAGCTGGTGCACTTAATGGTAGTTCTCTGTTAATGTGGGGTTGTATATGACTGACCAAGGAACATCAACCCAGTATTAGCAGACTACCATATTACTGGTAAAGAGCTGGAGTCCGTCACCACGGTGGTATGTTTACGGTAAATATTAAGAAATGATAGGAAATCGAATGAAGTAAAAAAGCGGATTCAGTAGTAGTGAGTCGAATGGGATATAGGTATTTCCTGAGGGTTCTGAGAGAGGGTGGTGTGCATGTACTTCCGAGTATGGTGTTCTTAAGTAGTCATAAAGAAAACATCTGAGACCTTCACTTAGGAGAGCAGGAGCTTGGTATAGCCTTACAGAGATCCTGGTGAAGAAAGATAATATTGTTCTCGAGAAAACCTGTTTGGTAAGATTTAAGAATAGGTATTTGAGGGGGATGTTCGAATAACTCTTGTATCTTCGTTTTATATGTCGCCTTAGCATAATAAGAAAATGTAAGAGAGGCTAGGCACGCACCGAGGCTTATCTTTTCTCTTGTATGTGGAAGCCTTTACCACAGCTTTCGCCTTGACGCTCTCATCTGTTCTCTGCCTTATACTTCTTCCTTACGATCCTGTAATTTCGCCCATTCTTTTCACCATCAAGTATTCCATATCTTCATCATCACGTACTTTCTTCCCCGCAATCTTTCCTTCGATGCAAGTAATTTCACCACAGAATGTGTTCTAGTAAACCTTTGTTCGTCACTTTTATCATATTTACTAATTATTTTTTCGCTTGCTTTCTTAGAAATACGACTTCATTCGTCATATGTCAATTCATTCCATTTTCATCATTTTCTCGACAACCACATTTCAAAACCGCCCAAACCGTTTTCCTTTTTCTTTATAAATGCCCACGATTCGTCGCCATGTCACATAACACACGAGGTTAAACAATTACCGAATCACTTTCTTAATTTTACCGAAATTACTTTTGCTGTGAGTCAATCCTCACTTTTCCAAAAGCTCTTTCACTCACAGATATTCAACTTCTAGCTTCCTTCACACAGCTTCCACTTTCTGTCACCAAGGTATCTAAATTCCTACAAGATTTTAATTGTTTCAATATCTTTACTTCTAACGATGTTTTGACATTTTTTAAGGTAACCATATCCTTAAACACCTTCGATATCACCACTCTTTTATAATTAGTCCGCAGATGATTAAAATTCTTTATAGGTAAATGAGTATTTGAATTGGTTCCTAAACTCAGTGCTCCTCTGATGTAGCTGTTTAAATATAAGAGTAAGATACAGAATAGTAATTGTTCACAACAGTACTGAGCTCATCTGACAATGACGTAAAATGCGCATAATTTGTTTATGTGAGCACCTGGGTACTGTTCATACGACCACAGGGTGGAACGCAGGTAAATGCACCTGGCCGATGCGTTGCCACATACGTGTGAGTCAGAATTTAAACCCAAGGAAGCGATTAATTGTGTAGATCTCTTCTTTAATTTAATAACCTTTGCATAAAAAATACAGCAACGAAAATTTATAGTCACGTCATCATCAAAGAAGCGGCGCACTCAACCAGGATTTGAAGTCATGATGCAGGTAAACTGAACTCGTTACTGGCTCGAGGCACTATCCCTTGAAGGGTAGAAGACGGATCAAGACACACTTTAGCACAATGTCAATGGGATTCATTGCTCAGAAATACTTATCGCAAACTGCAGATTCTTTCAACAACTTTTGCAGTCTGATTAAAGCATACAAAATTAAAACTGTTCCCCGAATAACGAGTACAAATAACATATGCAGGGTCATAAGCATTAATAGAAAATTCTTTCTCCACAGAGTAAACATTCAAAAATTGATTTAGTTAGTTAATTATACAAGAATTACATAACAACTTATCGTCTGAGAACGGTGGTTGCAGTACAATGTTTCTTATTTGCTGATTCTCATTACTCTCGTCTTTCCTACGTTTATCCTCAAACCATACACTTTTGCCATTATCCATCTTAAATGATTTTCACTCCTCTGAATCACCCAACACCGTCTGATCATCTGCGAACTTAACTTTCTTTATCCTTTGTCGTCCCATCATGCCTCTTGCTATTTATAATTTCTAATGATTTGTATGATAAGTAATGAAAAGAGTTGGTAACAAGCACCACCCTCTTCTAAAACAGTTCCAATGTTAGTTTCAACACTCTTCGGCAACCCTTTGTACCGCTTTCTGTCTCGTATACAAATCTTTTATTAGTCTTATGTCGTTTCAGCCTACCCCAAAATCTTTTTACAGTCTTTGCAGGGTACTCCCGTCACCTTGTACAATCCCGAGGCATATAGACAGTCATTCGTCAATAAAACGCTAATGAAGTACATCCCTTACATTGGTAATAATTACCTTTCACCATTTTTGCACAAAAATTTACAGAGTATATGTATATTTAGCAACAGGAGTGGACGAATGTTGCAACACACCTCTGAATTTGTCCTGTTTCAGACTTATGCTAAACGAAATACCGTGTCTTCACAATTTTGGAGGCGTAAGTGTTTCATTTTAGAAAGAAATATATCAGAAGATATCATCGCTTTCGCGATGGAGACTTCAAAAATTAACAGAATGGGTGGAAAGATTTTACTCACTGATTTCCAGGTACTTCTGATGCACGGCGTCGTACTCGTCCCAGACGATGCTTCGGAAACGATTCCGCTCTTTGGAGCCCGCCAAAACCGGCTCCTGCTTCTGATGCTCGTTCGGATTCCTGTAACATCACCGTAAAGTACATCCTCACAGTGTATCGGATATAATATGGTGACGGACGAGTGAAACGGGAAAAAAACTGAAAATGAACAAAACTGCTATTTACAAATACAGGAGTTAGCAGTGGCTTCAACAAAAGAAAGGTAAAATAAAAACATTAACGACCAAAAATGAGCCGGCAAGCAAATTACGTAATAGTGAAATAAGAGGGAGTGTGAGGACGGTGAGGTGGTTAGAAACGAAGCCGTAATTAAGAAGGAAGGAATTATTGTAGTCGTGATCTAGGAACCATACTGAGATAAGACTATAGTGAACTAACTGAACGATGTGGAGAAATGAAACGCAACTTTGTGATTCTTACAATCGATCTCAACACTACTACGATGTGTTTCGTACCTGAGTTTAGCTACGTAGCCCGCTTTGCTTTGCATGAGTTGTGAATGTGATGTCAGCTATCGCAGAGCGCTTTGCAAGTAAAGTCTGTGTGTGGACAAGGCACTTTTCTGGTGGTTGCTGAAGCGTGATGGAGCACTCTCGTGTGAGCAACACGGCCCGCGCTTCGATAAGTGGAGATGGCAACGAAAACTTCTATGCTTCTGCGTGTTGGAAAAGTCGTCAGCTACCTCTTCTTTAATAGGAGGATGAAAATGTTGCTCTTCCTCGCGATACCAATTTGTAAACGCTACATACTTATTCCAGTACCTTCATGGCAAGTATGTCGGGCTACTTTGCGAAACAAGTAAATGTTTTGCGAACACAGTATCTTCCTTAACTATGTTTAATCCTTTGTGGTAACAATCTAGTGAATCTAAAGTCATGATTGAGGCAAATTATAGTTCCAGGTTTGTACTTAATTGCCGTTTGCTAATTAAGTGGTTACATCTTAGCTTGTTTCACCGACAAATAGGATCTCTACACGTTCTCGGGCTCAAACGGTCATCCTTGTTCTCGTTTTCTTTCTTCAGAATGCCTTATATCTCCTTTCCAAGAGATTCTCTGAGTTTTTTTAACTAAAATTAATGTACAATTATGTGTTGTTTATATCTCAGCAACACGTGGTCTCTCATTATGCGTCTTCACCTGTTAAGCATGTGTATTCACTTTTTATATCTGCCTTTGGATTCACCCTCCCATGTATCATTGACGTTGCTGTCGATGAGGTTGCTTGTGTGCTTCAGCTATATGATAGCCGTACAGTAAGTACAAACACAGGGGAGAGGTATCTGTTCACAGGCCAGACAAATGTGTGGTTCCAGAAGAGAGGCAGCAGCCTCTTCAGTAGTTATAGGGGCATCAGTCTCGATGACTGACTGATCTGGCCTTGTAACATCAGCCAAAACAGCTTTTCTGTGCAGTACTGTGAACGGCTGAAAGCAAGGGGAAACTACAGCCTTAATTTTTCCAGAGGACATTCAGCTATACTGTATGGTTAACTGATGTTGGCGTCCTCTTGGGTAAAATATTCCGGAGATAAAATAGTCTCCCATTAGGATTTCCGGGCGATGGTCACTCAGGAGGATGTCGTCATCAGGAAGAACAGAACTGACACTCTAACTATCGGAGCATGGAATTTTAGATCCCATAACCGGGCAGGTGAGTTACGAGATTTAAAAAGGGAAATGGATATGTTGAAGTTCGCTATAATGGGAATTAGTTAAGTTCGATGGCAGGAGGAAAGTGACTTCTGGTCAGGTGAATACAGGGTTATGAATACGAAGTCAAATAGGGGTCAGGCAGGAGTGAGTTTAAGAATGAATAAGAAAATAGGAATGTCGGTAACCTACTATGAAGAGACTAATTTACACGTTATCGTAGCCAATATAGACAAGAAGCCCACGCCTACCACAGTAGCGCTAGTTTACAGTTAAATAACTCTGGATGATAAAGATATCGAAGAAATGTATGATGAGGTAGAAGAAATAATTCAGGTACTTAAAGGAGACGAGAATTTAACTCGGATGGGGAAATGGAATTCGATAGTAGAAAAAGGAACAGAAAAAAAAAAATAGTGGGTGAGTACGGACTGGGGGAAAGGAACGTAAGAGGAATCTCTTTGGTAAAATTTTGCACGTAACATAATTTAATAATCGCTAAACATTGGACTAAGAATCATGAAACATGGTAATACACACAGAAGTCACCTGGAGACACCGGAAGCCTTCAAATTGACTGTATTATGGCTAGACAGAGACTGAGGAACCAGATTTTAAACTGTACGACATTTCCAGAGCCAGAAGTGGACTCTGACCACAATTTATTGGTTATGACGTACATATTAAAATTGAAGAAATAGAAAAACGGTAGGAAATTAAGGATATGGGATCTGGATAAGTTTAAAGAACCAGAGGGTGTTGAAAGCTTCAGAGGGATCATTAGGCAGCAGTTGACTAGAACAGAAGAAAGGAATACAGTAAAAGACGAATGGGTAGCTTTAAGAAATGAATTAGTTACGGCAGCTAAGGATCAAATAGGTAAAAAGACAAGGCCTAATAAAAATCCTTGAATAGCACAAGAGATAATGGATTTAACTGACGAAAGGAGAACCATGGACCTTGCCGTTGGTGGGGAGGCTTGCGTGCCTCATTGATACATGTAGCCGTACCGTAAGTGCCACCACAAAGGAGGGGTATCTGTTGAGAGGCCAGACAAACGTGTGGTTTCTGAAGAGAGGCAGCGGCTTCTTCAGGGCAACTGTCACGATGATTGACTTATCTGGCCTTGCAACATCAAACCAAAACGGCGTTGCTGTGCTGGTACTGTGAACGGCTGAAAACAAGGGAAAACTACAGCCGTAATTTATCCCGACAACATGCAGCTCTACTGTATAGTTAAATGATGATGGTGTCTTCTTGGGTAAAATATTCCGGAGGTAAGATTGTCCCCCATTCTGATCTCCGGACTGGGACTACTCAGGAGGGCGTCGATATCAGGAGAAACAATACTGGCGTTATGTGTGTGGAATGTCAGATCCCTTAATCGGGGCTGTAGGTTAGAAAATTTAAAAAGGGAAACGGATAGGTTAAAGTCAGATATAGGGGGAATTAGTGAATTTCTCTGGCAGAAGGAACAAGACGTCTGGTTAGGGGATTACAGGGTTATAAACATAAAATCAAATAAGGGTACTGCAGGAGTAGACTTAATAAAGAGGAAAAAACTAAGAACGCTGATAAGCTACTACGAACAGCATAGTGAACGCACTGTTGTAGCCAAGATAGTCACGAAGCTCACACCGACCACAGTAGTACAAGTTTATGTGCCAACTAGCTTCGCAGGTGATGAAGAGATGGAAGAAATGTTTGATGTGACGGAAGAAATTGTTCAGATAGTTAAGGGAGACGAATATTTAACAGTCATGTGGGATTGGAATTCGACAGTAGGAAAAGAAGAGTAGAAAAGTAGTAGGTGAATATGGACTGGAAGTAAGGAATGAAAGAGGTAGCTGCCTGGTAGAATTTTGCACTCAGCATAACTTGGTCATAGCTAACACATGGTTTAAGAGTCATGAAAGAAGGTTGTATATGTGGAAGTGACCTTGAGACACTGGAGCATTTCAGATAGATTATATAATGGTAACAGAGAGATTTCGGAACCAGGTTTTAAATTGCAAAACATTTTCAAGGGCTGATGTGGACTCTGACCACAATTTATTGGTTACGAACAGTAGATTAAAACAGAAGAACCTGCAAAAAGCTATGAATTTAAGAATATGGGACTTGGATGAACCGAAAGGACCAGAGGTTGTAGAGAGTTTCAGAGAGAGCATTAGAAAACGATTGAAAAGAACAAGGGAAAGAAATGTGTTTATGTGGTGTACCGTTCTTGGCAAATTTTTATTTGAGATCGCTTAAGGTGAACAAATTGTTTAATCTTTTTCTACATCTTTTCTACCTGATCTAACAGTTTCTTATTCTCCTTCTTTCTTTATTTATTATTCAATGCCTGATGATAATTTTTATTCAAGTTTTTCTTTTGATAGTAAGGGTTATTACATTTCTTTTCTTATAACTGGTTCATTACTTGTTGCCATTCTTGGTGCTACACTTTTATCTTGATTCATTTTTCCTGTTCCCAACATAACTGCTTTACCTTAGTATTTAAAGTTTTTTTCAATTAACATGATTATTTTAGGTTCTTATTTGGAATAACTGTGTTCTATGTTAGATTTTTTCGTAATTTACTTTCTTTTTTCTATATTGTGTTTTGTTACATTTGTTGGCTGTATATAATTTATGTATTTAAATAAATTTTATTAGATATATAGCTTGAAGTCAGATTATTATTAATCAAAGTCTCTTTATTATGACTGAGGTGACGCTTAGGAAGTCAAGGATTACATAGTTTATCTATACAATTTACTACATTCAGAGGTGTTAAGATTTATTTCAGGTATAATATTTTTGTTATTGTTTTATAATACCTAAATGGCATTTAATTGAAGTCTAACACTGAATAAGTTAAGGAAATATTTATATTTAAGTATAGTTATAAACATATTATTTTTTTAGTGAAAATGTAACATTTTATCATACTACAAGTATATATATGTTAGAAATATTAATTTAAGAGCTAATAGAAGAAGCTAGGAACTTTCATACTGACTTTACATTTCCTTAATTGAAATTTCATAGTTTCACTAAATTAATAAAAGTAATATGCCTCTAACTGGCTGCTATTAATATAGAGTATATACTTAACCTAAAGGTTAAAGCTAACCAGAGTAATTCACTTCTGAGTCAATTTAAGATTTATTGATTCTAATCAGAAAATTTTAATACAACCCAAGATTGTAGTTAACTATAACCATTTACACTGCTCATTTAAAAGCTCCTTCGTTGAACTGACGATATGGTCATCCTAAAGGCACGAAAAGAATATTGTTGATATTGCTCAATAATTAAGAGAACTACAGCAATTAGGAGATGTTTAAGAGGGAATGGTATTTGGGCTGAACCTTTTGGGTCAAACCCACATTCATACTGTGATACTTTTCCCCAGTCATTAAGTCAAATGTAATATTTATATCATAAAGAATTAGCTACATTATCAGTAAACTGAAAATATCTAAGAATCATCATACCACATCCAAAAAGTGTCAGTATCAAGCAGCAGCTTCAAATCCGAAGTAGTGGCTAGGAGCCATGATTTTATGGAGTGTTGAAATATAAATGTTGACAGGAAGAATAACTGGCGGCTAAAAGAAGAGATCAGTTGATAGGACACATCCAAGGCATCAAGGAGTCATCATTTTGGCAATAGAGGAATCTGTAGGGGTAGAAGTTGTCGAGTGAGAGTTAAACATGGATACAGTAATCAAGTTCAAACAGATGGAGGTTGCAGTAGTTATTCAGAGATGAAGAGGTATACACTGGATAGATACAGTGGGAGCTTCATCAAGAGTCTCCAGACAGAAGACCACAACAACAATGACACTTTCATATAGTAATTACCTTCTGTGTTATTATGCCATATTAATTTGCTCAGTATTGTATTACATTATATGCCTTCAGGGCACACTAATATAGATGTTTGAATGGTAACTGGCTGCATGGACTATGTCTGGATTCCAATAAACTAAAAATTAGCAAGACTGTTCAAGGATTATCTGTACATAGGTGCTTTCATAAAATGTTATGGGAGTCAAAATTACGTGGGATTACTGTGTGTCCAGCACACTGTAATTAATAAAAAAAGTTCTATATATTTAAGACCCCATATACTGCAAAACATATGTTGTGTGCTTCATGAATTTTTAACATTACGTTTCAAGCCTAACCACCATAATGAGAAAACGTGGACATCCATTCTTAGCGCAAAGTCTCCACTGAATACCTACAACCACCACCACCACCACCACCACCACCACCACAGCGATTAGACTTCTCCTCAGGTATTAAAACGCTGTTCACTTGAAGAGGGTTTTAATTGGATACAAATCGACCGCCCCCCCCCCCCCCATCTCATCACCCTTCTTAGGAATGCAATCTAGTGCACTAGAGGAATCTCAATTTAGATACCTCTTTGTATACAAATGTGGATCAATTCTGAAACTAGTACGAAGTTCTTTTTAAAGTGTGCTGGAATTTGCACTTACTATGTAAAATGGAATTACATGTAATATTGTAATCTCCTTTGGTAAGAATAACGAAGCCCGCAAAGGAAACGGCGATTGTTGATTAGCGGGGAGGGTGGGCTTCGGAACGCCGCAGGGAAGACACAGTGACGGATTACAGGGGTCGCTGGAGAATTTACGGTATTGGAGGTGGAGAAGGGAGGGAGGAGGAGGAGGAACGTTTGCCTCGGGGTAGGACGGGGGTGGGAGGAGAGCAGGCGGTCCAGCATCGGACGGGTGGAATTGAAAGCGGATAGTTTGCGCTGCGGGGTGCGTGTGTTGCGTACATCAGGGCCGGGGCGCACGTGACTCGCGTGCCAATGCGCCGGCTAAGCAGGTAGTTTGGAAACATCCGCCCGCGCCGGGGACCGGTCGGCCGCGGTGGACCGCCGCGCTGCAACTTGGGCCTCCGGGTCTCCTCCGACCTCGGCCGCCAATATGCACAGACCCTCGCCGAATTATTCATGCCCACCGCTAATGTGGGTCGGCACCGAACCCACCGCAAGCAAGCGACACGTGCTCCGTAGCCGCCTGCACAGATTGTCGCTAATGAACGACGCGACACACCTGCTTAATTTCGGCGAGAACAGGGTATCGCCGGGGCCGATCACAAGATCTATAGGCCTGCGAGGGACAGACTGCTGTCCTTAATCTCATGGAACACTTCGCTGTATCTGTGGGTCAGTCAAGGTACCACGTGGTTTAGTCAGTCAATGCCTTTAGTCCTTCCTCCGACGCTGTATTTGTGATGATTTTTCGGTACGTAAGTGTTTGTTATATTATTGCTTGGTACAGAATCTATTGATGTGAGGCTAGGGAGCGTCTCCATCTCCTGTTCTGTCCGTGGGAAAATTAATTACGACTTAAGTAATTCTTTTCATCTGATTTTATGATAAACTTGTGTAATTGATGTTCTGATTTCACTTCTTTTTGTTTCATGCCATTATGTTAAGAAAACTGTAAATAAGTTTCAATGTGAATATTATTGTTTATGTCATATGTCAAGTAATATTGTAATAGAATTGAAATGTAACAAATGTTGACACTGTTGTAAGATGTTTAAAATTGTAACTGTGCGTCTGGTCCATATGTAGGCAATGTGTAGAACTCGGGTGGATACGCGGTTGGTCAGGGAGCAGTAAAAGGTGGATGGCAGGCGAGCGCGGGAAAATGCGCGCGGGCACTGCACGGCATAACGGACATAGTAGTAGTTGGAGTTTGGCACTGGTTTGAGCAACACCTTCTGGAGCGAGGAGGCTCTCCTGGAAGACATAGCTTCACTCAGCCTCGGGTATGCCGTTCCAACGCCCACACAGCATGGCAAAATTCCATAGGCACGAAATGAAAAAAGTATTGCGACGCTAAGAAGAATTAAAGTGCCGATACGTCAAGAGCCTTAGCTGTGGTTGTAAGTGTGCTCTGTACCTCGCCATCTCGCCGCCCGCCAACCGCCGCATCGATACTAGCAGGTTGAAACTTTTAGTACTGTATTCGTATGGATCAGAGAGTGAACTGTGTTTGTTTGGTGCAATAATAACCTAAATTTTACAAGAACTTTTCCATCGTCATTTAATTATCCTCACAACTAACCTAGACAGGGTCCTTTCCAAACGTTGTGCTATCCGAGTGTCCCGAAAATTAAAAATTGTGTTAATAATAATTATTTGCAGAACTAGCTATATTAGAATGGTGTTTAAAGAAATGTTTTGTTAATGAACCAGTAAATGAATAGCGAAGGTCTAACGAAGTCTAAAGATAACTTTAGTATTGATATAGTAATGAAGTTTATTATTTCGAGACAGATTTAAAGGCATTTAAATGAGCAATAAATAAGATGAAAAGAGCAGTAACTTACATACTGGAAATCTTGAATGAATAATAAATTCAGTAATCTTTTTTTTAAATACAGCGATCATAACAGTTTCAGGGTCCCCCCTCATTCATTTGAATTCTGAAGTGTTCTAAATTGGTTTGACCAGCAAAAGTTATTAAAGTCATTTATCAGTGTTTTATGTTTAACAAAATTGACATATTGTGTGTGGCATGAAAGTACAATTTCTAGGGTAACCTATGGCCGATTTTAATCAGATTAATAGAGCATAAAGTTTTGTAGTAAACATCGTAGTGTAGTGTTATGTATTCCTGATTTTTCATATCAGTACTGAACGTGAAACTATCAGTTCAATAGATTTTCTGATTCTAAAATTCTACTATATTATGCAGTATTACAACTTGTTGTTTTGCGTGAATATATATCAATTTGTACAGGGAAGAAACTCAGTTAATACCTAATCAGGCTGGCGACCGTATTATTGTCACATTGATAGCATCTTCTGGTTTGCTTTTGATCTATCCTGACGTGTGATTGCATTTCGAACTTACTTGACGGATCATTGTTATTACAGCGTGGATGTAAGTCTGATTTGCCACCATTCAGGTACACGCGGTCGATATCTGTGCGAAAATCCTTTCTCATAAGGTGAATCCCGCTCACTTACCATAGTACAGGCTTTAACGAGTACTGTGTCAGGGATTACACGGTCACAGTTTAAATTGCATAAGGCAATTCAGTTCGTCTCTACTTACGAAACTGAGCGGATGGACTGAACTTACAACAGAAAAAGAAAAGGTTTATCATTAAAACATTCATATACACCGCCGGAAAAAGAAATTATTACACCTGGAAAGATGACGTCGACTTGGATCTGATGACGACATATGCCACCTGGACTATAGTACATGCATTTACTGATAATGGTTGCACCGTCGTCCGCCAACAGACAGCGTAGTCCTATGGCTACCAGAGCGCCATCTGTGTCAACCCTTTAACAGGGAAAGCTCACAGAGTGTAGATCTAAGAGCTGCCACAGCACAGGTAAGAGGGCTTGTGAGCCCAGACGTGTCAACACACACTGTTGTGAACTAGTTATTAGCAGTTGGACTACGGGCACGCACACCTCTAGCCCGTCTTCCACTCACGCCAAAGCATCGACGTGCACGGCTCGACTGGTGCTATCAGAGGATCACTTGGAAGATACAGTACTGGCCATTAAAATTGCTACACCACGAAGATGACGTGCTACAGAAATTTAACCGACAGGAAGAAGATGCTGTGATACGCAAATGATTAGCTTGTCAGAGCATTCACACAAGGTTGGCGCCGGTGGCGACACCTAAAACGTGCTGATATGAGGAAAGTTTCCAACCGATTTCTCATACACAAACAGCAGTTGACTGGCGTTGCCTGGTGAAACGTTGTTGTGATGCCTCATGTAAGGAGGAGAAATGCATGCCATCACGTTTCCGACTTTGATAAAGGTAGGATTGTAGCCTATCGCGATTGCGGTTTTTCGTATCGCGACATTTCTGCTCGCGTTGGTCGAGATGCAATGACTGTTAGCAGAATATGGTATCGGTGCGTTCAGGAGGGTAATACGGAACGCCGTGCTGGATCCCAACGGCCTCGTATCACTAGCAGTCGAGATGATAGGCATCTTATTCGCATGGCTGTAACGGATCGTGCAGCCACGTCTCGATCCCTGAGTCAACAGATGGGGACGTTTGCAAGACAACAACCATCTGCACCAACAGTTCGACGACGTTTGCAGCAGCATGGACATCAGCTCGGAGACCATGGCTGCGGTTACCCTTGACGCTGCATCACAGACAGGAGCGCCTGCGATGGTGTACTCAACGACGAAGCTTTGTGCACGAATGGCAAAACGTCATGTTTTCGGATGAATCCGAGTTCTGTTTACAGCATCATAATGGTCGCATCCGTGTTTGGTGACATCGCGGTGAACGCACATTGAAAGCGTGTATTCGTCATCGCCATACTGGAGTGATGGTATGGGGTGCCATTGGTTACACGTCTCGGTCACCTCTTCTTCGCATTGACGCTACTTTGATGTGTTACGACCCGTGGCTCTACCCTTCATTCGATCCCTGCGAAACTCTACATTTCAGCAGGATAATGCACGACCGCATGTTGCAGGTCCTGTACGGGCCTTTCTGGATTCAGAAAATGTTCGACTGCTGCCCTGGCCAGGACATGCTCCAGATCTCTCACCAATCGAAAACGTCTGGTCAATGGGGGCCAAGCAACTGGCTCGTCACAATACGCCAGTCACTACTCTTGATGAACTGTGGTATCGTGTTGAAGCGGCATGGACAGCTGTACCTGTACACGCCATCCAAGCTCTGTTTGACTCAATGCCCAGGCGTATCAAGGCCGTTATTACGGCCAGAGGTGGTTGTTCTGGGTACTGATTTCTCAGGATGTATGCACCCAAACTGCGTGAAAATGTAATCACATGTCAGTTCTAGTATAATATATATGTCCAATAAATACCCTTTTATTATCTGCATTTCTTCTTGGTGTAGCAATTTTAATGGCCAGTAGTGTAGAATGGTGCACCATGATCTTCAGCGATGAAAGCAAGTGATGGTCGTTTGCTCGCACGACGTAGAATTCGTGAGCGTTGTATCGTAGAGCACATTCGTCCAAGACATACTGGCCTCACCCCACACATTATGGTTTGGTTGCGGTAAGCTAGAATTCTCGTTCGACTTTGGTGTTTCTGAAGGGAACGCTAACCACCGCTCGGTATGTGCAGAATGTTGTGAGATCCGGTCTTTTGCCGTTCTTCCGACAGGGATGTGATGTTTTGATCCAACAGGACAATGCTCGCCCACACACCGCCCGTGTAACTCGAAGTGCTCTGCAAGACGTACAGCAACTTCTCTGGCCAGCACGATCTCTGGACTTGAGTATTCGCCATTTGCACGATCGACTGGATATCTGAGTCAGCGCCTGCATTTTCGCCCATGAAGGTAAAATCACGTACTAATAAAGCTATTTCAGCATGAATCGATACCTGGTACCTCGGAACCGCTTGTGCTATTGATCTGTAAGTGTAATCATTTCATGTACTCCATATGCACTGTTGCAGCAACAACTCTTGTGCGAATATTTTTTCCAGCAGTGTATTGCAACCAAGAACTTTCACACTGCCGAGAACACCCTTCACAAAACTACGGTTGTAGCCAAGAATTCACTGCAGACAACCAAAAGTAAGATACATACACTTAAAGAGAAACACAGTGTCATCAATTGAGTGAAGGATAATGGTTACAGTGTGCAGAGTGGCTGATTAACAAGCCTTTACTCTAGAAGCTAAATATAACTTTGACACTGCAGTTGCGGTGGAGAAAGGGGGGAGTGACTTTCGAGATGAACCCCAGATCAGTCGAGGCGACAGAATCGAGGTTGCAATGTCTTTATACCACATGGCGATGTCGAGGCGGATTTCAGCATCCAGTAAGCTGTTACAACGCTCCTCCCCGATACAATTGCTCGTGCCACGTTGAGTCGATGCCACGTTGAGTCGATGCCACTCTATCGCGGGCGTCGTCATATGTCTCTCTGTCCAAGGTAATGACCAGAGAAACTGTAACAGACTCTAGGTGGTAAGTGCCTGGTGCCGTATACGTTAACCGTTGGTGTCCTCCGAAAATGTCATCTAACTGTAACCGCTGGCGTGCGAACAAGAAGAATTGGTGCGAGATGGCTGAGTTTCTTAGTTTTATGACGTCAGAGTGTCCGGTCCTCAGTAAGACTCCCACGCCAAAGAGTAGGTGTCTTGTCAAAAGCTAAGAAACACAGCAGCGAAGTTCTACCTGCAGAGACACAGAAAGCAGATAATGCCTCCATTCTTCCGAGGATTCCCATTCTGCCTCAGAGTCAAGTAGCGCAAGGGGCGACGTTTACTTTATCAAGATGCCTCATTGAAGACGAAGTAGTCGCTTAAATTTCAGTGGATTCCAGCGGTTGTCACCCTCTGGAGAACTTGAGAACCTTTCTTATGATGGCCGTATCAGAAATCTGATTTAGGGGTAATGATTTGCAATATATAAGAAATCTGACTTTGATATTCTCTTTACTCTCCAAGCTTTCTTTGAGAGGAAAATCTGAACGTAAGTTATGTTGATATCGATATCAAATTATCAAAAAATAAAAAGCAACAGAGTTTTAATTTTAATGAGGGAGAAGCCAATATTCCACAGAAATATAAATCTGATTCTAACCAACATGGGCCTCATTCTTTGTTATTTGACCTCGTGCGAGTGCCCTTGTAGGCGTGTGGCGACGTGGGGTTGAGTTATGTTCCAGGTAGTTGAGTAATATGAAGACATACATATTGTTTTTACTCAAACAAGGAAAAATGTTACGTGGTTTTTCCTGAATTCCAATTGTTTTTCTAACGATAATATGTACTCATGGCAATCATATCTAACCTTGGCGTCTTCATGAATTATAGTGGCAGATTAGAGAAGATAATCTTCTTTGCCGAGATAGCTAGTAATAACTTTTATTCTCGGTAATTAGTTTCGGTAATCTTCAGAATTCCGCTGAGAGGTTATTGCACATTTCTTAATGTAGTAGTAAAAGTACATGAGTTGGCAGGTACGTAACAAACTAGAAGATTGCCAGTCTAGTGGCGCTCTGGCTGCAATGATGTGCTCTGTTGAGAGAGGCGTGAGACAGGTGTATGTGGCGAACAACTGTGTATGTCGTTGATTTAATTCTGATATGCCGATGTATCAGTCCTCTAGTCTGTTACGTGCCTGCCAATTCATGAGAAAGAGTACTCTTCCTGCTATTTTCAGAAATGTGGAAGAACCCGTCTGCCGAAATCTGAAGACGGTGACACTGATTACCGAAAAGAGTTATCGAGAATACACTTATTATTAGCGACCTTGGCAAAGAAGTTTATCTTCTCTAATCTGTTGTCACAGACCAACCCTCGCTGCTCAAAATGAGTATACTAAAAAATATTGTAATGGCGTCTTTATGTATTCTAATAACCACAGAGTCATGCGGAGGAGGATCTTGTGTTAGTATTTGATTTATTGAAAATCATTCCGCACATAAATGTCAGGTGCGTGCGTAACTTTCAGTCAACGCGAGTTACGATGTGGACCACATGGTTGTTGAAATGGCCTCTGTGTGATCTTTTGAAGACGAATAGCACTGATAAACTGAGGATTTCTCAGATCTCTAAACGATATTCGCTTCCCTACAATCTTGTCATAAACTTGCCACTGCATCCGCCTCTGTCATGGTGATGGTCATGTCAACAGCCACATGTTCTATATACTCGTACGTGACTGCATTTCTTTGTGTATCGTCTCCTTGATTCATTCGATTGAAATTACTCCCATGGTTGTTATTCAGATTGGTGTTACCGTCTTTTAAACACCAGTACCATTTCATAGCGGCTGAACGAGCGATGTTTCCCCAATAGAGGATAATTTCATTGCATTTTCTCTAATTTTTCATTGTCATTGTTATTATTGGTGTAAAACATCAGTTCCTTGATCTGATTATCAGTAACTGTAATACGAGGGACGGAACCTGAATAGTGGTAACTATTTATTTAAAACTCGTACAAAATAAATACCTGTTTCAAAGTTTTACTGACTTTCAAATTGGTCACCAGCATTTTTAAGCGCGTTCTATTGCCCATATTGTCCGCGCTTACGCTGTTTTTCCTTCTCCCAATCTACAAATTTAATGCCACTATTTAAAAAGCCCTCACGCCGATGCGAAGAAGTATTTTGCGGAATACTTTCCCCTGCTTCCGCTGCGAGAATACAACGCTCATTACTTTGAACTGAATTGTGGTTGTATATATCATGTGCCACGTTAGTACCCGCTACATGCGGGGCTACATATTATTCTCTGGTGTAACGTGTTGATAAACTGTGAGAAACGGCGTTCCTTTGGAACAAAAATACAGCAGAAATAAAAGTCAGAAGTTTTGGGACATGATTAAACTTCTGAATTCAGGTTTTTGGCCTGTTCTATGGCGGAAGCCTTACCGTTAACACTGAATTACATGAAATTTTTTTGTGATGTACCGAATACCAAATACATACACAATATGTACAGTAGAAATGTGGTTATTATTTGGCGCTTTTTAAATTTTGTTTGGTTCCATACCATGGGATAATGCGACTATTTGACGTTTGGGCTCGTTATGAATACGGGTAGGGATACACCCGGGCCTTCAGAATCAGAACTTGTCTAATTATAAATCCATCAACTTCGCTCCTGAAGACAGGGAGGGTTGGAGTAGAACGAACGAGGAGTTCCCTTTACGACCCAACCCTGACCACCCCACTAGTCTCTCATTTTCGACGGAGCTAGCACTCGTAGCAGGAACAATGTCTTATTTTTCAGTTAGTTAGCAAGTGAAATTTTATTTATTCGGGTATTACTCTCATGGCACAGCCGTCAAAGTAACGTTATAGGTTTTCTTTCAAAATTTGCAGGTGCGTAAATTAACCATACATCACTCCACCACACTATCTACGTTGGAAATGATTACTTCTTGTGAATAAGGAGGAATTCCAATATAAGAGCTGCGAAACTGCATACCAAAATTAGAATCTTAGTACCGGCAACGGATACAACTACAAATAACGTGCTAGAAGACCGTAGGGATTTCGTAAGTGTAAATAAACAGATTATCATAAGTTCTTTCTTTGCACTATTTACAAATGAATAGTATTTGATCAAGCGGTGGTTGAAAGGACGTAATCAGTCACGAGATCCTTGAGGAAAAGAGAAGAGCTGTTGACTGAAATTATTTAAAAATTTAGATCATAAAGCCATATATATTATAAAATGTGTGTGTGTGTGTGTGTTAGGTTATTTATTTCACAACTCTCCTAAATCACTGGATCGATTTCAACCACAATAGGTACACATATTTCTATTTATCACTGTCAGGCAAGAATCACTGGGAGGGGAGTAAGAACCACCTACATATCATAATTCAGGAAATATGACTTCATAAACATTGAGGTGCGCGTAGAATAGACGCTTCTTGCTTGGCGTTTAAATTTATTACCTGTGTGGTACTAACTCTATGCGCAATACATTTCGCAGACAATATCCACATATACCGCTAAGTGCACCTAAACAATTACATCTCGGTAGCACCCATAGTTCATGAGAAATGACGTCATAAACACTGAGATGGGTGAAAAACTGTCGCATTGTGCATGGTGTTTAAATTTTGGAGTTTCTTGATACTAATTCTAATCGCAATACATTTTGCAGACAGTATCCATATATGCCGCTGAATATACCTAGAAAATTACATCACTGTATGACCCACAGATCGGGAGATATGACTTCATACACACTGAGATGCGTGGAAAAATGCCACATCGTGCATGAATTTTTAAAACCTTTATTCTTTATTACTAAAACACTTCCACAATCGAGTCAGCTTACGGAAATCCTTGAAATCTGGTAGCGCTTTTGACAGCGTTCAACTGCGAAGCCCAAACAGCTGTGGGCGAAAACAGTACACGTCTATTGAAAGATGAAGAGGCGTTCCAAAAGACGTTTACAAAATCGCGTTGTAGACCACATACCCTAAGCAGCGGCGACCAACGTACGGAAACTGTACGTTTCTAACATAAAACCAGCAACAAAATGAATACCCGGGAAATGCTGGGTTTATCAACTAGTTTTATACGAAATTAAATTTGTAAATAAAAGAAAAACTTACTGTTAATTCAGTGCTGTTAGGTTTATTGTTATTTCGGTCGTTTAATTTACTGTTTTTCAGATCTTCCTTGATTTTTTTCATCAAATCAATCTGCCTATTTAGTGATGGTAAGTTAATATATTGGTGAATCAGAGTTTCTTGATTTTGACGAAGGTCCAGGAATATCTACAGACTCTGCCAAAAATTCTGTTACTCAAGCAGGAAAGAGAAGGCGACAACAAGTAGTTACGAATCCCAAGCTTGCAGCTGCCCTCGATAGATGTAGGATCAGTGACACGGAAGCAAATTAAATCCTGATAGTTCCGATCGTAGCACTAGATCAAGATATTTTATAGTCAACCTGAGTTCCACACATAAGTCCACAGATAAATTTCCTGAGGCAAAGGCTACTGAAGTCAAGAACCAATTCAAGAATAAGAACCAATTTAAGAATAAGAAATTGCTGCCTGTAACGATACATTCTACAGACTTCCTGTGATATTCTTTGAAATTGCGGTACTCAGAAACATTTTGGAGTGCCTGCATTGCGATCTGCGACTGGAAAAACTCACTGAATAGAATCTTCAGCCCTATGTTAAAACATTAGTTTTTGATACAACATTATCAGACATGGAAACTTTGAGATGAATGTGACATATGAGTACTGAAAACTTATTAGAAAAACAACTCTTTTAGTTACCTTGTAGGTTTCATATCCTTAAGACAGTTCCTTTTCAATGGCATTAAAATGAAGTTTGTTTGTTTGTTTTCTTTTCTGCTCTGAAAGAAATAAGTGTCAAACTCTTGCAGGACTACTATAAATAATTTACAAAAAAGAGTAGTATATGCTTTAGGTTAAGTTTGTTTGTTTGTCTGTTTTATTTTTTACTCTGAAAGAAAGTGTCAAACTCGTGAAGGACTACTATAAATAATTCACAAAAAAGAGTATTATATGCTTCAGGTTGCACGCAAATACCGTGTAAAATGTAGAATATTTATACACAGAGGTTTTAAATTTTCTTGGGCGGCGCTCTCTTCCGCATTCTTGAGAAGGTTGGCGTATGCATTTGTCAAAATACCATATGTTGTCGAAGATGTCATACGGCTACGTTCCCGTAAGTTGTTTGAACACTTGGTTAAGTGTAACACTGTTTTAGATTAAAAGAAAGTGAGGATGTAACACAACTCATATTTTCGTGCCATGGAATCTTGATGTACACTGCATCGCATAAACGTGTTCTGACTTTTTGAAAATGGATCTGTTTATTATAAAGTACACAACTATGACAGATTATCCCAGTCACATAAGTACGATCACAAATGTTTATGTTTAATGATGCATGATGACAAAACCTGTCATAGTTGGCTAGAGTGACTAATCCGTTACACCAGACGATGATAATGTTACCGAAACTAATCGTTTAAAGAAAAGTAGAAAAAAAATAAGCTAATTTAAAATCATGGTGGCTGCTAGTTTAAAATCGTGGTGGTTGTAATTATCCAGCCACATAGATTCATTGTTTCAAAACTGATGATAGTAAATCATCTCTGCTAGGTAGTTACCACTCATAACACTGATTTTGCAGTCGAACGTCGACTGATTTTGATAAGAAGTTCACAATCACATTAATTTTATCTCGATGTAGTAAACAGAATTTGCAGCCCATACGATGTAATTGGCTCAATCTTGAAATTCCTGCTTTGTGCCCGGGTGTATGATTTTACAAACACGTCGAATTAGTTTAAGGATAAAAATCGCGACAAAATTTCCAGTATTGGTACGAGAGCATTTCTTGGACCTTCGTGATGCTTCCTTCACCGAATATTAACTTCGTACTCCAAACATTTTCCCGGATCAAGCCGAAACCCTTCTCATTACAAAGCAGAACAAGTGCCATATCCGAAGTTTACCAGTCCCTAATCAGTATCGGTCCAGTTTCAGCCAGTTAACTGCAGGCATCACATGCAAAGGTGATCGTAGAAAAATGGTTCAAATGGCTCTGAGCACTATGCGACTTAACATCTATGGTCATCAGTCCCCTAGAACTTAGAACTACTTAAACCTAACTAACCTAAGGACAGCACACAACACCCAGTCATCACGAGGCAGAGAAAATCACAGACCCCGCCGGGAATCGAACCCGGGAACCCGGGCGTGGGAAGCGAGAACGCTACCGCACGACCACGAGGTGCGGACGATGATCGTAGACACTGAAGAAGCACGGTCACATTTTTCGATTGAGCGGAACGCTTCTGCGTCTACATCTACGTACATACTCCGTAAGGGTATGGCGGAGGGTACCTCGTATCACCAATAGTCATTCCTTTCCTGTTCCACTCCCAAATAAAGCAAGGGAAAAGCGACTGTCTATATGCCTTCGTATAAGCCCTAATTTCTCTTATGTTATCTTCGTGTTCCTGACGCGAAATGTATGTTGGTGGCAGCAGAATCGTTCTGCAGTTAGCTTCACCTGCTGGTTCTCTAAGTATTCTAAATAGTGTTTCTCAAAAAGACTGTCACCTTTCCTTCAAGGATTATCATTTGAGCAACCGAAACATCTCCGTAATGCTTGCGTGTAGTTCGAAATTACCGGGAACAAATCTAGCAGCCCGCTTCTAAAATGCTCGAAGTCTTCCTTTAATCCGACCTGTTGTTGATTCCAAAACACTCAAACAGGTGGTACTGGCTTCCTATATGCGGTTTCATTTAAGGGTGAAACGGTACTTTCCCAAAATTCTCCCAATTATCCGAAGCCTTCCTTACTACCGTCCTTACGTACTCGTTCCGTTTTATATCGCTTTGCAACATTATGCCCACAAACACTTCTCATGGACGGAACCTGCTGACGTTTTCGGTCTGTGATTGAGACAGTTTATCATCAGATGCCTTCACTGTGTATAGACCTCTAAATATGTCGTAGGCCAATTTGTCCAAGCCGATTAACTAACAGTATCCCCCCGTGTTCAACACGATACTGACCACATGGCCGTTGAGTGTTTATATCACAAGATATACAGCTTACGTAATGCGTGCTTTGTTCTCAATATGAACTCATCACGCAGCAGAGAGATGATTCTGTTTTACAATAGTAAGTACGAGAATTCATCGTTCCTGGTAAATAACAAATGTATCTAGAATGAAATTTTCACTCTACAGCGGAGTGTGCGCTGATACGAAACCTCTTGGCAGATTAAAACACTGTGCTGGACCGAGAGACAAACATGGGACCTATGCCTTTCTTGGGAAAGTGCTCTACCATCTGAGCTACCCAAGCACTTCAATTCTGCCACAACCTCGTCTCCTACCTTTGGTAGTGAAAACGTTTTATCACCGTGAAAACATAACATCACACAATTAAACGTTTTATCACCGTGAAAACATAACATAAAAGAATTAATTTTTTATTTGTTTGCAGGTACATGTCTGCAGTCGTGGTATACACTTTAATGACCATGCCACAGTACCGAGCACGTTGTTGCAGGATGGAAAACTAAATTGTACAGCCCATTCACTAAAGCAATGAAAACCATAGCACTACATTTCATACACTGATTCAGTATCATATTTTTTCACATGATAAATCCGATCACTATGTATTGCTCACTATTTTCATTACACCTGCCACATACGTTCTATAGCGACTGGTCTGCTGTAAGCGTACACCTTTGTGAGAAAATTTTTTTTTCTGTAAAACACATATACAGCCAATCAGTTGCATAAAGTTTATTGTAATAAGGCTTGATAAGGTTTCAATGTCACTACCGGTATCTTGTATACAAGAAATAAGGTCACCTGTAATGCTTTAAATATGTTACACAATAAACACCTAAAATAACCAATACATTATAATAGTGAACTGAAGTACACGGAATAAAAAAAAGATACTTACATAACTCACATTACGTTAACATTAGAAGCATACACTGTGAGCTAAAACCCTCAAAACAAATACCAGAAATCATAGATTAAGTCCTTCATGAAGAACAGGAGGAATTGCTACACAGATACAGCTAATTGTTAAGTGTGGCAACTACTTACGATGGCAACTATAGGCAGGGAGACCGCGCCACTCGCTGGGCGATAGCAGCGTGTGAAATGCTTAACCATGTCAAATACGTAATTAAAGCAGTAATATATCAGTACTACATATATTTAAGTGTTTTAAATAGAGAAAACTGCACATAATGTAAAAGCAAGGACGTTATAAAACAGAAAAGAAAAGAAATAAAACATTTTAAAAAGGATAACTACAACAATATGTAGCACAAAATCAATAAAATGGCTAATTACGAAAATATGTGCTGAGGAACAGTAATAAAGAATGTAATATAGCAGGCCTTCAAGAAGATATTACAATATGCAAAAGAGAAAACTATTCTTTATGTAAAACCTGCGTAACCAGAATATAAAGCCATCTGGCGTGCTATTGATACAGAGAAGACGAAGTCTACTAAGTAAGGGGCAGAACGGTCCTGAAGTGGAAGTTGGAAGAAACAAGTGCCAACACATCATGCAGTCGCGAGCAATGGCTTAAAAGCGTTAAAGATACTTTTTCGTCAATTGTAATCATTCATTTAAAATGTCATCTTTACTTATCACATGTCTAAATATCTCAAGTTCTTGAAAGACATCAAGCTTCTACACTTTCTTCTTTTTACACAGAGTCGCCATTTCGTCTAACCCTTTGGGACCGTGAGCCGATATTAATAAATGCTGCGTGAAAGTGGAATTATAAACATTGGTACCGTTCTTTCCCAATACGTGCCCCTTATACATTATGTTAACTGCCCTATTGTTCTGTCCAATATAAAACACCAGACACACACCGCAAGCAATTTCGTGAAATGCTGACTACGTAAAGGTTCTTTAAGTTGTTAAAAATTACGAATTTTTTAAAACTTATTTACGGAGAAGACAACTTTGAATTCATATTGTTTACCCAGCAGACACTACATCCTATAGGAAACATTACGTAACTACGATAGAGATAAAAATATTCCTCTACCCTTATCCCTATTTTGACAGATACCTACTCTTTTATTGGTTTTCGTTTCGAAAACTGTTTTAGTTAAACTATTTTGTTTCTTTAGTTTGGATCGTGATAAACGTGTGATTATAGTACGATAAAAAGCGGAATAAAAGAAAACGGTGTTATGGGACTGAGGATGTGTTGAATCAGTTGATCGGTGCTTGTTGCTTTACAGAAAATATCAAAAGTTCCTCTATCATCTACGTTTGCTGTTTATCCCAAACATTTTTCACTGCAGCTGCAGCAACATCAGTGGGCCCACTGCAGAGAAACATGTTTGAGATAAAAAACAAAATTGTGTTTTGCTAAAGGCGGACCCGTCCAAAAACGTTATGTATTGTTAAAGCAAACACGGACAAAGGAGCTTCAACCTCAAGATGATTATGGTTACTCTATCATCTTTTATGGTCATACCAAGATCCAAAAAAATTATACTACGATTTCTATTTCGCGACTTGCAAGTGATATTAATTTTTCATGAAGATTATTAAATACTTTATAGTCGGTCTACTCTGTCATAAGCTCCGTTGTATACAAACAAAATATCAATATACGAAGAGTAGGGATGATTGCATAATTCTATAGAAGCACAACTTATCTCGATTCTGGAACAGTTTCCATTAAATTCGAAGTAATTGTATTTATGTACCACTTTTAGGCACCGTATAAGATCTGTTATTTGTTCATCTGTCGTATTCTTTATAAGCACACAGGTTTTTGTCATGATATCCACAGTTGTCTGAACTCGTACATTAAAGTACAAATGCATTCCATATTTCTTACTCTATTTTCCAAGATACTGCTATTAGGTACTGTATAAATATATTGAAAAACATATGATTTATTTAATCTTTCCATGTAGAAACGTGGCTAATTCGTGGTACCCAATTCTAATACTGTTTACAATTGGACAATATCGATTGTTTATTTTATGGACCTTTAACAGAGAATGTTGCTTAGGAGTTTGTGGAATCATGTTAATCAAATGTCGACAGATTTCTGTCGACACCTAAAGCTCACCCATTTCTTTTTGTAAGTCAGATCCTCCTGAAATTCGGAAACACTATACTCCTCACAGAATTTTGACGTTCTGGAGACACATTTATCTTTACTGGCAATAGCTATAGCATTATCTTTACCAAAATTTATTAAAAAGGTTTCATTTTTCTTAAATTTTCCAAAAATATTTTAACTATTTTAGATCTTTATTATGTGAAAAGTGACCATTAAATTCATTTTCACTAAGAATGTTACAAACATCATGGGCTATTCTAACCTGTAAGGAATTTTCCATTTTGATACTACTGAGACCAATCATATCGTCTATGAGGTAAATCCTGAACGAAAAGAACGTTTTGGAACGTTTTCCATACCAAGATAGTCGCTTATAATAAAACAGAAAGTGTACATACGTTTTGACACATAATTTTTCTATTTTTCAACATAGTCGCCTTTGACATTAAGGCACTTGGCAGTAGTTTGTGAATACCTTAGTCATACTACGTGGCCGCGTGGCTCATCAACCACGTCACAATAGCATCCTTGAAGGCCTCATCATCTCCGCAACGTTTACCAGCAAGATGGTTCTTCAGTATAGGAAACACGAAAAAAATCCGTTGGTGCCACGTCAGGAGTGTATGAGGATGGCCGAAGAAGACACAGGAATTTCTCACGCAGAAAGGCTAATTTCTGCCGTACAATATATGAATGTTCATTGCCGTACAACACAACAGAACAGTTCTATGCGAGAGCTTACTTCTTCGGAAGTTTTGGATAGCCCAGCGAAAACGTTCAAGGATAGCACAGTATGTTTCACTATTCATCGTTGTGTTGTGGAACATGAAGGTTTTTTTTTTGGGGGGGGGGGGGGCGCGCAAAACTGCTATGGTCATTAGCGCCCGGTCTGTGACTTAGGAAACGGTAAAAAACGAAAATGGACACCAGCAGCAATGGGAACGAAAATCAAAAAATTGGAGAAACTAAAAACAGAAGGAAAGCTTAAAAATCCACTACATAAAGGGGTTGGTTGTCCCCAAAAAGAGCTTCAAATGACTGACATCATCTCACTGGCACTAATAAACTCGAGAACGCGATCGGCCGAGCGCGTGTCATCTGCTAAAATGGACGATATATCAGGCGACAGCTGTAGACGGGCGCGTAACGGAGTAAAATAGGGCCACTCAATTAAAAGGTGTCTTACCGTCCACAGCTGAGAGCAGTGGGGACAGAGTGGGGGAGGATCGCCGCTTAAAAGATGTCGATGGCTAAAAAGACAGTGCCCTATCCAGAGTCTAGTTAAAATTACCTCCTCCCGACGACGCGTTCGGGAGGAAGAGGTCCAAGCACAGGGAAGAGCTTTCACGTCCCGCAATTTATTATGGGGAAGTGTCGACCAATGTGCGTGCCATAAAAGAACAACACAACGACATAAAACACTCCATAGATCAGCGGAGGGAATCGATCGAATAGCTGACCGAAGAAGAGAGACTGCAGCCTTGGCCGCTATATCGGCTGCTTCATTCCCACAGATACCAACGTGTCCTGGGAGCCAGAGGAACGCCACCGAGACGCCCCCCAAGTGGAGCAAGCGCAGGCAGTCCTGAATCCGGTGGACCAGAGGGTGGACAGGATAGAGAGCTTGGAGACTGAGGAGAGAGCTAAGAGAATCTGAACAGATACTGTATCCGCTGATAGCGGCGGATGTATTGGACAGCCTGGAGAACAGCGTAAAGCTCCGCAGTATAAACCGAACAGTGGTCGGGAAGCCGAAATCGATTTGGGGTGTCGCCTACAATATAGGCACTCCCTACACCTGACGATGTTTTCGAGCCATCAGTGTAAATAAATGTGGCTTCCTTCATTTGTGCACACAGAGCAGCAAATTCCCGACGATAAACAAGTGAAGGGGTACCATCGTTGGGAAACTGACAAATGTCACCGAGCAGGCAGGTCCGGGGACGGAGCCAAGGCGGTGCTGTACCCCAAGTTGTCAAGAAGGTTTTAGGAAAGCGGAAGGAAAGAGAATGGAGCAGTTGACGGAAGCGGACTCCCGGTGGTAGTAGGGAGGAAGGGCGGCCTGCATACCCTACATCCAAGGAGGCGTCGAAGAAAATGTCATGGGCGGGATTAGCAGGCATGGAAGACAGATGGCTGGCATAACGACTCAGAAGGACTGCTCGCCAATTGGACAGCGGAGGTTCAGCAGTCTCAGCATAAAGGCTTTCCACAGGGCTGGTGTAAAAAGCTCCAGACACTAAACGTAATCCACGGTGGTGGATAGAGTTGAGACGCCGAAGAATAGACGGCCGAGCAGAGTCCAATTTCGAGCGCACTAAGGACCACTCTGTCCGCTCCCCAGGAGGTACCATTCAGGACACGGAGAGTGTTGAGGGATCGCAGACAGCGAGCCGAAAGATAGGAAACGTGGGAGGACCAGCACAGTTTTGTGACAAACATAAGACCCAAGAATTTAGCGACGTCCGAAAACAGAAGGTTGACAGGTCCTAGATGTAAGAAGGGTGGGAGAAACTCCGTACGACGCCAAAAATTAACACAAACGGTCTTACTGGGAGAAAAGCGGAAGCCTGTTTCGATGCTCCAAGAGTGGAGGCGATCGAGACAGCCTTGAAGACGTCGTTCAAGAAGGCTGGTCCGTTGAGAGCTGTAGTAGATCGCAAAATCGTCCACAAAGAGGGAGCCTGAGACATCGGGAAGGAGACAGTCCATAATGGGATTTATGGCAATGGCAAACAGTACAACACTTAGCACGGAGCCCTGAGGTACCCCGTTTTCTTGGGAGAAAGTACGGGATAGAGTAGTGTTCACCCGCACTCTAAATGTGCGCTCTGCCATAAATTCGCGAAGAAATAGTGGCAGCCGACCTCGAAAGCCCCAAGAGAACAGTGTGCGGAGGATGCCTGTCCTCCAACAGGTATCATATGCTCTCTCCAGATCAAAAAATATTACTACTGTTTGGCGTTTCCGGGGAAAACTGTTCATGATGTAAGTGGAGAGAGCAACAAGATGGTCAACTGCAGAACGATGCTTTCGGAAACCGCATTGGGCAGGTGTTAAAAGACTGCGGGACTCCAGCCAACAAGCTAAACGGCAATTCACCATACGCTCCAAAACCTTACATACACTACTCGTGAGAGAAATTGGGCGAGAGCTAGAGGAAGATGTTTGTCCTTTCCAGGTTTCGGAACAGGAACGTCGATAGCTTCCCGCCATCGTCTGGGAAAAGTACTGTCGGTCCTAATTCGGTTATAAAGGCGAAGGAGGTAACGCAGACTATGGGTTGATAAATGTAGCAACATTTGGATGTGGATACCATCCGGTCCTGGGGCGGAAGAGCGAGAAGAAGAGAGTGCATGTTGGAGTTCCCGCATGGAGAAAACAGTATTATAGCTTTCGCGATTTTGGGAGGAGAAAGCAAGGGGTTGCACTTCCGCTGCACGTTTCTTCGGGAGAAACGCTGGCGGGTAATTGGAAGAGCTCGAAATCTCAGCAAAGTGTTGACCCAATGAGTTAGAAATTGCGACGGGGTCCACTAACGTATCATGCGCGACAGTGAGCCCAGAGACCGGGGAGAAACTAGGCGCACCAGATAACCGTCGAATCCGACTCCAAACTTCCGAGGAGGGAGTGAAGGTGTTAAATGAGCTAGTAAAGAATTTGCAGCTTGCCTTCTTGCTATTGCGGATGACGCGACGGCATCGCGCACGGGACTGCTTATAGTGGATACAGTTGGCCAAAGTAGGATGGTGGCGGAAAACGCGAAGAGCACGTCGCCGATCACTTATTGCGTCACGGCATGCCTCGTTCCACCAAGGAACTGGGGGGCGCCGGAGCAATTCGGAGGTGCGTGGTATTGAACGTTCCGCAGCTGTAAGAATAACGTCTGTAATATGAGTGACCTCATCGTCGACGCTAGGAAAGGGACGGTCATCGAATGTCGCTAGAGACGAAAAAAGTGTCCAATTGGCTTGGGCAAACTTCCAGCGTCTCGGGCGCATATATGGCAGTTGTGGCTGCAATCGAAGGACACATGGTAAGTGGTCACTCGAGTGTGTATCAGCAAGGGCGAACCATTCGAAGCGCCGAGCTAGCGGAACAGTACCGACCGAAAGGTCCAAATGAGAGAAATTTGTCGTGCAGGTAGACAAAAATGTAGGGTCCCCAGTGCTGAGTCAAAACAAGGCAAACGTCTAGCAATAGGGATCCACGCGGACATGGATGTGGAGATCCCCAAAGCAGGTGGTGGGCATTGAAGTCCTCAACCAGCAAATAGGGGTGTGGAAGCTGACCAAGAAGATGAAGGAGATCAGCTCGTGCCATTGATGTGGACGATGGAATGTATACAGTACAAAGAGAGAAGGTGTATCCAGAAAGGGAAAGACAGGCAGCGACTGCTTGGAAGGAAGTGTTTAACAGGATTGGGTGATAATGGAGAGTATTATGGAGAAGAATCATGAGTCCTCCATGTGCTGGAGTGCCTTCAACAGAGGGGAGATCAAATTGGACTGACTGAAAATGGGGGAAGACAAAGCGGCCGTGGGGACGCAGCTTTGTTTCCTGAAGACAGAAGATGACCGGCGAGTAGGATCGTAGGATGATCGTCAATTCATCCCGATTGGCTCGAATGCCGCGGATATTCCAATGGGTAATGGACATAGGGTCGACAGAAAATGGAAGAATGTGACCAAGGTTGCCGTCAACTCAACGACTGCTCAGAGCTTGCGACCGACAGCGTGGAACGGGACTCAGCTGAAGGCAAAAGATCCTGATCCATAGGTTGTTCAGGAGCAGCTCCTGCCACCAGCGATCGGCCTGTTGATCGGCCGCCAGCAGTGCGCCTCGGTGACACAGAATACGGCCGTGGGCGGTTACCGCCAGGTGGTGCTGTAGATGAGACACGCCGTGGCGGAGAAGGAGAGTAACTCTGTTTCCTATTAGCTTTCTTGGAAACATTATGTTTAGATGAAGGAGGAACCGATGGTTGTGAAGTAAAAAATCTTCACGATTATGCTCATTTTTGGAAGTCCGGGTGTCTGACTTTTGGGATCAAGATTTAGTAGAACCCGATGAAGGGTGAGCCATTGATTGAGCAGGCGAAAGTGGGGAGGTTGAACGGGCGATCTTTGCGCTGGCCGATCTGTCGACTGTGTCACTAAAGGTGAGATCACAAGTCTGCGTGGCCACCTCCTTTGTTGGCCGAAGAGAGGCAAGGACAGTGCTGTATTTTCCTGTCTGAGGCACAGTGGGCTTTCGACTTGGGAATAATTTTCGAGCAGCAAAGGTCGACACCTTTTCCTTCACTCTGATTTCCTGAATGAGCTTTTCGTCTTTGAAAATGGGGCAATCTCGAGAGGAAGCAGCGTGGTCACCCATACAGTTGATACACCGAGGGGATGGAGGTGGACAAGCACCCTCATGGGCATCCTTGCCACACGTAACACATTTGGCCGGGTTGGAACAGGACTCGCTGGTGTGATTGAACCGCTGGCACCGATAGCAACGCGTAGGGTTTGGGATGTAGGGGCAAACGGAAATTATCTCATAGCCTGCTTTGATTTTCGATGGGAGTTGAACTTTGTCAAATGTCAAGAAGACAGTACGGGTTGGAACAATGTTCGTGTCAACCCTTTTCATGACTCTATGAACAGCCGTTACACCTTGGTCAGACAGGTAGTGCTGAATTTCCTCGTCAGACAATCCGTCGAGGGAGCGTGTATAAACGACTCCATGTGAGGAATTTAAAGTGCGGTGCGCTTCAACCCAGACAGGGAAGGTGTGGAGCAGTGAAGTACGCACCAATTTTTGTGCCTGGAGGGCACTGACTGTTTCTAACAACAAGGTGCCATTCCGTAATCTGGAACAAGACTTTACAGGACCTGCAATTGCGTCGACACCTTTCTGAATAATGAAAGGGCTGACTGTGGAGAAGTCGTGACCTTCGTCAGACCGAGAAACAATAAGGAACTGTGGCAACGATGGAATAACTGTCTGTGGCTGAGACTCAGTGAACTTACGCTTGTGAGCAGACATAGTGGAAGATGAGGAAACCATTGCGGAAGAATCCCCCATGATTACCGGCGTCTCCGATGGCGCGCTCCTCCTTTTTGGGGGCCCTCTCTGAGGGCACTCCCACCTTAGGTGATTGTTCACACCTCAGGTCACACCTCCCGACAAACGGACGGAGGGACCGATCGGCACTTTCGGAAGGTATGAGCTCGGGTAATCACCCCTCCCTGGGCCTGGCCATTACCAGGGGGTATGTACGTGTCCTACCTGTCTACCCGGGGCGGGGAATTACGTGTTACCCCGTCACCGGCTATGCACGAAAATGTGTGGGTCGGCCTTCAAACACGCACAGGGAGGAAGAAAGAGAAAGGGAAAAACAAAGGAAGGGAAAGGAAAGAAGAGATGTCTCAAACGCCGCAGCGGAGAAAAGGGTAAAGAGAAGAGGTAAGGAAAAGAGAAGGACGAAGGAAGGATGAAGACATACAAGCAGAGAAGGCGAAGAATGCGTTACATTTGCAAGCGTCCGTCTCCGGACGTAGGCACAAACCATACTCCCAGAGGGGGAGAAGGGGAAGGAAAGAGCCAGAGGTGAGGGGAGGGGGGGCGAAGATGGGGGATAGGGAAGGATGCGAAAAGGGAAGGTATGCAGCCCGGAAAGGAAGGAGGACCACATTAGCTCGGGGTCCCGTGCTCGCTACGCACGTATCCACAAAAGAGTTGTGGACCCCCAGGGGGGGCATGAAGTTGACGAGTAGGATCCCTGCACTATCCCAAGAGACAGAAGCCAACAGTTTTTGAGTTGATCCAGGTTGTTTGAACTAGCGTGGCCTCTGTGGCCACTGAGGATGACGCCACTCCATAGACTATCGCTTCATTGTGGGCGTGTCACAAGAAACCCATGCCTCATCTCCTGTAATAACCTGGTCAATGAATGTGTTGCCATCCATTTCGTAACGCTCCAAAATCAATAATGCAGCGCCCATCGACACAGCTTTCTGGTCATCCGTGGACATGTGTAGCACCAGCCGTGCACAGATTTTGTGGTATTGTAAGTGACAATTTTGTGCACAATTGAACGAGACACTTGCTGACATGCTTCATGCACGCCGCTAATCGTGAACCACTGATTCTCTGAAATGATGCGACCCACTTTTTCTTTTCCTTTTTTTCCCCCTCTTTTCCAGCGCATTTATGGTGATGGAGAGTCACCCCAATCCCTCTTCGTCACGAACACCACTTCTCCCATTTTTATACATCATGCACCACTTTCGAACATTGGCCGCAGTTAACCTTAGCCACAGAGTGTGACATGTTTCCGGTGAATGTCAGTGCAGAAAACGAATAACATCTTGGACCTCACAGTCGGCAGAACTCGCAACAGTTCTAAATGCAAATAACATACCTCTTCATTCGAACTGTCTTTCTTTTATATAATGCACTGACTCGAACGCAAACGATTTAAACGTCTTGGTTTCTTCACACACTGCTTGACATTAAAGAAGGAACTGAAATGTCTAGTTGCACTGGCTGATTTCACACGTATGTTACAGATTTCATAATGTCCCGAAAAAATCACACGTCTGCATTTACTTTTTGTTTCTAACTGTTACCTAGGATATATGTGATTCACTAGGTCCTAAACATTTCCCAATGCACAATATATTGCCTAAGGCAGGTAAGCCAAGAGAACATAATTAGGAATGCACCAGTAGGTAAGAATGAAGAGGCTAGTGTTACTTATAATAAAAACAGTCTTGGTTGCGAAATTATTTAATTCCATATCTAGTTACTGTTGCGTCCCTTTCCAATTCTGTATGGCTTTATGACGGATGGGTTACAAATCCAGCTACTTTCACACAATCTGATGATGCCCTAAAAGGATGAAACGCGACAGAGTTATTAAATAATTTCACAACGAACACTGTTTTTATTCTTACATAATTCGAAACTGATTGCTGTAATACCCTCTTGGAATGGAATGGAATAATTTTTCGCTAGTGTTATTCGCGACTTACTGTGAACTGAGGTCAGAATGTGTTCAAGAAACTCGACATCAGTCGACTTAGTACGCTGCAAGTAACACTATATTTAGCGCGCTCGGCTAGCCGCGCAGTTTGACGCGCTGCTTCCTGAGCGGTAAGGCGTGCCGGTCCCCGCCACAAATCCGTCCGGCGGATTAGTGTCGAGGGTGTCCGGACATTTGCCACACCGGACATTTGCCACGGTTTTACCTGTTCCGAAGGGTCGGGATCCTTGCCTCCCCCCCCCCTCCTCCTCCTCCTCCTCCTCACCCGGCCACCCAGTTTGCTTTCGAAGTTCCGAACGTGACTTCAGTATGGAAGATATTACAACAAACAAGGGCAGGCCTCCTGCTCATTACAAAGGTTACGAGTATCTTAAACAGAGGGAATCTAAAGAAGGTGTTGTTACAGGGATGTGCTTACCCCGAAAAGCGGATCATTGCAAGGGAAAGCTGCTTTCGAGGAACGGAGAAGTGTTGAGCGTATTAGAACATCTCTGTGGACCACCTGACGATGCAGCTCTGAAAGTGAGAAAGCAAGTGGAAAGGGCGGAGAGAAGGTCTCGAGAAGAAACTACACAGTTATCGGAGATACATGGGAAATCTACATAATACAGTTTGTGACTTTGTTACAGTGACGCCTAATTCAGAATCTATGAAGAGAACCAACAACAGCCTAAGAACTCTTATGAAATTGATCTTCATGAAGATCTATTAAAAATGGGAGATAACAGTAGTTTTCTTCTGGAAGACGATCGATTAGAGGCGAGTATAATGATTTTTAGTGCAAGCAAAGGAAAAGAAATTTTAAAAACATGTGCCCATTTTTTTATGGATGGAACATTTAAGAGATACAGCAAGCAGTTTGTACAGACCTTCACCATACACGTAGACTTAGGAGGCCCGATTAAAGAAACAAACATTCTTCCTATTGTATTTGCACTGCTCCCTAATAAGAAGAAAGACATATATGTTCGTCTGTTTCGTCTGATAAAACAGGCAGTCTCTGAGTGGTTTCCTAAACAAGTAAAGGTGGACTTTGAGGCAGCTGCGATATCGACCATTCGTCAAGTTTTTCCCACAACTGAAATATATGGATTCTATTTCCATATGAAGAAGAGTTTATGGAGAAGAACTAAAGTTCTTAGTCTAGCTGAGGAGTACCGCTAGAACGAGGATTTAAGACTTCACGTCAGCGTGTGTGCAGCGCTGGCAGTTGTAAAACCGGAGAACGTAAGCAATGGATGGATTGAGATTCATGCAGAAGCTCCTGATAACGGAAGGTTCTCTCATTTCCTTGACTGCTTTGTGGATAACTGGCTAGAGAATGATAATATCGCAATAGAAATGTGGGACTGTTACGGAAAAAGGCACCGAACGACGAATGCTGTTGAAGGGTGGCAAAACAAAATAAATAGTATTATAGGAAACCCTCACCATAGAATCAACTATTTGGTGGAGTGCTTGAAAAAGGAAGCAGAGCTCACAAACTGCATGTACATGAAATTGGAAATGAATCTTGAAGGTAAGAAGAGGAAGAAGAAGTACTTGGAGCTGGACGACAGGATAGAGAGAATCGTAAAGAATTATGAAGAGACTGGCAACATTAGGCCTTGCTTGAAAGCCATTGCCCATATTCAGAAACTGGACTAAAATACGTTAAAAATGTATTAAAAGCTATGAAGACCACTGAGTCCTCGCAGATTACTGTGATAAATTTTTAAAACATTGAAGCAGCATTATCGGAGCTAATATTAAGTTGTAATTGTAAATAAAGTGTACATTAGTTCAGCGTGTTTAGGCTGATTTTACACACGCCAGAATGGTAGATGGTCATTTATCATTTTCACGGTCCAAAGCCTGTGCAAAGTGTGATGCGAATAAGCCTTTAATGTAAAAATTAAAAAGTGTTTCAAGCCTCACAAAAGTATCCCTATTGTTGTCACGTTAAGATAATTTTTTTCTACCTTCCAATGTTATGGCCATACTATTAAATAATTTAGAGTTCTAAAATAATTTTCTGAAGCTTCAAAATCGCAACTATCACCTAAAATATCATGGTTTGTTAAACTGATAGTATACGCTTTTGTAAAAGAATATGGGAACTGAACCTTTGAATTGCACCTAAAATTGACATCCCAAAACTGATGTGATCCTAAGGTTGACAATTTTGGCACCTCAAATATTTTTTTATTTAAGTTTAGCTGCAAACATTTATAGTAGACTTAAATCTACTGAAGTACATTTCGATATAGTCCTTTAAAAATTAAAATTTCTTACTAAATTGTTGATTATCTTTAAACAGGTCAGTAAAAGCAAGCTGCTTACTACTGAAAATTAATTGTTACTAAAGAATATCAGAAAGAAATGTATTAGACCTACTTTTCTTATACATGAGAAACTTTTTGAAAAGATATTTGATCATTTCCTCTGTCACTGACAGTGTAATTTCAGTTGATTTGCAACACCAGGGATATCTACTTCTAATTTATGTTTGCAGCTGTTCTCATTTCAAATTCTGGAATATTTACTTCGTCTTCTTTGGTGAAGGAATTTCGGAAAATGCATTTACTAACTCCACCTTAGTGGCACTGTCTACAGTAACATTACCGTCGCTGTTGCACAGTAAAGGTACTTACTGAGCCTTTCACCTGGTTTACTTAACATGGGACCAGTATCTCTTTCGATTTTCTGCCACATTTCTAGAGCGAGTTTCGTTGTGGAAGCTATTAAATGCATCTCGCATTGAAATCCGCACCAAATTTCGAGCATCAGTAAAACTTCACCAATCTTGGAGATTTTGCGTTCGTCTATATTATACGTGCCTTTTGCGGTGCTCCTGCAACAGCTTTCTGTCGTGTTTTGTGTACCATGGGGGATCAGTTCCGTCTCTTATTAATTTATTTGGTATGAATATCTCGAGTGCTGTTGACACTATTTCTTTGAACTTAAGCCACATATGGTCTTAATTTGCATAGTTTGGAAGGATTGGAGACTACCTCTTGGAAAGACTTCACCCGAATTTTTAGCTGCTTCTATAAATAGGTATATTTCGCGTTTAGTTTTGGTGAATTTTTTGTTACGGAAGTGAGCCTCGCTACGACTGCGTGTTTACTAATCCCTGTATGCTCAGGTTGTGGCTAAGAGTTCAAGTGTATTTTCGTGACCATTTACAAATGGTTCAAATGGCTCTGAGCACTATGGGACTTAACATCTGTGGTCATCAGTCCCCTAGAACTTAGAACTACTTAAACCTAACTAACCTAAGGACATCACACACATCCATGCCCGAGGCAGGATTCGAACCTGCGACCGTAGCAGTCGCGCGGTTCCGGACTAAGCGCCTAGAACCGCGAGATCACCGCGGCCGGCGTAACCATTTACAATTTGAATGGCCTCGTCAACTAATTGTTAAAAATAATTTAAAAAAAAGCATTTAGAACAATTACGGAAGTTGTTTTCTATTTACCGTAGGGTACGAAAATGTACTTTTGTCGGTCCGCAGCTCGTGGTCGTGCGGTAGCTTTCTCGCTTCTCGCGCCCGCGTTCGATTCCCGGCGGCGTCAGGGATTTTCTCTGCCTCGTGATGACTGGGTGTTGTGTGATGTCCTTAGGTTAGTTAGATTTAAGTAGTTCTAAGTTCTAGGAGACTGATGACCAGAGATGTTAAGTCCCGCAGTGCTCAGAGCCATTTTGTATTTTTGTCAACATGCGGAAGGTAGATTGAAGTAACTGCCAACTATAATTGAATGAGTAGGGTACCTATTTGTGATGAGACTCAAGTTTCCCTTTCTTTGAACTGTTCAGCAAGTGATTCATCTGAGACAGGGGGTCGGTAAAAGGAGCCAGTTATTAATTTATTCCGGTTGTCGAATATAACCTCTGCCCATACTAAGTCACAGAAACTATCTGCTTCAAAGTCGATTGTGAGCTTACATTATTTTCCCTTAAGTTGTCCTTCTTGTTTCTGTTGTAGTGCAGATAATTAGAATTACGGCTTTTCCCTCCAGAACCTAAGATACTTTCTCTGTGACCCTGTGAATATCAGAGCTAAACAATGTAGAACAACAATATACGTTACAAGCGTAGCATTCTGTATTACTTCATTTCCTTATTTCTAACATTTTAAAATTGTAAGTCAACTTTAGATGACATGTCAATCATAGATGTTCTTATCTCTATTTAGTGAACGTGTTTTCAGTTACGTTTTGAACATTGTCCCGCTACACTTTATTAACTAATGTTTTTAGAGAGTAAATTAATATGGAGTACGTCGTTCTTCTTTTCAAACATTCACAAACCCATTTAATCTTTCCCTATGGTCTTTTGGGTATGCAGTTGTAGTAATTAAAGTAGACACAAATGCAGTGATCAAAAACAAATGATTAGCGTACATTCGCATTCTCGTTTCATCGTGAAAGGAAGCTACCGTACAGACAGAGGAATCTATATTTATACTTGGCAGAACTAATTACATACTGACATAATCGTCGGTATCGCTTTCGTTTCCCAAAAGTTATAAATATTTCGATTTCGGAAAAGAAGCTCTGTATTTGGCCAAGATGTCGAAGAAGAAGGTCCCTTACGTACTGGTTGTATCGAGTAAGATGTGGAGACGGCGGTTTGAAAGCGGACAGAGGTAGTGCGGGGCGTCCCTTACCTGAGGGATCGCTACTCAAGCTACCTGGCGAAGGGGCAAGTGTGGCAAATGTCCGGTGTGGCAAATGTCCAGTGTGGCAAATGTCCAGTGTGGCAAATGTCCGGCATTGAGTGTCGAGGTCTGGTGTGCCAGCCAGCCTGTGGATGGTTTTTAAGGCGGTCCATCTACCTCGGCGAATACGGGCTGGTTCCTCTTATTCCGCCTCAGTTAAACACCAAGTCGGCGGTTCCTACTCTAACACTGTCTCTACGAAAGCGTACACCATAATTACTCTAGCATACAAACATTTCGGTTTACACTCGTCTGGTTTGAGACGTTTCCGGTTGGTTCCGCTGGGGGGGGGGGGGGGGGGGCGAACCGCACAATAACCCTGGGTCCGGTGTGGGGCGGCGGTGAGGACGGTGGACTGCTATGACCTGTTATTGTGAGGGCTACGGTGGGACTAAGCCTCTCCGTCGTTTCTAGGTCCCCAGTTTAATATACAATACATAACAACATAGATGCTAGTTTCACTCGCAGCAACTGAAGGCATGCTCTTGGGTTCCTCTCGAACCACATCCTCGGAAATCATTATTCGGAAATAAACAGCGAAGTATTTGTGACAAGCAACATGATAGTTTCATGTGCACTAATTTAGAGTTTCGTACTTTAATCAGACTGAAGTCACAAAATCGAACTAGAGAACTCCTGTAGGTAAATAACATCGATCACTTAACATCGAATATTGCAGAATGTACTCCTCTTACGTTATTAAGGGAGTCCCAGAACCCGTTACAAATGCGAATGTATACTTTATACAGAATACACGAACCGACTTTCTTCGACTCTATAACCCAACGACTCTATCTACTAGACCTTGGTGACCCCATTCAACAACAGCTTTCGTTCATCTTACGATCTCCTGAACGCTTTTACTCCTAATTTACCATTGCCTGATATTTAATTACAAGAAATGGTACCTAGAGTGACATGTTTGTGGTAAATCTTCATTGTGCCGTTGTCTTGAAATAGCATACTCACATAACACGCAACTTACATTATCAAAACAACGAAATACGACGAAACCCAACATGGCGTCTCCAGAGCTCTTCATCTGTCGACTGCTATTGCGTTTCGTTGTTGCATCGAGTGACACTAGCTTGGCCCCATCCGAGTTCAGTGTAGGGGGCTGAGTGACGACCAATGAGCCTGCCCACCGCAACAGCACGTCCATTGGTTACAACTGTGTTTGGAGCCTCTTGACACAGCGTGAGGTACCGTTAAGTGACGACACGAACAAGGGCGTCGTAATGCAAGCCACGACATTCGCCGCTGGTCACTGCGTGACGGATATGACCCTGGGAGTACTTTCAGCTGGTCGTGGCAGACCGCATATGCGTCCTTTGTCCGCAACCACTGCTCGACAACTAGAGCAGGTCTCGCGCCGTGACTGCCGCAACGTAGGGCGGCACGCTCGTCCGTGCAGGGGCCCGCGGGTGACGTCACACGTCACGTCACGGTGGAAACAGCGCGGCGCGGCAGCCATTGTCTTCATGCATATTAACAGGTGAGCCGTGCTCCAGCAGATGGCGCGCCGGTGTGCTCATTCCGGGAGTGACGCCGGCTTTGTTTGCCGCCATTGTCTGCCCCTCTGCGGCGCCGGTTTTCCGAACTCGCTGCGTTCGTCGTGCCGCCGAGTATTCTGGCGCCAGACCCCCACATACCCGCGATTGAATTAGAATGGGGCGCACGGTGTACGTCCTTCATGATCTTAATGAATAGCCGAGTCCACGAGGCAGGACATGCGGATTTAATTGTCTTCACCATGCAAAATACTAGCTAACTTCATAGTCACAGCATTTATTTTATAATCTCTGCGGCGAACGCTGACGAAGTGGAAATAAACGATCGTCTCTGAAATCCTAAAAGATAGCAAGAAAAAGGAACGTCACAATTTCTCGCCCACATGACAGTGAAATTAGTGACAGAACATAAGTTCTGACAGGAGAAGTGTAAGACATGAAATTTTCAGAAACCGTCTTGACTTCAGACTGAAATTATGATAAAGGTACAGCGAGAAAACTTAAGCTGAATGGCCGGACAATCAACTGAACGCTTCCTATCGAATTCGACACCAGTGTCTTAAGAAATGTGCTGCAAAATTCATGAGCAAGAGAGAGTTAAGGATGACTTGTATTATGCGTGCCCCAAAGTGGATGTGTGACTTACTCAGGATTTCCAGGTATGCCGATTTAGGCGAGATTGTCCCGATTTTCCTGTTGAGTCCCTGATTCCAGATTAAATCTTGTTGGGATACGAAAAAACCGAAATACATCAGAACGGATATTATTTCACTTCATACAATTTGTTAGTTACCCGAGTATTGACATGAAGAGGCAGTCTCGTAACCTTTGCTCATAATATAGCTAAGCTGGAGGACTCGCACTCAAGAGCCTTTACAGGGAACTCACTCGCATACAGCAACGAGTTACACTGATGAGCCTAAACATGATGACCACGCCCAGTGCGAGGTTGAATGCCTCCTTGTGGTGTTGCGGCACTTGATGCAACGATTATATCAAAGATACGGGCCGGAAATGCGGAAATCCACTGATATGAGCTGTTTTGACAAAGTGCACATTGTTGTGCAGCTGCGGCTTGAAACGAGAATGTCTGAAACAGTGAAGCCCGTCGCCTTTTGGCGTATTACTGCCACGAACAGCTATGGTAAGTGGTTGAAGGATGAAACTTCCTGGCAGATTAAAACTGTGTGCCCGACCGAGACTCGAGCTCGGGACCTTTGCCTTTCGCGGGCAAGTGCTCTGCCATCTGAGCTACCGAAGCACGACTCACGCCCGGTCCTCACAGCTTTACTTCTGCCAGTATCTCGTCTCCTACCCTCCAAACTTTACAGAAGCTCTCCTGCGAACCTTGCAGAACTAGCACTCCTGAAAGAAAGGGGTGCTAGTTCTGCAAGGTTCGCAGGAGAGCTTCTGTGAAGTTTGGAGGGTGGGAGACGAGATACTGGCAGAAGTAAAGCTGTGAGGACCGGGCGTGAGTCGTGCTTCGGTAGCTCAGATGGTAGAGCACTTGCCCGCGAAAGGCAAAGGTCCCGAGTTCGAGTCTCGGTCGGGCACACAGTTTTAATCTGCTAGGAAGTTTCATATCAGCGCACACTCCGCTGCAGAGTGAAAACCTCATTCTGGTTGAAGGATGTTGAAATAACGAGTAGGCCTTTTGGTATTGGACGACCACGTCTGCTGACAAAACATAGGGGTCGGAGAATCCTCCTCTGTGTAATTCAGGATAGGCTGCCGTGTGTGGCACATTTGACGACAGAGTACAATGCTGGCGCAGGCACAAGTGTTTCGGAGCTCACCGTTCAAAGGCCACTGCTGAACACGAAGCTCCATATCACGTGACCCCTACGTGTGTTTGTGTTGACCCAACGACTTCGTCAGGTATGATTGCAGTGAGCACACATCACTGAGTTTTTATCGTGGATCAATAGAAACGTGTTGCCTGTCGGATGAACCTCATTTCTTGGTACATAATGTCGATGGTTGGGTCCTTACACGCCGCCATCCTGGCAAACAGCTGCACAACACGTGCGCCCAGCCACAGATGCAGGCCAGTGAGGGCAGAATTACGCATGGGGTACAAGAAGTTGGTAAGGCAGTGAACTACGTGAACATTATTACGGCCCACCTGCGTCGCTGCTTGCTTGAAGTCTCCCCCTACAACGATGGCATCTTCTAGCTGTTGCAGGGTCAGAATCATGCTACAGTGGTCTGATGGCTCTTATAGTGGACTCACATTGATGTACTGGCCAACCAATGTGCCTGATCTGTACTCACTGGAAAACATATCGGGAGCCAGCTGCATGTCGGTAAACCGCCATCCCGTGGTTTGAGAGAATTGTTTGACATATGCGCAGACATTTGGTCCCATAAACTTCTGGAATCCTGTCAATGGCTTGCAGAATCTGTGCCAAGCAGTACCTCTGTTGTACTGCGTTTAAAAAGTGGAACAATACGCTGCTAAAAAGGTGGTCATGATGTTCTTGGCTCACAAAACGTCGATCAAAACAACTGACCGCTTCGTGCATTTTAGAGTTCGTGAAACTTTTTTTAAGATTTACTCGCGGTTGCGGAAAGGTAAAGTTGACTATTATGTTCACTATGATGCGTGATCCTTATATGCAACTGTGTTCGACGGAGGCCAAAATTACGCTAAAAAGGCCACATTAGAAGCTAAATTAAAGGTTAAGATTAACTTCTGATTTACGTGCCAGCATATTCGTCGTTTTCTTAATGGAGAAGAAGAGCAGTATCTACTAATATATCATTAAGGTCAAATGCAGTGGTTTATTCCAATTCAAATTTTTCTCTATTCTGTCATCCATGTCGTCTTAAGACTTTAAAAACTGAAAATAATATTCCAATTTTGGACCAATGTATGAATTGTAGGTTTCGAGTTTTCAATGTAGAAAATATCTCGACTTTGTTCAGTTTGGAAGTGTCAGATTTTTTAAATCCAGAGCTTGTTTAGGGAAAAAAATTTCATTCACGGGTACACTGAGATCAGTCGTTAGGTCTAAATTAATACAAAATATTAGACAGGACAGCGAATGAGTTACGGTACTGTTAATCTCACTTCAGCGGGATAAATGAAGTGCCAACATAGAAGAGCAGGTAACGAGTATATCCTCTGCTAAGGGGTTAATAAATCAAACAGGATTTGAAGTGCCGGCCACGGTGGTCTTGCGGTTCTAGGCGCTGCAGTCCGGAACCGCGGGACTGCTACGGTCGCAGGTTCGAATCCTGCCTCGGGCATGGATGTGTGTGATATCCTTAGGTTAGTTAGGTTTAAGTAGTTCTAAGTTCTAGGGGACTGATGACCTAAGATGTTAAGTCCCATAGTGCTCAGAGCCATTTGAACCATTTTTGGATTTGAAGTCTTTCGTTCTACTCTGGGTCTCCGGTGCCTGTTCATCGATTCTTGACAATTTGGCTAGCAGCTAGATTGGCACTGAATGACTTAGGTGATGAGGCCAGTGTTTCCTGCACTCTCTTGCTAAACTGATTACATTGTAGCTGTTTACATGGATACATGTATCATTCCGTGATTACTTACCGCATTTTGTAAACCGTTTTGCAGAACTGTCACATTTTTATGTTAAAGAGTGATGCTAGTAATAGTAAAAGGTATTAATTTCAACAAATATTTCTGTCAAATACGATGGGGAACATCATGGTTTTAAAATTCTTACCGCAACAAATTTTCAAATGTGATAGTGAGAACTACAAGGCAGCAAATCCCTTTCTCTATCTAAAGTCTTTACTTCTTTGCACTATTCGTCTCAAACGGCAGTGAATTTCAAATTAAGCAGTAGTCCATTATTTGTCGAAGTTTGTGGAGAGGGTCATCACACAAAAGACAACAGTTGATTAAGCTTTCGTTCTTTTCGGAACTTCAGGCCATCCCATCAACAGTGGTATGAGGTGTGATCCACACGAGCACGAATACGTTAGTGTATTAGTTGTGACATGGAGGTTAATGGTCTCCAAATGACAAAATGAGGAATATCTTCCCACACCTAAAACATATGTAGTTTTAGTTAATGAAGACTGTTGATTGTAGGAGGCCTATCACACCCCAGAAGTGCTCTATGGGTGATAAACCAGAAGACCAGGCAGGCCAGTCAAGGATCAATAAATCCTTCAAGGTGTTCGCGGTGTGAACTGTTGAGTTGGGCCTTATATTATCATACTTGAACATGCTATTTGGAACCATGGTCAAGAAGGATATCACAATGGAGTTACCGTTCTTGCCACATAATGGAGAGTATTTAGTCTCCCTTTAAAAATTGCTAAGTCAGTGCTGTTGTGATGAGCAGTAAATTCCCCACTCCGTGATCCCAGGTGCTGTAGGTGTATGGGAATCGAGAATCGCTGCTTTGTGTGAAACGCTACCAGATCGTCTACGGAGACGTTGGCCTCGAGCTGACCGCCAGAAAGAGAAGCGAGACTCGTCGATGAACACAGAATGACACTCCCTACTACAGGTAACTCGATCCACACCATGCAAGTCTTTCTTATCTGTTGCATGTTATCAGCCGAGAACGACATATTTCAAGCCGAGATCTTAACCCAGAGTCCATTAGCCTGTTCCCAAATGTTTTGAGACGGCACTTCGCCTTTAACCTGCTATTCACATTACACATAAATGACCTTGTGGATAATATCGGAAGTTCACTGAGGCTTTTTGCGGATGATGCTGTGGTATATCGAGAGGTTGTAACAATGGAAAATTGTACTGAAATGCAGGAGGCTCTACAGCGAATTGACGCATGGTGCAGGAAATGGCAATTGAATCTCAATGTAGACAAATCTAATGTGCTGCGAATACATAGAAAGAAAGAAAGATCCCTTACCATTTAGCTACAATACAGCACATCAGCAACTGGAAGCAGTTAATTCCATAAATTATCTGGGAGTACGCATTAGGAGTGATTTAAAATGGAATGAGCATATAAAGTTGGTTGTCGGTAAAGCAGATGCCAGACTGAGATTCATGGGAGGAATCCTAAGGAAATGCAATCCGAAAACAAAGGAAGTAGGTTACAGTACACCTGTTCACCCACTGCTTGAATACTGCTCACCAATGTGGGATCCGTACCAGATAGGGTTGATAATGGAGAAGAACCAACGGAGAGCAGCGCGCTTCGTTACAGGATCACGAAAGCGTTACGGATATGATAGATAGACTGCAGGAGAGACGCTCAGTTGCTCGGTATGGGCTTTTGTTGAAGTTTCGAGAACGTACCTTCACCGAGGAGTCAAGCAGAATATTGCTCCCTCCGACTTATATCTCGCGAAGAGACCATTAGGATAAAATCAGAGAGATTAGAGCCCACACAGAGGCATACCGACAATCCTTCTTTCCACGAACAAGACGAGACTGGAATAGAAGGGAGAACCGATAGAGGTACTCAAGGTACCCTCCGCCACACACCGTCAGGTGGCTTGCGGAGTATGGATGTAGATGTAACCTATGCTCGGATTTCAGATATTGGAGTAATGCCTTCTCTTTTTGTCACAATGTTGTCCTTAGTCCATCTCGTCAGCAACGTTCCGCCGCCAGTACACTACAGCCATTTCATTCCGTATGATGCTCTCATCTCCCTTATGGGAATCAATCATCCAGTCTCAGATACTGAAAAATGGCGTACTCACATGTAATGGCGTACTCACATGTAATGGCGTACTCACACGTGCACCTTTTCTTGGCGAGTTCCTTTTCACTCTCCACATCAAAAATTTTGGTAACGGTTCTCGGAACGTTGGAGACATTCAATAACCAACATGTACTTAACACCAAGCTCCTTCTACAGAACTCTCTTTTTCTGCACGGATAATATTGTAAATAAGCTTGCGTAAGGGTGACATTTTAATTAAAATATCCCAAAGGAGGGAAATATTGGAGCAGTAGTTTGGTGGTATACATAAAGACGTAAGACTCTACCTTTCCGTTAGTGCTTGCATTCTGCCATGCTGAGTTGTACTTGTGACTTAATAGGAAATTGTTTTTATCATCTTGGTACTTACTGTTTTGTGGCATATGCTAAGACAATATTTGAAAAATCATCGTAGGCTAATGTAGACTATCATAAGTAAGCGTAGGCTACAGCAATTTTCCTAATAGCCTTCGTCAGTAAAAATCTTAACCGCACTACCTGTACGGCATCCCTATCGGGCGTTACCTCATTTCAATTGCTTTGTTTGCATATGCGATGAGTGTCAACAAATCGAAAGCGGTCATCAATCTAAAAACTGAGAGGGGTATATAAAGAGCCGCGTAACCACGAAACATTTTAGCTCTGCATAATTATCCTCCTGTCCGTTACTTAAAAATAAACAGTATTATAGCAAAATTAAAATTGTCAATATTGGATTCAGATTTTAGTAGAAAACTGTTAATCTGTAACGTGGAACAGCGAAATGTTGCAGTAGACATAAAAAAAGCAATCCAGATTTATCATGTAATTCTAGAAAACACAATTTCGTAAAAAAAGGGTTAAATTTTGAAGGAAAGCAAAACAAATACATATGGAACATCGTTTCAATACGCCGTTCAGCTTATATGAAACATTTTTCTGTTATTCATAAGCAAATTTGTGCTTAGCGTTAGTTGTGGTAAACTCTGGCCTTTGATCATTATAAAGAACGTTCCATGTGTAAGTAGGTTGTTTAGGTTTCTATGCTGGCATCGCCACGTAGCGCTCTGTATGAAAATCGCTGACTGTGGTATGTACAGTCTGTGGCTGGTTTGCATTATTGGAATATTCGCTATTGTAGTGTTGGGCAGTTGGATGTGAACAGCGCGTAGCGTTGACAGTGTTGCCAATTTAGCGACTTTGACGCTAGAAATGGCGACTTTTGCCTTCGTCTTAGCGACAAAAAAAACTTTTTAGCGACAAAAATTATTTAGCGACTTATCTGGCAACTTTTGGAGTATTGACGACTTTTGAAGTACAAATCAAAACTATTTTGGGCCAGTATTTTCATTAACAAAACTAAGATCTTAACTATAGAATGGGTACTACACTGACTTTGTTCTAGATTTACTAAGTTAAATTAAGTTCTTAGCTGATCATGTAGCACTGTTCAGCATTTAGTAAACCTGAATGTGGGAATTGCCTACAGAGTAAGAAAACCTTGACTATAGAACAATTCATTATTCATTACCCACTAGCCTGTTGTCGTCGATAGCGTATCGATCTACACTCCTGGAAATTGAAATAAGAACACCGTGAATTCATTGTCCTAGGAAGGGGAAACTTTATTGACACATTCCTGGGGTCAGATACATCACATGATCACACTGACAGAACCACAGGCACATAGACACAGTCAACAGAGCATGCACAATGTCGGCACTAGTACAGTGTATATCCACCTTTCGCAGCAATGCAGGCTGCTATTCTCCCATGGAGACGATCGTAGAGATGCTGGATGTAGTCCTGTGGAACGGCTTGCCATGCCATTTCCACCTGGCGCCTCAGTTGGACCAGCGTTCGTGCTGGACGTGCAGACCGCGTGAGACGACGCTTCATCCAGTCCCAAACATGCTCAATGGGGGACAGATCCGGAGATCTTGCTGGCCAGGGTAGTTGACTTACACCTTCTAGAGCACGTTGGGTGGCACGGGATACATGCGGACGTGCATTGTCCTGTTGGAACAGCAAGTTCCCTTGCCGGTCTAGGAATGGTAGAACGATGGGTTCGATGACGGTTTGGATGTACCGTGCACTATTCAGTGTCCCCTCGACGATCACCAGTGGTGTACGGCCAGTGTAGGAGATCGCTCGCCACACCATGATGCCGGGTGTTGGCCCTGTGTGCCTCGGTAGTATGCAGTCCTGATTGTGGCGCTCACCTGCACGGCGCCAAACACGCATACGACCATCATTGGCACCAAGGCAGAAGCGACTCTCATCGCTGAAGACGACACGTCCCATTCGTCCCTCCATTCACGCCTGTCGCGACACCACTGGAGGCGGGCTGCACGATGTTGGGGCGTGAGCGGAAGACGGCCTAACGGTGTGCGGGACCGTAGCCCAGCTTCATGGAGACGGTTGCGAATGGTCCTCGCCGATACCCCAGGAGCAACAGTGTCCCTAATTTGCTGGGAAGTGGCGGTGCGGTCCCCTATGGCACTGCGTAGGATCCTACGGTCTTGGCGTGCATCCGTGCGTCGCTGCGGTCCGGTCCCAGGTCGACGGGCACGTGCACCTTCCGCCGACCACTGGCGACAACATCGATGTACTGTGGAGACCTCACGCCCCACGTGTAGAGCAATTCGGCGGTACGTCCACCCGGCCTCCCGCATGCCCACTATACGCCCTCGCTCAAAGTCCGTCAACTGCACATACGGTTCACGTCCACGCTGTCGCGGCATGCTACCAGTGTTAAAGACTGCGATGGAGCTCCGTATGCCACGGCAAACTGGCTGACACTGACGGCGGCGATGCACAAATGCTGCGCAGCTAGCGCCATTCGACGGCCAACACCGCGGTTCCTGGTGTGTCCGCTGTGCCGTGCGTGTGATCATTGCTTGTACAGCCCTCTCGCAGTGTCCGGAGCAAGTACGGTGGGTCTGACACACCGGTGTCAATGTGTTCTTTTTTCCATTTCCAGGAGTGTATAATCCTTCAACTTTTGAATTCCCTTTATTTTTCGAATTGACAAAAAACATACGTAATATTAAGTATAATAAAATACATTTCTGTCCAGCAACCTCTAGGTAATTTTTCGAAATGTTAACTCGCAGTCAAATTATTACCACATGCACAGTGGTAACGCAAGAACAATTCGGTGGGGGCATCTCAGACATTATTACGTTTTAAGCAATGAACAATAGGACTGATATCGAGTTACCGAGTGAGTAGATTGTTTCATGACCTCTAGTTCCCCTGAGTTTCTGTGAATTTTCTGTGATTATAAATTGGTGAAACTTATGTTGTGGTGGCTTACATAATGGATTTACCGCAGAAGAAGAAGTAGTACGCTCAAAAATATCGAGATGCGTGGAAAGTAGAACCTGAATTCAATGGGTGGCTGAAACCAGTCGTTAGAGACTTATCCAAGGCAAGATGTCAAGTATGTGCAACAGAGTTTTTTGCTAAATTGTGTGATATTAGAAAGCATTCGAAAACTATTAAGCATAAATAAAAAATTGATTTAAAAAAACACAAACCACCTTACCTGTGAAAATTGTTCCGAAAACTACAGTCAGAATAGCAAGCAGAGCGGAAGGTGCCCTTTCTTTATTTATTGCTGAACATTGTTCTATTTTAGCTGTAGATCATTTAGGAATACAGTGCAAGAAGGTGTTTTCCGGTGATGAAGGCGCTAAAAACATGCAATTACATCCTACAAAGTGCACTAACATTATAACTGAAGTTTTGGCTCCATATTTTACACAGTCATTGGTTGAAGATATAGGGAACCAAAAATACAGTGTACTAATAGATGAATCCACGGATGTATCAATATATATAATGCTAGGTACTATACGGTACTATAGTGTAAACAACCAAACCATTAGATCAGCATTTCTCAAACTCGCTGTAGTAGAAACTGGAGATGCAAGAAATCTGGCTGCTGTTCTTGTGAATTCTTTGAAAGATCTCAAAGATTTCCAATCGCTAATATGGTGGGAATTGGCACAGATAATGCTTCTGCAATGGTTGGAATAAACAATGGGCTTTTCGAACAACTCAAGAGAGAGTATGGTTTGAAGCATTTGGTATTGATCCGTTGCATTTGTCACTCTCTTCTGCTTGCAGTTTCGCACGCATCAGTGAATACCATACCTAGAAACATAGAGTTTCTTGTACGGGAAACCTACAATTGGTGCTCCATTTCACCCAAAAGACGAGAGGAATATAATAGGGTTTATGAGACAATAAATTGTGGAAAACAGCCACTAAAAATTTTGAAGGTCTGTGCAACATGTTGGCTTTCAATTGAACCAGCAATACGAAGAATTCTGGAGCAGTGGGAAGAACTAAAGCTACATTTTTCACTCTCCATGGTTTAAGACCATTGTTACACTGCCAATCTTTTGTACAAGATGTATTGTGACGACTCAAATCATCTTTACATGTTTTACCTTAAGCATGCTTTAAAAGACGTACAAATAGCAATAAAAGCTTTTGAAGGAGAAGACAAAGACCCCACTAAATTACTAGATACACTTGTATTTCTGATGCAGTCACTCGGACAAAACATAAATTTTCCAACTGTTGATTTGTTGACAACACCAGTTCCATGCGAATAATATGTACGCAAATCCGAACCCTGGCTTTATGTTTGAACAGATATTCTCTGAGTCAAGTTTGTCTGAAGAAAATAAAGTTTATTTGAAGAAGAGATGCATTCAGTTTAGTCTGAAACTCATAAAAGAAATTCAACAAAGACTGCCAAGTAACGTTACGATCCTGAAAAAAATTTCAATGCTGAATGTTGAAGAAACACTAAAAGTGAATAAAAATAATGTTGTAGCGGATGTAGCCAAAGAATTGGGTTTTAGTGGTGATTTCATAGACGGTATGCTGCAAGAATGGCATAATATCAACTTCATTATGTGGAATAACACTACTAACACTGTTCGATTTTGGAGTGAGGTTTTGCAGTATAAAAATGCCGCAGGGGAGAATCCTTTTTCTTTCATTTCACAGCTAGCAATGACTGTTCTATGCCTACCGCATTAAAAGGCAGAAGTGGAAAGAATATTCAGTTCTATGAACATTACAAAAACCAAACAACGTAACAGATCATCGTTAAAGACAATTAATGTTTTGATCATATTGCGAGACCTGCTGAAGAAACAAAATAAATATTGTGCATCTTTTGACATACCGTCAGACGTATTGGAGCTTATTGGAACGAACAAAAGTAACTCTTTTGCGACAAAACCAGTCGAACTGCAACATCATCTTTTGAGCGACGTTGAACCCTCTACATCAACTACATTTCTGTCAGAGCATGAAACAGAAGAGTTATTCGATCTTGTGAGTGACGACGATGAATAGCTAACATACCGATATGTATATATTTTGTAACCTAATTTGAGTTCTTGCTTTCTTTTGTTAGAAATATAGTTGTATATTTCTAGTATATTTGACTACTGTGATTGAAACAACAATTTGTGTGTTGCGTCAATTATGGTAACATGTTTAATTAAACGTTAGCCTATTTTAATATGTATGTTGTTGCAAGCGAAGCGTCATTTAATTAAGACAATATAGCAATTACCTATGAGACAATTTTTATTAATAGTTTATTACCCCCCCCCCCCCCCCCCACTGGATTATTGCACCATCCACAACACGTAATTTTCAGTACACCCCTAGTAAAATCAGTTTTAGCGACTTTCTAGCGACTTTTGATATTGAATCTAGCGACTCGGGTTTTTTAGAGTTGGCAACACTGAGCGTTGAGCAGTTGTAGGTGAACCGCCAACAGCGGTGGATGTGGGGAGAGAGATGGAGTTTTGAGAACGGATGGTCTGGACGTGTGTCCATCAGAGACAGTAAATTTGTAATACTGGATGTCATGAACTGATATATGTATTATGACTTCTGAACACTATTAAACACATTGTTTGTTCTCTATCAAAATCTTTCATTTGCTAACTATGCCTATCAGTAGTTAGTGCCTTCAGTAGCTAGAATCCTTTATTTAGCTGGCAGTATTTGCGCTCGCTGTATTGCAGTAGTTCGGGTAATGAAGATTTTTGTGAGGTAAGTGATTCAAGAACGGTATAGGTTATTGTTAGTCAGGGCCATTCTTTGTAGGGATTACTGAAAGTGAGATTGGGTTGCGCTAAAAAGAAATGTGTGTCAGTTTAGTGATGATCAGAATAAGTAGAGAGAGAAATGTCTGAGTACCTTCAGTTTTGCTCAGCTGTTTGAAAATCAAAAACGTAAGAGGTTTATCAGCACAGTAATTCATTAATTTTTGCTAAGGGGATGTTTCACATGAAGTACAAAATAACAATAGTTATACAGATTCTTTTGTCTGTGCATGTGAACTGCAATTGCATCAAATAAGTAATTGCTTTGGTTGCGCAGAAGCACAGAAGTTACGCGATCGGCTAATTTTTCTTACTTATGAAAAACAGTATATATTTTCTAAGGACATAAAATATACTGCAGACTACCACAAAACGAAGTGCGGTTCTATGTGCAAAACAAACACAGAGAAGTCATCGGTTCCCAGTATCTCTCTCATATATGCATTTACGTTTCCTTCTCTGCCAGTGCTACTACTTAATACCGGTAAACCTTACGTACATAAAGTAATTATTGTATTGTACCAAAAGTACAGAACCGCAGTTTTGGTAGAGCGCTACTTCAGTTACGACTGCTTCGCCGGTACGTTCCACATGTTGCGGACGTGTAAGCAATCCGTCCTAACACAGAGTGTGAGGAAGACAAGGATACTCACCCGGTTCTGGCGAAGTTGCTGAGGTAGACGATGACGGCCTCCGACAGGCCCACCTCAGACTTGGTGTAGTTGCGCGGGAAGTGGTTGAAGCCGTCGACGAGCGGCGCTCCAAAAATGTACGGCAGCTCCTCCCCGTGTACCGTGCCCATCCTCTGCAGACACAGAACGCCACATATTTTAAATTCACAACCTGTCGCTGTGCAGAGAAATCGGCCAATAAAACACAACAACGCCGGCAATATGACCAGCGTCAGTCTTCTCGAAGAAGCTGGAACATCTTTCACGTTGAAGAAGAGAATGCGAGCCACCTGTAGCAGTAGTAGGTCTTTTCTTACAATTTTACAACGCAATTCTGAGCGTAAATTTTAAGGAACTGTTTGTAGGCCCAAACATCGCAAAAAGGAACATATACGAATGAGTAATTTATACCAACAAAATGGATGTTCAATAGTTGGGCAGGCCGGCCGAGCGGTTCTAGGCTCTACAGTTTGGAGCCGCGTGACCTCTACGGTCGCAGGTTCGAATCCTGCCTCGGGCATGGGTGTGTGTGATGTCCTTAGGTTAGTTAGGTTTAAGTAGTTCTAAGTTCTAGGGGACTGATGACCACAGCAGTTAAGTCCAATAGTGCTCAGAGCCATTTGAATAGTTGGACAGAGAGTTGTTTATGTTGCTTTCGTTTGAATTCAGACACTACAGGGGAAGGAATCAAAATTGTCCTTTCAGTTAGCGTGGCATACAAAAACTAATATGGTGACACTGCTTTTCTAAATCGTTTTGGGTAAACAACGACTGGTCTTTCAACTTTAGCACAGGCTATATCGGCTATCTGTGCTCCCGTGATTTGGAGCTCCACCTATAACTGTGTCGACATCGGCGGGACCTTAGCATTTATTTCGTCCCCTGGTGCCCCCATATAGAGACCTAGTTTAAGGACACTAATAACTAGTCCTGTGGACACAAGGGAAACCCAAAACAAGACAGTACCAGGATACAAATGTGATTAAAACCAACTGCTTACCTGTACTCTCTTGTCTCCTCTCAACAGGTAGCGTCATTTCCGCCGGAGTCACTTGAACAAGCCACAACGCCTTCATTTTCCGTACATAAACAGGGTAGATACAATTAAACTTCCGCTACTTAAAAGGGAACGCGTGACAAACGAGTGATCGCAGGACAGTGAATCTTTGTGGGAACATTTGTAAGGACAGGTGGAAGAGAAATAACGAATAAACCATTGAAGAAAAACACATTTTAATTTCCACATGAGAGAGCAACATCTGTTAACTGCGTACCATGTTTACGTTCCAGGTTACAAGCATTGCTCAATGTGACGACCCTCTACATCCATGACAGCCTGTAACCGCACTAGAGATTGCTCTGCTGCTGCCCGAAACAATGGTGGACCATACAATATTCAGCAGTCGTGACGCAGTTCGTACACTGCTTCAAGACTGCACAAGACGTCTATCATTCTCGGCCATGGCTACAGTAGTAACTTCTTCAACTATTTGTGACGCAATTAGCCGTCGGCCTCTCCCAGCATTAGTTGCCAACTGATCAGTTAATTCGAACTTCCGAATTATGTTCTTCAACACCGGCGCGAAAAGAGGAAATCTCCGAATTCCGTCAGTGGGTCGATACTCGCTAAGAGCAGCAGTACTATTGCTGTTGTTTTGATGAAACAGCTTTACGAGTAATGCCTCCCTCACCTTTTCCAGAACCATGTTGACTGTCTGCAACTGTAATGCACACGGGTGCTTGTGTTTCGACCCTACATCTCCGTATCATTGCTGGTGCCTATGGGCTAGTCACGACACTAACGCTAATGACGCAGATACTGCAGCGCGCAGTCTGAACATTATTTTTATAAAGTTTGGTACCTATAGGGTAAACTTCTCCGTCTACAGTGGTTGAAGTAGATAAAGTTCAATCATAGCTACCCTGTATATCGGCACCGTGCTTATTTATCTTGCTCAAGTGCGCAGTTGTACACATTATTTATTCACAAGCTGAAAAACTGAAGATATTTTTATTTTATTTATTTATTTAACCTGATCAGATTAGGGCCATCAGACCCTCTCTTAACATCGGACCAGTGTAGCACGTTGTGATCCTGGAGATTTTCTCGATAGTTTATGTTCTGTAATTTGCTAAGTCTTTCTTCCTTCAACGAGTTATCAAAAAATGGTTCAAATGGCTCTGAGCACTATGGGACTTAACATCTATGGTCATCAGTCCCCTAAAACTTAGAATTACTTAAACCTAACTAACCTAAGGACATCACACAACACCCAGTCATCACGAACGAGTTATCAATGCCGATGGGTCGAAGTTAGTTATATTCCATTCCCGTCAACTGGTTTCATTCCATCGTTACAGTTTCCTCGAATGATTCGTAATTTCTTCATTAATATTTTGCGACATTTAATATTGCCACAGATTCGAAGTTGTACTGCTAATTGCTCCATCAGTTCCGAAGAGTATGCAGTGAAACACAATTTACTATTTCTGCCATTTGAATTTCAGTCACTGATCACACCTGCTAATGGCAAAACTGTCTTCAAGAATGAGCATCAGATAGGAGAAACATATGAGGAAAATAGCTGCTACTGCTTTTTCTACTACATAGTAATACTTCTGCTACTATTCTATGTGAATACTGGTTTTCCAGATTCACTCTCCATTGCACAGTTATCATGCTCATGCTATTACATTAGCAACATCATCATGTTCATTTAATCCATAGATTGCGTCCATTCGGGCAAGATCCTTATGCATGTGGATTCGTCTCATCAAGGGGTTCAGATTTTTCTTCGGTAGCTTGCGTATGTAGCTCTTTTGGTTATCTACTCCGAGGTGCTTTGCAGTGACCAGACATCGGACCAACAAGCGTCAGTATGGAGCAATGCTAATCATTAGTCCAAGGAAGAGGTATCTTAGAATTTCAGATTCGCATACTCTTACTCATTGCTCTCGAACAAGGGTCTTTAACACATGGACACCTTCTGGAAATTAACTGAGGCTGTCCGAGGCGCAATTTTCTAATAACGACAAATTGATAAGTACATGGGTATTAGTAAATGCATATAACAGTTTAAAATGTGGATTAGTAGTCTTAATAAAATTTCGTGTGTGATCTCTCGTATGAATATTAGCCATTGTCCTAACAGCGAACATCAGGAGTTTATAATAACAGGGACAAGCCCATGTGAGATTAACTAGTACAACTCACAGGGAAGCCCGTCATTGTCTGCGACTGAATTGAAGTATAAAAAATGGTTCAAATGGCTCTGAGCACTATGGGACTTAACATCTGCGGTCATCAGTCCCCTAGACTTAGAATTACTTAAACCTAACTAAAGTAAGGACATCACACACATCCATGCCTGAGGCAGGATTTGAACCTGCGACCGTAGCAGCAGCGCTCCGGACTGAAGCACCTAGAACCGCTCGGCCGCAACGGCCGGCAAATTGAAGTATATATTAGCGTTTATGATATGCTGTAGTATTCATTCTGCAAGCAGTGTATTTGGCACGTTATAGATTCACTGCTATCTTCCAAAAAGAACCGCTTTCAAAAGCTGTAGGAAATGTGTTTTGTAGGCAAAGCGAAAGTTAATGATGGCAGGAAGACAACACTAAAGCCAACAGAACGGGTGTGGAAATGAAAGGGAGCGAATCAGCTCTTACAGTGTCGTTAAATATTGTCAACTGTCATTTCGGCATTGCATTCTTACATCACGCTCCCGGCATTTTGTATCGATTAGCCATTTACATGACCACTGATAACTGATAACTTTAGAAATTAGTCATCCATTACGAAGTTCTCGCAGAACGCAGGTCTCTGCCGCTACCAAAAATCGTACACAGCAAGGAAATGCCATTTGTTCTGCAGAAGTAACTCAGCTACTTACGTGGCTGTAATCCAGGAAAGCCTCTCCATCCTTCCGGTTATCTAAAGCCGTTTTAGCTTTATTGTCATTAAGATGCGAGTGAAATCATTTAAAGCGACAGGATTTTACACAAAGTTTCAATTTTATGGCTGCCCCTAGCTAAGTGGTCAGAATGTCTGACTACCTTTCGGCAGTCTCGGCTTCGATTTCCGGCAATGGGAGGATTTACACTTCGTGGTTCAGATAACCTCGTCACGCACACTTGACGGAGCAGGTCTAACACGACAACCGCAGTGTTAGCGGTGTGGTGACCGCCATGCCCCTCCTCACCGCATCTAGATGACGTTTTTGGCTATGACCGATCTGGCCCGTCTGTTGTCAGAACGAAGGTGTTTTCCTTTCAATTTTATAAAACGCCAAAGAATCGCAATTGCTTGTTTTAAAATAAAAAACAGCTAATTATCTAAATTCGGTATAGTAAAAAAAAATTTCCCCTTCCTCATTCGATTGTACTACAGGCAACCGTTCCCGTATCATATGGCGAGTCCCAAGAATGGCTAAATATCTTCCTGCTTTATGAGATTTCTTCAATAACTCAGTACCGGACTAATCTATGAACTCTGGATTTATAATATCCACGAGTGCTGTTGGTTGACTGTCGTTATTTGCACAAACACCCTGTAATCCTTAGTATCTGATGCATTTGATCCCTTTGAATACAATCCATAGAAAGGTTCAATATCGGTAGCCAAAGCATGTGATGCTATTGCCACATACGACGAAAGAATTATTATTTTAATGTGTTGTTAAAAATACTTGATCAGTGCTGTATCGTTTCTGAACAATGAGAGGAAAAGTAATCTCAAGAGGAAAGACAATGGTTTAGAGAGGCAAGCTGGACCAAAGTTCAAAATAGCCCTGAGCACTATGGGACTTAATATCTGAGGTCATCAGTCCCCTAGAACTTAGAACTACTCAAATCTGACTAACGTAAGGAAATCACACACATCCATGCTCGAGGCAGAATTCGAACCTACGACCGTAGCAGCAGCGCGGTTCCGGACTGAAGCGCCTAGAACCGCTCGGCCACAGCGACCGGAACACCAAAGTTGAAAGGAATGAAAATAAGCGTAAATGAAGTCTTGAGCGTCAGAAAATACTTCTTCGTATCCATGGATTTATTGACCTGTTGTTCAAACGTCAAATAGCGTTTTCTGCAAAGGTACTTTTTTTGCCATCAAAATTGGAGGTAGGTTATTAGAGAGAAAGACCGAGAATTTTAGGATTTGTGTAGCGTTTCAGTTTAAAAATTTTATCACAGCCCCTTCACAAGATTAAAACAGGCCGAAGTTGCTAAAGAAGTTCTTTTTATTTTTTGGTACTATCTGACAATAATTAGCAATGTTTCACAACTTATTTGACGGAAGGTGTCAGGCGATTCCACCAAGCTACTAAAAAAAATCCTTGTAGTACATGTGGCGTAAGAGAAAGTTTACCTTGAACTCATACCTTAAGTAATGAAACGTTCCGCTGAAGGCGCCTTCCAATTCACGTGTCGCACGCACATCTGGGTAAGGAATCTGCTACTACCTGAGCGGTAATTTTATGGCACGCCGTAATGAACAATTACTCGACGCTAGAACAGTGCAGTTAACTTGGAGGACAGCATATATTCAGAGTGAACGGCTGTACTGCTTTAATGCCGTCACCGCAGGGCGCGGCCCCCGGGTGCCCGCCTGACCCGACGTCCCCTGCTAAGCACACGGCGCACGTCCTTCCCGTAGCTGCCTTGTTAGCACGGCTACGGCAATAACCGACCGTCCGGGCCGGCAAGTGCATCCAGCCCTGCGGGTCGCATTAAATGTTAGCCGGCTGCTAACACCTCCACGTGACCCTGCTGCTAACTGCGCGCTTATTATGCAGTCAATGCGGCTCACATACCTCTTTACTGGCTTTTCATCACGGAACTCTGTCGCTGGGTTTCCATACTGGAGGCCTTCTAGATCGTCAATATTAAAGTCACCGACTTTAACAAAAATGGTCTGCCTTTTTTCCCCTGTCCCTACTGAAGTTTCACGCAACCTGCAGTGTTGTATCTGACCTTTAGAAACCACACAAGAGATTTTCATATTATTTTGCTCGCTATGCTCAAACTATTAGTCCTACAGGAAATACGAACAGTACCATATCGTAGGAAATGTAAAGTAGCTAAATTTTGTACTGAGATACGTTTTCGCTAAACGCTACGGTTTTCGAGTTATTCAAGAAAAACATAAAAAAGTCGTCTGCAAACGCACCTCAACCCCAACACTCATCCCATATCAGTCAGGATTTCTAGCATGTTGCTCGTGGCAACCCCTCTTACCACTGTACAAAAATTAAGACCACGCGAACTATTCCAAGATATTCGACCTTTCTTAGTCTCTAATGATTGTAGTAATACGCCGCCAGCACTAGTCGGCTGTTTCGTTAACTCTGTTAAACGAAATGTGCAAGGCAAATGAAACTGAAACAACTTTTGAACACAATATGCTAATTACGTTGATAATTCGATGAAAACTTAACCATTACAAGCACAGTACCTTCTTACTCAGAAGGCCTAACTAATGAAACGACGTAACTGTTTATTTTATGCTACAAAACTTACAAAATTATTAGGTGAAATTTACACAAATGTCAATTTAGCAATTTTTTAAGTGCTCGTCTAAGCATGTGGCGTAATAAAGCTAGTCGATGAGGTCCAAAAGAAGGTCGAATGTGGGAATTAATCCATGCAGCTGGCCCGTGTGGCCGTGCGGTTCTAGGCGCTTCAGTCTGGAACCGCGTGACCGCTACGGTCGCAGGTTCGAATCCTGCCTCGGTCATGGATGTGTGTGATGTCCTTAGGTTAGTTGGTTATAAGCAGTTCTAAGTTCTAGGCGACTGATGACCTCAGAAGTTAAGTCGCATAGTGCTCAGAGCCATTTAAACCATTTTTGAATCCATGCAGTTGCAAATTTTTGACACATTTAGAAGGGTGCTCAATGGCCAACACACTAGAAATCCTGACAGATAGGGACTGAGTGCTGGGGTGGGGACAGGTTTGAAGCTCACATTTGTACATTTGTCTTGAAGAACTCTAAAACTACGGCCTCTAGTGAAAACGTATCCCAGTACGAAATTTAATTAGATTTCCTACAAAAATATCCTACTCATTATATCTCTAGGATTAACAGGTTGCGTGTAGCGAGCGAAAGAATATAAAAGGCCCACAAGCGGTTATTGAAGGGCTGTTATAACAGTGCGGGTTGCATATAACGACATAGGTGGCGGCTGGTAAGTCACTGTGTGTGTCATTCTGTTTTCGATTCCATTATCGGTGTATGAACAGCCTTGCAATTAATTAATCAAAAATTTACTCTCCAATTTTTACCCTGTGGTACTGCACATTAATCGAAACTCATGCACTGTTTACAAGGTTGCCGAGTGCGTTGGCTGTTACCAGTTCATGCTGCAGCTATGTAACGAAAGAAATTCGAGCCCACTTGGTGGCGAAATAAAGCCTTAACGTTACACTATTTCTTATTTTTTAAAATAAAGAGTAGTATTACTAACCTTCACTAGGCCTGGCTTTGTAGTAATGAGCACAACCCCCTGAGGTACTTCACTACAACGTTATGTGGTCAAAACTATCCGGACACCGGGCTGAAAATTACTTATAAGTTCGTTCCACCCTCCATCGGTAATGCTGGAATTCAACATAGTGTTGGCCCACCCTTAGCCTTGATGACAGCTTACACTTTCGCAGGCAGACGTTCAATCAGATGCTTCAAAGTTTCTTTGCGAACGGCAGCCCATTCACCACGGAGTGATGCACTGACGAGAGCTATCGATGTCGGTCGGTGAGGCCTGGCTGGAAGTGGGCGTTCCAAAACATTCCAAAGGTGTTCTGCAGGATTCAGGTCAGGACTCTGTGCAGGCCAGACCATTACAGAGATATTTTTGTCGTGTCACCACTCCGTTCATTATGAACAGGTGCTCGATTATGTTGAAATATGCAATCGCTATCCCCAAATTGCTCTTCAACAGTGGGAAGGAAGAAGGTGCTTGAAACATCAATGTAGGCCTGTGCTGTGATACTGCCGCGCATAACAAGAAGCGGTCCAAGCCAGCAGCATGAAAAATACCACCACACCATAACACCACCGCCTCCGAATTTTATTGTTGCTACTACACACGCTGGCAGATGACCTTCACCGGGCATTCGCAATACCCTCACCCTGCCATCGGATGGTCACATTGTGATTCGTCACTCCACACAACGTTTTCCCACGATTCAATCGTCCTTACACCAAGCGAGGCGCCGTTTGGCATTTACCGGCGTGATGTGCGGCTTATGAGCAGCCACTGGACCATGAAATCGACGTTTTCTCACCTCCCACCTAACTGTCATAGTACTTGCAGTTGATCCTGATACAGTTTGGAATTCCTGTGTGATGGTCTGGGTAGATGTCTCCCTATTACACTTTACGGCCCTCTTCAACTGTCGGCGGTCTCTGTCAGTCAATAGATGACTTCGGCCTGTACTCTTCTGTGCCGACCGCAGTTGCCGAGCGGTTCTAGGCGCTACAGTCTGGAACCGCGCGACCGCTACGGTCGCAGGTTCGAATCCTGCCTCGGGCATGGATGTGTGTGATGTCCTTAGGTTAGTTAGGTTTCAGTAGTTCTAAGTTCTAGGGGACTGATGACCTCAGAAGTTAAGTCCCATAGTGCTCAGAGCCATTTGTACTCTTTTGTGCTGTACGTGTCCCTTCACGTCTCCACTTCTTTATCACATCGGAAACTGTGGACATAGGGGTGTTAACGAATGTGGAACTCTCGCGTGCAGACGTATGATACAAGTGACACCGAATCACCTGACCATGTTCGAAGTCCGTGAGTTCCGCTGATCGCCCCATTCTGCTCTCTCACGAAGTGTAACGAATACCGAGGTCGCTGGTGCAAGAGAATTTCTCATAAAATATGTACAAACCATAGGGAAATAAAATAATGAGTGTAACATAGGAATCAAACTATATACAGGGTGGTCCACTGATAGTGAGCGGGCCAAATATCTCACGAAATAAGCATCAGACGAAAAAACTACAAAGAACAAAACTCGTCTAGGTTGAAGTGGGCGCTGCCATAGGTCAAATGGATATACTCTGCGTTTTTTTTAAAAACAGGAACCCCTATTTTTATGACATATTCTAGTAGTACGTAAATAAATATGAATGTTTTAGTTGGGCTACTTTTTTCGCTTTGTGATAGATGGCGCTGTAATACTCACAAACGTATAAGTACGTGGTATCACGTAACATTCCGCCAATGCGGACGGTATTTGATCCGTGATACATTACCCGTGTTAAAATGGACCAATTGCGAAAAAGGTCGACATCGTGTTGATGTATGGCTATTGTGATCAAAATGCCCAACGGGCGTGTACTATGTATGCTGCTCGGTATCCTGGACGACATCATCCAAGTGTCGGGACCGTTCGCCGGATAGTAACGTTATTTAAGGAAACAGGAAGTGTTCAGCCACATGTGAAACGTCAACCACGACCTGCAACAAATGATGATGAACAAGTAGGTTTTTTACCTGATGTCGCGGCTAATCCGCACATTAGCAGCAGACAAATTGCGCGAAAATAGGGAATCTCAAAAACGTCGGTTTTGAGAATGCTACATCAACATCGTTGCACCCGTACCGTATTTCTATGCACTAGGAATTGCATGTCGATGACTTTGAACGTCGCGTACAGTTCTGCCACTGGGCACAAGAGAAATTACGGGACTGTGACAGATATTTTGCACGCGTTCTATTTAGCGACGAAGCGTCATTCACCAACAGCGGTAACGTAAACCGGCATAATATGCACTTTTAGGCAACGGAAAATTCACGATGGCTGCGTCAAGTGGAACATCAGCGACCTTGGCGGGTTAATGTATGGTGCGGCATTAAGGGAGGAAGGATAATTGGTACCCATTTTATCGATGGCAATCTAAATGGTGCGATGTATGCTGATTTGCTACGTAATGTTCTACCGATGTCACTACAAGATGTTTCGCTGCATGACAGCATGGCGATGTACTTCCAACATGATGGATGTCCGGCACATAGCTCGCGTACGGTTGAAGCGGTATTGAATAGCTCATTTCATGACAGGTGGATTGGTAGTCGAAGCACCATACCATGGCCCGCACGTTCACCGGATCTGACGTTCCCGGATTTATTTCTGTGGGGAAAGTTGAAGGATATTTGCTATCGTGATCCACCGACAACGCCTGACAACTTGCGTCAGCGCATTGTCATTGTCAATGCATGTGCGAACATTACGGAAGGCGAACTACTCGCTGTTGAGAGGAATGTCGTTACACGTATTGCCAAATGCATTGAGGTTGACGGACATCATTTTGAGCATTTATTGCATTAATGTAGTATTTACAGGTAATCACGCTGTAACAGCATGCGTTCTCAGAAATGACAAGTTCACAAAAGTACATGTATCAAATTGGAACAACCGAAATAAAATGTTCAAACGTACCTACGTTCTGTATTTTAATTTAAAAAACCTACCTGTAACCAACTGTCGTCTAAAATTGTGAGCCATATGTCTGTGACTATTACAGCGCCATCTATCACAAAGCGAGAAAAGCGGTCCAATTAAAAAATACGTATATCTTTACGTACTACCCGAATATGTAATAAAACTGGGGGCTTCTATTTGAAAAAAACGCTGTTGATTTCCGCTTGACCTATGGCAGCGCCATCTAGCGGGCCAACCATAGCGCCATCTGGTTTCCCCCTTCAAGGTAGACAAGTTTCGTTGTTTGTAGTTTTTTCGTTTCAAACTTATTTCGTGAGATATTTGGCCCGGTCACGATCAATGGACCACCCTGTAGATGTACAAGAACCAAACTAGCACAGGAGAAGAGAGCGTATAGTTAAAAGCAATCCATTAATTTCAAATACAGGATAAATTAGAGGAAGTAATTTGAGTGCAAGTATGTCTACTGCACAGCACTGTATTGTACTGAAGTGAATCATGCATTGCTCGAAAATCGGAAAAGAAGAAAACCGAAGGTGTTGCGTTAAAGTACCATGCTATAATTTTCATGCTAACAAATGGAAGCTTAAAGGGCAAAAACTTCACTTGATGACGGAGATTAGAACATATCCAAGAAGTAATTCTGAATGTCGGACCGCATCAAACATGTAAGAAGAATTATGGTTTCTTCCTTTAATTTGGCATCTCGACACGAAATTTCATTGGACTATGTACGTTTCGGATGTTATTATGGTCGCAAGATTAGGATTAACAGACTTTGAACGCGGTAAAATAGTTGGAGCTAGACGCATAGAAAATTCTATTTGAGAAATACTTAGGGTATTTCATATCCCGAGATTCACGTTGTCAAGAGTGTGCCTAGTATACTGAATTCAGGCATTACATCTCACCACAGACAACGCAGTGGCCGACGGCCTTCACTTAACGACCGAGAGCAGCACCGATTGCGTGGCTTTGTCAGTGCTAACAGAAAAGCAATACTACATGAAATAACCGCATAAATCAATGTGAGACGCACAACAAACGTATCAAGTTCAGATACTGTGGCGAAATTTGGCGTTGCTGGAATATGGCAAGAGTGCCTTTGCTAACAGTACGGCATCGCCTCCAGCGCCTCTCCTGGACCCGTGAGCATATCGGTTGGATCCTAGACGATTGGAAAACCGTGGCCTGGTCATGTGAGTCCCGATTTCAGTTGGTAACAGTTGGTAAGAGGTAATGGTTAGGTTCGGGTCTGACGCAGATCCAACGAACCCGTGGATCTAAGTTGTCAACAAGGCACTTTGCAATCAGATGGTGGCTCCTAAAGTGTGGTTGCGTTTACATGGAGTGGACTGGGTCCTCTTGTATAACTGAACAGATCATTGACTGGAAATGGCTACGTTCTACAATCTGAATATCATTTGCAGCCATTCATGGACCCAACTTCCTAAACAACGATGGGATTTTTGTCGATAACAGTGCGGCATGTCATCGGGGGCACAATTGTTCGCGACTGGTTTGAAGAACATTTTGGACAGTTCGCGCCAATGTTTTGGCCACCCCTCGACCATTTATGGGACATAATCGAAAGGTCAGTTTGTGCACAAAATCCTGCAGCGGTAACACTTTCGCAGTTGTGGACGGCTATAGTGGCAGCATGGCTCAATACATCTGCATGGTACTTCCAACGAGCTGTTGAGTCCAGGTGAAGTCGAGTTGCTGAGCTACGCCGGGCAAAACGAGATCCTGTACGATATTAGGAGACAACACATGACTTTTGTCAACTCAGAGTATACCGCCTGGAAAGTCCTTCAGTCTTTTCGCAAAAGTCCGCAACCTACAACTGAACGGTGTTTAATGGGAATTGGATGTTTGCAGGTATGAAGAAATAATAATAAAAAAAAAAACTTCTAAGTGAGTCTACCTAGAAGGATAAGGTAAGACAAGCAGAATCTAACAGCTAGGTTTATCATCTGACAGAAAACGTATATAAATCTTGTCGAAGCAATGATATTGTACCACTGTTATATACGCTGGGCCAATGTCTATATCACCATACGGAGATTATTCTTAATATGGTATTGTCAAGGAATACTGGAGTAACGTAATACATTACACTGCATTTGATGGCGAATGTTGCACAGAAACGAAGGAACAATGGTTGTGCCCTGGGGAAGTGAAATAGCACTTTCAATTTTTTCACTACAAATACACGATTTATCTGATAATGTGGTAGATCAGTTTCATTTTTACGCCTCAGGCGTAGGAAGTTTATTTTATTACGATGTAATTTAAAGATGTTAGCCTCTGAGATCTTTAGCAAGTCTACGGTGTATTTTTTTACCCTTTCTATGTTCAACTGTCTTCTCCTCTCGGTAGACGAATATAATACAATGCCAGAGAGATCAGTTTGCTTTAATCAGTACATTGAATTACGAGCTTTTCTGTCGAGTTTCGTCATACGTAATTAGCTGCCACTACATGCGGCATAATTTTCTGAACAATACTGCGGAAAGATTCCAAAGTCAAACTTATTTAGGACCGTGTATAAATGCATGTCTCGGACTCTGCTAATTAATTTACGCGCTCAAAATTAAACACAGCGTACATGAAATTCTTGTTTCATGCTGCCACAATAATCTGCTTCGTAGCAACGGAGGCAAAAAATCATTCATCTCCTATTTCAAATTCTCCATCCAAGGAGGGTAAAAAAACAGGCAATAACACCATTCGTTTTTCAGGTATTTCATTATTTTAATTATTATTATTTTTATTTACGTATTTACTTCGAAATGGGAGAATAGACTCAACAGAATTTTCCTATTGTTCGGTAACGACACAGTTGTCTACAAAAAAGCATCGTTATCGGACTATATAAAAAATTTGCAGAATGATATGTCAAAAATTTTTACTCGTTTTAATGGAGCGCAGCTCTTTCTAAATGTAGATAATTAAGTTAATACCTGTAATAAGCAGAAGGAACACGATAGCATACCGTTACATGACTGGTGGCAAACATATAGAGCAGCCGCGGTGACCGAGCGGTTCTAGGCACCGGAACCGCGCGACTGCTAGGGTATGGATGCGTGTGATAGGTTAGTTAGGTTTAAGTAGTTCTAAGTTCTAGGGGACTGACGACCACAGACGTTCAGTCCCATAGTGCTCAGAGCCATTTGAACCATCTAGAGCAGGGTGCTGAACCTGTTGATTGAGGTGGACCGGTCGATCGCAATGACTCTATAATCTTTCAGAATCTTTGTCCGAAACCTGTTTGAATGAGGCGCTAAATCTGACAACACTGTCTCCGCCTCTTTCTTCAACATCTACTTTACACCACCGTTATCGCTCGAGCCGAGCAACAGCCTGTCCTCCTGCATAGTGAGATGACTACTCGCGAACTGTAATGAAATGTGAAACATTTTCCTTAAGTACAGTCAGAACTGTCGGTTCAACAAAGATCATAGGATCAAGAAGCTGCAAATAAATATACGGTGAACGAGGCAACATTGAAACTGAGTTTGAAAACTTGACTCTGAGATTTCAAGGCAATGGAACCTGTTATAGCTCAACATTTCCAAAAAGTGAATGAGGAAGATATTTCAAGTAAAGTGAACTGTAATCTTGTAGTGAGACTAAACTTCAAATAACTGACATTTCCTTAGAATGACAATAGAGTGAAGGTAACGTTTAGTTATCAGTTAGTGTAAATTCCGTATCCAACATCCTAAAAGTAGCATCGTATGTTTTATCATTTTTAGGATCAACTTACCTATGTGGGCAGCGTTATCAACGATGCGCACAGTGAAATCAAAGTGTAGAAACAAATTGACTGATCCTCATATTTCACACAATACATGACTGACTCTGGCAAATTATTCACCACATTATAATGAACTTGCCAATTATAAGTAAAGCCAAGTAACTCCCTAAACTTTTCTCAACATTTATTAAGACCTATATTTTCATTTTTTTCACATCTGTGTTACCTTAAAAATTGAGTTGTAGGACTACAGTTGCTGATCGGGAGGAAATTACTTTTATGTATCTTGTGCAATTAAAATGGTTAATTTTGTCTACAGTTTTTGTGCTTATACTCTTTATGAATTTTTAAGTCGGTACATCTCTGAATGGAATACCTGCATCTATAGATCTGAGGATTAAAAATGGTTGAGTACTCCTGAGTTACAGCATAAAAATTATATAAATATTTCAGGAGAATACTAAGAAGTTATATGAAAAGGTATGATTATGTAATACTAGTGCTAGGGAAGTTGAATGCAAGGCTTATGGCTCTGAGCACTATGGGACTCAACTGCTGTGGTCATCAGTCCCCCAGAACTTAGAACTACTTAAACCTAACTAACCTAAGGACATCACACACATCCATGCCCGAGGCAGGATTCGAACCTGCGACAGCAGCAGTCGCACGGTACCGGACTGCGCGCCTAGAACCGCGAGACCACCGCGGCCGGCTGCAAGGCTTAGATTTGTTGGAAGGATTCTTGGAAAGTGCAATATATCTGCCATAAAAATCGTATACAAGACGATTTCGCGGCCAGTTGCAGAATGTTCCTGCGTCTGGAGTCCTTATCAAGCGTCTATGATATCACACAATAAACAAATTTTCAGAGAAACGTTGCTAAGGTCGTCGCAGGTCGTTGTAAAGTAAGACAAGACTGTTTGCAGAAGGCAACTGCGAATGCATTTAAGAAAGATGACACATTTCCTACGAAACCCTAATCGCTATTTTTTTTCCCGGCCTGCCACGAATTCCTCTCCTCTACCAACCCCTCTTCATCTCAGAGTAACACTTGCAAGCTGCGTCCTCAGTTATCTGCTGGATGTATTCCAAGCTCTGTCTTTCTCTACATTTTTTATCCTCTACAGTTCCCTCTAGTAACATGGAAGTTTTAACATATATTCTATCATCCTGCCGCTTCTTCTTATGAGTGTTTTCCACATATTCCTTTCCTATCCGAGTCAGCCCAGAGCCTCCTCATTCCTTACGTCATCAGTCCATCTAGTTTTCAACTTTCGTCTGTAGCTCCACATCTCAACTGTTTTGATTCTCTTCTGTTCCTTTTTTTTTTTCCACAGTCCATGTTTCATTACCATACAATGCTGTGCTCCAAACGTACGTTCTTAAAAATTTCTCCGGCGAATGAAGACCTACATTTGATACTAGTAGACTTCTCTCGGCCAGGAATGCCATTTTTGCCAATGGTAGTCTGGTTTTGATGTCTTCCTTGCTCAGTTTGTCATTGGTTATTATGCTGCCTAGCTAGTAGAATTCTTCAACTTCATCCACTTCGTGACCATCAATCCTAATGTTAAGTGTCTCGCTATTCTCATTTATGTCATTTCTCATTACTTTCGTATTTCTTTGATTTACTCACCACTCATATTCTACACTCATTAGACTGTTCATTCCAATCAGCAGATCAAGTAATTCTTCTTCACTTTCATTGAGGATAGTAATGGGATCATCGGATATTATCATTAATATCTGTGCAACAATGAAAAAGTAATTCGAATGAAAATAGCCAATTCCAACAATTCTAATGCGCTGATCGCGATTATGACAAAGACAATTCAAAATTTGCTCTAGTTTTCATTTTACACTGTTTGGCTACGGTGAGATCAAATCAAAAATTATACTGGTTTGTCAAAGTCATAATAACTAGTAACAATGGATTATATTATTGACCACCGACAGAGTACGAGATTACTTCTGATGGGGATTCTGAATGTCCTGAACCATGTACATCACAAGATCCAGTGTTTCTTCCAAATATATCACCAACTGATGATCCACAAAAATTGTCTAAATATGAGTTAAGTGATCTCATTAGAGATTTGGCCAGCTCTATAAATCTAATGCTGAGAGTTTAGCATCAAGATTGCAGCAGCTTAAAGTCTTACTTATGTGCAATATTTTGGATATAAACATTTTGATACCAATTTTAGTGATCTTTTTGTCTCCCTCCTCTTCAACTTCAGTGACTTCATTGATGCATATAATAATTTTTGCACATTTCTTTCCAGATTAACTACCAGTTGTTCTAGTTGACTGCTATTGAAGTGAACCAAAATATCTCGAGTTTGTGTTAACAGTGCCGACACATTTTGCTATTTGAGTGGACGAGTGGCATTTGCTTCACGAAAACAGCAAATAAATCCATTGATTAAAAATGCTTACAGTTGTTATTTTGGGTGCAAAATATGTAATCAGGATAAACCCTGGGCTCCACATTTGAACTGCAACACTTGTGCCAGCAACCTCAGGAATTGGATGCATGGGAAAAGACGTTCAATGCCCTTTGCAGTGCCCCTGATCTGGCGTGAGGCAACTAACCACGTCAGTGACTGCTACTTTTCTATGGTTCCTCCTATTCAGAAGGGAATGTCTAAGAAGAAGTAGCGGACAATCATCTACCCTAACATTCCATCTGCCATGCGTCCAGTTCTACATGGGGTAGGATTACCAACACCTGAACCACCGAAAGATTACGAGATTACTTCTGATTGGGATTCTGAATATCTTGAACCATGTACATCACAAGATCTAGAGTTTCTTCCAAATGTATGATCAACTGATGATGCACAAAAATTGTCTCAAAATGAGTTAAGTGATCTCGTTAGAGATTTCGACATCTCTAAATCTAAGGCTGAGATTTTAGCATCAAGATTGCTGCAGCGTAATTTTCTGGAAAGCAATGTAAATGTTTCATTCTACCGCAAAAGAGAGCAATAATTCACGCCTTTTTTAACATGGAAGATAGTCTTGTGACATGTGTAGACATAAATGATCTAGTGAAGGCTCTCAGAATTAATTACAACTCTGACGAGTGGAGACTCTTTAATGATTCGTCAAAGTTGAGCTTAAAAGCAGTGCTTTTACGTATTGGTAATGAGCTTCCTTCTATTCCAGTTGGACGTAGTGTGCATGTGCATATGAAAGGGTCACACCAAAACGTGAAAGTTTTACTAGAAGCCTTAAAGTATAATGACTCTCAATGGCGGATTTGTGGAGACTTGAAAGCTGTTGCACTGCTGTTAGGTACGCATTTAAGGTATCTAAATACTGCTGCCTTCTCTGTGAATGGGTCAGCAGAGCTCGTGCGTCTCATTACAGTAAACATGAATGGCCCACCAGAAAATCTTTTCAACCAGGTATATAGAACAGTAAGACTGAACCTCTAGTAGACCCTAAAAAGATTCTTTTTCCACTCTTGCACATCACGTTGGGTTTTATGAAAAACTTTGCTAAGGGAATGAACAAAGATGGTGACGGATTTAAGTACTTGAGGCAAAAATTCCCTTACGTAAGTGATGCCAAAGTAAAGGAGGGCATCTTTGTAGGCCCACAGATTCGAGAGCTTTCTGGAAACCATACTTTTGATGGAATCATACAAGCTAATGAGTAGCATGCAGGGGAATGTTTTAAGACAGTCTGTTTACAGTTTTTAGGGAACAAACGAGCAATAAATTACAAAGAGATTGTAGATAACATGTCGTCATCTTATGAAAAACTTGGTTGCAACATGTCATCATGTCATTTAAAATGCAATTCTTACATAGTCATCTTGACTTCTTCCCCAAAGATTGTGGCGCAGTAAGTGATGAACATGGGGAGCGATTTCATCAAGATATTGCTACATTTGAGAATAGGTATGCCAGAAAGTGGAGCCCTACTACTTTAGCGAATTACTGCAGGACTGTCATATGGGATGTTCCCAAGCATGTGTATAAATGACAAGACAAGCGAAAACGGTCATCATCTGAATTATCTCTGAACATAATATGTAAATGTAGCCTATATACATATAGACATTTAACATTTGTAATCCTTTATATGCATTTGTCTCCAGTTAATTTATATATTCTCTTTCGTGCTTTACATAGTTCTGGTACAAAACAGACTTACAAAGTATATTCATTCATGTAATATTATCTTCATTTTTTCATGTTTTACTTTTATACTTCCAAAATGTCACTGACATTTAGATTACTTCTTTAAAAAAAACTAGAGCTAAATATTTATGAAGATGATGATTTTGTATCACTTTATACTGAAATAAACATAACTAACTCAAAAATCACGCAATTTACACACTTTCACTTCAAATTTGTAGTTCAGTGTATCCTTTCACCTTGAATTTTAATTCCACACCTGAACCTTATAACATAATTCAAGTAATTATTAACTTAAAATTTTTATGCTGAATGTTGGAACATGAATGCATATTTAGTTAGTGAGTTATTTATACAAAAATGTAGATTACTTTTTAAAAAAAAACTAGAGCTAAATATTTATGAAGATGATTTTGTATCATTTTATACTGAAATAAAGATAACTAACACAAAAATCATGAAATTTACACACTTTCACTTCAAATTTGTAGTTCAGTGTATTCTTTCACCTTGAATTTTAATTCCACCCCTGAACCTTTCCTTAATCTCCATCATTGCTTCTTCAATTTACAGACTGAACAATAGGAACGAAAGACTACATCCCTGTCTTGTAGCCTTTTTAATCCGAGCACTTCCTTCTTGGTCTTCCATTTTTATTATTCCCTCTCGACACTTGTACGTGTTGTATATTACTCTTCTCTCCCTATAGCTTACCCCTGATATCCTCAGAATATAGAACAACTTGCATTATTTGGCATTGTCGAATGCTTTTTCCACGACGACAAATACTATGAATATGTCTTGATTTTTCTTAACTCTTTCTTCTATTATCAATCGTGACGACAGATTTGATGCTCTGGTGGCTTTACCTTTCCTGGAGCCAAACGTATCGTCATCTAAACATACTTCATTCTCTTTTCCAGTCTTCTCTATATTATTCTTGTCAGGAACTTGGATGCATAAGCTGTTAAGCTGATTGTGTGATAATTCTCGCACTTGTCAGCTCTCGCAGTATTTTTCCGAAAGTCAGATGGTACGTCGCGAGACTCATTCATTCTACACACCAACATGAACGTGAATAGTCGTTTTGGTGCTACTTTCACCAATGATTTCAGAAATTCTGGTGGAATGTTATACATCCCTTCTGCCTTATTTGATCTTAATTTCTCCAAAGCTCTTTTAAATACTGATTCTAATACTGGATCCCCTATCTATTCCTGATCGACTCCTGTTTCTTCTTCTATCTCATCAGACAAATCTTCCCCTCATAGAGGCCTTCAATGTACCCTTTGATCCTGTCCGCTCCCTCCTCTGGATTTAATAGTGGAATTCCCGTTGCACTCTTAATGTTGGCACCCTTGTTTTTAATTTCACCGAATGTTGATTTGACTTTTCCAGATACGGAGTCGGTCCTTCAGACAGTCATTTCTTTGTCGATTTCTTCACATTTTTCATGCAGGCATTTCGCAGTAGCTTCCCTGTGCTTCCTATTTATAGCATTCCTCAGTGACTGTGTGACCATTATACCGGTACCATTGTATGTCTCACGTAGAGATAATAAGATACGAAAGATAAGTGCTCGTTGAGAGGCAGACAGTAGACTTACGCTTGCTCGAAACGTGAATTGCATTGGAAAAAACACCAACAATATTGGTGCGATATACTCTCTGCAATGTACTTCATAGGCACATCTACTTATTTCCTATTCGATGGAAAATTAACAAACCGAAGGCGTGGTGATGGGTAGTCCGTTATACCTATTGTGGGGAACCTATACATGGAAAGCTTTGAAGTAAAGGCACCACGTTGAAACCAACGTGTTTATAATGGCTATAAAGAGTACAGATACGTAGGTTAATACGTCAGGGGTTTTCTGAAACAAATTCAGTAATAGTTCAAAATTGACGTTCTGTTACGTTTAAGCAGCAAAAGTTTCATTGTTGTTGTGTATCTGGATATGCTTGAAAACTTTTTTATTCTATAGATCGATGAAATGATCGAGGTGGAACAGTTTACAACTAGCATCACGGTGTACAACGTCCTTTCCTGAGAAAATTCGAGGTTTCGGACTATTATCACTTCAAAAGCCGGTGGAATCGCCGTGAAGGACCAGTGTCATAACCACCTTGCTCCCCAGACTTTACGCCAGAGGATTTATTTCTCTGGGGTTTCATTAAAGACTGCGTGTATGTACCTCACTACTAAACAATTTACCAACCTGAAAAATCGAATATAGGCTGCCGCTGCACAAGTTACGTACGATTTGCTGCAACGAGTGTGGAAAGAAATTGAGTACCACTGAGATGTTTGCTACATCACCAATGGTAGTCACGTCGAACAAAAATGACACTTGAAACTTTTATTTAAGACCTGAGAGCCAGCCGCGGTGACAAAGCGGTTCTAGGCGCTTCAGTCCGGAACCGCGCGATTACTACGGTCGCAGGTTCGAATCCTGTCTCGGGCATGGATGTGTGTGATGTCCTTAGATTAGTTAGGTTTAAGTAGTTCTAAGTTCTTGGGGACTGATGACCTCAGGTGTTAAGTCCCATAGCGCTCAGAGCCATTTGAACCATTTAAGACTTGATGTTGTTTGGTACAAAGTGACACATCTACCGATTCGGTAAGTTATCTCAATAAATTTCTATATAATTCCAAAGTCCTTTTTGTGTTTAGGTATCTACGTTTGTTACTAATAATTTATTGCAATAAATTGAAGAAACTTCAATGGTGACACTATTTTGTGCAAACGAATGCCGACAACATTACAGTACCATCTGTGGACTTCCTGAAATTTAAGCACATATCCGACACGCAGAAGCCCATCGCAGCAGAATGCAGGGGGGCCCCAGGTATTCAGAAGGGATGTGCTCTGGTTTTTCTTTTTAGGGTGGGGGTGGGGGTAGAATATATGAGAGAGGGAGGCAGACGTACGGATAGGAAAAGTGAGGAGGAGAGAGAAAGCGGGCGAGAGCAGGTGTGCGAGAAGTCCACCACTGGACGCGGCTTGCGTTAAGTGAATAATGCCCGTGGCGAAGCACGGCGATACACGCAAGGACTGTGCTACGGCCGTATAAACGTCCCCGCATCTGGCCCGTGTTATAAAATACTGTCGTTGTGACTAACGTGCCGGCCGGCCACGCTGTGACGTCGCCATTTTATCTTCATTAATTTTTCACAGCCGAGGCGGAGCGGGCAAAAAGAGAAAAATAACAAGCACCAGCATGTCGGTGAGGGAGACAGCTCCGAAAATCCTGTAGAGCAGTGCTGAATCATTCGTTACGTATGCATCAGCGGAGAGTCGACAATGTGTACCGCAACATTATTTCACATCGGAGACAATGTATTTCTTTAGTTATCACCCACAGAAATCTGTGAGTACATACGCGTTAGGCCATGAAGTACTGTTTTGCTACTACTAAGTTTATCATCGGGCACAGTTCTGTGCTAAGTCCTGGTACTCTGAAGATTAGGTTCCCATTGTTCCCGAACCAGGAGGGATGGTTCTTGGAAAGGTACTGAACTATCCGGATTGATACGAAGTCGACGTTTTATTTGCTCCAGAAAAGCCTACATGGAGTTCATTTGAGGGATAAATGTTGAGATGTCCACCCGTTCCACAAAAATTCTCTGTGCTTAGATTCAATAGTCCATTTGTGAACGCAGCAGTATCTCGGTGTTACAAGAAGGTCAGATTAAAATCGCGACCGCTACGGTCGCAGGTTCGAATCCTACCTCTGGCATGGATGTGTGTGTGATGTCCTTAGGTTAGTTAGGTTCAAGTAGTTGTACATTCTAGGGGACTGATGATCTCAGATGTTAAGTTCCATAGTGCTCAGAGCCATTTGAGCCATTCAGATTAAAATCATTTATCATAATATGGGAGGGCAGTTACACGTTATGAACTACTGCTCCAATTTTCATATGCTGGAATTAGTGGACCGTCTTCATATCTTAATAAACATGTTCTTCAAACACTTCGGTAGATTCCTACTGAAGCCACAACACACTCTGCAGCACTGCGTTTCTCATTTATCCTCCAGGTCCAAACACGGCCACTGTGTGCGGAGTCAAGTATAGTAACTCAACAGTCCATAAAGGTGTTTACGTGGCACCTCAGACCACAAAAAACGGTCTCAGTGACATAACGCTTAGTGTTAGTCGTCTGTGCCTTCCACCAGCACAAATGTGCAAATGTCCTCTCACCTCTCTTCAACAGTAGGTGATTGTCTGGCGTTTACTGTGTATAGTTTGGATTTCGTCTATCACTGTCTAGTAGTTTCATAGTTACATTAGAGAGCTGACTGGATTTAGTATTTTGCTTGAAGCAAGTTCTTAGAGAATGTACGACGAATATAGTGGGCTAATTCTACCTCATAGTGGACTACTTACATCGTGTAATGCATCTGCTACTTCGGATACAGTATTTTCCAGCATAGTATTTCGCACGAAAAAAACATTGGATAGTCCTGTCGGTGGTAAAGCCATCTGAACTAATGTTCCACCTGTAATTATCCCGCTGACGATGAAACTCTCAACCTCAAATTTGCTGCACTTCGGTCTTCCTCCTCCTTGTTCCTCATCTCTTGGCTGTGAGCTACTGAGAGGGAGGAGGTTATGGTTGACGATGACAATAGACGCGGAGCACAGGTTGGGGAAGAACAGCGAGGGAATTTGAGCACGTCTTTTCCTAAGGAACCATCCCGGCATTTGTCTTTAGCGAATTATGGCATATCTTTTTCTAAAGAACCACCCCAGTGAATTATGGCGTATCTTTTTCTAAAGAACCATCCCAGCATTTTTCTTAAGCGATTTAGCTAAACCACGATAAATCTAGATCCGGAAGATCTGAAGAGAATTTTAACCATCATCTTCCAGAATTTGAACACAATGACACATTACTGAGGCACCTTTCTTGATTCACTGACGTTTCCTATAACATGTTTCCTAATTAGTAGACGGAGCCATTAATTTACCCTACCACAGCTGATAACTGTTTTATCCCACTGCTAGTTATTATCACATGACCATCTTCAGGTGCCAGGCGTTAAGTCCCAATATATTGGGTTCACAGGGTTCATCCGCAATTTCATAAACACAAAAGATATACGTAACAGAGACTTTAGTTATCATAGCAGCCTGACACCGCTGGGGTAACTTCTCCATACCACGACACAAGAAATCACGCGGTTTTCAGCAAAGAACTCGTTGAGCCCTCTTCGGAACACATTTTAGCGCGGAAAGTAAGTTCCTTGAACGTTGGTAGGGACCGGAAAAGATAAAAATCCGAGGTTCCAAAATCAGGTAATGAAATGTCCTGTGACTAGGGCCTCCCGTCGGGTAGAAAATTCACCGGGTGCAAGACTTTCGATCTGACGCCACTTCGGCGACTTTCACGTCGATGGGGATGAAATGATGATGATTACGACGACACAACACCCAGTCTCTGAGCAGAGAAAATCTCTGACCCAGCCCGGAATCGAACCAGGGCCCTTAGGATTGACATATCGTCGCGCTGACCACTCAGATACCGGAGGCGGACCAAGATCAGGTGATAAGGTGGGTGAGGAATTACTTCCCAAACCATCTACTGTATAGCGTTTTTTGTCAGTCTAGCAGATAGAGATAGAGTGTTATTGTGAAACAGCATCACTTCACGCACTCTACCTGGTCGTTGAGTTTGGACTGCGTCTGCAAGAAGTTTGCCGGCAGGGGTGGCCGAGCTGTTCTAGGCGCTTCAGCCTGGAACCACGCGACCGCTACGGTCGCAGGTTCGAATCCTGCCTCGGGCATGGATGTGTGCCATGTCCTTAGGTTAGTTAGGTTTAAATAGTTCTAGGTTCTAGGGACTGATGACCTCAGATGTTAAGTCCCATAGTGCTCAGAGCCATTTGAACCATTTTGCAAAAAGTCTGTGTTGCTGACAATAAATATCAGCAATGATGGTTACACCTCGGGAAAGCAACTCGTAGTACACCACACTATCGCTGTTCCACCAGAAGCGTAATATTATCTTTTGTGGAAGCACGCAGGTCTTTGTACGCGGAAAAAGTGGCTCAAATGGCTCTGAGCAGTATGGGACTTGACAGCGGAGGTCAACAGTCCCGTAGAACTTATGACTACTTAAACCTAACTAACCTAAGGACATCACATACATCCACGCCCGAGGCAGGATTCGAACCTGCGACCGTAGCAGGCGCGCGGTTCCGGACTGAAGCGCCGAGAACCGCTCGCTCACAGCGGCCGGCTGTTAGCATAAAGACATCATTTCTCGTCACCAGTAACGATAAAGGATAGGAATTATGGGTGTTGTTGACGAGCCAAATGATGACGCGCAAGCAGAGATGAACATCTGCTGATTTTTGTGATTTGAACCTTCCCCACTGAATGCAAATGTCGCACTATGTTGTAATCATCACAGTTCGTCACATTTGCCAGTTCTCTAGCACACTGAAGTTTAAACGATCTTTAGTTAAACGATCTTCATCAAACCACGAAGCTCTTTCTGAATGTGGAGACTCACTAATGTTAAAACGATCCTCCTTAAAACGAGAAAATCACTTTCTTGCCCTGCTGTGTCCAGTGACATTATCCCCATACATAGCGCAAATGTTTCTGGTTGCCTCTGCCGCTCTAACCTCTCTACTGAGCTCAAACAGAAGAAATTGTCGGAAATATACCTCTTTCTTCACATGGCACTCCATTTTCTAGCCTTTCTCGGCTCCACTATCCTCAAATAACAAAATTACTATGTAAAAAGAAATAGAAACAATGAACTACGAATAAAAAAGGACAAATGATAAATAAGGCGACAGCAGCCGGAATACCACCTGCAAAATGAAAACGCTACGAACTTATGCACCAACTGGATAATAATGTGCTGTAAGAAAGATTTACACTGGAGCCAAACGGCATGTTCAGAAGTACAGTACAACCTCTGCACTGGGAGGTACTGGTAACTAGAGGAAATACGCTCGGTGGCAATAACTGTTTGTATGTCAAAAAACTATGACGTACGTTCGCTACCGAATGATGAGCCTGTTACTTTAATCAGTAGCGGAGGGAAACAACTGGCTTTTGTAGCGACCAAGTATCACTTCATTTTTAGTTACTCAGCGGTTGTGGGAATGTTATTCATAAGATCTTCGTGAAGGGAATCGAACAGTCGAGATGAGTAAGACAGGAATGTCGTTTTGATTCTCTGACAGCGTCCAAAGTTCTAGTTTGGCGTTGAGCGCTCCAAACACCTGAAAGGCGAATAAGTATCTCTATTAAAATTAATGATGTAGCATCAGAATTCTTATTGCGATCCTAATTCTAAACTTCAGCACAAAATTACGTTTTTAGTTAGATCTGTAGATCCAAGACTGTAATACACAGGGAGTTTCACAGTCCATGTTACACACTTTTAAAGGTTGTATAGGGGACACGGTAGATCTAGTTTTACATAGGAACCAGTGTCCCGTGCCAAAAAGTCAGAGTTCTAAGCGTCGGCGCCCGTAAATATATGTATACACAGGGTGATTCCGTGATGGTGTTACAAACTCTCTAGGATGATGGAGAAGAGTAAATGTATCACTGAGATAAAGGACCCTGCACCGGAAAAGAATATGTCGAAAGTTATAAGCGAAAACCGTTCTGACTCCTCAAAGTGTGAAACGTCCCTGTGATATTCGTTTCACACTATTTATTTAACTAGAATTTCGTGCTGTCAAGCTCAATTAACTGTTATTTAGTTTTGTACATCGTGTTTGTCCCCATTCAGTTGTACACAATTAGATTAAAGTATCAATTTTTCCAGTACGCATTTAATCCTATGTACATTACAATGAAATGAATACCCCCAGCTCCATACAGGCGTTGATATAAGTCAACGGGGACATTTGAAAATGTGTGCCCAGACCGGGACTCGAACCCGGGATATCCAGCTTACATGGCAGACGCTCAATCCATCTGAGCCACCGAGGATACAGAGGATAGTGCGACTGCTGGGACTTATTTCTGGCACGCCTCCCGTGATACCCACATTCCCAACTTATTGTCCCGCACTATATTCATAGTGCCCCTGCCGATTATACTGATAACTTGCGGCTTTTTTGCCGATTCCCGTAAGAGTTCGGGCACTGTTTCTGCATCTACACAGAAGAAGAGGGACAAATGGCCGGTCATATATATATATATATATATATATATATATATATATATATATATATATATAGGGTGTTTCAAAAATGACCGGTATATTTGAAACGGCAATAAAAACTAAACGAGCAGCGATAGAAATACACCGTTTGTTGCAATATGCTTGGGACAACAGTACATTTTCAGGCGGACAAACTTTCGAAATTACAGTAGTTACAATTTTCAACAACAGATGGCGCTGCAAGTGATGTGAAAGATATAGAAGACAACGCAGTCTGTGGGTGCGCCATTCTGTACGTCGTCTTTCTGCTGTAAGCGTGTGCTGTTCACAACGTGCAAGTGTGCTGTGGACAACATGGTTTATTCCTGAGAACAGAGGATTTTTCTGGTGTTGGAATTCCACCGCCTAGAACACAGTGTTGTTGCAACAAGACGAAGTTTTCAACGGAGGTTTAATGTAACCAAAGGACCGAAAAGCGATACAATAAAGGATCTGTTTGAAAAATTTCAACGGACTGGGAACGTGACAGATGAACGTGCTGGAAAGGTAGGGCGACCGCGTACTGAAACCACAGAGGGCAACGCGCAGCTAGTGCAGCAGGTGATCCAACAGCGGCCTCGGGTTTCCGTTCGCTTTGTTGCAGCTGCGATCCAAATGACGCCAACGTCCACGTATCGTCTCATGCGCCAGAGTTTACACCTCTATCCATACAAAATTCAAACGCGGCAACCCCTCAGCGCCGCTACCATTGCTGCACGAGAGACATTCGCTAACGATATAGTGCACAGGATTGATGACGGCGATATGCATGTGGGCAGCATTTGGTTTACTGACGAAGCTTATTTTTACCTGGACGGCTTCGTCAATAAACAGAACTGGCGCATATGGGGAACCGAAAAGCCCCATGTTGCAGTCCCATCGTCCCTGCATCCTCAAAAAGTACTGGTCTGGGCCGCCATGTCTTCCAAAGGAATCATTGGCCCATTTTTCAGATCCGAAACGATTACTGCATCACGCTATCTGGACATTCTTCGTGAATTTGTGGCGGTACAAACTGCCTTAGACGACACTGCGAACACCTCGTGGTTTATGCAAGATGGTGCCCGGCCACATCGCACGGCCGACGTCTTTAATTTCCTGAATGAATATTTCGATGATCGTGTGATTGCTTTGGGCTATCCGAAACATACACGAGGCGGCGTGGATTGGCCTCCCTATTCTTCAGACATGAACCCCTGTGACTTCTTTCTGTGGGGACACTTGAAAGACCAGGTGTACCGTCAGAATCCAGAAACAATTGAACAGCTGAAGCAGTACATCTCATCTGCATGTGAAGCCATTCCGCCAGACACCTTGTCAAAGGTTTCGGGTAATTTCATTCAGAGACTACGCCATATTATTGCTACGCATGGTGGATATGTGGAAAATATCGTACTATAGAATTTCCCAGACCGCAGCGCCATCACTTGTTGACAATTGTAACTACTGTAATTTCGAAAGTTTGTCTGCCTGAAAATGTACTGTTGTCCCAAGCATATTGCAACAAACGGTGTATTTCTATCGCTGCTCGTTTAGTTTTTATTACCGTTTCAAATATACCGGTCGTTTTTGAAACACCCTATATATATATATATATATATATATATATATATATATATATATATATATATATATATATATGAAGATGGTATCTATTCTTTCGGACATGCTCCCAAAATTCCTTTCTCTCTTTATCATCTGTATGATTGAGTGAGTGAGCGTGTATGTTGACTTTGTCTTTTTTTATGGTATCAGTACAGCACCTGGCTGTCTGCTGTGGTAGTAACAGTGTGGCCAACGTAGCTTTCTCAGTCAAGGCAAAGAGATTTGTGTCCTTTCTGTAGTCATTCGACAGTAGTAAAGTTGGTGGCGAAAAAGATCTCTCTGGTCTCTTCCGGCTACCTAGCGGAAGTTCGTTGCAGGGTTGTAAATGTATTAATGTGTGGTGGTGTGTAGCTAGTCGAACTGATGTACACGTTTGGTCAGCTAGTTTATTTTCAAGTTCTGCAGCCGAATTCTTACACTTTTCAGAGTATATTTTTCTGTATGTAGCAAGTTTTTCCGGTCCTCGCTTTGTGTAAGCAGAACACGTTGTGTAGGAAGTTCATTACTCCAGCACAGGTTTAAAATTCAATTGTATGATTCCTCTTTTGACCGGAACGTATGTATGAACTTTTCTCGTGTATATGTGTTTTATTTCTTCTATTTTTAATTTCGTTACAATTTCAAGATTGTGTAGCTTTTTTCATTCCACGTGGTGGTGATTTCATCGTGTGTAATCACAGTACCATCTTACGTAAGTTTTATTCTTAATGCTACATGTTATTTTACTCGTACTTGAGTCTATACGGTTTACATCTGTGTTCTTTAATTTTTCACGAATCTCGATAATTTTTTTTTTTTTTTTTTTTCATTCATGTATGACCACGACATTTGCGAGTGTCTCACGCCAGCGTAACTTAGTTTCACGTGCAAGGTTATGCAGATAAATTTCTTTGTAGGAAAATCTTCCATAGTATTCTTATTCACAATAATTGAATCACAGCGATAGGGATGAACCTTTGACCCTTTGATTTATTGTGATGAGCGAAATAATTTTCATCTCTATTCTTGTATGTGTGAACCGTGCATCTTTGTGTGAATTTTTACCATGTGCGCCTCAGATTTACTTTTCGTTTATTAACACAATGTACCTCAACACTCAATATTATAATAATGTCAGTGAGTTAATTAATTAATTAAATATAGGCAAGGATAGGTCATAGTTTAAAATTACTTTGTGAATTTTTAATATGATGTTTATTTTAATAAACTATTTTAAACTGTGATGATTGTTTCTCAGACAAACCTCTCCCCTTTTGTAAAATTATTTTTAATACAGCCCACCTGGCGTTTATGAAGCGCAAAAGGCAGGCCTTGTATTTCTAGACTGTTATCTGATTATCTTATGACTTTTGTTGAGACTTAAGTTTCTGCTTGCTCTGAATTATTTGATTTAAGGTTGTACTTAAATTGTTCCCTTATACTCATTCCATATATTCAATTCGATCTTTTTACTAATACTAACACGTTGGTTATCCTTACCAATTCAGTGATTAATTCAGTTCTTATATTAAATTTTCCCGATTTTAATTAAATTGGGTGGCGACCCAGAAAAATTTTGTGACACGAAACTTACAGTAGTCTGCAGAGTTTCAGATTGGTTAATTTCCTCAAGTATCTGTTTGAAAATCGCTTTCCAATTAACTATTCACCCATTAAGAACCATTTAAGTTGACTGCATGTGCTGGTACAATTGTTGCTTAGATGATAGGATAGGTAACTTTCAGAGGTGGCAGTATGGATCAAAACAAGGAAAAAGTGTCCAGTAAACATGGGCTCCAAAACGCATACCTGAGTATGCTATGAACACTGGTGAAACATCTCCTAATTGAAAGTGCTCATATCTCTTAAGGTATGCGTTTTATAGCCCATGTGTACATAGGACATTTCTTCTAGTTCTGGTCCATACTAGCACCTCTAAAAGTTGCCTATCCTACAATCCTAGCTATAACAGAATCATCACATGTATCCCACTGTCAGAGGTATCAGAGCGGCTTTCGCTTACAATTTTCGACTTGTTCGTTACAGGTACGGGGCCCCTTTCCTCGATTTGATATAATTACACTTCCCATCATCCTAGAAAGCTTGTAACATCATCACGGAATCACCCTGTGTATAAGTGCATTTACAGACGCCAGCGCCTGTTACTTTGACGCTCTGTAACGCCGTTCGATGACGTTTCTGAATAAGGGTTCCTGCGTAGAATTTCATCTACCGTGTCCCCTCTACAACCTCTAGAATTGTGTAACATGAATTACCCCTATTTCTCAACGACTTATAGAAAGATAAACGACGCTCTTAGTTGCTGTTAAACTTATTACGCAAGCTGAGGTTCATGAAGCATTTCTCACTTCTATCAAAACGTCACGAAACAGAAGACCCATATGGTGGATTGCGCGGAAGCTTTGAGCTTGCCGGTATACGTGATGGACTGTTCACTTTTCTGTGTGACAGAACTGGACCTACGTAGTTGGCGTGCACAAAAACACTGGAGCACGGAGGGATATACCTGTGATTGACAGAGCAGCTTGTGATTTTAAGCCTCTGACGGGTCGGTCTTTTTATTCCGCATCGTAAAATCAGTGTGCCGCATCTCCCTGCGGACGTCAGGCTCAACGTCGGCTCTTTTGTGAAGCACTGAGTGGATTCTGTCATGTTATAATACCGTTCCCGTGTGTCTGGGAACACGCTCCAAACAGGCCGTAACGAATGAACTCACATCCAACTGTAGAAATGTTATCGAACTTGAAAACTGCTTGTCATGATGCTAAGAAATACTGTGAATGGCTTTAACATTTTGTTTTAGGATAAACTGACATGATACTATACTTAAAATCCCCATTGGATTTATATCGAGAGAGATTGCGCAGTGGTTAGTACACTGGACTCACATTCGGTCAAATGCCCCTCCGATCATCCAGGTTTATAGTTTTCAGTTAAGGCGAATCGTGGGACGGTTTTGGAAGTAGCAAAACTCTTGGCCTAAAACGAGCTTGTGCTTCGTCTCAAATGAACTCGTCGTCGAACTGAAGTACAACCCAAACTGTCCTCCCGTGCGTCGCGATCACAGCCTTAAATACTTCTGACTGGAAAATCTGAAATACGCATTAAACATTCCTTGCAACTATAAAAGCTTTCATATTTTGGCATATTTGAGGAGCGTGAAGCAATGACGTTTATAGGTCTTTATTAGTACAGGGTTGATACGGCTTTCAAAAACATTAAAGACAAGATATGAACCCATTTGCATTTTACGCTTCTGAAAATACATTTTTGTTGAGTGTTCATATTACTATAAGTGCATCAGGTGTAGTGTAAAATTGCGAATAATCCTTAAAACACAAGTAACCTGTAATATTAGAAATATTGGTAAGAAACAGAAACCAAAATCCAAGTGGCCGATTTCATTAGGGTCAAGTGACGCAGACAGAAAACTGTTTTGAGATATGAAACCAAATGCCGGTAAGTAACATTACAGACTCTCGCGTATGTGAACTGCATGTGAACCCTAACGCAATGCAGCCTGCTGTTTCGACTGTCGCAGCGCTACCTCGACAAGCCATAAACAACCGACCGAAATTCGTCCTCAGATAGTGACTGCTATTCAGAGATGAAGCTTTAATCGTCACAGGAACTTACATATGATCCTGAGGAACTGCAGAAAGAGCTGGATAAACTCCCACTTGTAATGAATGGCAGCTCTATGTAAATGGGCTTAAATGCGTGATAATACCTACAGCAAAGAGAAAAACATATTTGTACCTGATTACAGTGTTAGTGGTGAATATCTTGAGCAACTAACATGGTATAAATGGTGATCAAAAAGTTTTCTTTTGAGGGTGTCGCTGCAGAGTATATGCAACGTATCTCGACTCCAAGGTCAATATATAAGCATCGACATGTGCGTGCGGTAAATACAGAAACTATGGCGACGCTATTACCAAATGCATCTAAACAGGAACTACATGTTGTTCTTCTGTTCTTGGCTGCAGCAGGACAAACACTGATAGAAATCCACGGGAAAATGAAGAGTGGGTATCGGGCAGCATGTCTGTCGGAAACCGAGGACACTGCGACAAGGTGTGCTGCTTTTTCATGATAATGCGCATCCTCATACGGCAAATGACGTAACGCAGAAGTTACGCTAACTCAAGTTTCAGACACTCTGACACACATCCTATAGTGCTGATATCTTCCCATGCGATCATCACGCTTTGGTCCCTTAAGGGGGGGGGGGGGGGGGTAGGACGTCAAACGGGCCGTCTTGGAGCAGGAGAGACACCACAGGACATTTTAATTTCCAATGTCTATACTTTTACGAATAAATTCATAAAACTTTGTCAGCATCACCAGGAAGGATTCAGGTTTCACAATCATAGCAGTGGAAGTTCAAAAAAATAAGAAAATAATTTTTTTACGTGTGAAAGTTCATCATTTTTTCACTTCTATTGGTTGCGTTTGTTGCTATAGGTAAACATTTCTTCATAAGAGATTCTTCGATGAATTTTGCACAGCATACAAACCATACTTACAGGTGTATTAAACTCTAGAAATTATTTAACTTATGAAAAAATGAATGTGCTGTTATATTTTAAACTTCATGTTTAGAAAAAACTGATATTTTATAGTTAATTATCTCAACTGTTACCACAGTTTTTAATATATTTGGAAAATTCTAGCGTTTCATACATCTGTAAGTATGGTTTGTATGCTGTGCAAAATTCATCGAAGAATCTCCATTACGTATGAAGAAAAGTGTACCTATAGCAACAAATGCAGCCAATGGTAAGTGAAAAAATGGTGAAATACAAATGTAAAAAAATAAATTATTTTCTTATATTTTTTAACTTCCACCACTATAAGTGTAAATCCTGAATCCTTTCTGGTCATTCCGACAAAGTTTTATGAATTTATTTTTAAAAGTATAGACCGTGGAAATTAAAATGTCCTGTGGCGTCTCTCCTGCTCCACGTCGTCCCGTTTGACGTCCTACCACCATTAAAAAAGCACTTGAACGTACGACAACAGACATTGAACGAATTTAGAGAAGCACTGCAAAGATGGCAACAGATCTTTATAGCTCAATAGCCACCATAATTATGAAGCTTGTGAGCTACTATACCGTTTTTCATATTGTACCGTAAACTGCCAAAACAAAATACGACAGAGATAAGAACATTTCCTGTTAGTGATACAATCCTTCCCAGCTCCTTTTTTACTTCGAAATTATCGAAAGCCATTTTTGCAAAAATGGTCAACTGAGCTGTATCATCTGTATCAGTCGATTTGTGAAGTAGTAGGGAAAAATAGTTGTAGCTACCAATATTCGGTTCTATATTCTGAAGTAACGTCAAAACTCGCAACCTCACCCCTCCGCATTACCGTATCTGCGGAAAGCTGTAAAAGTTTAATGGCAGACATTATCTCAGTTTCATTTTTGAAACCATCAAATAATGAATCTGCAGCTTCTAAACACGCAGTTTTGATTAATTCACCGTCTTCTTATGGTATCCTAGTCTGTGCAATAATTTTTGAAACTCGGAAAGATGCCTCAGTTGCCTCTTTATTCTTGTCTAGTAGTTTTAAAAAGTAAATTGTCGACCATAAACTTTGGATTGTAGCTGCCTGCCTTTTCCATTGGGAAATCCTTCTCATTCACTGATCAAACAGTTCTGTGGAGTTGTTCGACGCCCCCGTTTTTTGCTAGAATACGTCAGCATTAGGACAATCCTAGCTTTGAACGACGTTCTGACGTCGAGCTAAACTCTATAGATGAAGCTGCGCGATCAGTTTCAGCCGTGTGGACAGGGCAGTCATCCAACGTTGGAATGTGGTTGCATTGCGTGGTACAGACATTCACAGCGTACAGTCCTCTTCTGTACAATTAATGTTCTGTACGAGCCGAAATTTCATCACGTGTAAAAGCTGTTTACCCGAAACCTGTTGATCTGTTTGTTCGAACTCACTCACTCACTCTATCATATTTCGTCTCTTGACGTCGACTACGAATATTAGCATAAGATTTGTTTGAGGAATCTGTTCCGAATCAGTTTGGCGCAACACTTACCTTTCTGATCACTCAAGATAGGGCATTGCAGATCCCACTTTAAATCATCGCTCTGGAATTTAACACTTTCCTTCCTTCAATCTGTTTTACAAATGGCTCTGAGCACTATGGGACTCAACTGCTGAGGTCATTAGTCCCCTAGAACTTAGAACTAGTTAAACCTAACTAACCTAAGGACATCACAAACATCCATGCCCGAGGCAGGATTCGAACCTGCGACCGTAGCGGTCTTGCGGTTCCAGACTGCAGCGCCTTTAACCGCACGGCCACTTCGGCCGGCATCTGTTTTACATATGACCCATGTTCACATTGACTTTGTTCATGTATTTTGGTTGTTGCTGTTTTCAAAAAAGTATCCGCAATTACAACCACATGACATACATTCTTTCTTCCGTCGGCAGCTATCCGTTCAACATTCATTAATGAAACACAAAAAGGAAGAAATGATGGTTGTACTAGGAACGCCAACCGCCGCATACCGTAAGATAGTTTCGAGAGAACAGATATAGACCTTTGCGACACTTAATCATTAATCAGCCTAAATGTTATAGTTTCATACATACATTTACAACACGTTAAGGTCTGTTTTTCTGTATCCATGCCACCATAGGCTACTGCCACACCAGTCTATTCTGCATTATGTTGCTCTCCCAAAGGAGAGTTTATCTAATTACATTCCTGTTTTCTATTAACCTTCATTTTAATTCCGAATTTTCATACTTTGAAATTTAGACCCTACCTGTTCTCCTCACGTTTTTCATTGAAGGGTCTATTGCTATTTGCGGTAGTGGTTTCCGTCGTTATGGCACTTTTACTACCTTACTACCGTTCCTTTGATGGACGTTTCATTTTTATTTGACTCAGAACGTCGGGTTGTCCATTTAACCTCCGTCAGGATTTTATATGAATTGATTGTGAGTTTTCTTAGCCGTTATTTACTACATCCTTTTTTAACTTGCGGTGTTACTGTTCATTCCCCCTCCACCTCATCCCCACCCCCCCATTATTTTTCTACTCAGATGTATAACCGAGGATGGAGCATAAGCTGCGAAACCGGTCGTTTCAATAAAGGATCATTTCGGTTCTCCATTTGTCAAGATTGATTACTTAAAACCACGAAAACATAACTTTGTGTTGCCAAATGAAATCCGAACCCCGGTCTTACGAACATGATACTAATGTCACACAAACAGTGCACCGTCTCGTTTGGTGACGGACTGAGGGAAGGGGGTGGGGGGGGGGGGGCTTCTGTTATCTGTCATACAAGGATAGTAAATGAAATAAGTTATGTTTTAATATCTACAAATATGTGGCATCCAAACACGGTGTCAGCAACGGACATAGGAGCAACACTGAAAGCAATCATTGTAATCCCCGTTGTTGCGGACCGAGTATAAAACATGAAATTAGCATGAAATCGCTAAGCCCATAACTGTATTTTACTTAGTGGTTGAGAGCCCGTTGTTTTCAACAACGTGTAAGGTTTGCACGAAATATAGAATGATGAAGTTTCTGCAGTCAACTAGATTTCAGTGAGGATTGATTGCGGGCATTGCTACAAGGAAAAGAAAACTCATCGGAAGATTCACTCTGAATAATGCTCAACGACCAGCCTTGTCACAGTTTCTGTAAATAAGTCAAAAAGAAGAGCTAGTTGGATTCATGCAACCGTAACGGTGACAAACCGACAATGTTCTAAATGTAGGAGTACAAAACTGCTCATGAAGCTTGAAGAGTCTTCATTTACTGTGATCTTGAAGTTAGTTTGTGGGGGGATCAACATCGTGGTCATCAGCGCCCGTACAAGTTCCCAATCTTTCCATGTACAGTCTCAGCACTTCCCGAATAATAATGAGATGATGAGGACAACACAAACACCCAGTCACTGGGCGGAGAAAATCCCCAACCCGGCCGGGAATCGAACCCGGGCCCCGTGCTCCAGAGGCAGCAATGCTAGCCGCTAGACCACGAGCTGCGGATATTCATTTACTGTGAATCCCTTCGATTGATAACTTTTTTAGTAAAAAAACGGTTTGAAGGTTCTTACATATTAATAGTGAAACAAATAAAGAGCGGTAACTCACCGATGTGTGCACTATGTTAAGAAAAGTGAGGTTCTACTCACATATGAAGGGAACGCGACAAGTGCCATCATCCGATTTCCCTGGAACTTTACTCAGTGGAAGAGGAGTCAAGCGAACACGTCTCGCCTTATCCGTAGATACTCGGTCGCTTCTGGGAAAACGACTGTCAAAATTTTCGACGTACCGTATGTGCCGCAACGCTAGCCACTGAGCCACCATTTCGTAAGACGATGTTGTTGTTGTTGTGGTCTTCAGTCCTGAGAGTGGTTTGACGCAGTTCTCCATGCTACTCTATCCTGTGCAAGCTTCTTCATCTCCCAGTACCTACCGCAACCTACATCCTTCTGAATCTGTTTAGTGTATTCATCTTTTGGTCTCCACCTACGATTTTTACCCTCCAAGCTGCCCTCCAATACTAAATTGGTGATCCCTTGATGCCTCATAACATGTCCTACCAACCGATCCCTTCTTCTAGTCAAGTTATGCCACAAACTTCTCTTCTCCCCAATCCTATTCAATACATCCTCATTAGTTATGTGATCTACCCATCTAATCTTCAGCATTCTTCTGCAGCACCACATTTCAAAAGCTTCTATTCTCTTCTTGTCCAAATTATTTATCGTCCATATTTCACTTCCATACATGGCTACTCTCCATACAAATACTTTCAGAAATGATTTCCTGACACTTAAATCTATACTCGATGTTAACAAATTTCTCTTCTTCAGAAACGCTTTCCTTGCCATTGCCAGTGTACATTTTATATCCTTTCTACTTCGACTGTCATCAGTTATTTTGCTCCCCAAATAGCAAAACTCCTTTAGTACTTTAAGTGTCTCATTTCCTAATCTAATTCCCTCAGCATCACCCGACTTCATTCGACTACATTCCATTATCCTCGTTTTGCTTTTGTTGATGTTCATCTCATATCCTCCTTTTAAGACACTATCCATTCCGTTCAACTGCTCTTCGAAGTCCTTTGCTGTCTTGTAAGACGATATCGCGCGATAAAAAGCGCGTACCTTACCTGGAAAATGGCTCGAAAATTTGACCGTCGTTTTTCCAAAAACGGTGAGTATCCACGAATAAGCCGAGAGACGTGTTCCCTTATTTTGACCCCTCTTCCGCTGAGCGAAGTTTCTGGGAAACCGGGTTCTGGCACTGGCCGTATTCTCCTCGTCAGAAACGAGAGGAGAGAGAATTTCGGCTTACCTGCGGGTAGTCGCCGTCCTTGGTCTGGTAGTCGAAGACGTAGAAGAAGGCCTTGTTCTGGCCCGCCTGGCCGGGCGAGGCGACGCTGCGGTAGCTGATGAGGTCTCCCGCCTGCACGAGCGGCGCCACGAACTGCGCGTCGCTCAGCGCCGCGACGGTGGCGTCGCGCGTGTTGATGGGGTGCTGCACGGTGCGCTCCCAGTCGGTGTACTCGTTCACCACCGTCACCAGGATCTCCGACAGGTGGTACGTGTACGCGTTGCGCACGTACGTCCGCAGGATCTTGTCGCGGCGCTCGCCCTCGAAGCCCGCCGTCACGTCGGCGGCGGAGAACCTCCACAGCGCCTCGCTCGTCACCACGCCGAACAGCACGTCGTACCTGCGTGGCAGCGGTGTGCAGGCGTTCAATGCTCTGGCGTAGTCCTAGAAACCGACTACCAAGCACACTTGGCCCCAATTCCGATCAGGCTTTGGACGGATCCTAGACCTATCACGAAAATGCTGGAGGTCAGTCGCACACTGCATTGTCAGTCACATTCTCTGCATCACATTAGATATCGTCAGAGACCTCAACTGAATCATCATCCAATGCTAAGAGTGCTTTCAGAAGAATTAGTGAAGTTCGTGTATTTTGTGTGAATTTTTACGCAAACCAGCGTTTGTCCGTGCACTTTGTGGCCTGCAAGCATCTGACAAAACACTGAAGAGCCTCAGCAACCCAATTTGAATGTTTGGGAATTGTGAAAGGTACGGCGGAGAACTTAACACAGCGCCTCGTCCGTCACTACGCTGAAAATCACATCTAACCTGTGTGGATGTGGCTACGGGCATGTAATGCTTTTTCTTATCTCTACACAACGACAACTATGTGTAGTCCCCGGATCTTCTGTACAATATGGATCTGTGTCAATCCTAGACCTGCCACGTAGTATCAAATGGAATGATCTCATAGGCTGAGTCGTAGGCAACGCCATCGCCAGACGTAGACTCATTGATAGGCTACAGGGAAAACGCAGCCCGTATAAAAAGGAGACTGCTTGCAGGTCTCTCGTGCGTCCGTCATAGAAAATTACACAACTGCATGAGGCACATAACTGGGATCATTGAACATACACGAAGAACGGTACGAATTATTATAATTTTGTTTCCGCTACAGGCGAGTGTCATGGAAAAGTTGAAACACCTTAATTGATAGACGCCTGAAGGCAGACGCCAATTATCCCGCGACGTTCTACTAACCAAGTGTAGGGGAGAAGTATATTTTTACTCCCCATATTTCGTGGCTTTTCTGCTGTATCTTCACGGGCTGGGCATGTTATTTATTGGATTTGGCAGCGGTGGTGGTAGAGGGCGGTTGCATGCCCTTCCTGTCTCCAACTCTTCCCTTAACCCGCCCCACTCCCCTCTCTGCCAACCCCTAGTAATAAATTTGTGTACCCCAACAGTCTGCTTCTAGTGCTATCCCACATGAAGACATGGGAACGTTTTCTAAAAGCTTGTGAATCGTGTAACTGAGGAGGAACGTGGGTATCAGTCCGGTATTCACTTAGACGAACGTGGGAAACCGCTCAAAAACCACATCCAGGCTGGTTGGCGCACCGATCCTCAACAGTAATCCGTCGGGCGATTTAATTAGAGCCCTTCAATCTTCCCACACGGCTATCCGTGTGAGTCTTCAGGGAACAAGTATGAACTGAAGAATCTATACACATTCTTCATCCTACGTTTCGCTCTCGTAGGGATCGTGAAGATATGATTAAGTATTGCATGCACAGAGACATTAAACTATAATTCTTTCTGGCCTCCGCACGCAACTTGAGCAAGAAACAACCTGAGTCGGGCATGGCTCGTGTTCGCGCCATCTCTTATTTTAAATCCGGTTCTTTTTATTTTATTTACTTATTTTTTTACCGTGCTGCCACCTCGTTACGTTAGTTTCAATTTCTGTTGTCATCGTTACGTTAGTTTCAATTTCTGTTGTCACTGAGTTGCTGCTTTGCCTCTCAGTGAGCGGCAACAGTTGCCCTGATGTATTATTGCTGACTGCTATTACTTCTCAGTTGTCGTGTGTTCGGAGTTAGTTCGGATCTGCCAGTGAGTTGGGAGGCTCTAGCAGTGCAGTTTGGACCTGGCAGTGTTTGACTTAGGACGCTGCACAAGTGCAGTCGGGGCGCGGCTGCAGTGAGGTCCGGACAGCCGTTACTCGCCTAACGGTTGCCGATACATATCACTTGAGTGTGGACCACCTTGGTTGGTTGTCGGTCGGTCGTCTTGTCGGACGATGTGTATGTTGGCCGCGATCGCTGATGGGTTGCCTGCGTGTGCCGACTCGTGATTCGTCCTTGTTATTGCACAGTCGCTGCCATTAGTATTGTCTAGTCCTTCGTGCAAGTGTTCGTGAAACTGTGTAGCTTGTGATGTCGACTGCTCAGTTATTTTATTAGTGTCTCCATGCTGATGTGTGGCAGTCGGTCGGTTGGCGTGGAGCAGCGAGGAAATCTCCGCGGGGCGTAGTTTGTCCGGGCCCGCTGGCGGTCTCTATGCAATGTCGGAGTGTGTGGGGCTGTTCCCATTGCTACGAGGTCCGTGGCTCACCCTGGACACGAGAGTTGAGTTTGGATTTAATTTACCAGCAAATCAAGACTGTTCACATTGTGCCGTTTGGTTCTCCTTGTTGGTTGTTGGGACTTTCCTGCGGGCAGCATCATTTGTGTTCGAGTTGGCGACGGTTTAGCCACCGTCGGGTGGAGTCTAACGGTATTTGGATATTTGCAATTGAAGTGCACCAGCGGAATTTTTGCCTTGTGGCCGTTAATGTTCCGTTTACCTGCCCTAGCCGTTGACGTAAATTTAGGCAGCGTCCTTTCCTCACCGTGTTGTCGCTGTCCAGCACAGTTTGTGACAGCTTAATGGATGCTTGGTTGTGGGCGTCCATGCCTTTTACGTTTGCATTGAACTCCCGGTTGTGTGCAGGTCGAGTGGAGCGCAAGTTACCTTGTCGGTGGGTCCGTTGACTGACTGCCTGTCTCACCTAAGTGATCGTTAGTATTTCAAGTGCTGGTCGACCCCCGATATTTCTGAGCTCCGTTAGATGCACTGCCTTTTCTTATTTTCTGTTGTGTGTATTTGTATGGCTCATAGCCGATGGTTCTGAATTGAAGTTGAATTGTTTAGATTGTTGTTTTAAGTCATGGGCCTTCAGCTGTTTTAAAATAAACGTTCGTTGCTTGTCGAGTATTAGATTGTTTGGGGCCTTCAGCCTAATTTAAGATAAGGCCTTCTGCCTTGTGTTTTTTTTTTATTATTTAATTTTACCTTGAGTCTTAAATCATGGGCCTTCAGCCGCCTTTCAATTAAGGTTGTTGCTTTTCAAGTGTTAGATTTTGGGCCTTCAGCCAAATTGTACAGCTTACTTAACGTGAGGCCTTCTGCCCTTTAAATATTCTCTTTGATGTCTGAATTTTAAGTTAATGGCTTTTAGCTGGTTTTTTTTTTCATTTTAAATTAAAGTGGTTGTGCCCTTAAGGCATAAGATAGTGTGGCGTATTCAGCCGATAACTAACTTCAAGAATTTGTACTGTAATGTTTGGTCAAATAAATAAAGTTATGTGTGTTCGAGTGTAACTGACAGCCGCTCTTTTTTGCCCCTTTCCACAATTCCAACTACCTGTCCTGTCCTGCGGGTTTAGCAGGGCGTCTCAAAACCTTAACGCTTAACAAAACGAGCGTCCTTCGGAAATGATTTACAATTACGTTCTTTTACCAATACCGTTCAAACTACGGGCATGTCCTCTCGTACCACAATGAACTAATTCTAGTACACCACGCAGATGCTAGATGGCAGTTCTCAACAGTGCGTATGGTGAAAAGGTAAAGCTTCTTTGTTGTTGCGTAGAGGAAGCTTGAAGAAGATGGAAGACGACTACCATGGACAAAGATGGACTGCATTTTTGTGGAAGGAAAGAGACGAAACAACAGATTTCAGAAAAGTTTAACTGTGGTTTATGGTCAAGTACCTTCTGTTTAAGGGACGCATCAATGCCATCAACAGTAGAATGATAAGGAAAGTTGACATGGCTAGGGCTCACTATTGTATCAAATCCACCCACCGGATCTCGCTCCATCTTATTTCACTTTATTCGTTAATATGAATCACGTGTTACGGGGAAAATGTTTTGGCAACAACGAAGAACGGGTGGGTGTGTCACGCAATAGTGAAGTTGCCATTAAGATGACAGCGATGTACTGTCGTCGGTGGGAGTATAGTGACATATATACAATTCCTTATGTTCATTAATAAATGGGCTTACAAGAAAGTACTATAGCAAATCATTTCCGAACTCCCCTAGCATGTAAGGAGAGACATCGAGTGGAATAGGATCATCGTTCACTGCTTTCACAGCCATTTTGCCTCCATCACATTTGATGTCACAGACCTCAAATGACTCATCACCTTAGAAAACGTCAAACAGCCTCAGTAACAATATCTGGATGTCTGCAAATTGTGAAAATGTGTAGGTGACCCTGCACAATGCCTCGCTTGTCACGACGCCAAACATGTCGTACGTGTAAGTCAGTTGAGGAACTGAGTTTTGTGTTATGCCTCATCATCATAGACAGCAAGCATTAAGAACTGACCATTTCTCCTAACAGCGTAAGGAGCGATCTGAGATCTAGCCCGGGAATGTAAATAGACGATCACTCAAAACACTAAGAAATACATGGAGGCGGCAAAAGTCCCATGATGCACGTACCGATGGCGGTGATATGGTGTCCACATGGTATAAAAGGACAGTGCGGCGGAGCTGTCATGTGTACTCAGCTCATTCATGATGAACATTTTCGATTTGATTACGGGCGCACGACGGGAATTAACAGACTTTGAATTCGGAATGGTAGTTGGAGCCAGACTTATGGAACATTCCATTTCGTAAATTGCTAGGGAATTCAATATTCTAAGAGATCCACAGTGTCAAGAGTGTGCCGAGAATACCACATTTCAGGCGTTACCTCTCGCCACTGACAACGCAGTGGCTGACGGCCTTCATTTAACGACCGACAGCAGCGGCGTTTCCGTAGAGTTGTCATTGCTAACAGGCAAGCAACAAAGCGTGAATTAACCACAGAAATCAATGTGGGACGTACGACGAACTTATCCGTTGGAGCAGTGAGGCGAAACTTGACGTTAATGGGCTACGGCAGCAGACGACCGACGCACCTTTGCTGCTAGGACATCACCTGCAGCGCCTCTCCACGGCTCGTGGCCATACCAGTTGCAACGCAGACAACGGAAAACAGTGGCCTGCTCAGATGAGTCCCCATTTCGTTTGGTAAACGCTGATGTTAAGGTTCGAGCGTGACGCAGAACCCACGAAGCCGTGAACCCATGGCAAAGCACTGTTCAAGCTGTTGGTGGCTCCATAACGATGTAGTCATGTAATTGACGGAAAGTCATGGAGTAAAACAGAAGTGATTTCTGGCGTTCCCCAAGGTAGTGTTATAGGCCCTTTGCTGTTCCTTATCTATATAAACGATTTGGGAGACAATCTGAGCAGCCGTCTTCGGTTGTTTGGAGATGACGCTGTCGTTTATCGACTAATAAAGTCACCAGAAGATCAAAACAAACGCAAAACGATTTAGAAGAAATATCGGAATGGTGCGAAAAGTGGCAGTTGAACTTAAATAACGAGAAGTGTGAGGTCATCCACATGAGTGCTAAAAGGAACGCGTTAAACTTCGGTTACACGATAAGTCAGTGTAATCTAAAAGCCGTAAATGCAACTAAATACCTAGGTATTACAATTACGAACAACTTAAATTGGAAGGAACGCACAGAAAATGTTGTGGGGAAGGCTAACCAAAGACTGCGTTTTATTGGCAGAACACTTGGAAAATTTAACAGATCTACTAAGGAGACTGCCTACGCTACGCTTGTCCGCCCTATTTTAGAATACTGCTGTACGGTGTGGGATCCTTACCAGATAGGGCTGACAGAGTACATCAAAAAGTTCAAAGAAGGGTGGCATGTTTTGTATTATCGCGAAATATGGGAGAGAGTGTCACAGAAATGATACAGTATTTGGGCTGGACATCATTAAAAGAAAGGCGTTTTTCGTTGCGACGGAACCTTCTCACGAAATTCCAGTCACCAAATTTCTCCTCCGAATGCGAAAATATTTTGATGACACCGACTTACATAGGGAGGAACGATCACCAAGATAAAATAAGGGAAATCAGAGCTCGTACGGAAAGATATAGGTGTTCGTTATTCCCGCGCGATATACGAGATTGGAATAATAGAGAACTGTGACGGTGGTTCGATGAACCTTCTGCCAGACACTTAAATGTGATTTGTGGAGTATCGATATAGATGCAGATGTAGGCTGCGTTTACATGGAATGTACTGGGTCCTCTGGTTCAACTGAACCGATCATTTACTGGAAATAGATTCTTTGCAGCCATCCATTAACTTCATGATCCCAAACAACGATAGAATTTATATGGATGACATTGAACCATGTCACCGGACTACAATTGCTCGCAAGCTGTTTGAAGAACATTCTGGAAAATTCGAGTGAATTATTTGGCTGCCAGATCGCCCGACATGAATCCCACGTATATTTATAATACATAATCGAGAGGTCAGTTCGTCTACAAAATACTGCACCGGCAACACTTTCGCAATTCTGGAAGGCTATAGAGGCAGCACGGCTGAATATTTCTGTAGGTGACTTCCAACGACTTGTTGAGTCTATGCCACATCAACCTGATGCACGACGCCGGACAGTAGGAACACCGACACGACATTAGGAGGTATCCAATGACTTTCTGTATCTCAATGCATTTTTTGTATCATATCATCAGAGACCTCAACTAAATCAGACAATGATAGGAATGTTTTCAGATTTAACTATTCTTTATATTTACAAGCAACGATTAACCAATTTGGATAATTTTTCGCCAGATTTTTATCACATACTCAAATGTAGTAAATGATGCTCTAGTATGTTGTTGAGTTTCAAAGTGTTGGGAGCCTACTGTAAACAGTGCGAGCCAGAGAAGTTATGATGAAAGGCGTTATCGCAACCGGCTACCATGGCGTACAGCGTTTTTCGTTTCCTAATTGGGGGGGGGGGGGGGATGGAAAGGGAATGAACGATAATAACACTGAATGTAGACATCGTTGGCGAGGTACAATACGAAATCATGTTGAGATAACTATTTATTTGTTGGCACATTTACGCGCGTACCGCAGTAGAGATAAACCGGGCAGTAGCTGGTTCGTATTATGAACAATGTATTTGCATTGCTTCTGGAGCATCAATAAAAGGCAGCTCAGTGTTATTTCTGGAAAGGCCACGGGTTGCCTACTTTTCTATTGCCTCCTTTCCTATCTCCAACACAACGTTGCAGACCGTACCATATCCATAATACCTTTACAATAACACTTGTAGTCCGCATGCCACCTTTTGGTGGCCTTTAGTGCTCTGGCTTGGCTATAGAGTGCGACCACTGAATACACCTGACCACCTCTTCGTGACGTTTATCTGGACTGACCCTAGACGTATGGAGGGAATGGATGATGGCAATAACTCTCAGCATTGTCAGTATCTTGTATTCTCTGCATCATATCTGATGTCATCAGAGACCTCAACTACATCATCATTCAATGCTGAGAGTGCCTTCATGTTGAAATATTTATAGTTTTAGGTACGAATTTCCTCGCAAAGCGCTGTTCGGCTGTGCCATTTGAGACATACGTTGTCTGACCAAACGCCAGAGCCTTAGAAAAAAAATATATAAGTGTCGTGATCGTTTAGTTGTGTCCAAATTTATATGAAATTAACTCCGCTGGCACTTGACATCTAAAGCCTTAAGTTGCGACGTTGTGTTAACAAGTAAAATCAGCTAAGTCATGTAAAAACTCTTAAATTTACGCACTGTCTGAGAGATCTATTGTGCCTCTTATGAAATTTAAAACAATAATCTTTACTTTCATAAACGCTAGATTTATGTTTACTCTTGAAATATGCGCAATTTTCGCATCTGAAAAAGTTTCCTACTCCAGAACTGGCAGGCATCATACATAATTCAAAAACATTTTTCCATCACCCCGGATCCCAGAACTCCTCAAGATAGACGTTAACTGTGGTTTTTGTATCACGGATACAGTCCCTTTGACTGTTCAAAAATGTCAGTAAACCCGCCCAGAGATGTAAACAACTAAGCATGTGCGGCGCCTATTAGACGGAGGTGCTACGACAGCCGATCAGTTCCAGTCATTCCACCAGGAAGGAGACACACGGTTCGTGTTGTATGTAGTTCAACCATGCCTAGACGGTCCATACCCCGGTTCGATCGCGTCCGCATTGTTACTTCCTTCCAGGAAGGGTTCTCAACAAGGGAAGTGTCCAGGCATTTTGAGTGAACCAAAGCGATGTTGTTCGGACAAGGAGGAGGTACAGAGTGACAGTAACTGTCGATGACACGCCTCGCTCAGGCCGCCCAAGGGTTACTACTGCAGTGAATGGCCGCTACCTACGGATTATGGCTCGGAGGAAGCCTGACAGCAACGCCACCATGTTGAATGATGCTTTTCGTGCAGCCACAGGACGTCGTGTTACGACTCAAATTGTGCGCAATAGGCTGCATGATGCGCAACTTCACTCCCGACGTCCACGGCAAGGTCCATCTTTGCAACCACGACTCCATGCAGCGCGGTACAGATGGGCCCAATTGGGTTCAAAAAATGGCTCTGAGCACTATGGGACTTAACTTCTGAGGTCATCGGTCTCCTAGAACTTAGAACTACTTAAATCTAAGGACATCACACACATCCATGCCCGAGGCAGGATTCGAACCTACGAACCGTAGCGGTCGTGCGGCTCCAGACTGTGGCGCCTAGAACCGCTCGGCCACCCCGACCGGCGGGCCCAATTGGTGTTGCATTATGTGCGGCCGACGTACGCCGCTGGTGGTCATCGAAGGCACCGAAACAGCTGTACGATACGTGAATGCCATCCTCAGATCGATTGTGCAAGTACATCGGCAGCATATTAGCGAGGCATTCGTCTTCATGGACGACAATTCGCGCCCCCATCGTGCACATCTTGTGAATGACTTCCTTCAGGTTAACGACATCGCTCGCCTAGAGTGGCCAGGATGTTCTCCAGACATGAACCCTATCGAACATGGCTGGGATACATTAAAAAGGGCTGTTTATGGACGACGTGATCCACAAACCACTCGGAGGGATCTACGCCGAATCGCCGTTGAGGAGTGGGACAATCTGGACCTACAGCGCCTTGATGAACTTGTGGATGGTATGCCACGACAAATACAGGCAAGCATTAATGCAAGAGGACATGCTGATGGGTATTAGAGGTACCGGTGTATACAGCAATCTGAACCAGCACCTCAGAAGTTCTTCCTGTATGTATGGCGGTACAAGATGCAGTGTGTGGTTTTCATGAGCAATAAAAAATGGAGGAAATGATGTTTATGTTGATCTCTACTCCAATTTTCTGTACAGGTTCCGGAACTCTCGGAACCGAGGTGATGCAATACTTTTCTTGATGTGTGTATTTTGCGCAGCAGATGACGTAACCAAGTGTGAGACGACTTTGCCCTACTCCCATTAATCTACTGCTGGGAGAGACAGTCCGATCTGTCCGCCATCAAACGCTAAATTAAATAGGACTATAGTTTGAAATGACCAAGTGAAGTTCCACAGTGCCACTGATGCAGGGACCGAATATAGAAGCGTGTAACACCATAGTTCTAATGCTCTACTGATTTATTTTACTTTTGTTTCATTTAATATTACATCGTTAAGCTTCTGTAAATATTGTTTGATTGAACGATAACACAAAATTGTATACTCCTTTGTTTGTACAAACTTTGAATTCATGATTTGATTCTATGCAATGTAATATATCTGTCATTTAAATTCTTTGTCTCATTTGGAGGGAACAAAACTTACTATATATAAGTGTAATTTCTGTGTGAATAATTTTTTGTAGAAATGTCAATATGTGCAAATGTTCTGTTTTATTGAATGAATTTGGTTGCTGTTGTGTAAACTGCTGATCCTCACTTAGGGTTCTTAGTTATTCAGTATGTAAAAGTTGATGTGGTTCCCCTTGGGAACGGAACTGTGTAGCGCGCGCAAATTGTGGTTGGCCTAAGTAGAAAAGGTGGAACAAGAGTCAGTCGGGGACGAGCTACGAGTCGGGGACGAGCTACCAAACTGTGTACTGCCATGTAAAAGATGCATATTGTGCTGGTTCCGAGAGAGGCTTTTTCGGCTACTTTCCAATGCCTCGGATGGATGGATAAATAGCTGGAACTATTCTGGAATTTGTATCTATCATCACCACCAAGAAATGACAGAGTCCAGCAATTCTACCTGCAATTCCACCTACCAACATGCAGTTGCCACCACATTGCGCAATCATTGCATCGGAATACTACAATGATGTACAGTGAAGGATCAGCTTAATGGATGTGTTAGTGTGCTCAAATATAAGGTAATTTATATCTGAATTTATGTACCTATCTTGATTTTTCTCCTCATCACAGCACCTCTCAGGTTCCTCTCCGTTTGAGCTAAAGTGATATCCGAGTGTCCTTACTGAAAGAACGTTAAAGCCCAATGTTTTGCTAATTGATGCCTCTTGAACATAGTAAAAAGAAAGTTAAAGTTAATGTGGTCTGCTGAAAATAATTTTCCTATTAAAACTGCTTATTAATGTGTTGTTGCCAACTTCAAAATTAAAAGTTCTTAAGATTGGGGCTTATAAAGTTTTGCTTAGTGAATGATCGCATTACTGCCTGTTGTAAATCGCAGAAGGTGAGTCAGTATCTTACATATAGGTTAATTCTGTGTATCACTGTAGTAAAAGTGGAAAACTGCAGTTGTGAAACGTTATATACTCATGTTTACTAAGTGTTTGACCCTCTTGTGTATTAGAAGTGCATATTAACAGTATAACAGGATCCACAGATTGTCTAGTGTGTTAATGTTCGGTAACAAGTAACGGAAAGACCACTAATTATGAAAACCATAATTTCTTTATTCAAATGATAGTGAGAAGCAACCTGTTAGTGGATTCCAATTAACTTTCAATTTTAAATAGTAAAGTATTTAACTGAGAAAGACTTAACCTAGGTCCAATTTATGATCCTGCAGTGAATGTTAATAGTAATGTTATAAAGACCGTTCAGTTTGAACAAGCCCTGAAGGTAATAGTGTGTTTCGGTATCTGTTATGATTTTGCAAATAGTTTGTTCTGCTCCAGTTGTTAGCTTCAATCTTAACGTAAACATATGTTTGTGTCAGAGTTCACTGCACTCGCGTGTGGCCAAGTATAGGTTGAGTTTATCCATTAAAGTCACTAATAACTATTTTCTTGAACGAGAATGTTAAACATTCTCTTGCCTAATTAGGCTGGCGACCGTTTTCTTTATCAGTTAAACAGTGCAGATAGGCAAAATTTTGTTTGTTACTGTTTAAATATTTACGTAATTCTGACTTTCATTTCCGATAAGCCACCTCCGTTAGGTACAACACGGTCAACATAACAAAATTCCTTTCCGAGGGTAACACTGCTCTGTTGCTTTATAACATAATTGCTTTAACAAGATAGTTTTATTTCACGACCTGCTTCCAACTTTAAGGTTATGGTATAGCAGTAGCAGACAGGTGGAGTGTTATTAGCGGGATTCCATTATCTGCCTCGCCGTCCTGATTTGGTGCTCATTTCACATGACATACAACGCAACTCCATTCATACACTTATATTTACCATTAGTCAGTGACGATACCAGTGAAATCAAAATCGTCCGAAATTATACATTACAGGTATTAATACTAAAAGGAAAACACTTCCAGATAATCTACAAAATTATATTTATTTGGTTACGAACCAAACTTCGGCTTCTCAGGTCTTCTTCGGGTATCAACAATCGCACTACGTTAGGAGGTGTTTCCATTTTTAATACTGTAGTGTACTGTCTAGCGTCACAGGTAATTCACTTAATGTTAAGTATAGGTATAATACAATTTGGTTTGTTATTGACACTGAGATCACTAAAGACTGAATATCTGTTGGTCTTGGATATGGGGAAGAACTTGTCGTCCTTTAGTTAAGGAAATTCCAATAATTCGCGTAGTACGAACCAAGTATACGGAAAATTTGTCATGTTGGCTGGACTGTGCCAGAAGCGGCTGTGTAGTACCATATCGTATTCGTCATCGTTGATGTATGCTCATGACAGTATATGGCATTTCCGAGCGACACAGCGATTTGAGTAAATCCGCTGGGGGCTGATGATGGCTATCAGAAATCGGTCACCATCAATGCACAGAAAATAAATTACAATTTAGAGCGGCGCTTTTTATTCTTATCTAAAGGAACTTGTTCAATGTGTGCTCATCTCACTGCAGTGCGCACCCGCAGCTAATTGAGGGGGGTCGGCGGAAGCAAGAACTACCTCACAAGAGTTTATTTTTTGTTACTACATCTTATACGTTTGGCTAAATTTTAACTAACCCAGGGGCGATTCCAATCACGAAAATATTCTATCTGAAGCATGTTACGTGCAACACCGACAAAAAATCCATCATGCGTATCAGATCAACGTCTACTGGACAAGATGGTACAACAGACCAAATGATGAAGCTTATTACTGAACCCCTACTGCCCACTATAACATATATCTTCAACAACACCTTAACCACAAATATCTCCCCTGTGATCTGGGAACAGGGACTAATTAAGCCATTACCTAAAAAGGACGTTGGCACAGCACCCTATCACTACTATTTGCATTCCTCCTGAATTGTGCACGACGTTAGAAGATAATAGGTCCACAACCAGCTAACAAGCTATCTAACTACAAACAGCTTAACAGACGAATACTAATCGGGCTCCTGTAACCATCGCACAAAACATTCAATTTAATAAAGGTAACAGATGACCTGAAGCTTGCCATAAATGCACAAGAGGTTACTATCACGTGCTTCTAGGCTTCATCAAAGTTTTTGTCTCTGTCGACTATGACATTTTACTGGCCAAAATTCACACCCTAAATTTCTCACCAAGTCACTCATACCTGACGCCTGCCCAGCAATGCAACATGTCCGGCACCTGAAGGTCGCAAGTATATCAGGCGTTCCCCAGGGTTCAGTAATAGGTCCCATACTCTTAACTGTACGTAAATTTATTTTTATTATCATTATTATTATCACTATCAGTGGCAGCAGCTACAGTAGGGCAAGAACTGCCAGTAGTAATTTTATTATTTAATTAGTATAATTTACTCAAACTGCCATTTCCGACACTCAATTCTTTTAATACTAGTTGTCATATTAAAATTGTTATTTTTTAGATAACTAAGATGTAAAGAAGGTACTGTAGGTGTGAAACCGTGGTCCGATATAAGAGAGGGGCTGATGGGCCTAATCAGATCAGATTAAATAAATAAATAATAAAAATAAATTCGAAGATAAGAACATACATACATACAGTGAAATCGAGCAATCTACGTAGTAGACGGTATTTTCTAGCCATATGTATGGATCTACTTGTTACCAGCATGCGATGTATTCGAACGACAGATAATTTGATCGCACTGATGTACTACATTGAAGGTTAGAACTTATTTCTGCCGACTCCTTCATTAACGAAACTGTGTAATCGATGAAGTGATTTGCTGAGAGATTTAGTGAGAGACCCAGTTTCAGCTTTCCTTCAGATTATTGTTATTTATAAAATAAACAACAAATAATTTCCTTCAGATGGCAGACGTACCTCGTGGCTCCGCTCCAACTGCTGCCCATCGCGGCCAGCGTGGCGTCTCCACTGCGCTTGACGTTCCCTCCGCCGCTGGCGCCGCCGTTACCCGCCGCCGGCGCGAAGGCCGACTGCTGTGAGGCGGGTCCGCCTCCCGCATACGGCCCGCCGGGAGCCATGGGGTCTCCAGGCCCGAACCGCGACAGCAGCTCGCGGGGCAGGTCGGACCGAATGACGACGCCGTCGACGCTGGGCCCGAAGGCGCTCAGGTAGGCCGGCGGCGACACGTCCGCGCGCAGCAGTTCCTCCAGCGGCACCTGCAACCACCCAGGCCTCTCACTTAACTCCTCTCACATCCACTTCAACGCCGCAATTCTTTTTTTGTGCACGACGCTGTACCACATTCTCGACTAATAACCAACATTCAAATATACGGAGTGTCTCCAGAGACTGGTTAGACTATTTTTTAACGCTGAGAATGAATATTAGAAATAAAGAAAGTAATGAAGACTATGGCCCATGTTTGGCGGTTGGTTTTCACAATGGCAGTTGGCACTGCAGCCACCGATTGAAATACACTCATACTCATAAATTAAGGATAATTGCAGAATGTGGTGCCACACAACGTGGCACTACACAAAACTGGCGCTAATAGCATAGGCCCATAGGGAACACACAAAACACAGATCGGTTTTGGTGATAAGTTGAGAAAACATGTGCTACAAAACACCACTGTTTCCTGCGAATGTACCCCGACGTCAATATGGGATATGATCACCGATGTTCGAGCAGCTGCTGGGTAATAGTCTCCCATTCTTGCACTAGTGCCTGTCGGAGCTCCTGAAGTGTCCTAGGGGTTTGAAGACATGCAGCGATACGTCGACCGAGAGCATCCCAGACGTGCTCGATGGGGTTTAGGTCTGGAGAACGGCAGGCCACTCCATTCACCTGATATCTTCTGTTTCAAGGTACTCCTCCACGATGGCACCTCGGTGGGGCCGTGCGTTATCATCTATCAGGAGGAAGGTGGGACCCACCGAACCCCTGAAAAGGCGGAAATACTGGTGCAAAGTGACGTCCCGGTACACCTGACCTGTTACAGTTCCTCTGTCAAAGACGTGCAGGGGCGTAAGTGCACCAAGCATAATCCCACCCCACACCATAAAACAACGACCTCCATACAGGTCCCTTTCAAGGACATTAAGTGGTTGGTATCTGGTTCCTGGTTCATGCCGGTGAGAATCACTGTTCAGACTATATCTGGACTCGTCCATGAACATAACCTGGGACCACTGTTCCAATGACACCAGGTTTTACGGGCTCTCCTGTGACCAGGAGTCAGTGGAATGCACCTTGCAGGTCTCTGGACGAATAAACAATGTCTGTTCAGTCGTCTGTAGACTGTGTGTCTGGAGACTGCTGCTCCAGTGGCTGCGGTGAGGTCGCGAGCAAGGCTACCTGCAGTACTCCGTAGCCGTCTGCGGGCAATGATGGTGAGATATCGGTCTTCTTGTGGTGTTGTACACTGTGGACGTTCCGTACCGTAGCGCCTGGACACGTTTCCTGTCTGCCGGAATCGTTGCCATAATCTCGAGATCACACTTTGTAGCACACGGAGGGCCCGTCCTACGACCTGCTGTGTTTTACCAGCCTCCAGTCGTCCTAGTATTCTACCCCTCATAACGTCATCAGCATGTGTTTTCTGAGCCATTTTCAACACAGTGTCACCATTACCACGTCTGGAATCGTCTGCGCACTTACTCGCTGCACCGGACTGTGACATGCACCAACACACCTCTGCGTATGTGGACTGCTGCGAGCGCCACCGTGCGACGACCGCAGGTCAAATGCACCGCATGGTCATACCCCGAGGTGATTTAAACCCACAAACCGCCCACCAGAGCGTTGTTTCACCATGTACCAGCATTATCCTTAATTTATGAGCATGAGTGTAGCTCGTCTATCTGATTCGCTATTCGTTTGTCGGCCGTGTTTTCCACGCTGAGATCGGGTGACGCAGACGACTGCCGGAGAAGTGAAGAGGCGAGGACTGGCCAGGTGGTTCTCTGTGTCCGACCATCGACTCGGGCAGTAACTGCGTTGTCTAGGAGTTCTGCAGTGGCGATATCGAGTTCTGGTGTGCCACTATACTGTGGTTCCGCTCGAGGTAGTCGTAATTCGGTGACCCGTATTTTATATAAGATTTAGTGTGTAGTGTGATTTTGCCGCCGCTACTTGTAATACATGTGCTGTTCGACCGCAGAGATGGTACTGGCCTGTGTAATTCGTCGTTTCCGAAAGTTCACTGGTGTATTTGCGTACCGCGGCACCGTTGTCGGCGACTAGTTTTCATTAAAAGAACTACTGTTTTATGATGTTCTGCTGCATTTCTAAATTTTGGACCGATTCCTAAATTAGTGCTTATTAGTTTAAAAGCGAGTGCACAGTTCTTTTTACATTAATAGAACTATGATTTTTTTGCAAATAGAAGTTTGTGCGAAGTTAAAATAGGCTGATAATAGTGCAGGGGCTCAAATACTGCATCCGCATACGGAACTGTCAGACTGTGTAGCGATTCAGGACGATAGTTACAGTTTTCCCGGCTAAGCCACTTGGAGTTTATGTCGTGCCGACTCCTCGCAATCAGCTGTGTGTAAAGGCCTTCCGCATACTAACCAACAAGTGGACATCACCCGCCAATCCTCGTTGATTATCAACTTTTGTTGTTTGTTGATTCAACTTTTGTTTTTGTTAATCTTTACTACATTGAAACTGTCAAAATGACGTCGGTAAAATCTGAAATTCAGCCCTCTGCTCCTAACTGATCGCCGGCCGTTGTGGCCGAGAGGTTCTAGGCGCTTCGGTCCGGAACCGCGCTGCTGATGCGGTCGCAGGTACGATTCCTGCCTCGGGCATGGATGTGTGTGATGTCCTTAGGTTAGTTAGGTTTACGTAGTCTTAAGTCTAGTGGACTGATGACCTCAGGTGTTACGTCCCATCGTGCTTAGAGCTATTTCAACAATTTTTTTCCTAACTGATCATTACCTTGTTCGGATGGAAGCAGGTTATGATAGTTAATATCCTCAGCATTCCTTGAAAGTTATCTGATACCGTCAACAACATTATTTTGAAGAGAATGTGCTCTGATGCCTAGATACATGGGAGGGGCCAAACTGCGGAAACCCTTGAAACACAACACATTGCCATGCCTAATAAGGTGCAGGAAAACCGTCGGCATTGAAATGAGCCTACAGTCTACATCTACATCTACATCCATACGCCGCAAGCCACCCGACGGTGTGTGGCGGAGGGTACCCTGAGTACCTCTATCGGTTCTCCCTTCTATTCCAGTCTCGTATTGTTTGTGGAAAGAAGGATTGTCGGTATGCTTCTGTGTGAGCTCTAATCTCTCTGACTTTATCCTCATGGTCTCTTCGCGAGATATACGTAGGAGGGAGCAAAATACTGCTTGACTCTTCGGTGAAGGTATGTTCTCGAAACTTTAACAAAAGCCCGTACCGAGCTACTGAGCGTCTCTCCTGCAGAGTCTTCCACTGGAGTTTATCTATCATCTCCATAACGCTTTCGCGATTACTAAATGATCCTGTAACGAAGCGCACTGCTCTCCGTTCGATCTTCTCTATCTCTTCTATCAACCCTATCTGGTACGGATCCCACACTGCTGAGCAGTATTCAAGCAGTGGGCGAACAAGCGTACTGTAACCTACTTCCTTTGTTTTCGGATTGCATTTCCTTAGGATTCTTCCAATGAATCTCAGTCTGGCATCTGCTTTACCGACGATCAACTTTATATGGTCACTCCATTTTAAATCACTCCTAATGCGTACTCCCAGATAATTTATGGAATTAGCTACTTCCAGATGCTGACCTGCTCTTTTGTAGCTAAATGATAAGGGCTCTATCTTTCTATGTATTCGCATCACATTACACTTGTCTACATTGAGATTGAATTGCCATTCCCTGCACCACGCGTCAATTCGCTGCAGATCCTCCTGCATTTCAGTACAATTTTCCATTGTTACAAGCTCTCGATACACCACAGCATCATCTGAAAAAAGCATCAGTGAACTTCCGATGTCATCCACAAGGTCATTTATGTATATTGTGAATAGCAACGGTCCTATGACACTTCCCTGCGGCACACCTGAAATCACTCTTACTTCGGAAGACTTCTCTCCATTGAGAATGACATGCTGCGTTCTGTTATCTAGGAACTCTTCAATCCAATTACACAATTGGTCTGATAGTCCATATGCTCTTACTTTGTTCATTAAACGACTGTGGGGAACAGTATCGAACGCCTGGCGGAAGTCAAGAAACACGACATCTACCTGTGAACCCGTGTCTATGGCCCTCTGAATCTCGTGGACGAATAGTGCGAGCTGGGTTTCACACGACCGTCTTTTTCGAAACCCATGTTGATTCCTACAGATTTCTAGTCTCCAGGAAAGTCATTATACTCGAACATAATACGTCTTCCCAAATTCTACAACTGATCGACGTTAGAGATATAGGTCTATAGTTCTGCACATCTGTTCGACGTCCCTTCTTGAAAACGGGGATGACCTGTGTCCTTTTCCAATCCTTTGGAACGCTACGCTCTTCTAGATACCTACGGTACACCGCTGCAAGAAGGGGCGAAGTTCCTTCGCGTACTCTGTAAAATCGAACTGGTATCCCATCAGGTCCTGCGGCCTTTCCTCTTTTGAGCGATTTTAATTGGTTTTCTATCCCTCTGTCGTCTATTTCCTAGCGGAATGGGTAAGTACCTGTGCTGTATGTTTCCACTCTTCCTGCAAAACAGTGGCAAGTTCAAGTAAATATGATAGAGGTGGACAGCTACCACGCACACTTTTCTCCAAAGTAGACCATAATGGCTCAAGAACATTGTGATCTCGTAACTGTGGTGGACAGGATAGATGCGACAGTTCCTCCTCATGCTGACAACAATCCTGGAAGATGAGAGCTGTGTGAACAGGGGACCTGTCCTCCTGGAACACAGCATCCCCACTGGAGGCAAACACTCCACCATGAGATTGACCTGTCAGCCAAAATGGTCACATAATCCTTGGTAGCCGGCCGCTGTAGCCGAGCGGTTCTAGGCGCTTCAGTCCGGAACCGCGCTGCTGCTACGGTCGCAGGTTCGAATCCTACCTCGGGCATGGATGTGTGTGATGTCCTTAGGTTAGTTATGTTTAAGTTCTAAGTCTAGGGGACTGATGACCTCAGATGTTAAGTCCCATAGTGCTCAGAGCCATTTGAACAGGGTTCGCGAGTGAGACATGCAATTCTGCATTGACTTCTGCAGATGTTTTCTCCTTTTCGTCACAATCCTCTTCAGTGACGTCTGTTACGATCACTCAACACGCACTTTCGTTTGCGTCGCGACTTAGCGGATGATGTTTTCCCGTTTTCCCTGTATGTTGTATTTACTACCATACGGCGCCTCTCGAAACACGAAACTCCGACTGCTTTGGTTACGTAAGCACCCACCACACGAGTACTGGCAATTTTCTCATGTTCGAATTCACTTAGTTCCGACATAATGCACTCACAACGAAAGAGAGTACTGTTCTGTCCACGACTGCCGCTGCTAACAGATTGAGGGGATTGGCAAGGTGCCGTTCGTGGTCAATTAGAACAGCGCAAACTGGAGAGTCGCCTAGCATCTGCACTGATGTTCAAGCATGCATCTTTCGCAATGTTTCCGTATTTCTGTCCAACCGCTGTTAAGTTCGAAGTAATTTATCGGGACGTGATTAGTGGCACAGACTACGTCGGTTAAATACATCATTATTTCAACGGAACTGAGAAATATTCAACTGACGCAGCTTTTACTGTTTATAAAATCACACTGCATTTCGTCACTCTACCAGATTGTTCACTGATGATACAATTGTTTGCAGAAACATGTCGTTTAACGACCGTAAAGAAATACCGACGACTTGCTGGAATTTCAACATCTAATAATTACAAACATACTTTAAATGCAGGTATGACAATACAAACGTCCATTACAAATAGAAAGAACCCAGTCGTGTCCCATTTTAACTACCATCAAACTTTTGAATCTACTGACACCATTTTAATACAGTACCTAGCGATATTACCTCTAAGTTATAAGAAATGTTAAAAATATTTAAAATCAATAACAGAGAAGCTGAAATGGAGAATCAAATTTGAAGGGAAGGAGCTGGTCGGTTTAGTTCATCTGTACAGTGGAAAGAATAAAAGAAGCTAGCGCGGCCAATCCTATAGCAGAATCTGCCGTTTGGTTTACACATCAAGTGAGTCTGGATAAGGTATCGACGGAATCCATAATCGCACTCCAGAATGAGATTTTCACTCTGCAGCGGAGTGGGTGCTGATATGAAACTTCCTGGCAGATTAAAAGTGTGTGCCGGACCGAGACTCGAACTCGGGACCTTTGCCTTTCGCGGGCAAGTGCTCTACTAACTGAGCTACCCAAGCACGACTCACGCCCCGTCCTCACGTCTTTACTTCTGCCAGTACCTCGTCTCCTACCTTCCAAACTTTACAGAAGCTCTCCTGCGAACACAGTTTTAATCTGCCAGGAAGTTTCATAATCGCACTGCTAGGACTGTGGCAGACTGGTGTAGACCGTATAAAACTGCAACAGAAATGCTTACGGAAATGCAATGGGTATCTTTCAGACATGCCGTTACTCTGGCGAAACACTGTTGGGTAAATTGACAAAGATTACTTTTACGCTACATCCTTCGTCTATCCTACGTAGTGACCGTGAGAATAAAGTGAGAGTAGAACCGTTACAGAGAAATACAGACATTAATTTTCACCCAGCTCAATACGCAAAATGGGACAGGCTACAAAAGTAGTTACTAGTGGCACGATCTCTGCGGGAGAAGGAAACTAAATGAAACTCCACGGGTGGCGAGGGTATATGAGAGTACTTCACTGATTACAAAATCGAGTCAAATACGGGCACACTGGTCGCAATCATGTTGCACGCCCTCTGGTCTAGGTGCATTAACTAATTCGGTTGGGAAGGTGAGGCGGCAGTCGCCGAGCCGAGAGGACGCGCAGCAGCAGCAGCAGCAGCAACAGCGGCACTTTTCTGATAAACAGTAAATGAATTTAGTCTGTTTTTTTCTCGCGCATCTGCAAAAAAGTGAACTATATGCGTGCAAGAGTTCCCGTTGCCAGAAACTTCATCACGCCACAAAATTTTTAATTTTGTGCTAGTAGACAGCATACAGCTTAGATCAATGCATTCTAGTTTGAATACTTATCTTGTGCACTAACTTTTCGGTAAACGGTATTTGTAACAACAGGTATCTGTAAATACATCAACATCAGTAAAGAAATTTATTTCCGTTTAAACTTGCGGTCTCAGAGTACAGCGAAAAATTTGCACAGCAAGTTTTAGTGGTACTTTATTCTCCTTTGTTATATTTTTTACACATTTCAAACTCAGTAGCGCCATTTGAGATCTTATATCTATTTTATTCACAGTAGGATATGGCTAGGGACTGTGCTTGTGAGCGGACACAAGGATATTTGGCTGCTGTCCGAAAACAGCTGGAAGCTGCGTTGGCTACCGTCGACAAGCTTCTAGCTAATGCTCAAAGCTGAGGTGACGTTAGGGCGCCAGTGACGAGACCTGCGACACCCTAAGTGCAACGGGAATCCCCTGGTGACCCAGACGTCGCTGCGGCTTCTGATACACAACATCTGACCGGTCCGTCCTCACACCAAGTGGGCGGCAAACAGTGGTGGGTTCGCGTGTCACTAGGCGGAAGGCGAAAGAGAGAACATGCCGAACGACTGGCTCCCTACGTTTTAGCAACAGGTGATAACTCTGTGTCAGCACGGGATGCCTCTCCTGTTGGGCCAGCGGTCGACTTTCCTGCCCAGTCCGGAGAAGTACAGGGGATGGGTATGCTTGTCAATGGGAGCTTCAATGTTAGATGGCTGATGGAGCCCCTCAGCGAGACATGAGGCAAGGCTGGCGAGGATTCCAGTGTGCATTCGATATGTTTGCTGGAAGGTCTCAACCGTGATATGGAGGAGGCCCTGCCGGCGGCTGTCGAGCGCACTGGATGCAACCGGTTGCACGTAGTGGCACATGTCGGCACCAATGACGCCTGCCGCTTGGGTTCTGAGGCCATCCTCGGCTCCTTTCGGTGGTTGGTTGATTTGGTGAAGGCAACTAGCAACGCACGCGAGGTTCAGGATAAGCTGCCTATTTGTAGTATCGTAACCAGGGTTGATCGCGGTTCTCTGGTTTCGAGCATAGTGGAAGATATAAACAAGAGGCTCAGACTACTCTGCGACAGTAACGGTTGCGAATTTCTCGACCCCCGTCCGCTATCTGGTGAAGAATTGTAGGGTTCCCCTTACGAGGTCAGACGTGCACTAGCGCAGGAAGCGGCTACAAGGGTAGCGGAGTACGTGTGGCCTGCACATGGGGCTTTTTTAGGTTAAAGAACCCCTCCCTTGGGATCAAAGACGATTTGTCTGTTAAATCAGCCACAGTGACCTCAGAGAATCTTGGTCTTCGTAGATCAGAGATAGAAGAGCGTAATATGATTTTAGTAAACTGTAGGAGCATCCAAAGGAAGGTCAGAGAATTAGTATCACTTACTGACGGTTATAATACACATATTGGGAACAGAAAGCTGGTTCAAACCAGACGTCAATGACAACGAAATCCTAAGGTCATATTGGAATGTTTATCGTAATGATAGGTTAGTCGCCAATGGTGGCGGCGTGTTTATTGCACTAAAAACTTCGATAAGATCTAGTGAGGTTATCACGGATTCCGAATGTGAATTAATCTGGGTGAAATTGAGTATCAAAGAACGGTCAAAAATGGTGATCGGATGCCTATATAGACCACCTGGTTCAGAATCTGTAGTTGTAAAGCGCTTCAGACCGAACATGCAGAATATCATTAGTAATATTCCTGATCATGCCGTTGTTAAAGGGAGGAACTTCAACTTAACAAGTATAGATTGGGAGTGTTATGCCATCAAAACTGGCACCAGTGACAGGGATTCGTGTGGCATTGTTCTGGATGTCTTGTCCGAAAATTACCTTGAGCAGGCCGGCCGGAGTGGCCGAGCGGTACTAGGCGCTGCAGTCTGGAACCGCGCGACCCCTACGGTCGCAGGTTCGAATCCTGCCTCGTGCATGGATGTGTGTGATGTCCTTAGGTTAGTTAGGTTTAACTAGTTCTACGTTCTAGGTGACTGATGACCTCAGATGTTAAGTCCCATAGTGCTCAGAGCCATTTGAACCATTTTGAAACCATATACGTCTCGCATATTGACCATGAGGAGAAAATTCGAGATATTAGAGCCAATACCGACAATCATTCTTCCCACGCACTATTCGTGAGTGGAACAGGATTGGAAGGATCAGATAGTGGTACCAAAAGTACCCTCCGCTACACACCGTTAGGTGGCTTGCGGAGTCTGATGTAGATGTATATGTCGTCGGAAAGCCGTTGTATCCTCTCTTCTGAGGCAAGTTGGCCAGAAACTGTTTTAATTGGTCTTTAATCTCCTGGACACTGGCTATGGGACAGAGTTGATGTCCGAGATGGTCTATTCTGAACAGATCTGTGGATCTTGCTGGTTACGGGAGTGCCAGAACATCACGCAGACAGTTGACAGAGGAACGTGCCATGTGTGGACGACCAGTATAACGGTGAAAAATTTTATTGTCACATGAGAGGTATCACATGAAAGCTTACCATTCCAGCGTCGGACCTCAATCAACCTGGCTCTCCCCCACACATCGTCAGGTGGCTTGCGAAGTATGGATGTAGATGTAGAATCACCACTAGCCGTGATCTGAAGTCATACCCGACGGCTCCCCACACCATTATGCCAAGAGTAATACCGCGGAGCTTCCCCACAACATTGGGGGAGGGGGAGGGAGAGAGAGAGAGAGAGAGAGAGAGAGAGAGAGAGAGAGAGAGAGAGACCTCTCTCAAGGTCGTCACCATACTTGCCGACAATGGTCATCCAGGTTAGTGCAGGACGCGATTTTTCGCTGAACACAATGTGATGCCATTCGTCTGCAGTACAGAATTGTCGGTCACAGCACCACTCCAAACCAAACCATTTGTATTGTGGTGTTAACGGCAGCTTGTAACAACAACGACTCTGTACTATTGTACATTTAAGTAATTCTTTTCATCTGATTTTACGATAAACTTGTGTAATTCATGTTCGGATTTCATTTATTTTTGTTTCATGCCATTTTGTTAAGAAAACTGTAAATAAGTTTCAATGTGAATATTAATGTTTATGTCAAATGTCAAGTAATATTGTAATAGAACTGAAATGTAACAAATGTTGAAACTGTTGTAATATGTTTAAAATTGTAACTGTGCGTTTGGTCCATACGTAGGTAATGTGTTAGGATATGTAGAATGCAAAACCTCGGGTGAATACCCGGTCTGTCAGGGAGCGGTAAAAGGTGGATAGCAGGCGAGCGCGGGAAAATGCGCACGGACACTTAATAACAGATTACAAGAGCTTTGCGTTATCGAACCCCACAACTTACTAAAAAGTGGAGATGAGGTTGCTATGACGATAACGTTTTTCCTACGTAGGGTGTATTTCGACGTAAATCCGATCTCTGCTAGATTTCGTTCAGGAAGAAATATATTTGCGCTAGGATAGGACCTACCGTGTTCGCCACAGTGGTCGCTATGTATATAGTTCAGCCAATAAGGACCATAAAAGATCTTTACACTGAACAGAAGCAACAGCCTCGCTACGGTCATCCAATGGGTTATTGTCATACGGAGATTTAGTAGGTATTCGCTTCAGCTTATTGGGCTAACATTTTAAAGGAATCGACTAAGTTTCGATTAGCTGAAATATAAGAACTGAAATTTTTTTTCAATTCTTCATAAGATATTCCTAACTTTTCATTTAAACAACAGAATTGTCGAGGAGGCACCACCTAAATCTCTGCGCGATTAGATGTCTGTAAGACGCCCTTTACTGCAGTGATGTATTGTTTTGTTTCCCAAAGATGATACTTATTACGTGTATTCCTTCCTTCCTCTTGATATGTTCTGCGCTGACATAAACCGAGCCACCCTGCGTATTTGCTCAGAACAACACTCTCCCTCCCGTGCAGACGCGTACTCCTCTTCAGCAATATTTATAGGAGGTTTTCCTTGGTTATCATGGAATGCTGCATTCATAAATCCCCTCCCAAATACGAAGGGGTATCGTAAAGTTGTCACTCGGAAATTATTTTGCTGCTTGTAATATTGTCGGTGTTATCATTGGCCCCTCAGCGCATGATACTGAAAGTTTCAGTTAATTGTCTGCTTTTTTCCTTATAATATTGCCAGGAGTAAGTGAGGCGTAAGATGAAGGAGTATGAGGCTCCTGGTGTGATGAAGGTCCTGCATATGTAGGGTAAAAGGGCCTGGGTAAATCCATGATGGGATTTCGGCTGTTTTTGGGAATGATTGCCCGTTTTATGACACTATGGCGAGGCGGAAAAGGAATTTCCAAAGTGATTACATGTCCCTGACAGACGAGGCAAGATCTGGTAGACCGTCAATGGCAGACCACGCAGCCACAATGAAAAAAGTGGGGTGTTTGATCGTGGAAGAAAGAAGTGCAACCATCCAAATGAGTAAGCATGAAACACATCTCAAATATGGTATTTTAATGATAATTATTCTTTACGTACTGCATATGTCTTGGGTGTCTGCACGGTCTGTTCAACGTTTGTTAACCCCTTTCGAAGACAGCAAGGTGTGACTTTATAAGAAAGATGATGATTCAGTTGGAACAGGATAAAGACTACTTTTCTGATCGTCTTGTAAACATGGATGAATCTGAATCAATGCGATACAGAGGAAACAACCATGAGTATGTAAAGGAAGCATGCCAATTCCCTTCCTCCGAAAGTGACAAAAGTGCAAAAGTCGGCTATAAAGATCATGCTTGCAGTTTTTTAGGACTGTAGTGGAGTTATCCTCACATATTACTTTGCCAAGGGTCAACCATTGGCACGTACTACAGTTACATTCTGGACAAGTTACAAGAAGCTCTGATTAAGAAATGCTGCGGTATGCTCTCCCGAGGCGTTTGTCTTCTGGATAAGAAACCATCTGTTCATTCATCTCAATACGCAGTTGTGGCTTGGTGACCTGGCAGCACCCGCCTTATTCTTTCACTCTCGTACTAAGTAACTGCTCTTGTTCCCAGAAATAAAAAACCCATTACGTGGTCGCCGACCTGACAAAACATGTAAAACCATTAATGCAGTGGAAGACTGGTTCAAGGTAAAATTTTCACTTATATAATCAGGGCGTTTGGCAGGACAAGAAAGGCTGGGAAAAAAGTCAACACAAACTCTTTGTCATATTTTTACTAATGATGCCTATACGATACTCTCTCTCTCTTGCAGTTCGTGTCTTGAGAATGGTGGCACGTGTTCCAGCAGAAAAATCGGCAGTCGTCGAGTATTATGCCCGCACGCTTTCGTTTCTTTTTCGAAGATTCAATACGAAACGAAAACATTAAACGTCACATATCAGGCTTTCCTTGTCTTTCGGAGCGTAAGAGATCCCGTTATTTTTTAATACAGGTATGGTGGCAGCAGAAGCACTGAAAAGATCAGAACGGAGTGAGTGTACGACTAAGTAACCTTACGGTATTTTGGATAGCCAGAGGGATGTTAATAGATACTGCCCGAAGAAGTTTATTTTAAATCACATCATACAAACCCCTCTGTCGTGCGATTTAGTACAAATGACGTATTATACATGTAGCCTGCGACGCCAGTTGTGGGGAACGTATTTTATCCGCCGATGTAATCTTTCAGAGAAAGCGCAATAGACAATACAACTCTACAATTTTTCAGCTTTTGGTATACAAGGATTATCTTTTAAAACGCTCCGAGCGGGAAGTATAGACGGCGTATCCGTCGCACGCTGACCAGCGCTGCAGAGGCTGGAAAGGCCACAGGTCGTCAGGGGTTACGCTGCGTGGGCACCAGGGATTACCGGCCATTAGCAAACAAGTAGCAGCGGGAACACGGCTGGGTTTCATGGCACGGTTACATGCGCTTGGGCCCTTATTTGATTAATTAGTATAACGGTCAAATTTCGTTACTGTGTGCATTTCGAATGCATTTTTTGACAAACATTGATAATTAAAACACGGCAAACACCTGAGACACATCCGACTTTTTGAAGCAAAAATCGCGACAGTAGTGTGCAGAATATTAGCTACGATATCCTTTAAAAACTAATCCACAAACTTTACGCTTTGTTGAATTAATAACAAACAGTGACCTCTTAATTCCGAAAATGAAGGCTGCAAGAGATTATTACTCGTTTTCTTATCAAAGACTTCCTTTTATTTTCCGAAGATTTGGGACACCTTAGAATGGGGCGAAAGTACTGCATGCGTGGCGTGGTTGTCAGTACACTACAAACTGCGTCTGTCGAGCACACCTCTCAGACTGTCGGAGCAACTAAACGGCGCAGAGACAAACGTGGTTCTTCGACATTAGCACCCTTTAGAAAATGGATACCACGGAGTGTTCCAGTAAACAACACTATAGTCTCAAGGATGTAACAAATAAATGCTTGTACTCTTCGATGAATATGTTCTCTGTTATTAATATTGGTGACATGGTAAAACTGGGTGCCGGGCTAGGGATCGATGTCATAAATCGGTCTTTCGCCGGAAGAAATGGACGAAGTGGCGGTAATATTAAGTTTTTAATCGGCTAGCAATATGTGCTCAGACTGAGCAAGTCGCAGCGTACTAAACTGGAAAGGCAGTTATCTGAGCTCGAGGATCGCTCTGTTGCACTGTTGAAGTTTATCACGAACTTCTATCGCGGCATATACTATGTTGAAGAGTGGAAATAAATTACCACACATTTATCTCCCTCTCTAGATATGATGTCAGTTTAGTTTCTATTTCATTTTAGATTCTTCACTCGCAGGGAAATCATCATTAATTGTGACGTTTGGAAATTTGGGTATTCAATGAAAGATTTAAATAAAGGCCTAGAGTTCATCAATATCACTGGTTACAATACATTTCTGGAATGCTAAATCTACAAACTGACTATCACTCACTCCCATCTCACTAGTTTTGACCCACACAATCACTCTGTCTCATACACCTTCAGATCATAGACAAAGGGTGAAAGGTGCCATACCTGGGAGTAAAACATTGGTAAAACGACAGAGGAGCCCACAGGCAAATGACGGGCTGAGTACTTACAACAGGGATGAGTGAGCCAGTCATACTGTAACACATTAAGCATATCTTCCTAAAATTTTAGGAAACAAGCTGAATCTACCGCAAAACCTTAAAAATCGAACCACATTCGTTTGAATTTCACTTAAAATAGAGGACAGATCTGTTAGCAAATCTGCCGCTGCCCTCTGGTCTGAAAACAAATCACAGCTTATTAAAATGTGGCGCATAGTAATCTACACGCCACAAACTCCACATCCCGAAGGGTGTTCTCGCCGGAGCAAGAAGCCATGTGTCAAAGTCGACTGAGATGATTGTCATCTTAGCTGCGTGACTGGAAGGAGGTACGCCATGACTCCGTTGTACAAACGTCGACTCGCGCCTGCAGTACTAGAGAAAGAGCAGAAGACTGCAAAATCGTCCACAAATAAGGAACAGAGGATTCCTTACTGTGGACATCAGCCTGTTAACAGCTGTGGCAAACAGGGTCACACTTAAAACATTGGCCCTGAGGAGCAACGTTCTTCTGAACAAAAATTATATGGCAGCACGTCATCAACTCTGTACTAAAAATGCGTCTTGACAGGGATGACCAAATGAAGATGGGGAGATGGTCACGAAAGCCCCATTGGTGTAGCTGACTGAAAATACTGTGTCTCCATATAGTGCCGTACACCTTACTGCTTTCAAAAAATACCCCTGGACAATTCTGTTTATGTAGTAAAGCCTGCTGGATTTCTCCCCCTAGCAGGTTCAGGTTGTCGACAGTTGATCGACATCTCCTGCATCCACACTGAGAGCGCTTAAGCAGACGCCTGGTCTCCAATATCCTAAACAGACGACGGTTGACCATGCGCTCCATGACATCCCTGACCAAGCAGCGCTCCACAAGCACTAGCGCTCCGAGCGCATTGCCTAGTGGTGCTGAGGGGTGAGGAGGAAAAGATGAAGGCAGCTGCCGGGCGCTGCTAGAACAAAGCAGTCACCTTGTCAGACATCAAACACTTTTGTAATGTTTCCATATGGTGAGGTACAAGAGCCGTAAAGTATTTTATGAAAGACATCATTTTAACTTTCGCCGGCCGTTGTGGCCGAGCGGTTCTAGGTGTTACAGTCTGGAACCGCGCGACCGCTACGGTCGCAGGTTCGAATCCCGCCTCGGGCATGGGTGTATGTGATGTCCTTAGGTCAGTTAGGTTTAAGTAGTTCTAAGTTCTAGGGGACTGATGACCTCATAAGTCCCATAGTGCTCAGAGCCATTTGAACCATTCTAAATTTCAGCTTTTTTTTTGTCATCTACCGGTTTCGGTTATTAACCATCATCCAGGATGTTGCGTATAACAGATTGGTTGAAAGTATCCCATATTCCTTTGAAGCTGAACAATATCGAAACTATCCAGTGAAATTGTACAAACAGCTTGTCTTAGTTATGACTCTTAGTATTCTAAGACAAATTGTTTGTACAATTTCACTGGATAATTTCGATATTATTCGGCTGCAAAGGAATATGGTTGTTTTTAACTAATCTGTTGCACCCTACATCCTGGATGATGGTTAATACCGAGATTAATGGAAAATAACAGCTGATGGTTTAAATGCTAAAAAAATGTCAAACAGTTTGCTGGCAAAACGACTACCGTTAAATTAGATTTACATTATGCATTATGATATTTTGGTGTCTGTGCACTTGTTTGAAACATAAAAAAGTGGGGAAGTCATATCGTTCACTGTGAAATAAGAATTGTCTTGATTTTCGTATTTTTCAAAGTTCGTCTACTGTAGCTGGAAAACACTTACTTGAACGTTATTACAACACCATCCCAAAGGCGATACGATACGCTTGCTTTCCGACAAATGACAGCGCAAAAAGGCAGCCATTAGAGCAAAAACTGACTTAGGTGCAAGTAGAGTGTGACAAAGTCGTTTCTGGTCGCGTATTATTTCAATTCATTATGTGTCTTAATGTAAGAAGAGAATCATTTGGTAACATACCCCGGGGTAGATTGATGCCATTTAAACAAAAAGTAATTCTGTGTAAAAATGAGCTTCAAGTTCATGACTTGGAACATTTCCCAGAACTCGAGGCAGTAATTTGTAGACCAGACATGGCTGACAACGTTTTAGTAATTAAAACATATCATCATGTTCCTCAGAGAGATTCCGAGACACTGCACGATTGAAGACGGATTTCCATTTATTTGTCAGATCGTTCTTGCTTTTGGCTGCTAATGCACTTCGTTACTTCCCACTTCAGCTGATACACGTACACTGTAGCACCCAGCTCAAAAACCTGTTTGTTCAGTCTAGGTACTTAGAAGACTTTTATAAAATGTCACCCCAAGGGCAACATCCTTGACTGCACAGACAATTCGCTGAAGTTATTTCAATTTTTCCTTCAACATACGCGTGTTAGCTTTTATTTCTGTTATATAACAGGCAATGCCGGCCACCGCTCAGGTGTGGCCGATTTTAATCTGCATAACTTCATGGGTCTGACTGTATCACGAATCATAGTTCCACGTGTGTTGCACACTATAAAGTCGAAATGCGTCTAAATTTATAAATGTCACAATATAAAGTTGAATGCCTGTGTGTAAACCTTTTTGTAGTTCTACTCATCATATTAGCACTAGTTAATGTACAAGTACTTCTTTACCCAAGTGATATAATTTATTGGCAGAGTAATAAAAACTGGAAAATGAACACGCGTAATAAAATCCTGCTCCAATTTTCGCTCCTCTAAATAGTAGTACTGTGTTACAAACACGTCTTATTAAGTTTCCCATATGTAACGCCTTCAGCATATAGTCGTCTAACCCTCACACCTGCTCGGAATAGCCCAGCGGTGGCGAAAGCTGAAGTGCTTAGCAGACTCAGCTGCACTCGCGGTGCGCGAGTACGCTCTGGGAACGCAAATCTTGACCGAGCCTGCTCTATGGCCTTTCCCACTCATCTCGTTACAGGAGGCGCTCTCGTAAGCACTGGGGCACGTTTGGTCCATTTCTTGGAAGGTGTCAAAATTGCTACTCACACTTATCAGTAAATACTTCTTGAATAACGCTACAAGAATAGCGTTCCGTTGATACGAATTAGTCACATTTTATCGTGACACCGAGAAGTGGCACCGGATTTCAATGTTGCCCCTCCCTAACGCAACTCGCAACAAGAGGCGACAATGTTATACGAGGTACCTAACAGCTTTGCAACATATTTGACGGGAATCAGAGGGTCACATACATTGAAAGGAACACTGGAATGCGATGACTTTCGTCATTACAGTACCTCCTGCAGTATATGCGTCTGTTTCTAAAAACCATTTCATTCTATAAAGTAAATATCATTAGCATCGAATGTAGAGAGACTGAGACCATGTCACTGTATTAATTTGCATTTCCAGTTTTATCTTTTGTACCCGAAAGTTAAAGCTGAATTTTCGCTGTAGTAATTCCTTAAATAGCTATGTAAGCTCGTCTCTTCCTAAATTACCGTGTACTCTATAAATGGAAACTGGAACTAATCTTAGTCGTCAAACTGACATTTCCTTTTGGTTAAGATAGCCCTTTATAACAAGACATTAAATTTTTTAACTTAGTTTCCGCAACAGAGTGCATTAATCACAGTTAACAGAGTACTGTGATATGTATACTTTTCATTCACATCCAACAATTCAGCAGAAGCTTGCGCTCGAGCGAACGTGTGGACGCATTTGTATGTAGCCACTCCGATGTATGAGAGGAAGTGGTAAGCTTCGGTATGGTGTTGCTATTAATAATTCGTTTACTCTTCTTTCCAAATGACGTGTTTTTGTTCAATTTGGATAATGGTCGTTTCACTTCAGTCAACATTAGTGAACTATTTCTATTGCATTTACTAAAATACCGTTGTAAACTATACGTTCCAACACTGTCCTACTTTATAGTGATTAGGATATTTACAGCTTTTAAAATGATTCAAGGTACAAACTGACAAAGTTAAAAGGAAAACAGTTACAGTAAAAATTTAAGTACTCAAACGTGCAGTTTGCAGGATGATTGCGGATATATTGCCGTACATCGCTCTCATTGTCCGTAAACTTCGTCCTTGTAACAGAAATAATAACGGTTAAACAAATCCATAGGATACATGAACAGAAGTACAAATATTGTTTTAGTGACTAAGGGATATAGAACTACTCTTGCATGTTGCTGCTGTACTCTCGTATAGGTTGTAGGGGGTATTCGAAGAGCCGTTCATTCAGCTCTATTTAATACAGTATTCTTCTCTCCACTGTGCTTCGAGTTTCTAGGGTCACCTCCTGATCGCTTCCATATCGTTTACAGCTATTTATTGTCAAGTTACTCAACCATTCGAACAGGTTTCCTACTCAAGACGAGTTTAAGGTATCCCTGTACACAAAAATTTGAAAAATTCTCTTTATTTAATCTTGAATTTTTCTACCGTCATCTTACAGGATTGTTTGATTTTGTCTCCCTTGCCCAACGTCAAATATATGGGGTACATGCATGACGGAGAACCAACACGTTCCTCCGTGGGACATCTAACGCGTCGGTAAATTCTCCGATGCGTAGAAGCGAATCTCTACGTTGGCACCAGGAAGACTCTGTCCAATGGATTTTTATATCCCAAGACACCTAAGAAACGTCATATGTGTCACTTACGTTAACACAGTTGAAGAAATGGAGCATACTACTTCAAATGTTTGTCAACAGATTTTAAATAATCGAATGTTTTCGAAAGAATTGGGACAATCAATGCAGATTCGAGTCAAGTAAATCATCCAACTGAAAGGACAGCATTTGAACATCAAAGTTTACATGTAGCAGGGCAAAAAATTTGTAACAAAAATTGTAACTTCACTTAAAACTTCCGGGCTGATAGGCCGTGGTCGAACTATAAAACTGTCTCCTAACGTTTCGTCTCCGACTGCGGGAGACATCATCGGAGGTAAAACGGCGAACTGCGAAGAGGACTCGAGGAGGCGTTGATTATATAGGCAGTACAGAGGGCGCCACTGTCGATCACGTGGCGTCGGCTATGAGATTGTCTCTGGTAATGCCAACATTCACGATTGAAAGTAATCGATCGTCACGCTTGCGGTGCAACGCTGACATCCAAATTTTATCCAGTTTAACACCTTCGTCTTTCCTGTTAAAATTATTACGATGTTTATCAATCTCGATAGCCTCTCTATACAAGCGTGCATAATAATGCGAGGTTTTTGATATGACGCTCGTCTCGCTGAATTTTATTTCATGATCACCTTCCTGGTAAACATGTTCCGCTACGGCCGATTTATCCGTGTGACCTAGGCGGCAATTCCTCTTATGTTCGACAAGACGGGTGTTCACACTTCTCTTTGTGGTACCGATGTAAACCTGTCCACAACTACAAGGAAAGACGAAGGTGTTAAACTGGATAAAATTTGGATGTCAGCGTTGCACCGCAAGCGTGACGATCGATTACTTTCAATCGTGAATGTTGGCATTACCAGAGACAATCTCATAGCCGACGCCACGTGATCGACAGTGGCGCCCTCTGTACTGCCTATATAATCAACGCCTCCTCGAGTCCTCTTCGCAGTTCGCCGTTTTACCTCCGATGATGTCTCCCGCAGTCGGAGACGAAACGTTAGGAGACAGTTTTATAGTTCGACCACGGCCTATCAGCCCGGAAGTTTTAAGTGAAGTCAATACCGGCCGTGAAAGTTTACATTGTATGATCAAAAATTGTAACGTCCTAAAGAATGATTTTAGTCCTAGTTTAATGAAAGCAGCTGTATTGTAATAGAGGTGTGTAGTTATTGTTGTTAACTGTTATTTCTCCTAACTCAGGTGACGTTTGAAACAATGAAGTCAACGGCATATGCTGCAAATATCTCCATAGTCATCCCCAATGTTTTTTGAGGCATTTTAGCTTCATTTACGCCAGTTTATTCCATTATCTATGATAAAAAATGTATCACATCACAAAACAAATTCTGTAGGATACCGAACGTTCTCCCTTCTACGATCTTTGAAAAAGACGTCCTCGCAGTCATAGGGGTGAAGGGGGTGAGGGTGTTCTCAGTTCATTTCCACATACCCAATGCATCGCAACGGACAGAAATCATAGCAAGTGACACAACAACATCTGAGGATTCGCAACTAAAACGTTTTAACTTTTAGTTTCACGCACCGCACCACATATCGTTTCTCTCATGCCCAGAATTTTCGTCCTGTGCTACGTCCTCGCGCCTGAAACAACTTGAAAAAAAAATCATACGTGATTGAAACATGTAGAAGAGCCTCTATAAAATTTAAAACGGATTTAGTTTACACTGATGCTGCATTACATTTCGGTTTTATGTGCTTTTACGAATATTGAACATTCTCTGTACAGCAGACTGATCAGATCCTGACGCTGTACGGAGTTTATGGGTCCAATAGTTGCTGACTTCTGTTGTAATGCGGAGACAAAAAGTAAAGTATTGCAAATAATACATTTTTCTATTTAAACTGTGGAAGTATAATTTCATTTTGAAACATCGTTGTAAGAAAAAGACAATAGCTGCATATAAAATCTTTAAGACGTGAATGTCCCATAGTGCTCAGAGCCATTTGAACCATTTTTTTAAGACGTGAATGTTTCCTTCCGGAGACAGAGCACGGACACCTGCACCCAACGTGGCGGAATACGCTGGAAGCCTTTGTCCAAAAATTCGTGTTGTAAGATTGGTCCTGATAAGAGGCAGTGGGTGAGGATGTAGCGACAGCACTCTGCTCTGCTGAAGGTGCCTGAATTAGCCTACGAGTGGTGCTCAAATACCAGCTCAAGACAGGCGCCTCCTATCAATATTTCCACGTCTAGAGGAGGTATATCCCGCTGTCGAATCCAGTAAAATCCAGTTGGATCTGCATTGTCACGTATCACGCATTTAGCGTCAGTTTTTTTGAGCAGAGTACAGGCTGTCGAACTCTGAACGTCCCGAGTCACTGTCTTGTGACTTCTGTTGACTGAATTATATGTTTGATGGTTAAATTTAATACTTATTGTAAATTCAATTATGCAAATTAATTTTAACGCTAATATGGCCTAAATAAAGACTATTTATAGAGTAATTTGCGTAACTGAGTTGCATTTACGCAGCTCTTTTTTAATATTTTACTTTTGTCTGTAACTTCAATTTTTTCAGAACAGAGCATTATTATTTAAATCCACTAATGCTGTATGTTGAAGCAACAGTCGTCATAACATATGCTGTGTACCAATCTTGAAAGACATTAATTTCCGAACATATAATTTTCATTTTATTATTAGCTTCATTACTTTGTTAGCTGTGTCTCGTACGTTGTGTTCTATTAGCGATGTTTCAACTGCATTGTATTGGGCACTGAAGCGGTTATTTAGCCCAAAGTTATCAATGTAGCTAAATTTAGTTGGGTACAAGGAACTTCATGATAAATTTATGTATTTATTTATTTATTATACAAACGGGGTACATGCAGTGATGTATGATGTTACAAATAATCTGGATCGAAGCAGTCTGCCTTCCATTAGATTTGCTGAGGACTATTTTTTCTTTTTTTAAAAAATGACATCTTGTGTAGCTAGGTTATGCCGAACATATCAAGGAGCGTGTAAAACACAAGAAACGATATCATTTCCACCAGGTACTCAGTGTAAATGAATGCTGTAGTGAGATATCCTAGCCAGTTCAAGAGTACGTACGTTTGTAAATGCACCTGCGAACGTAACAACATACCAAAATTGAACGGAAAACAAAACTATGATAGTCTCATTAACGGAACACTATAGCTTTTTCTCAACAAAAAATGTGATCACTTACGAATGGCTGTCGATAAAGTAGGCCTTAAGAAACATGGCATGCACAGTCACATATGTCATGGTCTTCGGTGGATACCATGTAAAACATAACACCCAACTAATAATAGGAAGTGCGGGAACAACTATAATAACAAAAAATGGTTCAAATGGCTCTGAGCACTATGGGACTTAACGTCTGAGGTCATGAGTCCCCTAGAACTTAGAACTGCTTAAATCTAACTAACCTAAGAACATCACACACATCCATGCCCAAGGCAGGATTCGAAACTGCGACCGTAGTGGTCGCGTGGTTCCAGACTGTAGCGCCTAGAACCGCTCGGCCACCCCGGCTGGCCAACTATAATACCAGACACTGAATACCTCTTACATAACTACAAACAATAGGAAGATAAACTTCGGAGCAATCATCCAGAAACCATGCATACACATCTGTATAAAGCTCAGCCACATCCGTATACGAGTATACATGGGAAAACTTAAAGCTACATGGCAAAGAGGATACAGTCGTTAAGACCTTAGGGTAGCATCGACAGAAAAGTCGGAAGTAGAAACGCAGAGCGTTTACAATAGTAACAAATGGCAATCGTATAAGTTCACTCAAGCGACTGAACGACGAGATCTGTATTGTCAGCTATTACCAGCCTACACTGAGATGATAAAGTCATGGGATAGCGGCATGCACGCACGCAATGGCATTAGTATTGCATACACAAGGTATAAAAGGGCAGTGCACTGGTGGAGCAGTCATTTGTACTTAGGTGACTCATGTGAAACGGTTTCCGACGTGGTTATGGCCGCAGGACTGCAATTAACAGACTATGAAGACGCAGTAGTGGTTTGAGCTAAACGCGACGGACATTCCACTTCGGAAATCGTTAGGGAATTCAGTATTACGATATTCACAGTGTCAAGAGTGTTTCGAGAATACCACTTTTCAGGAATTACTTCTAAATACGAACAACGCAGTGGCCGAGAACATTGGTATTTGCGTAGAGTTGTCAATGCTAACAGACAAGCAACGCTGCTTGAAATAATTCCAGAAATCAATGTGGGAATTACGACGAACGTATCCTTTTGCACAGTGCGGCAAAATGTGGTGTTAACAGACTATGGCAGCAGACGATCGACGCTACTGCCTTTGCCAAACGCACGACTTCGCCTGCAGCGCTTCTCGTGGGCTCGCGACCATATCGGATGTGTTGTAACGCCGGAAATGCATATCCTCCTACTTCCATCTATTGTACTATAATTTTTTTTCCTTATTTTGTTACCTGAAGATATAACATTTCTGTGTCTTTGTATATTGTAATTGTTTTACTATATATATTTATGTCGATGTATAATTGGTTTGTTTTGTAAGTATTATTTGTATTTTACGCTGGGTCTTGCCTAGGGAAAACTATGCTATCGAACGAATACATCGATAGGTCGTGTGGAGAACTAAAGTGTTTAGGATCTTTGGGAGTGTTAACGCAGCCGCGTGGATCGCGGGCAGAGGAGTCTGGCTGGGGTAGTGCAGTGGAGCAGGTGTGTTGTGTGACGCTCCCGCGAGTTGCCGCTCTTTCGGGGTTTGGCAGCATGTAATTGCGCTCGACTTGCTATGATAGTTTCTGACACGGTGTCGCGGACGGGAAGCATTAGCTGGCGCACATCAAGAGCCCGTTTCGCCCGGTGACCGTGTCGAGAAGGAGGCGCGCCAACATCCAGCTTCTGCAACAGCGACGGCCGACAATGAGTGACTGTCGGCACCTCCTCGATCGACGGCTTCAAACCTTCAATCAACCAACAAGGAAGACTGGAAGCACGTAATGTTTTAGAACTGTATGGCAGACCTCAGCTTTTAAAACTGTTCAAATCACAAAATTACAGCAACGTAGCATGAACCTTTGTTGCTCACTGTCCCAATTGCATCACCAAGCAGGGTCCCTTCCTTTTCCGGAATGAACCCGAGTGTCGTTGAAATTCAAACGCCAGCATTAAAGCAATATTATTTTATTTCACTGCTTTAATTTCAAAGTTCAGTTAAAGTATTCATAGCTGGCTACAATATTTAGATTACACAAGCACAAATTATGAGTGCGTGTTTTGTTACCATATTTTAGCTTACCTGTGACTACAGCTCAGCTTGGTACGTACTAAATTTTACTATTGTTAATTATTCAGAATCATTTAATTCAAGTTCAAAGTTAAATCTCTTATTTCTAAATTACGTAGATTCAAGTAGCTTTTGAAATGATTGTTGAGGTAGTCCAAGACTAACCGTATTTTACTGAACTTCGATGAGCTTCAGAAAGAAAGCTCACTATTAACTTCAGTCACTAAATTAACTTTCGATTTTCCGGTTTTATTAATTCTTTTGATAAATTAAGTCAGAGTGTAGCGAAATCTATTACTTCTGACAAACTTTCAGTTTTCACACTACACGTGTCAACCTTCAGTTGCCACGCTTCTAGTGCTAATTATATGTGTAACAACCTTTCTTTTTCAGCTACTATAGTAATTGTCCATAGGACTGGCGGCCGTAATTTCCCCCAAATCTCAAATATCTAATTATCGCTGGTTAATTGTTAACGTAACGGCCGCACATTTACTTTCTTTATTAACTTTACCCCTTTTCAAAATTAATTTCCACCAGTTTCATTTGCATTTTTCCTTTCATTTAGATGTAACCCTTTCCTCCCTCTTTACCGACTGATTAACTTCGGTGACGATTGCTTTTCCCAAATTCCCATTAGGTACACGCGGTTTAATTTTTCACTGTCATTAAGGTCGATAAGTGAGGGAGAGGTTACAGTGTCTTAGACGACTAGAAAATCGTGGCCTGATGAGTTCACATTTAATTGCTAAGAGCTAAGTGTGGCACAGATCCCGCGAAACCATGGACCCAGGTTGTCACCAGGGCACTCTTGAAGCTGCTGGTGGCTACATAAAGGTATCCGCTGTGTTTACGTGGAAACATGGAATGTACTGTGCCCTCTGGTCTAAATGAACCTAAAATTGACAGGAATTGCTTATGTTCGGCTACTTGAATACCTACATCTACATCTCCACTTATACTCCGCAAGCCACCCAACGGTGTGTGTCGGAGGGCACTTTACGTGCCACTGTCATTACCTCCCTTTCCTGTTCCAGTCGTGTATGGTTCGCGGGAAGAACGGCTGCCGGAAAGCCTCCGTGCGTGCTCGAATCTCTCTAATTTTACATTCGTGATGTCCTCGGGAGGTATAAGTAGGGGGAAGCAATATATTCGATACCTCATCCAGAAACGCAACCTCTCGAAACCTGCACAGCAAGCTACACCGCGATGCAGAGCGCCTCTCTTGCAGAGTCTGCCACTTTAGTTTGCTAAGCATCTCCGTAACGCTATCACGCTAACCAAATAACCCTGTGACGAAACGCGCCGCTCTTCTTTGGATCTTCTCTATCTCCTCTGTCAACCCGACCTGGTACGGATCCCACACTGATGAGCAATACTCAAGCATAGGTCGAACGAGTGTTTTGTAAGCCAACTCCTTTGTTGATGGACTACATTTTCTAAGGACTCTCCCAATGAATCTCAACCTGGCACCCGCCTTACCAACAATTAATTTTATATGATAATTCCACTTCAAATTGTTCCGTACGCATACTCCTAGATATTTTACAGAAGTAACTGCTACCAGTGTTTGTTCTGCTATCATACAATCATACAATAAAGGGTCCTTCTTTCTATGTATTCGCAATACATTACATTTGTCTATGTTAAGGGTCAGTTTCAATCCGTGCACCAAGTGCCTGTCCGCTGCATATCTTCCTGCATTTCGCTGCAATTTTCTAATGCTGCAACTTCTCTGTATACTACAGCATCATCCGCGAAAAGTCGCATGTCTGTAGACGTCTCTCCATTCATAACAACATGCTGTGTTCTGTTTGCTAAAAACTCTTCAATCCAGCCACACAGCTGGTCTGATATTCCGTAGGCTCTTACTTTGTTTATCAGGCGACAGTGCGGAACTGTATCGAACGCCTTCCGGAAGTCAAGGAAAATGGCATCTTCCTGGGAGCCTGTATCTAATATTTTCTGGGTCTCATGAACAAATAATGCGAGTTGGGTCTCATACGATCACTGTTTCCGGAATCCATGTTGATTCCTACAGAGTAGATTCTGGGTTACAAAAACGACATGATACGCGAGCAAAAAACATGTTCTAAAATTCTATAACAGATCAACGTCAGAGATATAGGTCTATAGTTTTGCGCATCTGCTCGACGACCCTTCTTGAAGACTGGGACTACCTGTGCTCTTTTCCAATCATTTAGAACCTTCCGTTCCTCTAGAGACTTGCGGTACACGGTTGTTACAAGGGGGGCAAGTTCTTTCGCGTACTCTGTGTAGAATCGAATTGGTATCCCGTCAGGTCCAGTGGACTTTCCTCTGTTGAGTGATTCCAGTTGCTTTTCTATTCCTTGGACACTTATTTCGATGTCAGCCATTTTTTCGTTTGTGCGAGGATTTAGAGAAGGAACTGCAGTGCGGTCTTCCTATGCGAAACAGCTTTGGAAAAAGGTGTTTAGTATTTCAGCATGTCATCCTCTGTCTCAACGCCATCATCATCCCGGAGTGTCTGGATATGCTGTTTCGAGCCACTTACTGATTTAACGTAAGACCAGAACTTCAAAGGATTTTCTGTCAAGTCGGTACATAGAATTTTACTTTCGAATTCACTGAACGCTTCACGCATAGCCCTCCTTACGCTAACTTTGACATCCTTTAGCTTCTGTTTGTCTGAGAGGTTTTGGCTGCGTTTAAACTTGGAGTGAAGCTCTCTTTGCTTTCGCAGTAGTTTCCTAACTTTGTTGTTGAACCACGGTGGGTTTTTCCCGTCCCTCACAGTTTTACTCGGCACGTACCTGTCTAAAACGAATTTTACGATTGCCTTGAACTTTTTCCATAAACACTCAACATTGTCAGTGTCGGAACAGAAACTTTCGTTTTGATCTGTTAGGTAGTCTGAAATGTGCCTTCTATTACTCTTGCTAAACAGATAACTTTCTGGAGAATTCGAGCGAATGATATGGCCACTCAGATCGCCCAACACGAATCCCATCGAACATGTATGGGACATAACAGGGGGGTCTGTTCCTGCACAAAATCCTGTACTGGCAACGCTTTCGCAATCACAGACGAGAATAGAGGCACAATGGCTTAATATTTCTGTATAGGCCTTCCAACGACTTGTTGAGTCCACGCCAAATCGAGTTCCTACACTAAGACAGGCAAAATGGAGGTATGACTCAGCTCAGTGAAAAGTTCTGCCGGTTCTGGCGCTGCAGTCCGGAACCGCGGGACTGCTACGGTCGCAGGTTCGAATCCTGCCTCGGGCATGGGTGTGTGTGATGTCCTTAGGTTAGTTACGTTTAAGAAGTAGTTCTAAGTTCTAGGGGACTTATGACCTAAGATGTTGAGTCCCATAGTGCTCAGAGCCATTTTGAAAAGTTCTGCGCCGGGCCGTGAGGAGAGTTTGAATGACTTACACTACTGGCCATTAAAATTGCTACACTACGAAGATGACGTGCTACAGAGGAGAAATGCGTACCATCACGTTTCCGACTTTGTTAAAGGTTGGATTGCAGCCTATCGCGGTCGCGGCTTATCGTATCGCGACATTGCTGCTCGCGTTCCTCGAGATCCAATGACTGTTAGCAGAATATGGAATCCGTGGGTTCAGGAGAGTAATACGGAACGCCGTGCTGGATCCCAACGGCCGCGTATCACTAGCAGTAGAGATGACAGGCATCTTACCCGCATGGCTGTAACGGATCGTACAGCTACGTCTCGATCCCTGAGTCACCAGATGGGGACGTTGCAAGAAAACAACCATGTGCACGAACAGTTCGACGACGTTTGCAGCAGCATGGACTATCAGCTCGGAGACCATGGCTGCGGTTACCTTGACGCTGCATCAGAGACAGGAGCGCCTGCGATGGTGTACTCAACGACGAACCTGGGTTCACGAATGGCAAAACGTAATTTTCTCGGATGAATCCACGTTCTGTTTACAGCATCATGATGGTCGCATCCGTGTTTGGCGTCATCGCGGTGAACGCACATTGGAAGCGTGTATTCGTCATCGCCATACTGGCGTATCACCCGGCGTGATGGTATCGGGTGCCATTGGTTACACGTCTCGGTCACCTCTTGTTCGCATTGACGGCACTCTGAACAGTGGACGTTCCATTTCAGATGTGTTACGAGCCGTGGCTCTACCCTTCATTCGATCCCTGCGAAACCCTACATTTCAGCAGGATAATGCACGACCGCATGTTGCAGGTCCTGTACTTCCTTTTTGGATACAGAAAATATTACACTGCTGCCCTGGCCAGCACATTCTCCAGATGTGTCACCAACTGAAAATGTCTGGTCAATGGTGACCGAGCAACTGGCTCGTCACAGTCTTGATGAACTGTGGTATCGTGTTGAAGCTGCATGGGCAGCTGTACCTGTACACGCCATCCAAGCTCTGTTTGACTCATAGCCCAGGCGTATCAAGGCTGTTATTACGACCTGAGGTGGTTGTTCTGGGTACTAATTTCTTATGATCTATGCACCCAAATTGCGTGAAAATGTAATCACATGTCAGTTCTAGTATAATATATCTGTCCAATGAATGCCCGTTTATCATCTGCATTTCTTCTTGGTGTAGTAATTTTAATGGCCAGTACTGTAACTGGTAAAGTGTTGGTTACGAACGGTAGAGATTATATTCCGGTACTGTCTGCAAACAGATTTAATCTACCTTGAAAGTTATAATTTATGGTACACTGCAAAATTTCTGCTATATATTGATTTTTTAGTTGTCTCAAAAGCGACCGGTGGAGTACTGACCTCCCTGAGGCAGTCGACGACCCTCTCGTGGTCGCGGAAGAGGTCGGCGGGCACGGAGCAGTTGGTCTGGCGCGCCAGGCGCACGGCGAAGCTGACCGGGTCCTCGACGAGCGCCCAGCTACTCAGCGCAGACCCGGACAGCAGCACCGCCCGGTGGAACAGCCCTGCAACACAGCCATGTACAGGGTCAACTCGGAAACACGAAGTCTACGAAAGAAAGCTGAGAAACTCTGTAACTACGTCAAACCAGAAGGAATTTTTCGCAGCTCCCCCGCCTCACCAACTTAAACACAAACCACTCCTATCACCCAGGAAACAGGGAATTAGTCGACTACTTTTATTGACTACTTCAGGTTGTGTAACACTAAAAGGATTTAAATCATATGAAGTAACCCGCACTAAAAATTAACACGTTTTACTCACCGTGGGACTGTATAATAAATAATGTTCGTTTTGAAGAGAGGGCGTAGTTAAGTGTTTAGGAGGGTGGCCACACATCCATCGCATCATTACTTTTCCGCTAGTTTTTTTGTAAATTAACTGAATTTTAGGCAGGATGTCGCTGGCGAAATAAAACGGTAACCACTGTTTGGCTACAGTTTACAAGGTAAATTTGTAATATTATTGGATTTCAGATACTTTGCACATGAGAAATTTATCATAAAAGAAAAGGACAGCCAACGAGCTGTAGTTCGTAAAGATGCCAAGCTTCACAGTGCGAGAGTAAAGAGACGAAATATTTTTTTAATGTTCTCCTATATCAAAACGCGCGTCCAGCGTTTAAATACTCTAAAATAATAAACACTAAGACCCGCTGGGCGCAGATATTTAAAATCATTGGCGCAGCCCTTGACAGCAATAAGCTGCGAAACACAAGAAATAACTATTTATCTTTTGTTAGGAAATATTCTAGAGACTTCATTATACCTTGTACTTTTGGTCGCCGACGTGTTAAGACGTACTACATAGCATTGCTACAAGTTGTATTTTTATTTTGTGTAAAAACTATGTGAAACGATGAATAAACATTTCGGTAACTCGGGTGTGGATACAATGTACTTACGCACACGCAAGGACATTTAATTTTAGGAAGGAACGAACTGACAGAGCAGCGATTATTGGACTGCGCCATTTACAAAAGAAATATGAGATGTAAGAAAATGGTTCAAATGGCTCTGAGCACTATGCGACTTAACTTCTGAGGTCATCAGTCGCCTAGAACTTAGAACTAATTAAACCCAACTAACCTAAGGACATCACACACATCCATGCTCGAGGCAGAATTCGAACCTGTGACCGTAGCGGTCGCTGGGTTCCAGACTGTATTTCATTAGGCGTGGCGCAGTACAATTATTGTGTAACCGTTGGAAAGGAAACATAAAGAAACGTCCATTTATTGATTAAGCACATCTGTTGGCATTAAACTCAAACATTACGTGTTTACATTATTTGAAAACAAAAAAACTCACTATACTGTACGTACAGAACAATACTGATGGATTACAATAACGGCTCGATGTGGCGACCACCAACGTTGCTACAGACCTTGTACCTACGAAGCATGTTCTGGTACACACTCTCCATCCCACCTGGTATCTCTTCAATTTCTAGTACAGCGGCCAGAACTCGTGCCACCAGATCTTCCTCTGTCTCTATGGGAGTCTCGTAAATTAAGCTTGGCTTACGATACCACAAGAAATAGTCCTAGTCATCCTGTCTAACAAGAACAAACAATTCTCAGAGTTTTCCCTTTCCCGCAGCAGACGCGGATGCACTAGACATTTGAATTGAAATCTTCGCAGGACGAAAACGGTACGTTTTCATACGTGGGTTCCTGTTCAAAATATTATGTACTAACTTCGCTGTACAAGACCTAGGAGTTTGTAACGGGAATTTCCGTACTCCCTGTATATCATACACTCACGATTAGACGTTGTTTCCTCTGACCTGTTACAATATGCCAATTTCATTGTGACGCGCAAGTATTCTATATCATCATCTTTCATTTGTCACACGAAAACTGTTGAATGAATAAGAACTGTATTAAAATTTATCGCTACCACAAACGCAAAATTATCCTGGGTATCAATATATTACATCGTGACTGTTAAGCAGCCCTGTTTTCGAGGGAAATCAGTGTGATGTTTACTAGTGGAAAAGAATAATGCAGCGTTTGTAGTGTTGGTGCGTTATGCTTATTCTGTCATGTTCTCTCCGTTCCCTCCCGTACAAACGACGCTAAAGCAGGGCTAATTATTGTCCTGTGAAAGTAAGGTTGAAAGAATAGGGATTAGAGTCCCTTCGACGACTTTGTTGGAGATGGAGTACGAGATCGTACTGGGGAGGACATTAGCAGTGCTCTTTCAAACGAGCCACCCCGACATTCACCTCAGGCTATTTTGGAAACATCACAAAAAACCTAAATCTGGATGGCGGGACAAGGATCTGAACCTGAACCGCCAGTCTCCCGAATAAAAATCCAGTCCGCCACTTCGCTCGGAAACTCTACCCAATCATGAAGACAGCTTACACATCAAATAATTAGCATTTTAAAATCCAGTTAACACCGAGATCATTAGAAATGAGGCTCCAGTTTGTCGGAGAACGTTATGGGAGGATTTCACGTAAAACCTAGCAAGTTTACTGTTCTCTATGCTCGTCCGAATATCAATATCCGTATATGGAACTAGCGAATAATATCATCGGTGATTTGTGAGAAAAACTGTGTCTCTGACCACATCAATGGGTGGTTTATCTCCGCGGACTGACAGTGAAGCTGCAGAGACATTGGCAAGCAGTCGTAATGAATGACAGACGATTCGCGATGAATCTTTGCTCGGATTTCATGCGGAACAGTCGCGTGTTGATGAGTGGCACCAAAATTAGTTGAGCACTTTGCTAATGCGATGAATTATGAGTCAATCGCTAGGGTAACAGTGAGTAATTATTCGGCTTACTGGCGAAGTGTGAATGTGATTGCAGCAAAAAGTCATTAGAGACGGAGCGCCAGCTCGAATTGTTTTTAAGGATGGGGAAGGATATTGGACGTGCCCTTTCAGAGGAACCGTCCCGGCATTTGCCTGGAGAGATATAGGGAAATAACGGTAAACGTAAAGCAGGATGGCCACACGTGGATTTGAACCGTCGTTCTACCGAATGCCAGTATAAGTTTGCTAACCTTTGCTAACCACTACACCACGACACTTGGTGCGTGACTGTACATGGCATCAGTGGACGAATCAGTGCTGTCATTCTTAGTTAGTTCAAATGGTTCAAATGGCTCTGAGCACTATGGGACTTAACATGTGGTCATCAGTCCCCTAGAACTTAGAACTACTTAAACCTAACTAACCTAAGGACATCACACACATCCATGCTCGAGGCAGGATTCGAACCTGCGACCGTAGCAGTCGCGCGGTTCCGGACTGAGCGCCAAGAACCGCTAGACCACCGCGGCCGGCTCTTAGTTAGTAACCTCTACTGGCGGAATATATTGTCTGAATAGTTAAAAAGATACCGAGGGCACTAACAGCACGAAATGCAATGGCAAAAGTAATTGTGAGAGTGTAATAAAGTTAACTGTTTATACAAAGATGGTTAGGTCGAAGCATCGTTAGGAAGTGTGGTACTTACCAAAAATCAATAAAAATTTTTTCACTTACATTTGAGGGACTTGAATATTCGTTAAGTAAAGAGCTATGTTTTCGTATTTGACAACACGGTCAGATCCATTTAGCAACGACGCGTTTTCTCTTCGTTCACCATCCCATACACACGTCCGATCGCCGCAATCATAAAATATAGAAGAAAGGAGGCTACAAGTCATAAGAAAACCACGGCCAAGGCCAACCCATATCGAGATGGCACAGTAGGAATCTAAGTTTCCTGTCGTGTAAGTGCCAACCGCAGGAGCTATACACTGCATTCGTAATTCACTGTATGAACCTCTAATCCTAACGGCAATCAATCAGCAAGGAAATTCTGTGAAATATGACTTATTGTGTGATAGGATGTGAGTGAATTATTTACAAATTTCTTCGGTGAATAAGCAAGACGAAAATAAAACTAAAATATGACAGTAAACAACGGAGTGGATGTAATGAATGACTGCCTCAAATTCTCTTTAAGTTTATTCTTTTTTCGTGTCATATGTAAGCCACTTAATACTTGTTATGGAGATTAACACTTATGACATACCAGAGTGTTTCCATCTCTCCGTTTAACAGGAATGCTGTTATGGAACCATTTATGGGAATATCCTAGGTTCCAGTAGCCAACATGCTGACCAATAAACAACATAAAGGAGGCTGTAAATACTTGGAACTAGCTGGACTGAACTGAATCGTTTCTTGTCATACAAAGTCATTGTATAGTCACTCCACATTTTGCAATAAATGCTGCCTCTTTTCTCATAACAAGGAAACTACGTATACTACATAAAAGTAAACGAAGGAGTTAAAATGTTTTACAACTAGACAGTGAACTGAAACAGTGCAAGAAATATTAGATCAAGAGACGAGCTGATTTCTGCAGCGACATCAACTGAAAGGGTTTGCACGACATGAAGACACGTTGACTGTATATAAACTGCGTCTCATCTATATTTATCCACTGTGCAAATGCGAAGACTATTAAATCAGTAAAAGTGAAACGAGGAAAAAAAAATATCTTTGCATAGTAAGAAACAGAGGAAAAACGAAGAATTAAAAATCAAGCTATGGTGGTATAAGAATTTACGTTAAGTTCGAGTAGAACATGCCTTTAACTACTTTTTTCCTCTCTTTGTAATGGGTGTTTCTCCGTAACAACTTGCACCAGCTAAATAAAGGCTATGTTTTCGTTCGCCTCTGTCGCTGGACAAAAAATTAATGCTTTCCTATACATATTCAAATATTAATTACTATTCAATCACATGGTATTAAATAATTACCGATTTTTTGGATTCATTATTAATATGCGCTAATTATGTATGTATTTGAACTGTGTATCACGACAGTGTGGGTGTATTTAGTGATTGCGAAAAGCCCACGAAACATTTCGCTGGAGACAGGGTATATGCAACAATATTTTTGTGCAAATATTAGTACTTTCACTAGCTGCATGCCGTATGTTCATACCTTCTCCACTCTATCATTTTTGCGTACACAAGTCATATACTTGTTTCTACGTTATGTCTGCCCTTAAGATTCTTTCCCCTCCACTGTTACTTACAACATCCTAAACAAAATGTTCTTACCCGTGCGTTCACTAAGTGGTAGAAGTTGGATAACCACTGTTCCAGATTATTACCGACGTTAGAAACACTGTAAGTGATGATACAGTGACCTGCTGTTGCATGTGCTGACTTTAGTACATCCATGAAATGAGACACTGCGGCGAAGCTTGGAATTTAATCCAGGACACTGGCGCAAAGATTGGTGATAAGAAACTTTATGCCACCACCTTTCCTCCTCTTTCCAGCCAAATACTGCCAGTGAAATGCTCCACTAGGATTCCAATATGTTCCCGGATGACTGGATGAATTATTGTTTCCACTTTTAGATACCTGACGGACATTTCAGTTCTTGTTATATAAATGGATAAGGATGTAATGATATTTCGTTGTGTACTAAATTTGTGGAAAATTAAGCTTTAACTTGGTAACATACGCAGTCAGTTATTGCTCAATAGGGCACTGCAGATGCACTGAGTCATGTCCCTCCTTATTCTTTTGAGTAGTGTAGTAAGTACACTTGTCCCCTTTATTTTGCCCGCCGACTTTTATACATTTTAGAAAGCTACCGTAAAACAGCAATAATTAAAAGTGTTCCTTATTTGCTTTTAGAGCTCCTTAAAAACTGTCGTTGCGCACAAAGATCACATTTGCGAAAACAACTTTAGTGCCTGAGATGGAAATAAATAACTTACAGTCACTTAAATTAATGCGCAGCGTTTTCTACTCAGGTATGACAAAATCGTATTCGGCTTATAGTCGACAGTTAGGGAGACTGTTCATGTGAGAGAAATATATGCCATAGCAAGCTGTTTTTCCCTTCTCTTTTCCACCGAAAAAAAACCCAGCACTTTGTTATCGTCCTCGCTCAACGACATTTATGGAATCAGGAAACCTATTATCATACTAATCTGTGGAACACAATAACTAAAACATCCCTTTGATGATATATTCTGATTTTAATGGCAGTAATTGAATGCGTTTTTGTTCTTCAGCCGTCACAAGCAATTACGCATCGGAACCCTCATGCATACATGACACGAGCAGATAAATGTATTAAGCAGTGAAATAACGAGCACTGTCTGTTGCATACAATAAAATTCCTTGCTGATAAGCTACATTTAAAAATATTACCATATTTCCGAGTTATTGCATGTACAGAATGAAAGGCTGCGTTTATCGTGGCTGATGATTATCTCGCGATATTCCAGACTTAGATGCCTGTTCAGTAAACCGTAACTGATACCCTGTCTTCCGAGCTTTAATTTCCTCTTGGATCCATGCATTTTGTGATTCCTTGGGTGGGATCACGGTTATAAAGCCTGTTTAAATCAAGAGTGGACTTAAAATTTAAGAATCGAAATATGATGCCTTTTATAAATACTTCACGGATTTGATCGTGTACTGCAGATTACAATTGATTTCCGTCGTATGGAGATTCATATTACAGCCTCTGATTAGTATCGTATTTCTTTTAACACGTGCAATTTATTACGAAATAGCGGTGCCTGTGTTATTAAGAAGAACGATGATTTGTTCCTTCGGACATGCATGCAAGTCCAAAGCAACAGGCACTGTAGCGACCACGGCAGCCGAGAAATACAGGAAATATTCTCAATAGCGAATGTGAACTGTCATCGGCTGTATATTGGAATGACGACAGTGAAAAGTTATGTCGGACTGAGACTCGAACCCGAACTGCCAGCTTTACGCTAGAGATCGCCCTAACCACTCCGGCCATACGAGCACGAATCACGACCACACTCTAACCTCCATGTCCATGCGTCACAGCCTGCATTCGTGTGTTAAGTATATTCCCGTCCAGGAAGGACATATTTATTGTCAATGCTGACATGCAAGCTGATCTGAAAGAACCACATATGAAGGTTTGGACGTGGCCGTGATTCGTGCTCGGATCGCCGAAGCGCAGCACATATTTTCACTGCTGCCATCCCAATATACAGCTGACGATGGTTCATGTTCGCAACTGTGAATACATTTCCCGCACTTCATTGGTTACGTCCGATTGGTCAGCCGAAATCTTTATCTCTTCCAAACTGCATCACAATTACCTTAAGGGAAGTCTTTTGTTCTGTGGGTAGCACTAATCACCACATTTTATGGAGCTGTTACAAAGGTTTTCCTGTTCACAATATATATATATAATAAATAATCTGCTGGAAAGGGTTGCAAACCCCATGTAGGTATTTGCGGATGATATCATGATTCAGGACTGTAGTAAAGTGCAGGAACAACCGCAGACGATCGACGCATTGTTTTGGGACAGGCGGTTGGGTCTATTCGCAAATATATGTAACGTAAATAAATATACAGCTTGATTACACTGCCAGCGATGAATCAGTGGAAACACTAGCAACTGTTCAATATCAAGGAATATCCACCGGGCTGACTAAAAGTGGACGACTACAACGAACTAAGCGCAAGATGCCTACCCAACATTTACGTACTAGCTGAACCCGAAAGAAACGTAAATTATATGGAAAAAGCATGGCCTACAAGTCCACCCGGCTAGCCGCTCGGTCTAACTCGCTGCTTCCCGAGCGGGAAGGCGTGCCAGTCCCCGGCACGAATCCGACTGGCGGATTAGTGTTGAGGTCCGGTGTTCCGGTCAGCATGTGGATGGTTTTTAAGGCGGTGTCCCATCTGCCTCGGCGAATGCGGACTGTTTGCCCTTATTCCGCCTCAGTTACTCCATGTCGGCACTTGCTGCACAAACAATGTTTCCACATATGCGTACACCATAATACATTTGGGGTTACACTCGTCTGATTTGAGATGTTCCCGAGGGGGGGGGGGGGGCTCCACTGGGGGCCGAACCGCACCATAACCCTGGCTTCGGCGTGGGGCGTCGGTGGGGTGGGTGGACTGCTGTGGCCTCTCCGTCATTTCTAGGTTCCCGGCTTAATACCCAATACACAATGGCCTACAAGCAAAAAGTCTTTCGATCTATTTTGAGCATTGCTGCTCAGTTTAGGACTTGTATCAGGTATGTATGAAAGACAGAGGAGATTTGTAAGATACAAAGAAGAGAGGCTATTTTAGAAAGTGCGAAAGCATGATTGAATTGCTCAAAATTTCAGTGGCAGGCGCTATAGGATATGCGCTTTGCTTTACGGAGTGTTCCTCCAGCAAAAAATAAATCCGAGAACTTACGTTTCAAGAAAAACCAAGCAACCGTTTACTCTCCGTCACATACTATTCGCGAAATGACCATGACGTCAAAAATCAGAGAAACGAGATCTCCTACGGGACCTACTTGTGGCAGTCGGCAAGCCCAAAGCGCTGTACCGACGGAGTCTCCCGGTAGGGTGTTATCCAATAGATGTAGACCATGCTCTATGCCCAACCGTAGAGCTATAATGCCGGCCGGTGTGGCCGTGCGGTGGTTCTAAGCGCGTCAGTTTGGAACCGCGTGACCGCTACGGTCGCAGGTTCGAATCCTGCCTCGGGCATGGATGTGTGTGATGTCCTTAGGTTAGTTAGGTTTAAGTAGTTCTAAGTTCTAGGGGACTGATGACCTCAGTAGTTAAGTCCCATAGTGCTCAGAGCCATTTGAAAAAGTAGAGCTATAATCTGTCACTATATTCCACACAGACATTCCAAATACGAGGGTGTAGTGCCTCATGCATAGGTAATGTCTTACAGAGTAAAGGAAACGGCAGGAGGATGGCTCTCATAGCGACTAAGTCTGACGTCTAGATGTAACATTCACTGAACAGCACTTTGCTCTATAGTTATGGCTGCCTGTTTCTCCAAACGCTAGAGGTACAAAATCAGTCCTTTCATTCTGAAGCAGAACGTACGCAACAATAAAAGCTCTGTGGTTCGGACGAGGTCTCAAATAACCTGAACTTTTGCCTTTCGCCGGCAATGCCTTCATCAGCTGAAGTCAGTTGCCAGTTCATCAGACAATGGTGCAGAGGCGTGCCACGGCAAATCGATAAACTGTAGCACGTCTTTGAGGCAAATATTCAGATACGCGGAACAGACCAGCGAGAGCGTGCGACTGTGCTGGAAACGTGGGATTTAACAACACAGCGCGAGGCGAAGCGCAGAGTGCTGTGTGGCCGTTGCGGTGCGTTATAAGCCGGTGTCGTCCTGGTTTCCAAGGCACCTTGGTCCGACAGAAAGCGTAGTGGTCACACAAGACGCCGGGGCATGGAGAGTGTGACGCTGGTTCGGACGTCTGGTTGGAAAGGAGCAAAGCGATTCGAAGGGACTGTCTATCTGCAGTAGGATCGGCTGTTGGATGTGTGACCTGTCGGAATTACGTCCTACTGACCTTCCTGCCGCTGCCACTCAAATCAGCTCGTTTTCAACGCCGACTAAGAATCCGGTGACGACATACTTCGGGTGGAATGATTCGAACTAGGGTTCCGTTTTTGTAATACAATTAAGTGGTGGTCGATGCAGGTTAATTCAACGGCTAGTTCTTGGCTCCGCAGTAACGGTTCTCGCCAGAATCATGACGGTCCCTAGATGTAATTTCGGTAGTGGTACTTTTGTCCGCTCTCAGGTATTCTATGTATGAAAGATCATACACGTTAACCTGCGGGTGCCGGTCGTATTAATGTTGCTGATTATTTTCTGTGCAAGATGTTAGTGCTGCGGCTATTGATTTTACAGTTTTATTAGTGCATCTTAAACTGTGAAACCGAGCGGGTCTACATGCCTGGGGGCGCTCTATTGTGTAACTTGCTTTTCGCGGGGAGATTAAAGCGCAAATTAGTCGGTAGAATAGGAACACATTCGTTCTGGGGTGAACATATTCCAGCATTAAAAGCAGTGTGAGCGAGTCTACTTAAATTTTCTGGAACTTTCTACTACTTTGTGTGCTCTTCTCCAGTGTTAAATTTTGTCATTAGTCTAACACTACCTCTTTCTGGACCTTCATCGCAAGTCGTTTACTATTTCAGGGGAAGGAAAGGCAGGTAACTTCTTAACACTAATTATTCATTGCGTTCTTACCTCGCTCGCCTGAAGATTTTGTTTCATCAATCTGTCCTAAGCTGAACTCCCTACCGATATTGCGGTAGGAGCCTTGAATTGGTACTTCATTGTTATGCGTTTTATAAGAGTCTTTTGTGTGTTATAAACATGCTCTGCTCCCGCGCTTAGCCTAAAGGTCAGTGCGGCGGTCAGTTGGCCAGCTGGCACCGGATGTTATAATATACTCCCGCGTGGGCGGCTGAGGCGATTTGCACTAATTCTGATGTTGCTGTATTTATGATACCGCTGTTATTCTGCAATTGTTCTTGTTGGTAACATTTTATTTCAAGTTCGGTACAGCTATTGAGCACTTGATCTTTCACTTTTTGGGTTTCTGATTAGTAAAGTTAATTGTCACTCCTAACTGCTTAATGATCCTTGCTAAATTAAATTCATTTTGGGTGTTGGTGTACTTCAGAACAATTGTTCAGTTCTTATTTCAGGAGCTCTAACTAAGCCTAAGGGCTTCAGGTGTATATTAATCGAAATATTATCACTACTAAAACTGCTCTAAATATCCTCTGAAAATAGCATTTCAACCTTGTTATGCAGTTTTAAGTAAACTGTCTGATGTATTTTACGAATGGTGTTTAATCATCATTCGGGTTCAGTCCTTCAAACTCTTGAACAATCAATACATCGCAGAAAGCGAAATGAAAATACTGCAGTTCCAGACCCAGTCAGGTAAGATAACTTTCTGTCTGCCTCTATCCTGAATCTAAATTAACATTTTGTGTTTTCCATACGTTCAGTCCTGATTTCGTGTGCACCCAGTATACCTGTTTCCCCACAGAAACTGTGAGGTATGTATATTACAATTCCTATCAGTAGAAACTGGAATCGTGTTCTGAAGGATCGAAATCAAATCCCTGTGCAACCACTATCATTTAGGTTTCGGGCTGACTTCCATGTGGGGGACCCTGGTTCAGTTCCAGGTACTGTAAGGGATTTTCCCCGGTGGGACTGGATAGGGAATGCATCTCATACGGCCGCCTGAGGAGCTACTCACCAGATTAATAGCAATTTCAAGGTTAGAATTTACCTATACAACCTCACTTGACGTGTAAAAATTAGTTGCTTTTATGTTCTTCCGACTAGTCGTTTGTGAGGTACAGAAAATAGTGATAACTCTGTTATCACTGGTGCTGCGTGGAAAATGATATACTAGTTCTCGTTTCTTTTCAGTACGTCATACGAGGATGGAACTGATGAGAAAGAGTGTACGGAAAGGAAATTAAGTCATCCTTGTACGAGATACCCTCCGCGAGGCGCTATGGACTGGCTTGTGATATGAGAATGATAATGTTGATGTATACCTCACTGAGAACTACAGTTTTAATCCATCACGTTAATTTGAGCGAACTAGTCCTGCCTCTTATCAATGAGAAAGTAAACGCCTTGTCCAAACTCTAAAAAAGTTGTTCTTTCTACTGCCAGATAGTTCAGTTTTTCCTTTCCTTCGCTTTAATTTATGCTAAAGAGTTTCTAACGATGTCACAGTCGAAGGGGAATTACACATTCAGCTGAGGAAAGAACATTTAGCAGGGGAAAAGAAAACAGTGAATTCAGAGAAGGTAAACGAACATTTAATCTGTCTGAACTACTGTTACAATCTGTCTTCCGTTGTCGTTTACCAACAGCTTTAGATTAGAGTGTTCATGAGCGTCACTGCTTGTACATACATTTAATGTGATGATTGTTGTCAAAATAAAGGAAATACCATAAATTCATATTAGAAGCTGTTACTTAAATAGTTTTATTTGCACTGGCATGTGCATTACACTGTAAAATAGCGACCGCGGTAATCTAAATATGTGAAGCTCCTACGTCTGAAAACGAACTGAAAGCATTATCGTAAGCAAAATCCTAAGAGCGACCAGAACGACCTGAAACGTAGTGAAAATTAATCAAGCTGCCAGAAATATTAACTTCTTTTTATTGCTTAGGCTAGCGCCGATCTATACAGCAGTCGCCATCTTCTCCTCTGTAAGTTACAACAAAGTGTCGGATTCAGTTTGTTACAAGCGTTATGTTTACACTGTGTTTTGGCAAAGTGAAAAGTATTATTTAGAAAATTAGTATTTGGGTGTAGTTCTCAGTAATTCGTGAGAAAGAAAGAACGATTTGCTAAAGCAAAACTTGCTGATGACAGCCATCAGTACATAATAATGTGCAGATGCTCCTGCATATACATATAACGTAAAATTAAGACTAGAGTGAAGAAAACCCGCTGCCGATGGCACACGTGCTGAAACATATTTGGGTAATATGATAAAACAGCGTTCTGCATAACAGGCGAACCATATATCCAATACTTCTATGCTTTCATGTAAATTAAGATGGAAGATAACGCTAACTGCGCATTATTAATTTCGTACCACTGATTTACTATGTCTGGGTTGAAACCATTTTGTTATGCTGTCTACTGTAATGTTCCGAGTTCTTTTTGTATGGCAGCTGCAGTTATTCGTAGATTTTGTATCCTGCTGATCATGGCTTAGAAGTAAGAGTGCTTCTTTGCCTCTCGATGGCATAAATTAGTACGTATGATATTTTCATTTATGTGATTCCTGTAAAGTTTGAAACACTGTGAATTATTGTCAGTGCTTGTGAGGTCCAGGAAATTAACTCATTGTCAGTTCCTGCTTCCACGATGAAGTGCATTTTAGGATGTAGTATATTTAGTGCTTGACGGATGTGCTGAATGTCAAGTTCATCTCCAAGCATGTGCTCCACATAAAATCATCGACAATTTTCTTGGTTACCAAAATTGTAAGTGCATGTATTGAAGATATCTACTAAGGTGATGGCAGTACTGCAGCCCATGGCTACTACGTCAGATTGAGAGTATTTATTATTGTTCAATTCAAAGCAATTTTTTGTTACCTCATGGACTGGTATATCTGTATACAGACTGGCAAAATCAAACGATACTAATTTGTCATTAGATAGAACTTTGATATACTTCATTTTTTATCGCAGTATAAAAGAGTTTTTGCACTGAATTTGGTTCTTAATGTATATAACTTAGACAGTAATCTGTTGTTTTATTGCTTTTAAGTTCAGTAGGACTATTAATACAGTTAACTACTTGGTGATCTGGTGATAGAAACGGGAAAGATTTGAGTGAAGCAGAGGATGTTAAGGAAAGATGGGCAGAATATGTAGAAGACCTATACAAGAAAGAACTGCATCATGACAGGGCTCCTACTGCTGATGTTGATGTTAATTTAGAACTAGAGCCAGATATTTTGGAGAGCGAAATCCAGTGGGCCCTTGAAATTATGGCTGATAACAAAACTAGCGGACATGATGAAATACCAGCAGAATTGTTTAAAGTCACTGGAAAGGATGCAGTGAAAGTGCTGCACTCAATATGTCAAAAAATATGGATCACGCAGCAGTGGCCAGAAGAATGGAAAAGATCAGTATTCATCCCCATTCCAAAGAAGAAAAGTTCTAAAGAATGCTCAGATTACCGAACAATCGCACTTATTTCACATGCTAGCAAAGTTATGTTGAAAATCTTACAAAAGAGACTTCGCCAATATCTAGATCGAGAGCTACCAGATGAACAAGCTGGATTTAGGAAAGGAAGAGGAACTAGAGATCAAATTGCTAACATTCGGTGGATTATGGAAAAAGCGAGAGAATTCCAGAAACATGTGTACCTCTGCTTTATTGACTACGCCAAAGCTTTTGACTGCGTCGATCACAGCAAATTATGGAACGTACTGAAAAACATGGGTGTACCAGATCACCTCATTCATCTGATACGGAGTTTATACCTTGACCAAGAAGCCACGGTGAGAACTATGTATGGAACAACGAAATGGATAAAGATTCAGAAAGGGGTCCGGCAAGGCTGCATACTGTCACCGTACTTATTCAATCTGTAAGCAGAACATGTCATGAGGCATGCGAGGCTAGATGAAGGAGAAACAGGAATTAAAATAGCTGGAATAAATGTAAAAAACCTCAGGTACGCGGATGATACGATCCTGTTGGCAGAAAGTGAAGAAGAATTGAGAACACTCTTACTGAAGGTGAAAGACGAAAGTGAAAAGGCCGGTCTTATGCTGAATGTGAAGAAAACGAAAATTATGGCAACTACACCTACCAATTCGTGGGATATAGCAGGAGAAACCATGGAGGTAGTGACCACATTCAGTTATCTCGGTTCCCAGATCTCTGCTGACGGCGACTGCAGCCATGAAATCCGGAGACGCCTGTTGCTCGGTAGACAGGCGATGTCAAACCTTGACAAGGTTATAAGGTCCAGAGATATAACGCTAGCAACAAAGATCCGGATTGTGACGGCTATGGTCTTTCCAGTTGTGATGTATGGATGTGAGACCTAGACCATTACAAAGGCTGAACGGCGAAGAATTGACTCCTTCGAATTGTGGTGTTGGAGGAAACTTCTTAAGAGTTCCATGGGTTGCAAAGAGAACCAACAGATCAATATTGGAGCAAATTAAACCAGATTTCTCCCTGGAAGGTCTAATGTTAAAACAAAAGCTGACCTGCTTTGGACACACAATGCGAAGGCATGCCTCGCTGGAAAAAAACATTAATGCTGGGGAAGATTGAAGGAACTAGAAGAAGAGGACGTCAGAGGATGAGATGGATCGATGGCATCACAGAAGCAATGTGCTCCAACCTGGAAGGTCTACGGGAGAAGGTGCAAGACAGGAAAAAGTGGCGTGATTTGATTCATGGGGTCACGAAGAGTCGGAACCGACTAAACGAATAGAGAGAGAGAGAGAGAGATCTGGAATATGAGGTTGATGTTGATGAAGTTTTGGATGACCATGTATTCGTGGTCTTCTTGGCTTCATTACAATGCCTTGTCTTTCTTTGGAAATCTATACATACGTTATGAATGAAATGATAATTAACTCAAGACTCTAAGCTGCCGACAGGCGCTGGTATACATCAACGGGGACACTTTGAAAATGTGTGACCTGACCAGGACTCGAAACCGGGATCTCCTGCTTACAGGGCAGACGCTCTATCCATCTGCGCCAGGCCGGCCGAAGTGGCCGCGCGGTTCTGGCGCTGCAGTCTGGAACCGTGAGACCGCTACGGTCGCAGGTTCGAATCCTGCCTCGGGCATGGATGTGTGTGATGTCCTTAGGTTAGTTAGGTTTAACTAGTTCTAAGTTCTAGGGGACTAATGACCTCAGCAGTTGAGTCCCATAGTGCTCAGAGCCATTTGAACCATCTGCGCCAGCGAGGGCACAGAGGATAATGCGACTGCAGGGATTCATCCCTTGCACGCTCCCCGTGAGACCCACATTCCCAACTTAATGATGTCCATACACTACATTCGTAGTTGGACGCGCTGGGTACCAGTACGGTCTTAGGCGTCTTGCCACGGTCCGCACGGCTTCCCCCGTCGGAGGTTCGAGTCCTCCCTTGGGCATGGGTGTGTGGTGTCCTTAGCGTATGTTAGTTTAAGTTAGAGTAACCAATTTCCAATTTCCGTAGTGCCCCTGCCCATTACACTCATTACTCGGGGCAGACAATCTTACCGTTTCCCGTAAGAGTTCGAGCAACGCGTGTGCACCCACACAGAAGGAGGTCAATAGCCGTTTAGCCTTAACTATATGAAGATGGTATGTGTTCCTTCGGACATGTCCGAAAGAACAGATATCATCTTCATATACTTATGTTACGTCAGGCATTTATTACATATTTCGCCTTGGCTGCATATTTGTTGGTAGGATCTCTAGGGTTTTTTATTGTTATTAGATATGAGAAAGTCTTGTGCTCCACATAAAATAATTATGACAAGTCTACTGCCATTGTCTGCCTTCATTGCTGTTGCCTGGCTTGAGGTAGGTTTGTTATTTATGTTGGAGTTGAAGATGAGGTGAGCTGTTCTATAATTATATATTCTATCTTGTTGGCTTCTTTCATCTTTATCTTATTTTTTACAGTTAGTGTGTTTTTTTGGTAGTTTTGCAGTGTCGCCACCTATCTTAGTAGTTGCTATTATATGTTTTATGTTTACTCTGTTTAGTTGCAGTTGCATATATTTCATTCCTTGTCGGACAATGTTTCTTCATCTGCTCCAACCGTAATGTCTTTAAGGTATTTTGTTCTTTGAAACAGTTGAATTGACGAGGGAGATGTGGGTAGCGGTTTTATTGCACATTTTGGCTGGTACTTCCGTTTATGTAATTTTTTTTTCTCTCGGTGTAAGTGTGACTTATCAATGTTAATTTATGACATGTGTTACTAATATAATGTCAACAGATCTAAATAAACAAACCACTATTAGTGGAATAAAAGTCTGCTCAGTTGTAGATGAACTACATCTAATTCATTATTTAATGAGGCTTTCTTGTTCAGTTTGTTCGTTAATTCTCGCTGCATTTGTGATTTGATTCCAGGCATCTTCATTGATGTTGTAAGGCTGGGTGTTGCAATGATTCTGATGTGTTTGAGACAATTTTACTCTGGCGACATGCCATACTGAATTTTATGTCTTCTGTTACTTTTAATAATTAAACTCATTAGTACAGATGATGATGATGGGTTTGTGGGGCGCTCAACTGCGCAGTTATCAGCGCCCGTACAATTTCCCATACTGCGTTTTTTTTTAAATAGGATCCCCCATTTTTATTACATATTCGTGTAGTACGTAAAGAAATATGAATGTTTTAGATGGGCCACATTTTTCGCTTTGTGATAGATGGCGCTGTAACAGTCACAAACGTACAAGTACGTGGCATCACGTAACATTCCGCCAGTGCTGACGGTATTTGCTTCGTGATACATTAACCGTGTTAAAATGGACCGTTCACCAATTGTGGAAAAGGTCGATATCGTATTGATGTATGGCTATTGAGATCAAAATTCCCAACGGGCGTGTGCTCTGTATGCTGCTCGGTATCCTGGATGACATCATCCAAGTGTCCGGAGCGTTCGCCGTATATTTACGTTATTTAAGGAAACAGGAAGTGTTCAGCCACATGTGAAACGTCAACCACGATCTACAACAAATGATGATGAACAAGTAGGTTTTTTACCTGATGTCGCGGCTAATCCGCACATTAGTAGCAGACAAATTGCGCGAAAATCGGGAATCTCAAAAACGTCGGTTTTGAGAATGCTACATCAACATCGTTGCACCCGTACCGTATTTCTATGCACTAGGAATTGCATGGCGATGACCTTGAACGTCGCGTACAGTTCTGCCACTGGGCACAAGAGAAATTACGGGACTGTGACAGATATTTTGCACGCGTTCTATTTAGCGACGAAGCGTCATTCATCAACAGCGGTAACGTAAACCGGCATAATATGCACTTTTAAGCAACGGAAAATTCACGATGGCTGCGTCAAGTGGAACATCAGCGACCTTGGCGGGTTAATGTATGGTGCGGCATTATGGGAGGAAGGATAATTGGTACCCATTTTATCGATGGCAATCTAAATGGTGCGATGTATGCTGATTTGCTACGTAATGTTCTACCGATGTCACTACAAGATGTTTCGCTGCATGACAGTATGGCGATGTACTTCCAACATGATGATGTCCGGCACATAGCTCGCGTACGGTTGAAGCGGTATTGAATAGCTCATTTCATGACAGGTGGATTGGTCGTCGAAGCACCATACCATGGCCCGCACGTTCACCGGATCTGACGTCCCCAGATTTCTTTCTGTGGGGAAAGTTGAAGGATATTTGCTATCGTGATCCATCGACAACGCCTGACAACTTGCGTCAGCGCATTGTCATTGTCAATGCATGTGCGAACATTACGGAAGGCGAACTACTCGCTGTTGAGAAGAATGTCGTTACACGTATTGCCAAATGCATTGAGGTTGACGGACATCATTTTGAGCATTTATTGCATTAATGTAGTATTTACAGGTAATCACGCTGTAACAGCATGCGTTCTCAGAAATGACAAGTTCACAAAAGTACATGTATCAAATTGGAACAACCGAAATAAAATGTTCAAACGTACCTAAGTTCTGTATTTTAATTTAAAAAACCTACCTGTAACCAACTGTCGTCTAAAATTGTGAGCCATATGTCTGTGACTATTACAGCGCCATCTATCACAAAGCGAGAAAAGCGGTCCAATTAAAAAATTCGTATATCTTTACGTACTACCCGAATATGTAATAAAACTAGGGGCTTCTATTTGAAAAAAACGCTGTTGATTTTCGCTTGACCTATGGCAGCGCCATCTAGCGGGCCAACCATAGCGCCATCTGGTTTCCCCCTTCAAGGTAGACAAGTTTAGTTGTTTGTAGTTTTTTCGTTTCAAACTTATTTCGTGAGATATTTGGCCCGGTCACGATCAATGGACCACCCTGTATTCTTCCTGGGCGGGAATATGTGTAACGTATAAGTGCAGTTGGTGAAACATGGGCGACCACATATGAAGCTTTGGATGTGGCCGTCATTCGTGCTCGGATCGCCGAAGCGGTTAAGGCGAGTGCTTGCGTGAAGCGGGAAATCCGGGTTCGAGTTGAGGTTCAAATGGTTTTGAGCACTATGGGACTTAACATCTGAGGTCATCAGTGCCCTAGACTTTGAACTACTTAAATCTAACTAACCTACATTTCTCCGGACTCCAAATTGAGCATCCCCGTGGTCGACCTCTACCACTTTTTCCGTTCTTCTGAAAGAGTTTTTGGATATAAATCTAAAAATAAAAATAAACAACTTAAAATGCGATTACGACTGTACTGAAGTAAGTTATAGTATTATAAAGGTAGCTGTTTTCCTGGAACAATGTTCCACAAAATTCTTGCCAGTGAATTGAAGTCCGCCACAACATTAATACACCGAGACATTTATATGAGCTGTGACACATTGCTATTGTAGTCATAGTATGCGATTCTTCTCCGTTTTGTGAAGTGCACGAAGTCACTTTTCTGTACATTTAACGCAAGTTGATTCTCTTAACACCATTCTGAAATGTGAAGTCCAGACTGGACGTTTGTGCAGCTTTTTTCCAGACAGAAGCTCAGTATCGCTGATATCTTAGTAGGGAACAAAAGGGGAAAATGGGAACAGTACCGCTCATATTGAGCTATATGAAAGTCGTTCTTCCCAAGTACCACATGCCAATGGAACATGAGTTAGGGAATGTGGTGTCACCGCCAGACACCACACTTGCTAGGTGGTAGCTTAAATCGGCCGCGGTCCATTAGTACATGTCGGACCCGCGTGTCGCCACTGTCAGGATCGCAGACCGAGCGCCACCACAAGGCAGGTCTCGAGAGACGTACTAGCACTCGCCCCAGTTGTACGACGACTTTGCTAGCGACTACACTGACGAAGCCTTTCTCTCATTTGCCGAGAGACAGTTAGAATAGCCTTCAGCTAAGTCCATGGCTACGACCTAGCAAGGCGCCATTTGTACCATTGCATGTATCTCAAGATAGTCTGACTTGTATCATCAAGAATGCTGTATACCAAAGGACGATATAAAAGTTAAGTGTTCTAGTAGCTACGTTCTTTTCTTTATCACATTCATTACGAATCCTGTTCCAGACTTCGCGCCAGTCGGCGTGTGTGTACGTGTGCCCTCTCGGCTACCCGTCTCTGTGGACTGGCTGCCTTGTCAGTCCACTACAGGGAATTTATAGTGGCACCGTGACTTGCTGAGTACACAGGATACTGTACTTACCATTTTATACACTATGTACATCACCATCTGCACTATTACTCGTAGATGATGTTCGATCTCTAAACAGATTTCCATCGTCGAAAATCGAAGCAGCTACATTCACAGCGGTCAGCACATTACGTCTACGAGGTTATGGAAAGCAGCAGGCGTTAACGACAGGGTAAAAGAAGGTTTCCGATTCTCTAGCGATAGAATTTAGCACAGTATTCACCAGGCCAAGCTTCATCTTTCATTTCGTCAGAAGTCGGACGCATAGCAAATATGATGCAGGAGGAGTTTGTTTGCCATGGTGTCACAACGTATTCCGAGGAAGATATTTGTAAGTGACATGGACGAACTTGGTGAGTGTTAACAGAACAAAGGGAACTGCTGGACAGTGAAGCCTTCTTAAAGCGAATAAAGCACCAGACTCTAGAGTGCTGGTTCCCAACCTGGGGGGTTATTGCCCGCTGAATGGTAGAATGAAATTTTCTATGAGTTAAAAACAAAAGCATTCGACAATGTTACGGTTACGAAACTAATTTTTTAAAAAGGTGATTATTATTATTTCTTAAGACTGTAATACTGGTTACTAAGTTACCAGTCATTATCTTTTTTTTTTCATACACGAACATTAGCCCGTGACACAAGTTGCCTGAAATTAAAGCTTATGAAATGAACGTATGAACATCTGGTACACACGTAGTCCACTTTTTACACACAAAATTTTAATTTGTGCCTATCATCTACGACAGTACATTTGAGACCTATACATCACATATGCCTTAATTTCTCATCAAAATACCTTCTCTGAGTTGCAGATAGTTCCTGCAATGGACCACAAATTGCTTCATTATTCATAATTGACGGCACGCCGCATCAGTAACTACGTAATGCTTACCGAATTTCAGCCGGGCCTTCACAGTGTTGTTACTATCATTAGTTGTAGTTGTCAGACATAAAGCTTTGGCAGCCTAATGTCTTCCAGTTTGTACCAGTTCAGAAGTAAGAAGTCCAGCAACGAAGTAATTTACAAAAGTAAGTGCAGCGCACGTATTTTAATTCGGCTGCTTTTAAGTGGTGGTGTAGAGTGTGGGTGAAGCAAGGGTCGCTAGGAGAGGAGTGGTGCAGAGGAAGCATATTTTGTAAGAAGCGTCTATCCTTAGAATAGTGGATAATTAGCTTTCTTTTCTGAAGACGAATTATAGGTAGCACTCGCGGTCCACTGCTTAGTGTGTCATCATTCTATACAAAAACGTTGTTAGAAACAAGCAGAATCATTAGTTCATGATATAATGAAACGCCTACAGTAACTATCTTTTGTCATTCTAAAAATAAAAATGTTTAAACAGTCTTTTTTTAATTTTAAATTTAGTTAGGCACTGATGATGATGATGATGATGATGATGATGATGATGATGACGATGACGTTAGTGGCGGGAAATACTAGGTAATATCTGATTGCTCTCAGAGGTAATGGCCTCAGAGAGGTTGGGAAACGCTACCCCAGCGGGATCCTAGTTAGATTTTACATATAATGCGCCACGGGGTTACCTCCTTTGCTTTCTCGAATCGAGAATCTCTTGCGCATGTAACACACCCGTGTGAATGTTTACAAAAAAGGTAACAGATCGATGCACAGAATTACAGATCCATATCGCTGACGTTCGTCTGCTCCAAGATCCTAGAACATATTCTAAACTCAAACGTTTCTAACTACTTGGGGGAAAACAAGTTTTTCGCAAGGAATCAGAAAGGATTAAAAAAAAAGTGTCTTGGCATTCATAACGTCCTTTACTGATACATGACAGTAAACAACAGATGTAGGTTAACAAGCAGGTTCCAGCTTCCTAGATTTCAGATAGGCTTTCCGACACTGGACCACATCGCTAACTACTAACCAAGTAATGATATTTCAGTAAGAAAACACATTACATTAAACCGAACGGCGAAACTAACATCTGGGGCGCCAAATGATAGCGTAACAAGACCTCTAACATTTTCGTACATAAATGATTTATCAGTTAGGACCACAGGCACTGTAAGGTTTTCCGCTGAAAATGCTATCGCGTACACAGCACGGAAGTATTATCGTTGAATGATTACAGGGAATTGCAATACGGCTGATAATATTTTCTCTTGATGAAATTAATGGCAACTCTCTCTAAATGTGGCGCTACAGTCTGGAACCGCGCGACCGCTACGGTCGCAGGTTCGAATCCTGCCTCGGGCATGGACGTGTGTGATGTCCTTAGGTTAGTTAGGTGTAAGTAGTTCTAAGTTCTAGGGGACTGATGACCTTAGAAGTTAAGTCCCATTGTGCTCAGAGCCATTTGAACCATTTCTTTAAATGTGGATAAATCTGAAATAATTCAAACACCTAAGAAAATGAACCCAAGAGTATGTAACTATTAAATTAGTAGCGAACATGTTAAGCTCGTCCAGTCGTACAAGCATTTAGAGGAAATACTAAGAAGCAGTGATAATTGTTACTTAAAATCTGTAGTACAGAAATCGATAAGAATTTAGATTTGTCGGGAGAGTTCTGCGAAGGATAACTCATTAAAAAACGCTAGTACAACGAATTTTGAAATATTGTGTTTTTGGATCCAATTTTAATCTAAGAAAACAGCGGGAAGAACCCTCTCATGTGATCTAACTTGCTGAAATTTTTTCGTCTTTGCTCTTCAGGCAGTTTCCACTGGAACGACTGGGCCTTGGTTTCGTCGTCATACCCTTATACCCGCCCATGTTTCGTCACCTTTTATAACCTTCTTTAGAAGTTCTGAATCGTTGTCACCTTCATTCAGCAGTTCCTTAGCAATATCTGTGCGAAATCGTTTTGGTCGAAATTCAACAATTTCGGAACAAACTTGGCTGCTACACGTTTAATGCACAAAACATGCCAAAAAAAGAGATGCTTTTTAGAGCCAAAGGATAAGCCGACATCATCAGCAAACTCTTTGATAGTGATTCAGCTATTTTCCAGAACCATTTTCTGTACTCATTCCACATTGTCGTTAGTAATTGATGTGCTACGGTGCCAGGGCGGTCGTTGTCTTCAACGTATTCTCGACCTATTTGAAACGTATATACCACACGTAAATTCTTGTCTTACTCGTAATAGATTCGCCATAAATCACAGTCAACATTTCGAATGTGGTGCTGCACTTTGTACTATTCCCTAAGCAAAATTTAATGCAAATTCTTTATTTCATCTTTATCGAAGGTAAAAATTCGCCAAGCACTCTAGTACATGCATAACGTTCGCCTCTGTCAACAATAAACTAAATATTCAAAACCACTGGAAATGCAAACATACATCAGTAACATATGTAGCAATAAGATAAAGAAATACTTGAAAATCATATTTTCGATCACACTTGATATGTAGTCCACTACCCAGCATAGAGTACTAGCGTATTTCTAGTCGTAATTCTCAACAATCCCACATGATTACTACCCGAGAGGACACATACCGGGTGATCAAAAGGTCAGTATAAATTTGAAAACTGAATAAATCACGGGATAATGTAGATAGAGAGGTACAAACTGACACACATGCTTGGGATGACATGGCGTTTTATTAGAACCAAAAAAATAGAAAAGTTCAAAACATGTCCGACAGATGGCGCTTCATCAGATCAGAATAGCAATAATTAGCATAACAAAGTAAGACAAAGCAAAGATGATGTTCTTCACATGTCCACTACCATTCCTCAACAATACCTGTAGTCGACGAATAATGTTGTGTAATAAGTACTGTAAAGCATGTCCGGAGTTATGGTGAGGCATTGGCGTCGGATGTTGTCTTTCAGCATCCCTAGAGATGTCGGTCGATCACGATACACTTGCGACTCCAGGTAACCCCAAAGCCAATAATCGCACGGACTGAGGTCTGGGGACCTGGGACGCCAAGCATGATGAGAGTGGCGGCTGAGCACACCATTATCACCAAAAGACGCGCGCAAGATATCTTTCACGCAATATGGGGTGGAGCGCCATCCTGCATAAACATCGCACGTTCCAGCAGGTGTTTATCAGCCAGGCTGGGGATGATGCGATTCTGTAACAAACACGATTGTCATGCGCGCTCACTGACGTTTTGCTCTCCAGCGCCATCTGTCAGACATTTTGTGAACTGTGTTTTTTTTCGGTTCTAATAAAACCCCATGTCATTACAAGCATGTGTTTCAATTTTTACCTCTCTATCTACATTATTACGTGGTTTATTAAGTTTCAAATTTATACTGACTTTTTGACCACCCGCTATATTGTTCGCTCGGTCGAGGAGGAAAGTTCAGCACTGTAGTCATGAAGTAGGCTTGTTTGCAAGTGTATCCATAGGGATTGTGCGATTTCTTCTAGAGGGTAGCATTCCACATTATCAGGGAATGTAACAAGTCCCGACCATCTGCTCCTCAAGAAATTATTATTTTTTTTTTTTTCTCTCTCTCTCAAACATCATGACTACTTTTGATATTGGGATGCTAGACATTACAACTGACAAATTGAGGAAAAGAAACGTGTTTCTCGTAGAAGAAAATTCGAGTTACTCGTGAGGTAGTTGCCTCAAATTATGCATCCAGCGACGTAACGTGCAAATCAAAGCCCGGGGCGCTCCGTTCCGGTATTTACGCAGACGGGGCTTTCTCCTGGGGTCGCGCCCGCTGTGCAGCAAACTTGCCGCCCGCTCACGGCGAACCCGTCGCCTCTCAATAGAAGGAATCTTGGTAACAGAGTTCCGTAACAAACTTGGGCACGGTGCCGCGGGCAATGTGGGCCGGGCCGGGCCCGGAATATCGCCCAGGGCGCCGTCGCGGCCAACTTCGACAGCCGGGCCCGACATCCTCCTTAATGTGCAACAACATTTGCGATGTAATTCCGTTTGAGCTTTGCCAGCCCCCTGTTCTCTTGCTGAGATAGCTATTTAGCCGGCCCGGCCTTAATTTGTTGTTCGTGGAAGTCTACGTTCTGCAAGCAGTCGCGAGCGAAGTTTACCTCTCTTGTAATTTTAGGTTCGGAACTCTACACAGTGTACGTTCGGAGAAGAGGACTATATGCTACACTCTGTGAATTCAGGTAGCGGGTGCAGCTCGCCATCACTATCTAATATCTGTAATTACCAACAGGAAAAAGATAAAAAATAACCAGATAGGTGGGGGTAAGACTCGCCCACCGAGTGTTCCGTACAGACTTAATTATATAGTCCATCCATCCCGGGAATCTAGAATTTCGACGATTTTCTGCCTGTTTTCAATATCGATAACGATAAGATATCAAAATATGAGACATTAATAGCGGGTATCTTGATATTTTTGACGTAGAAGCTTAAAATTTGTACACCACCAAAGCAACAACAGACTTAAGCATGTAACATAAATTTCAGCTTGATAGGTGCACCCGTTACTAAGCAAAAATAAAGGTCTTAACAGGCAGACAGACAGATAAAAAATGCCAATTTTATTCGTGTGATATAATTACAAATTAACAATTTTCAGATTTTTCCTTTACTTTTACAGCGAAACCTTACTTCTTGACCAATTTCATGATTTTAGGTCAAAGGGAAGTAGCCTACTGGTTCTGATGTTTGTATCAAAGTATCTCATCTACAGGACCGTCTCTTTTTGACTAAGCCGCGCGATCTGAGGCGGCTTGCCACGGTCCATGCGGCTCCCCACGTCGGAGGTTAGGTCCTCCCTCGGGCATGGGTGTGCATGTTGTCCATATCGTAAGTTAGATTAAGTAGTGTGTAGGCTTAGGGACCGATGACCCCAGCAGTTTCGTCCCATAAGACTTTACCACAAATTAAATTTTGACTGCACTGAATTACCCAGTAAAGCGACCATAGAACTTAGTACGTTACCTAAATTTCAATTTGATGCCACCACCCGTTCCTAAGAAAAAGTGTTTTTGTGGTATATCGAGAAGTTGTAACAAAGGAAAATTGTACTGAAATACAGGAGGATCTGCAGCGAATTGGCGCATGGTGCAGGGAATGGCAATTGAATCTCAATGTAGACAAGTGTAATGTGCTGCGAATACATAGAAAGAAAGATCCCTTATCATTTAGCTACAATATAGCAGGTCAGCAACTGGAAGCAGTTAATTCCATAAATTATCTAGGTGTACGCATTACGAGTGATTTAAAATGGAATGATCATATAAAGTTGATCGTCGGTAAAGCAGATGCCAGACTGAGATTCATTGGAAGAATCCTAAGGGAATGCAATCCGAAAACAAAGGAAGTAGGTTACAGTACGCTTGTTCGCCCACTGTTTGAATACTGCTCAGCGGTGTGGGATCCGTACCATATAGGGTTGATATTAGAGATAGAGAAGATCCAACGGAGAGCAGCGCGCTTCGTTACAGGATCATTTAGTAATCGCGAAAGCGTTACGGAGATGATAGATAAACTCCAGTAGAAGACTCTGCAGGAGAGACGCTCAGTAGCTCGGTACGGGCTATTGTTGAAGTTGCGAGAACATACCTTCACCGAGGAGTCAAGCGGTATATTGCTCCCTCCTACGTATATCTCGCGAAGAGACCATGATGATAAAATCAGAGAGATTAGAGCCCACACAGAGGCATACCGACAATCCTTCGTTCCACGAACAATAAGAGACTGGAATAGAAGGGAGAACCGATAGAGGTACTCAAGGTACCCTCCGCCACACGCCGTCAGGTGGCTTGCGGAGAATGGATGTAGATGTAGACAGACAGACATCGGACATAAAGTCATCCTGAAAGGTTCCGTTTTTGTTGTTTGAGATACGTGACCCTAAAAAGTATGCTGCCACCAGTCGAAACATTCCGGCGACGATCTACTAATTCCAGGAATTAGTTTCGCTACTCATAAGTAGTGTTATTAGAAAGAATGCTCCCACGTGCTGAGTTGGTTCGTTGGTTGATTTGGCGGATGCAACCAAACAGCGAGGTAATCGATTCCATAGGATTAGGGAAGGGTGTGTAAGGAAGGTGGTCGTGGCCTTTCAAAAGAACCATCCCGGCATTTAGCTGAAGCGATTTACGGAAATCGTTAATCAGAATGGTCGGACGGGGATTGAAACCGTCGTCCTCCCCAATGCGAGTCCAGTGTACCAACCACTGCGCCACCTCGCTCGGTCACGTGCTGAGTCTGTGCTCTGGATATCATAATTCAGGATGTAATGTGACTGTGGAGCGGAAATCCATACTGTACTACATCTTAGGCCCATATCTGTCGAGGCTACTCTAAGTACTAGCAGAAAATAGCAGCGATAGTGGAGTGTCCTAATAGAGAGTGATTCAAGATGATTCATCCGCTTATACACCTTGATGTCAGCTGTAAGCTGACATTTTTGGTCGTTGCCGGGGAGATTTAATTTAAATAGATAGCTCGCTCGCTCATTCAGTACCCAATATGCATCGAATACAAATGCCGGTAACACAGCAATGATTTACGTTTTGCATTCTCCGTTTCAACAGATCAAATTCAGCTACGACTGAGTGGCGTATTGTTTCGTCGAGAGCATGCCACAGGACTTCCTAAAGCGAAGAGGCGTACGGATCCCCCATTGCAGCACTGACTTCGTAAGTCTCCTGAACTCACGTTATACGTCTTTGTGTCCACACTTCCAACATCTCTGGGTGAACTCCGCCGCAGCATAACAACAGCAGTGGGATGCAGTAACTCAAGACGTATATGCAAAAGTGTGAGAGGAATTTGACTGTCGACTGTATGTTTGTCGTACTAAGCACACTAAACTTTTATGAAAAGTAAATGTAAACTTCTTGATCCTCAACCTCACTGTAAAAAGTCTGTTTCTGCATACGCATAAAATATATACCCTTATTAAATCGGCTTGTCTACATAAACATCAATACTCAGCAAGCGAGTTAACAGAATGTGGCGGAGAGTACGTCTCGTACCACTAACTGAACCGTGTGTTCCCGTTCCATTCTAATTTCTCGAATTTTCTCGTCGTTGTCATGCTATGTGGGAGGAAATAATATGCTGTCAGAAGCTTTTCAAGTCATTTCTTTGGTTGATGAATTACATTTCCTTAGGATTCCTTCTCTCAATGTCACTCTAGCATCTGCTTTTCCTATTATTTATTTTATGTAGTCATTCCACTTCGGATAGATTGACATAAATATTTTACGGTATTTACTATTTTTAGCAATTTCGCATAAACATTGTAGATGTACAGTAGAGAATTTCCTTTCCTATGGACACTGATCAGCCATACCATTATGTCCACCTTTGGCACAGATAACAGTGGTTACGCGTCGTTGCAAGGAAAGAATGAGGCCTTGGTAGGTCGCTCGAGGGAGCTGACACCACATCTGCACAAACAAGTCACCTAATTCCCATAGATTCCGGGAGGGGTTAATGAGATCTGACGCCACGTTCAATCAAATCCCAGACGTGTTCGATCAGGTTCGGATCTGGCGAGTTTGAGGGGCCAGCTCATCAATTGGAAATCGCCACTATTTTCCTCGAATCACTCCATCATACTCCTGGCCTTGTGACATGGTGCATTATCTTGCTGAAAAACGATGTTGCCGTCGGGAAACGTGATCGTCATGAAGGTGTGTACGTGGTATACGACCAGTGTACGATACTCCCTGGTGGTCATGGTGCCTTACAAGAGCTCCTGGATCCATGGATACCCATGTGAAGGTTCCCCAGAGCATATTTGAGCCACCACCAATTTGTCTCAGTCCCATAGTACTGGTGTCAAGTAGCTCTTCCCATGGTAAACGATAGATTTACGCCCTCCCATCGGCAGGAAGAAGTTATCGGGATTCATCAGACCATGAAATGCTCTGTCACTGCGCCAACGTCCAGTGCTGATGGTATTCATTTCAGTTGTAGTTGCCGATGTCGTGGTGTTAACATTGGCTCATACATGCGTCATCGGCTGCGGAGGTCCATCGTTAGGAGTGTTCGGTGCAATGTGTTTTAAGTCACACTTACACCATGCCAAGTGCAAAACTCTGATGTCAGTTCAGGTATAGTTCGCCGCCTGTCCCGTTCTATCAGTGTTGTCATCTTATGACATTTGCGAAGAGGAGTGGCTGCCCAACCACCGACGTCTGGACGTGGTTTCACCAGACACTCCTCAAACAACCGCCAAGTCGTGCAGTTTCCGAGCTGCTCGTGCTGAGCCTCTGGGCCATCACAACCTGCCCTCGGTCAAACTCCGACAGGTCGCGCGGCTCCCCTTTCTACATACGGACAGCGCGCTCGCTGACGCTACATGCACCGTGCGTGTGTCTGACTAGCACTCATTCCTCGCAGGTGACGCTGCTATCGCCTGGACGGGTTTATACCGACAGCAGACCGGTGGTCATAATGCTCTGTTGGCAGTGTACGTGAAACATGTTACATTTACTTACGTTCAACATTAACTGCCAATCCTTGCACCATCCATCTGCAGTCCTTCTGCAAATCATTCTTTTTTCTGACGTTGCTACCTTCTTATAGAAAACCGCATCATATGTTAACTGCTTCAGGGAGCTGCCCCATGCATTCTACTACATCACTCTGGCACGTTGTACACAATAATGATCCTATCACTAATTCTCTTGATACTTGCGAAATTACACATGTCGTTTTTGTTCCGTTAAGAGTGACGTGCTGAGTACTGTCTGCAAGGTAGTCTTGAATCTAGTCGCCACTCTGGTCCAATACTCGCTAAGCTCGTATGTTTTTTTCACTAAGCAGCAGTGCTGGACAGTGTAAAAAAAAGCTTCCTAAAGTCGAGATGACAAAACGTTTGTAGCCCTAAGCATAATTAAAAATTGTTCCAACGATTCTATCTTCGTCCACCTAGAAATATGGTCCTGGAAAAACAGCAGAATTTCTTTTAAAATATGATATACTTAAACGTAACTAACGACAATAACGGAAACAGGAGAGAAATGGCGGAGAATCTGATATTATACGTAAACCATGAATTTGACCCAACAAAGTACGTTCTCTCTATTTCAAATCTTTTTTATTTGGTCTTTTAAGTACGATATCTATTCGGAGACCACCACAATGCGCATAAGGTACTGCCAGTTACGCTGACAAAGGGTTTGAAAAGAGTGATCTTTCCACTGTGTTTATAAAACGGAGTTGTTATGCCACCATCAGCGATCCCATTGTTCCGGTATGGCGCATCAACGAAAAGGAGGTCGTGTCTCTCAGTGAGCGAAGTCCCTCAATAATCTTTCTGTTGGGAACACTATATGGTTGGCCATGATGAGTCCTGTGGCTATTACGCGCATTATTTTTGAGTCGGCACATAACAAAGTTACTGGCCTGTAATCAGTTACGCTTCTTGGTTTCGAAGTTTTGGGTGCCAGGTCTATAACTCTAGATTCAAATTCTGAATATATTTGATCCACTCTTTGTTTCTCTTTCAAAACCTCCGTGAATTCCGCTCTGACAAGTGACCAGAATACTTTGTAAAATTTATACCGTATGCCGTCAATGCTAGGTCTCCTATTTCATGGTAACTGCTTTATAAGGTCTGCAGTTTCTTCTTCTGATATGGGCTCTATCAACGGAATGACATTTTCGTTGGTGAGGGAAGTCGCGCAGTGTTGTAGCAAAACTTGCGATCTTGGTACGATCTGATGGTTGTACTTCGAACAGTCTCCGGAAATGGTCCATAATAACTTCCATATTAAAAGCGTCATTCGCGGCGAAAGACGTTAGACTTCCGATAAATCTCTGTTTGCACCGATTCCGTTCTCGACTGAAGAGGTAGGAGCTCCATTTTTCGTGTAGAATGTATCCCTTGTATTTGAGAGTGGTTATTTTGCCTTCGATTTCTTTTTTTCTGTAGTTCAGGACCTAGTTTGAATTTCTTCAATTCGCGAGTAGGTTCAAAATGGTTCAAATGGTTCTGAGCACTATGGGACTTAACATCTGTGGTCATCAGTCCCCTAGAACTTAGAACTACTTAAACCTAACTAACCTAAGGACATCACACACATCCATGCCCGAGGCAGGATTCGAACCTGCGACCGTAGCAGTCGCGCGGTTCCGGACTGCGCGCCTCGAACCGCTAGACCACCGCGGCCGGCTCGCGAGTGAGTCTTCTGCGTTATCCACTTTTCTTGGAGCTCTCGAACGCTCACCTAATAGATTAGATGTTTTTCCTTCTAGTGTCACGCTACTGTTCTGAACAGTTTACGAATTCCATCTTTCACCAGTTTATTCCACTATTCAAAAAAGCTACTAAAGAAACGCCTCCGGCCATCTGAGCACGCCTCCTTCATCGACCCAAACTTCCATTGTTCTAGGGTCTACGTCCCACAGTTCTCGCATACAAATCACGAGGCTCCTCAAGGGGAGAGACATCGTTTTTCTCGTCAAATTGCCTTGCTTTGGCATGCAGTATAGTAGGGAAGTGTCCGTATTTTACAGTGCGCGTACAGTTCGATCTGATGTTCCTTCGGACACACTTGCAAGGAGTAATGCATCGAACTATACGGACACTGCCATACTTTATATCAGGCAAGAGCGAGGCCATCTAACGAGCAAAATAATGTCTCTCTCTGTGCAGCAGTCAGAAGATAGGTGAGCGAGCACTATGAGATGTAGAGACTAAGACATTGGAAGTTGGGCCGCGGCATGTACTGGGAAAGCCGAAGCAGTTGAGGCGACCGCTAACGCAAAACGGAAAATGCGGGCTCGAATCGCGCTTCGAAACATTTTTTATGTTACCAGAAAATCGTATAGCAGTTGTTCTTGTTGTGGTCTTCAGTCCTGAGACTGGTTTGACGCAGCTCTCCATGCTACTGTATCCTGTGCAAGCTTCTTCATCTCCCAGTACCTACTGCAACCTACATCCTTCTGAATCTGCTTAGTGTATTCATCTCTTGGTCTCCCTCTACGATTTTTACCCTCCACGCTGCCCTCCAATGCTAAATTTGTGATCCCTTGATGCCTCAAAACATGTCCTACCAACCGATCCCTTCTTCTAGTCAAGTTGTGCCACAAACTTCTCTTCTCCCCAATCCTATTCAATACCTCCTCATTAGTTACGTGATCTACCCACCTTATCTTCAGCATTCTTCTGTAGCACCACATTTCGAAAGCTTCTATTCTCTTCTTGTCCAAACTGGTTATCGTCCATTTTTCACTTCCATACATGGCTACACTCCATACAAATACTTTCAGAAACGACTTCCTGACACTTAAATCTATACTCGATGTTTTACAAATTTCTCTTCTTCAGAAACGATTTCCTTGACATTGCCAGTCTACATTTTATATCCTCTCTACTTCGACCATCATCAGTTATTTTGCTCCCTAAATAGCAAAACTCCTTTACTACTTTAAGTGTCTCATTTCCTAATCTAATCCCCTCAGCATCACCCGATTGAATTTGACTACATTCCATTATCCTCGTTTTGCTTTTGTTGATGTTCATCTTATATCCTCCTTTCAAGACACTGTCCATTCCGTTCAACTGCTCTTCCAAGTCTTTTGCTGTCTCTGACAGAATTACAGTGTCATCGGCGAACCTCAAAGTTTTTACTTCTTCTCCATGAATTTTAATACCTAATCCGAATTTTTCTTTTGTTTCCTTTACTGTTTGCTCAATATACAGATTGAATAACATCGGGGAGAGGCTACAACCCTGTCTCACTCCTTTCCCAACCACTGCTTCCCTTTCATGCACTCGACTCTTATAACTGCCATCTGGTTTTTGTACAAATTGTAAATAGCCTTTCGCTCCCTTTATTTTACCCCTGCCACCTTCAGAATTTGAAAGAGAGTATTCCAGTTAACGTTGTCAAAAGCTTTCTCTAAGTCTACAAATGCTAGAAACGTAGGTTTGCCTTTTCTTAATCTTTCTTCTAAGATAAGTCGTAAGGTTAGTATTGCCTCACGTGTTCCAACATTTCTACGGAATCCAAACTGTTCTTCCCCGAGGTCCGCTTCTACCAGTTTTTCCACTCGTCTGTAAAGAATTCGCGTTAGTATTTTGCAGCTGTGACTTATTAAACTGATATTTCGGTAATTTTCACATCTGTCAACACCTGCTTTCTTTGGGATTGGAATTATTATATTCTTCTTGAAGTCTGTGGGTATTTCGCCTGTCTCATACATCTTGCTCACCAGATGGTAGAGTTTTGTCATGACTGGCTCTCCCAAGGCCATCAGTAGTTCTAATGGAATGTTGTCTACTCCCGGGGCCTTGTTTCGACTCAGGTCTTTCAGTGCTCTGTCAAACTCTTCACGCAGTATCTTATCTCCCATTTCATCTTCATCTACATCCTCTTCCATTTCCATAATATTGTCCTCAACTACATCGCCCTTGTATAAACCATCTACATACTCCTTCCACCTTTCTGCCTTCCCTTCTTTGCTTAGAACTGGGTTGCCATCTGAGCTCTTGATATTCATACAAGTGGTTCTCTTCTCTCCAAAGGTCTCTTTAATTTTCCTGTAGGCGGTATCTATCTTACCCCTAGTGAGACAAGCCTCTACATCCTTACATTTGTCCTCTAGCCATCCCTGCTTAGCCATTTTGCACTTCCTGTCCATCTCATTTTTGAGACGTTTGTATTCCTTTTTACCTGCTTCATTTACTGCATTTTTATATTTTCTCCTTTCATCAATTAAATTCAATATTTCTTCTGTTACCCAAGGATTTCTATTAGCCCTCGTCTTTTTACCTACTTGATCCTCTGCTGCCTTCACTACTTCGTTCCTCAGAGCTACCCATTCTTCTTCTACTGTATTTCTTTCCCCCATTCCTGTCAATTGTTCCCTTATGCTCTCCCTGAAACTCTCTACAACCTCTGGTTCTTTTAGTTTATCCAGGTCCTATTTCCTTAAATTCCCACCTTTTTGCAGTTTCTTCAGTTTCAATCTGCAGTTCATAACCAATAGATTGTGGTCAGAATCCACATCTGCCCCTGGAAATGTCTTACAATTTAAAACCTGGTTCCTAAATCTCTGTCTTACCATTATATAATCTATCTGATACCTTTTAGTATCTCCAGGATTCTTCCAGATATACAACCTTCTTTTATGATTCTTGAACCAAGTGTTAGCTATGATTAAGTTATGCTCTGTGCAAAATTCTACAAGGCGGCTTCCTCTTTCATTTCTTCCCCCCAATCCATATTCACCTACTATGTTTCCTTCTCTCCCTTTTCCTACTGACGAATTCCAGTCACAAATGACTATTAAATTTTCGTCTCCCTTCACTACCTGAATAATTTCTTTTACCTCGTCATACATTTCATCAATTTCTTCATCATCTGCAGAGCTAGTTGGCATATAAACTTGTACTACTGTAGTAAGCATGGGCTTTGTGTCTATCTTGGCCACAATAATGCGTTCACTATGCTGTTTGTAGTAGCTAACCCGCACTCCTATTTTTTTTATTCATTATTAAACCTACTCCTGCATTACCCCTATTTGATTTTGTATTTATAATCCTGCAATCACCTGACAGTTACACAAAGTATTCGCAGTTAAGTGGCACGTTTTTCAGGCACTAAATTTCTAAGATGAAACTTTAGAAAAGGGATCACATAAGAAAGAGAAAACTACAAACAGTTTCCTTTTGTTCTGCAGATGGAAGATAGTACTGTTTTATTGAAAATGGTGACTTCATTACATCAAAGGAATTACTCGGGAGTATTGTTAACTGACGGAACGCGTTGAGGAAAATGGCTTAGTTGCTCATGTAAATGATGTCGAATCTTACAATGTTGATTATTTAACAAATTCATCTTCGTATTACAGTATATCAGCTTCTGCATGCATTCAATTCAGGGTAGCTGCAAAGAATTTGTCATGAAAATACAAAAACACCACACTTGCAATAATTAAGCCACTCAGTGTTTTGCTTTTGCCGGTATTTTGAAAAATGACTTTCATCTTATGATGGACGGATACTAACAATCGAGAAGCAAAGGCATATTGTGCTTTTCATATGAATATATGAATCCTCATAATTTTTGCTGCGAAATTAGTAAATTCACGCAAAATCATATAACGGAAATCGCCAGAGTGCGCAATTAAAATTCAAACTAACGTGTCTTATTATCAAATTGACGCGTCTTATTATTTGACGAGAACTCACACTACCAATTTATTGCTTTTTTCTTTTCGTTTTCGAAATATACGATTTATTTGTAGTTGACGAGAAGTGAACACTATCAAGAGAAAGGAACACAGTGTTTTGTTAACAATATCAACAAGTTTGTTTTGAAATATGACTATATGTAAAAGTAATAACTTGCATTTGAGAACTACTTTCTCGATAAATTATTATCTTCAAAGCGGTAAACTACCATAAGGTTTCAAGCCTTCCCGATACAAAGTCATCTGTATATTATCTGCAGAGCGTCAAGGAAAAATAAAAAGACTACATTCCATGAGACATACTTCCTTGTAAAACATGAAATACAACAACACAAATGAATGGGGAGAACTACGATGGTGAAGATGTAATAACCAAATTCCTGTAATACATCATCGTTTTTGAAGCCATGCACGACCTATTTAGAAAGCTGTAACAATGGCCTTAACGTAAGATTAAAGGCGAAGAGGGTGAAGCTTAATGAAGTTAAGACTGCACTCTGTAAGACCTCCATTAGTTCCGAGAGCCTTCCGCTCTCTCAAAAGTCCTGCTAATGTCAGCGCCTTATGATATCCTGCGAACATGTAAGTGATCCTCGGAAGCTAGTCTAGGAATAATCCTTGCTATTTATGATGACAACGCTGTTGTTACTGCGTAGTGCGTAGCCTCTATATTCATGCAATAACTTCCCTCCTCCCCGCCCTCCCTCCCTCTCTCTCTCTCTCTCTCTCTCTCTCTCTCTCTCTCTCTTTAGAAAACTAAACACTCGGCTCTTAACTGGCAGACTTACCGTTACACCACTGACACGGATGTTGTGACAGCATTCTTACCCCATTCTCTAAAATACAACTGAGCGTTCGAAAGAAGAAGAACCGAAACATAGAAATCCAAGTTCACTTATTAACAAAAAAATACAAACGTGAACATTACTTTGAAATAACTTCTCTCTTGATATCACATTGCGCTGTACCATAGAAACTGAATATTTTCTTGATTTAGTGAGCTAACGGGCACAAAAATTGTTATAAGTAAAATTTTATATTCGACTATTAACGACGATTATTTTATCACTCTTCACAAGCACTGCTATCACTGAAAAGCTGAACTCTTATTACGATGTTGGATTCTGTAAGTGTAGAGCCAATCACACATCGAGTAACTGTGGCAAAGGCAAGGTGAGTCCATCACTGCAACCCAGCTGAAAAAAATCAAGGTAATTTCGTCACTGCAATTCAGCTGAAGAAATCCTCATTTCCGTCTATCATTTTTACAGTACGGCAGGATTTCTTAAAAAACTTATCGGTACAGATAGCGTGCGCTGCTGGTTAACTAGCTTCACAACAAACTTCCTTAAGTTCACTATGTCTGGGATCCCTGCATTCCTAAAGAACAGATTATCTATTACCTCTTCTCCATGAAACACATGTGATTCTCCCCATGCAGCCAGTACATGTATTTCCGAACCCTCCAATGTTAATTATGCACCTACAGACAATATATATAGGATTTCGTTGATCGAGGAATCATCATGTGAATTGCTGCCTTGTTTTTCTTGTCGCACTACCAGTCTATCATGAGTATCAGTACAGCGCACGTGTAGGGCTTTCAGTTCAAATGGTGTCCGCTAGGAGCAGCTTCTTTGATAGGGGGACAAGATCTCATTACTGGAAATCTGTGATTTCATCCAAGTGAAAGTAATGGATCAGCCTTCTTGAATCAGTAACATCCCTTCTGTAATCGAATATACTCCGTTGTCTTGGAGACACCAGCGTAGTGGTGGAATGAGAGATGACATGAAGAGGGAGACGGATTTCGGATAGGAGGGTGTTTCCAAAAGTGTTAGCCAACAGGTGTTATTCTTTTCGTTGTTATAATCGTTAAACCAGCGCCAGTAGGTCCTTTCATTGTTCTTTTTATGGTTCCGTGCCTCAATCGGTAGGAGCAGGATCCACATCCATCTATCTGTCTGTCTGTCCGACTGTTACAAAACCCTTTTATCTCACGAACGGGTAGACGTATCGCGTTGAAATTTGTCACATACTGAGATCTACAGTCCCTTGCTGGTGTCGAAAACTGGAGCTTCAGTCAACGTAATCAAGGCACCATCATTTATGTAACATATTTTAATACTCTCAAAGTCACTCATCAAAACCTGTATGGTACATCCCGTTAGCGTAGAATCATGAAATTTGGCCAAAAGAATGGTTTGACACTACAGCCAAAGAAATAATACGAAAAAAATTTAAAAATGAATCCCACGACTTTTTTGTCATTTCTAATCTGCCTGTCCGTCTGTTAAGACCCCTTTTTCTTAGGAAGAGCTAGTCGTAGCAAAGTGAAATTTATGTCGGTGTAACAATGGGAATCTTGTCCATGCAGTCAAAAGACACGGGCGTTTGTTACGTTATTTCACACTCGCAAATTAACTCATAAAAACCTATAGGTTACTTCCCGTAGGCCTAGAATCATGAAATTTGGCAGGAAGGAAGGGTTCATAGTACACGGAAAGGAATAAATGCAAAAACTGCTTATCTGTAAACAAATCACAAGAAAAAATATTTTTTTGTCATTTTTTGTCCATCTGCATCTACATGGATACTCTGCAAATCACATTCATGTGCCTGGCAGCGGGTTCATCGAACCACCTTCACAATTCTCTATTATTCCAATCTCGTATAGCGCGCGGAAAGAATGAATTTTAATACTCTTCCCGTGCGAGCTCTGATTTCCCTTATTTTATCGTGGTGATCGTTCCTCCCTATGTAGGTCGGTGTAAGCAAAATATTTTCGCATTCGGAGGAGAAAGCTGGTGATTGGAATTTCGTGAGAAGATTCCGTCGCAACGAAAAACGCCTTTCTTTTAATGATTTCCAGCTTAAATCCTGTATCATTTCTGTGACACTCTCTCCCATATTTCTCGATAGTACAAAACTGCCTTTCTCTGAACTTTTTCGATGTACTCCGTCAGTCCTACCTGGTAAGGATCCCACACCGCGCAACAGTATTCTAATCGAGGACGGAAAAGCGTAGTGTAGGCAGTCTCCTTAGTAGGTCTGTGACATTTTGTAAGTGTCCTGCCAATGAAACGCAGTCTTAGGTTAGCCTTCCCTACAACATGTTCCGTGTGTTCTTTCCAATTTAAGTTGTTCGTAATTTTAATACCTAGGTATTTAGTTAAATTTACGGCTTTTAGATAAGACTGATTTATCGTGTAACCGAAGTTTAACGAGTTCCTTTTAGCACTCATGTGGATAACCTCACACTTTTCGTTATTTAGGGTCAACTGCCACTTTCAGATATCTTTTCTAAATCGTTTTGCAGTTTGTTTGGATCTTCTGATGACTTTATTAGTCGATAAACGACAGCGTCATCTGCAAACAACCGAAAACGGCTGCTCAGATTGTCTCCAAAATCGTTTACATAGATAAGGAACAGCAAAGGGCCTATAACACTACCTTGGGGAACGCCAGAAATCACTTCTGTTTTACTCGATGACTTTCCGTCAATCACTACGAACTGAGACCTCTCTGACAGGATATCACAAATCCAGTCACATAACTGAGACGATATACCATAAGCACGTAATTTCACTACCAGCAGCTTGTATGGTACAGTGTCAAAAGCCTTCCGGAAATCCAGAAATACGTAATCGATCTGAAATCCCTTGTAAATAACACTCAACACTTCATATGAATAAAGAGCTAGTTGTGTTTAACAGGAACGATGTTTTCTAAACCCATGTTGTCTGTGTGTCAATAGACCGTTTTCTTCGAGGTAATTCATAATGTTCGAACACAGTATATGTTTTAAAATCCTGCTGCATATCGGCGTTAATGATATGGACCTGTAATTTAAAGGATTACTCCTACTACCTTTCCTGAATATTGGTGTGACCTGTGCAACTTGCCAGTCTTTGGGTACGGATCTTTCGTCGAGCGGGCCGGCCGGTGTGGCCGTGCGGTTCTAAGCGCTTCAGTTTGGAACCGCGTGACCGCTACGGTCGCAGGTTCGAATCCTGCCTTGGGCATGGATGTGTGTGATGTCCTTAGGTTAGTTAGGTTTAAGTAGTCCTAAGTTCTAGGGGACTAATGACCTCAGAAGTTAAGTCCCATAGTGCTCAGAGCCATTTGAACCATTTTTTCGTCGAGCGAACGGTTGTATATGGTTGTTAAGTATGGAGATAATGCATAAGCATACTCCGAAGCGAACCTAATTGGTATACAGTCTGGGCCAGAAGAGTTGCTTTTATTAAGTGATTTAAGTTTCTTCACTACTCTGAGGATATTTACTTCTACGTTACTCGTGTTGGCAGCTGTTCTCGATTCGAATTCTGGAATATTTACTTCGTCTTCTTTTGTGAAGGCATTTCGGAAGGCTTTGTTTAATAACTCTGCTTTGGCAGCACTGTCTTCGATAGTATCTCCATTGCTATCCGTCGTCAAACGTGAAATTAAAACAATCGGTAGTTCTGCAATTAAGTCATTCCTTACCTGATGTTGGAGTTTTACTATTGCGACCCAGTCAGCCTGAATCCAAAACTGCTGATTATTATAATAGTGGTCGCATTCCTCCTGCGTGATTTTATGTAACATTCTTGAATTTCTTGGAACCCTTGGGACTGATATCTTGCCAGTATTAATAGTAATAGGCAAAAATGGTCAAGATTCACGATTCCCAGGATGGATTAACTATCTATAAACACAATTAAGTTTGTACGAAACCGACAGTATTTGCACCTGGCCAATATGTTTCACTGTAGATCCGGCTTTCCGTTTCTGTGGGCAGCACTTTACTACTAATGCGTTTTACTTTTGCCCAGAATTTTTGTAGCTGCCTCCGTTTTGTTTCCTTGACGTTTCAAGGGGGGCAGGCAATTCTGAATTCATGGTATTCGCCTGGATCTGACGTAATTACAAGTATCTTAGACATTGACAATTCGCAGCCTGTCTGACAACGTACCCTCCATTTTGTATCCATAACAACGTTCATTTATTTGCTGCGTTTCACCACTACCTCACTACCATCTATTCATAATGAATTATTTGATTCCTACATTCCTGTTATGTTGAACAGTGTTTTCACTGTTGATTGCTTTGTAGCGTCCTTTTTCCAGCTGGAACATAAGCTGGAACATGACTGACCATTTTACAATCTTTCTTTTCTTGGTATTCCCCGTCACAGGGGCTACGGATCACTTTTCATGTTTTGTAGAATTAGACAGTATGTTCATAGTCCTTCAGTCGTTGATGAGAATACTGAACATACCATTTACGTCCTATTAATTCCTTCCTTGCTTTTGGGTTGACCTGCAAATGATAATGCGCCGGTTTCCTTCCTGTTCGCCCTGTTTTATAACGAAATAAGGTATAGCTCATAAAATCGTGAACGTTTCTTTATCCCTTAGAGATTCTGCTCGTAAAACGTTTCAGTTACCTCTTCTAGTATTATGTCTTTTGTGGTATCGCATTTATTACGATTGGCCTTACGTTTCTTGGTGGTTTCCATTTTGAAACTTGATTTATCCTGATTTTATCTGCTTCCGATTCTCTTTCTAAAATTAATACATTGTTCTTTATTCGCGGGTTGTTCATTTTGAGTTTTTCGTTGGGTCTATTCCTTCTCTAAATAACTGAGTAATGTATCTCACCTCACTGTTCCTTTAAAACTGAGGCTGCCACTCGTGCATAAGACCACTTCTTTCGCGGTATTTTCCTCTCCAGCTCAAGATTTGTGGTTCCTTGCTGAACCCCTTGATTTGTTTTACTATGTCTTCGATTCGTCCCATAAAAGCCACCGAACCATGTTACTCGCTTACCTAACAATGCCTCTAGTCGATTATATAAAACCGAGTTTCATGGTGCAGTGATTCAGGCATTAGCCTCTCGTTCAGGAAGAGCGGGATTAAAATCCGAGTATGGCCATCCACAACACAGGTTTTACGTGGTTTCACTAAATCGATAACGGCGAATCTCAGAATGTTTACACCGATGACGACAGAGTCCATTTCTTTCCCTCTCTTTGCACTATTCGTGCTTGTGTTCGATCTCTGGCGATCTCCTTGCCGACGACATGTGAAAACCGAATGTTCTTACCACAGTTTTTGTCATCTGTCAACATGCCTCTTTATTAATTAACAAAATGCACAATGTACATCAATGCCAATACTCGACAAAGTGTAAAAAAGATATCTGAAAAAATATTTATCTGCCACGGCCTCGCGAAACGCAGGAACGTGAAATCCCCCGCTCCAAAATATTTGCCCTTACCGTTGTTGCTCATGTTCGGGGAACGAGCAGGGCCGGCCTGTCGTGCCTCCCGGAGGACGATATGTATTTACTCTAATGCAAATCCCCAGCGAGTGCCGGACAGTGAGATACACAGAAAGGTAAATAAAGAGAAAATAGAAAATGCTTTCAAGCTCCAATCGCGAGCCATGCTCACGCTTGAAGAACTACAGCTCAAATGTTTGCCGTTCGTGCACTGAAATCCACCATCAAGGACGAGCGCGACACCAATCTCGTGTGGACGTGCTTCCAAACAATACAGTAGAGGCTGTCGCGCGCACACACACACACACACACACACACACACACACACACACACACAGCGTGACGGCCATGGGATTCGTTACCGGATTTAGTCCGACGAAGGCTGACCGCTGAACGAAACATATCTGCACTTCATAACCATGATAACTTCTTAAACATGTAACTATAGCCAGTGAAATTTTTGAGTCACTTAGTGGCTGGTAGCATCAGCAATAACTATAATACAAACGCCGCTGACGAATCAGAGACTTAAGTTCCATTGGACATCGCCTAAGGAAGTAAACACCATCGTGAATATTATCTGACGTCGGTCGTCTTTAATTGCCACTGCTGATGGACATGGAAAAAAAAATTAAGTGAATTTAGGAAAAGCGAAGCAAGCTTCGCACTGTAGCTATAATGCTGTATATTTGTAGAGTGGAAATGAATAACGAGCTAAATGGCTAAAAGCCGATTTCAAGTTAATTAATGTTATTTGTTGTGACAAAATTATATAAAACACATGAACAATATTTTTTATTTATTGTCACTCAATTATTGCAAAATGTCTTTAAGTCCCTTCGTTTTATCAATTAAAATAAATATTTTATTCTGAAAAACGCAGAACATACTAAACGCCTTACAGTCTATGGAAAAAACGAGGTATGTGCCAATGAAAGAAATCTCAAGGAATTATTCAGTTTGGTAATAATAACATTTTCCAAATAAAGGTATCTGTGGCTTCTAGCCACGTCAAGTGGCTTAAAATCCACGAGCTTTCGGCCGAGTACTCCTTGGCCATTCTCAAGTGGTGGCGGTCTTCTGGTTGCTGCTGCCGTCCTTATATAGCCGAGCTGCCTTCCGTGACGTCACTGGTACCCGCCCCGACACCATATATGGTAATGTTTGCGTGTTGCGGCCGCCGCAACCTTCTGATAGCCGGATTCGGCGCTGTGCTTAGCTGCTGACCACCGCCTTTATTGAGCGTGTTGTCACAATTTTTTTTTCTATCGCTTCTTTTATTATGCTATCCCAAAAACTGTTAGTCCGTGTGAATATAGATGTCTCGTCGAATGCAATACGATGACTGTTCTCTAATTCATGCTCTGCTACCGCTGATTTCTCTGGGTACCGTGGTCGAGAACGTCTCTCGTGTTCTACACAGCACTGTTCAATGGTACGCACCGTCTACCCGATACAGATCCGTCCACACCCACATGATATTTTATATACTCCTGGCGTTCTGAGGCTTACGTCGTCTTTCACTGGCCTCAAGAGTTGTCGAATTTTTGGCTGGGGCCCTGAAGACCGAATCGACTTTATGCCTCTTTAGGAGCCGGCTTACCTTTCCTGTTATTGAGCCACAGAATGGCAAGAACGCAGACTTCCTCGAGTCCTCCTTGGAGTCTTTCCTACGTATTTTCGGAAGGATTTTACTTTACTTTACTTTACTTTACATGTGGCAAGGGCCTTATCGACCATACGCCTGCTCTATGAGCCTCTTCCACTTCTGCCTGTCCAATGCGCTGTTTGTCCAGTTGCTGCTGCTGTTCATCCTCATTGTGTCCTCGCGAATGTTATCCCGCCATCTGATTCTGGGTCTCCCTCTTCTCGTTCCTTCTATTGTTCTACTGAATGCCATTCTAGGTAGTCTAGTCTCTGTCATTCTTGCGATATGGCCTGCGCAATTCAACCATCTCCTCTTGAGCACTTCGACGATGTTACGGTGTATGTACAGCCCTCTTAATTCTTCATTTCTTCTTATTCTCCATTCCATGTTATTTTCGTCGTATACAGGTCCGAAAATTTTCCTTAGTACTTTTCTTTCGAATATTAACAGTTTTTCTTCATCTTTCTTTCTAAATATTAATGTTTCACATCCATATAACATCACAGGTATATGGTCGATTGATATAGGCGGATTTTGAAGTTACTGCTAAGTGATCTTTTTCTTAGAATTTTGATGAAACTAAAAAGTATCTTGTTTGCTGTTGATAAACGGGCATGTATTTCTATATCTGTTCTGCTCTGGCGGTGGTTGTAGCCGATTTCCTAGAATGCTTTCCATAAGCGGCTCAGTTCCTTCGGCAAATTTTCAGAATCTGAGATGGTTTCGACTCGATGCATTAAGGTCCTCAGAACAGAGCTTTTCTGCGACGGATGGTGAGGAGACAGATGAAGTGTGTCCCGCAACATAGAGCAGGGGGGCTCTATAGGCGTAGGGAAGCCAACCCTTCTAGAGGAGTGAACCCTAAAATAACCCAGGTCCTCCAAGATGGGGGTTGGGCATGAGGCTAACAACCTCACCCCGGAAAAAAGAGCTTGTTAAGAAACCAAAGGACAAAGAAAGCCAGATGAAAGTAACGGGTAAACGGCCTTGGCAATGGAAACGGCACACGAACTGGTATTAAGTGACGTGGAATGCGAGAACACTGAACAAGCCTGTAGGACTACAGGGCATGAAAAAGGAAATTAAGAAATATAATGTGACGATGGTGGTAGTGAAATGGAAAGGGAGTGGAATATTAGCATCTGGGACACATACACTGTTTTACAGCTGTGGAAGCAGAGGATATGGAGGCACAGGTTTTCTGATTGATAATTCTCAAAAGGCTGCCACACTGAACTTTAAGCCTGTTAGCGAAAGAACCTGCGTATTACGAATGAAAGCCCGTTTCTTCAATATATCCTTCAAATGTACATATGCACCAACAGAAGATGCGGAATCGGTGGAAAAAGATGTGTTCTATGAGCAACTGGAGCAGGAAACAGCAAGGGTGGCAAAGCATGATGTTAAGGTGGTTATGGGGGACTTCAGTGCTCAAGTAAGAAAAGAAATCGCATACAGGAAAAGAGCTGGTAAGGAGAGTCTGCATGAAGTTTCTAATGATAATGGTATCAGACTAATTGATTTGGCCATGAGCAGTAACGTGATTATTAAAAGCACATGGATGCAAAGGAAGGCTATAAGGAAAGTTACATGGAGCTCCCCAGTTGGGATCACAAAAAATCAGATTGATCACATGCTCATAGACGACATGCTTCAGATATATTAGAGGTGGATAGCTGTCGTTGTGCAGATGGAGATAGTGATCATTATTTGGTAAGAATCAAATACAGACAGAGGATAGCAAATTACAGACAGACCAAGAAAGCTATCACGCCAAGGTTTGATGATACTAAGTTAAAAAATGATGAAAATACAGTACAACAGTATAAAACTATCTTGACAAACACACTTAACGAAGCCGAAGAGTGGGCAGGAGAGGATATTGAAGGAAGGTGGGAAACGGTTAAAGGAATAATACATGAGAGAGCTGAAACTGTACTGGGCAGAAAGAAGCAATCGAGAACCCAGAACTGGTTTGATGAAGACTGTAGGAGGAAGATAGAAGAAAGAAATGAGGCAAGAAAATGAATGCTGCAGAGGAGAACTAGAGGTACTGTAGAAGAATACCAGGAGAAGAGAAGGGAAGCAGATAAGGAATGTAGGAGGAAAAAGAGAGAATTTGAAAAACGGCGGATTGATGAGTTATAAGAGAAATACTGCTCAAGAAACAAGGAAATTCTATATGAGGGTTAAAGATATAAGGAAAGGATTTCAACCCAGAGCGGTTTTCTGTAAAGATTAGGAGGGAAATCTTATTGGAGGAAAAGAGCAGATTTTGGACAGATGGGCGGAGTATTTTAGTGAGCAACTAAATGCAGAATCGGAAAATGAAGGAGGGGTATATGCCGGTATGGCAGAAGAGGTAGAGCAGGAAGTAAACAGAGATGAAGAGCACCAGGGATCAGTAGCAGAACCCCCACTGGAAGAGCGTAAAGCTAGTATCAAGACTCTTAAAAATAATAAAGCTCCGGGAGAAGACAACATTACAGCAAAACGATAAAATATGGTGGAGAAAAACTAGTAAGGGTTTTGCATGAGATTGCAGTGGAAATATGGCGTAAAGAAAATATGCCGAAACAGTGGAGTACAGCAATACATACGAAGCATGACAAAGCTGACTGCAGGAATTATAGATGAATTGCTACTCTGTATAGAATATAAAGTATTAGGAAAAATCATGGCTGGGCGGTTAAGAACATATTTAGAAGAGTATCTAGGAGACTACCACTGTGGTTTCAGAACTAATAGATCCACTACAGACCAGATTTTCAAATTCAAATGGTTCAAATGGCTCTGAGCACTATGGGACTTAACATCTGAGGTCATCAGTCCCCTAGACCTTAGAACCACTTAAACCTAACTAACCTAAGGACATCACACACATCCATACCCGAGGCAGGATTCGAACCTGCGACCGTAGCGGTCACGCCGTTACAGACTGTAGCGCCTAGAACCGCTCGGCCACTCCGGCCGGCTCCATATTTTCACCATCAGACAGATCCTCGAAAAATGTTATGAGTACAACATCGGTGTCCACCGGCTGTTCACTGACTTCAAACAAGCTTATGATAGTATCAAAAGAGATCAACTTTGGAAGGCATTGCAAGAGGCAGGAGTCCATAAAAAATTGATAAGATTGGTTCAAGTGACTTTGAGAAGAACAGTATGCAAAGTAAAGATCGAGGGCACTTTATCAAAGGCGTCTGAAGTTAACGAAGGACTGCGGCAGGGTGATGTGCTCTCTACTATTCTGTTTAATATCTCCTTGGAGAGTGCAATGCGAAAGACACAAAGCAACAACCCTGGGGGAAAACTGTTTAATATTGTGACTCAGGAGCTTGCATATGCGGATGACATTGATTTGTTATCCAGGAGGAAACAGGACCTGGAAGAAAAGCTTGAAAAAGTAGAAATATATGATTCGGAGATGGGACTGACCATTAATCAAAGAAAGACCAAGTACATGTTAACCTCTAGGAAAAGATATAGTGAAGGAGAAAGAAACATAACTTTGAATGGAAAAGAATATGAATGCTGTGAGAGCTTTAAATTTCTTGGGTCACTGGTAACTGAGAATAACGATGTGAGAGAAGAAATATATGCATGGATGCAGCTGGTAACAGGAGCTATTTTGCACTGGTTAAGGTGTTTAAAGCAAGGAGCCTTAGTAGGAATCTGAAGCTCACGGCGTATCGTACAGTAGTTAGACCTGTGGTGATGTATGGTTCAGAGACCTGGACTATGACACAAAACGATGAGGACTTGTTGCTGAGATGGGAAAGGAAGATACTTAGGAGATATGGGCCAGTGAATAATACGAATTTTTGGAGAATTGAGAAATAATGAGATCAGAGAGTTGTACAACAAACCTGATATCGTGACTGATACGAGGAGTAATAGACTACGTTGGTTGGGACACATAGAAAGAATGGTGGAGAACAGTACAGACAAGAAAGTTTACAAAGGAAAACCTAGTGGACGTCGTATGAGGGGCAGACCAAGGACCAGATGGCTAGACAACGTGGAAGAGCACTTGAGAAGGATGCGAGTGAGAAGATGGAAAGCCAAGGCAGCCAGCAGGGAAGAGTGGGCAGAGGTTGCCCGGGAGGCCAAGGCCCTACAAGGGCTGTAGTGCCAAGGAGTAGTAGAAGAATGGTGATAGCTGTTAGCGTGCTGATATTGGTATGTGTGGGTGGGTTTTCGGTAAACGCTGTGGCTGAGACAACCATTTGCTTTGCAGCGGACGAGGACATCATGGAACGACAAGGCACCATCTGTCTCTATCTCCATCGTGAACTTGATGTTGTCATGGATGTTGTTGACGTGGTCCAAAAATTTTCCCACCTTTTCACGTCCATGAGACCAGACAACGACCGTGTCGTCGACGTAAGGATAAAAGCAACTAGGCTTTTCAGGAGCTATGTCCAGGGCGATGTTTTTAAAGTATTCCATGAACAGATTGGCTACAACTGGTGCTAATGGGCTTCCCATAGCAACGCCGTCCGTCTGGTTGAAATATTCTCCAAGAAATACGATGACGTCAGAGTATGCTTGAATAAATCCACAACACTGTCATGAAATAAGTGGGAGAGCATATGTATAGAGTATTTAATGGGAACGTGCGTGAAAAATGACACTACATCACAGCTGACCAGAATATCCCCTTCTCCAAGAAGCAGGCATTTCATTCGACTGATGACGTCGGCTGTATTCCTGATGTGGTGCACACAGTGACCAACGTGCGGGGTAAGGAGGCTGGCCAGATGTTTCGTGAGTCTGCAAGTCGGCAATGCAATGGTGCTCACGACGGGGCGTAGAGGAGTGTTCTTCTTGTGAACCTTTGGAAGGCCTTACAATGTAGGTGGTCGAGGTGCCCGAGGGAGGAGATTTTTGATGACATTCTCTTCCAGCGAAGACCTCCTGAGAAGCTTCCACGTCTTCCTCATTATTCTTGACAGCATCAACCGAATCTTCGCGTTATAGTCGCTTCGTTCCATTGTCGGCTGCATTGCCTTTCTCAGCTGGCAGGATTACGAGGTGTGCATCGTTGCGGAGTTCACGAAGACCATTCGCTCAGCTATCGTCATGTTCGAAGTCGGCAACTTGGATTTAGAAAGAACGCGGTTCGTTTCTCAGCGAATTTCTTCTGCAGTTTGACTGGGCATCTTGTGAACTGCTTGTTCCAGGCCACAGCAAAAGGGATACTATGCTTCGATGGTGCATAATTAAGTCCCTTCTTGACAGCTGATATGGCAACCGCGTCGATTTTTCTTGTCGTCATGTTGATAACGGGGCGTTCTGTTATTTTCCGCTCTGCTCCATGATGTTGCTGTGAAATCTGGCCGAATTTCCCTTTCTACCTTTCCGTGGTTGTCCTCTGTGATGACATTTGTTGTGCTACTGTGGCTGCATCAATTCATTCCCAATCCAAAGCCGAGAGTGACTCCAGTGGCCTCCCCAGGCCTTTGATGCTGCGCCACGTTTCTTACCCGTGGAAGTACATAATATAGGAGGGCATAGTTTCACGATGAGCTCTCGTCAGTTTGTATCCAACTGCTTTCTAGTATGATGTATCCTCTCTCGCAACAGTGCGAAGAAGCTGGCGCGACGAAATATTCTCTTGGCAGCAGCAGTGTTAATATGGTGGCTCACGTAGGCAAAACGTGGAATCGTCTTCTCTTCAGGGCAGCATAATAGAAAGTCTAGGGGACTTAATAAATTAGCCTTCTTAACACGCAGCTTCCCCGGGCGTTTGATGCTGCGCCACGTTTCCTCCTCGTAGAAGTACGTAATATAGGAGTGCATAGTTTCACGATGAGAATCAGTATGCGCATTATGGTCTGGTTTAGCGCCGAAGCCCACTTTCATTTGGATGGGTTCGTCAATTGGCGCATTTGGGGGACTTTCAAGTGATTGCGTTTATGTCAATTCCATATATTGCAGGACGTCAAACTCAAGATTCGCCATAAATCAAGAAAAATATTGGCTCCCCACGAAATACCAAATGTAAGATAATCATCTTGTAATAACATCACTAAATAATAGGGGGAGCACGTCATTTTTAGTAACAACAGTTTTACTTTGGTATATAAAAGATGACCACATATCCCTAAACCTCAAGGACACGTGTTCATCTCTTATATACCAAAGTGAACCTGCAACTTCCTGACAGATTAAAACTGTATGCCGGACCGAGACTCGAACTCGGGACCTTTGTCTTTCGCGGGCAAGTGCTCTACCCACTGTCTACCCAAGCATGACTCACGCCCTGTCCTCACAGCTTTACGTCTGCCAGTACCTCGTCTCCTACCTTCCAAACTTTACAGAAGCTCTCCTTTCTTTCAGGAGTGCTAGTTATTCAAGGTTCGCAGGAGAGCTCTGTTAAGTCTGGAAGGTAGGAGACGAGGTACTGGCAGACGTAAAGCTGCGAGGACGGGGTGTGAGTCGTGCTTGGGTAGCTCAGTGGGTAGAGCACTTGCCCGCGAAAGGCAAAGGTCCCGAGTTCGAGTCTCGGTCTGGCACACAATTTTAACCTGCCAAGAAGTTACATATCAGCGCACACTCCACTGCAGAGTGAAAATCTCATTCTGTAAAGTAAACCTGTTTTAATTTAAATGTCTTTGAAGTTGCCGCATAAACCGAAAAGCTTGTTCCCTTCTTTTACGTCCTTAACTGTACCCAGGGCATATTCGCCTCTTTCTCCCATTCAGGTCTGCTAATGTACATTAACTGAAGTTAAAATGTTACGTTACGGCGCTTGAGAGAGGTGAGGTGATGGTACAGGCATCTAACAATATCTAACACGGACCACAGATGTTGTCGGACGTTAACTCCATGGCTCTGCGCCATAAGAAGAAGAAGAAGAAGAAGAAGAAAATCAGGTAACGCCACTAAATTTGAGGGCCGTTATTATTACTAATACTGTGTGGAATCAAAACACTGCTGCTTTCTCTTTTTTATTGTCTGTGTATGGCTTTTCAAGGGAGTTAATCCTGAGTTAGCACACCGAGCACGGCGAAATATTTTATTCTGGTCTTGGTTAACAATATTCTGTGGGATATAAGAACGAGTGTGGTCCGTCACGGTTGTTGTACGATCATTTCCAAATAATTTTGGAAAACAATAGTGGGAGAGTTGAATCTAGGTTAGAAGGAAACGTCTGAAACGCTCTATCTTTCTTCTGATGAGTCCCAAAAGTTTACTCCGATGATTGTTTTATTGTTTCTGAATAGAAAGAGTAGCTTGGAAATGATAGAGAATTGGTGAGATTATCAGCTTACTCTACGACTCGAGACCATGCCAATCTATCTAATAATCTTGACGAATGAATAACATAACCAGTGGTCCAGTATCCCGTGTTATTTCTTGTGAGGGACTTAATATTTATATGAGAAAAAGGCCCAGGAACGTCGTTAAATCAAAGCAGTCAAATGCAAATCAATTTCATAATACAGAGTGCCCGGGTTAAAACACATAATAAAAAATGTAGTAGGTTGAGACAATTGATGTATTTATTGTCTTGCTTGTATATGTAGGGTAACTCAAACAGATTTTTGTGTTTCCTTGCGGCAGTTGGTACCGTTTGCGCATGCGCGTAACTGACTTGTTTACGTGATGTAGGCCCATTGTCCTTCCCGGAACCTACAGTTAATGCAACAACGTACGTAGACATGCTGAAGCTGTGTGCTGTGCCACAATTTCATCGAGACAGCGCACCATGCCATTTTGCGAACACTCAAAATTATAATCTCTTATTAAGAGAATTCAGAATCTGTGACATTTTTGATGATTATGATTTGTAATAAAACGCATTGCACTCGGCGTATCTCGTCTCTGAATGACAATTTGCATCATTCAACGAGTCTTTGTTGATGGTTGCTAGTTTAAGAACGGTGGAACTTAAGGAGACGATCGTTTTACGCAGCTACGATCACTTTCGTCCAACAGGGTGTATCTCGTACCACATGTTTCCAAACAGACTTTTCAAAAATGTTACAAAAGCTAGAGCTGCATATCTAATTTTAGTCGTTACTGCTACATTAACACAGCCTAAAGACGGTATCTGGTAACAACTGGAAGTATCGAGCAGAAGAAACGAGCGGAAGACCGAACACGATGGAATATGGCTACTGTAAACCACCCTGTGTGTTTTATCACAAAAGAAGCAGAAGATACTACGAGTTAGTTCACAGTGTTTACACAGACGACACCAGAGACGCGGAGGGCGATTGAAATCGTGTTCCGAGATGCAATGAGCGTATCTATTCACTTAATGGGACCTGAAAAAAAGATTGTTTGCTACTGGGAGATGTGGAAGTGGCTGAAACTAACAGTTCCATAGAGGCACTGTAACTCGATTTCAGTTGTAATCCTGGTCGACAGTGCTAGTTCCCACTAAGTTGCACAACACAGTCGGAAATTGCCAACTGCAGTAGAAACGGTGAAGGAACGAGTAAGGCGGCTGCACTTAGGAGTGAACTCTAATGCCTAATGGTATACGGGCCTAGATGCTAGGATATGTTAATATGTAACGAGTCTTTATAGTCGTTATGATGTAGTCGTACATCGTATCACTCGTTTGAAAGACAGCCTGCTTTATCGATAAACGACGTCCTGCACACAAGAGATGCAGCTGAAGAGACATATTCCGTCTAGTGACATTTCGTGAAACCGTTCGAAACCATACCTCATTGTCGAATACTAATCAAGATACGATAATACGCAGCCCATTGGCCAATGGCCAATACGAGAACGGTTTGAGGAATATTTGACTAACAGAACCCATTGCGCTATACTGGACGGCGAGAAGGTTCTACAGAAACGAATCCAATGACGGATGTGTCCCAAGGAAGCGTAACAGGAACTCTAATGCTCTCAAAATAAATAAATAAATGGTTTCTTAGAATCACCAGCACTGTAATACGATGCTGTAGTGTACAGGATCATATCGTCCTTGGACAGTTGTTAGTAGCTCCAAAATAACCTTGGACAAAATTACCATTCCTTTACTGAATGGCAGATCTCTTTAAATGTGGGTAAATGTATTACAATGCCTTCCAGAAAGAGGTAGAAAACGACAATATCAAATTGCAAGATTAGTGGTGAAAAACTTGAGCACGTCAAACCGTGGAAGTATCGGGTACTTATAATTAAAGTGCATCTATTCACGGAGGACCAGTGTGGAATGCAATTATCGTATGGCAACGAAACTTGCTGGATACGCTAATGCGTTATGTGGAACCGATTTACAGTGAAAAAATTAGTTTCAATTTTGGCCACCAGATGCAAATTTGGCACTATACAGCACCCAAAGAGCTCTCCGGTGCTCATATTGAACTAATTCTGTAGGTGGCAGTTAATAATAAAAACCATCATTACACTTCTCTCACTTGTTTTTTTCTATCAACATCCCGTTATTAATCCATTACATGCGGGGATATTTCTATACGTCTTTCTAGCATTCACGACGTCAGTTAAAACTGATTTTTTCCACGTAAATCGTTCCGCATTAATGCATTAGAATATCTACCAAGTTTGCTGCCATACTATCATTACAACCACCATGGACCTCTGTGAGTAACTGAACTTTAATTATAACCACAAAGTATTTAGTGTTAATAGTAAGAAAAGAAGGAAAAGCTTAAAGTTGGCAGGAGTATATGGAGGATCTACACAAGGCAGATCAACTTGAAATCTATATTATAGAAAGGGAAGTAGATGTAGATGAGATGGGAGATATGACAATGCGAGAAGAATTTGCTAGAGCACTGAAAGACTTAAGCCCAAACAAGGTCCCGGGGGTAGACGATGTACAGTCAGAACTACTGATAGCTCTGGCAGACAAAACTCTTCCATGTGGTGTCCAAGATGTATGAGACAGACTTCAAGAATAATAATCAAGAACAATATAATCATCCCAATTTCAAAGACAGCTCGTGCTGACAGGTGTGAATATACCGAACTATCAGTTTAAGAAGTCATGGCTCCAAAATATTAAAACGGATTCTTTACAGAAGAATGAAAAAACTCGTAGAAGCCAACCTCGGAACAGTTTAGATTGGATTGCAGATAAATGTAGAAACTCGAGACGCAATACTAATGCTACGACTTTTCTTAGAAGATAGGTTAAGGAAAGTCAAACTTACATTTACAGCATTTTGTAGACTTATAGACAGCTTTTGACAATGTTGACTGGAATAGCCTCTTTGAAATACTGAGAGTACAAGGGGTAGAATACCTGGAGCGAAAGGATATTTACAACTTGTGCAGAAACAAGATGACAGTTATAAGAGTAGAGGAGCGTGAAAGGGAAGCACTAGTTGAAAGAGAGTGACACAGGATTGTAGCCCATCCCTAATGTTAATCAATTTGTACACTGAAAAAGCAGTAAAGGACGCCAAAAAAAATCTGGTGCTGGAATCTAAGTGGACGGGGAGAAGAAATAAAAAAATTTGAGATTTGCAGATGACAGCCGGCCGCTGTGATCGAGCAGTTCTAGGCGCTTCAGTCTGTAACCGCGCGACCGCTACGGTTGCGGGTTCGAATCCTGTCTCGGGCATGGATGTGTGTGATGTCCTTAGGTGAGTTAGGTTTAAGTAGTTCTACGTTCCAGGGGACTGATGACTTCAGGTGTTAAGTCCCATAGTGCTGAGAGCCATTTGAACCATTTTTTGCAGATGACATTGTAATTCTGTCAGAGACGGACTTCGAGGAACAAATGCACGCAGCGGACAGTGTCTTAAACGGAGGATATAAGATGAACATTAACAAAAGCAAAACAAGGATAATGGAATTCAGTCCAATTAAATCAGGTGCTCAGGGAATGAAATTAGGAAACGAGACACTTAAAGTTGTAGAGGAGTTTTGTTATTTGGGCAACAAAATAACTAATAATGGCCGAAGGTTGGAGAATGTACAATGCAGACTGGCAATGTGTTAACGTCGAACATGTTCGGAAGTCGTTTCTGAAAGTATTTTTCTGGAGTGAAGTCATGTACGGAATTGGAACATGGATGATACGCAGTTTAGATAAAAAGAGAGTGGAAGCTTTCGAAATGTGGTGCTACAGAAGAATGCTGAAGATTGGAAGGGTCGATCACCTAACTAATGAGGAGGTACTGGACAGGATCGGGGTGGCAAATTTGTTGCACAACTTGAGAAAACGTAGGGATTGGTTGATAGGACACATTCCGAGACATCAAGGGATCACCAATTTAGTATTGGAGAGAAGTGTCTTCAATACAGTTGACAAAAATATTGTGTCTCCTGAGGTCGAAGTGGAGTGTGTTTGTGAAGTTACCTGGACACGTTTAACAGGGCTAGGGGAAATAAAGTTAATTGTGGGGTGTTATTACCGGCCACCAGGTTCCACCGTGACAGTTCTAGAATCATTCAAAGGGAGTCTACATTCTGTATCGCAGAAGCACCCGGATCATGCTATATTAGTCGGAGGCGACTTCAACCTACCTAGTATAGACTGGGATGTTTATGGATTCAGTACAGGTGGTACAGACAAGCCGTCGTGTGAATTACTTTTGAACACATTATCCGAAAACTGTCTTGAGCAGCTAAATCGACAGCCAACGCGTAATGGAAATATTTTAGATCTGGTAGCCACGAACAGGCAAGACCTCATCGACGATGTCAGTGTTGAGACAGCGATTAGTGATCATGATGTTGCCATTACGACTATGGTTACGAAAGTTAAAAAGTCGGTCAAGAAGGCTAGGAGAGTATTCTTACTAGAAAGAGCAGATAAGCAGTTGTTAGAATCTCATTTAGTAAATGAATCGACTTCATTTACTTCCGGTACGATGGACGTGGATGAATTATGGGCAAATTTTAAACACATTGTAAATCACGCATTGGAAAAGTATGTGCATAAAAAGTGGGTTACGGACGGAAAAGACCTACCGTGTTTTAACGGCGCAATTCGGAGAATGCTCAGGAAGAAAAGGCAGTTCCACTCGCGGTACAAGAAAGATCGGGAGAATGAGGACAGGCAAAAGTTAGTAGAGATTCGTGCTGCTGTAAAAAGAGCGATGCGCGAAGCATTCAACCACTACCAACGTCATACCTTAGTAAAAGATCTTGCTGAAAACCCAAGGAAATTCTGGTCTCACGTAAAATCGGTAAGCGGGTCGAAGGCTTCCATCCAGTCACTCACTGATCAGTCTGGCCTGGCAGCGGAAGACAGCAAAACGAAAGCTGAAATTTTAAATTTTGCATTTGAGAAATCTTTCACGCAGGAGGATCGTACAAACATACCGCCGTTTGAGTCTCGTACAAATTCCCGTATGGAGGACATAGTGATAGACATCCCTGGGGTTGTGAAGCAGCTAAAGGGGTTGAAAATAAATAAATCGCCAGGTCCTGATGGAATTCCAGTTCGGTTTTACAGAGAGTACTCTACTGCATTGGCTCCTTATTTAGCTTGCATTTATCGCGAATCTCTTGCCCAACGTAAAGTCCCGAGCGACTGGGAAAAAGCGCAGGTGACCCCTGTATATAAGAAGGGTCTTCCGGAAAGCGTTTGACTCGGTGCCCCACTGCAGACTCCTAACTAAGGTACGAGCATATGGGATTGGTTCCCAAGTATGTGAGTGGCTCGAAGACTTCTTAAGGTATAGAACCCAGTACGTTGTCCTTGATGATGAGTGTTCATAGGAGGTGAGGGTATCATTTGGGGTGCCCCAGGGAAGTGTGGTAGGTCCGCTGTTGTTTTCTATCTACATAAATGAACTTTTGGATAGGGTGGATAGCAATGTGCAGCTGTTTGCTGATGATGCTGTGGTGTACGGGAAGGTGTCCTCGTTGAGTGACTGCAGGAGGATACAAGATGACTTGGACAGGATTTGTGATTGGTGTAAAGAATGGCAGCCAACTCCAAATATAGATAAATGTAAATTAATGCTGAAGAATAGGAAAAATAATCCTGTAATGTTTGAATACTCCATTAGTAGTGTAGCGCTTGACACAGTCACGTCGATTAAATATTTGGGCATAACATTGCAGAGCGATATGAAGTGGGACAAGCATGTAACGGCAATTGAGGGGAAGGCGGATGGTCGTCTTCGGTTCATTGGTAGAATTTTGGGAACATGTGGTTCATCTGTAAAGGAGACCGCTTATAGAACGCTGGTGCGACCTATTCTTGAGTACTGCTCGAGCGTTTGGGATTCCTATCAGGTCGGATTGAGGGAGGACATAGAAGCAATTCAGAGGCGGGCTGCTAGATTTGTTACTGGTAGGTTTGATCATCACGCGAGTGTTACGGAAATGCTTCAGGAACTCGGGTGGGAGTCTCTAAAGGAAAGGAGGCGTTCTTTTCGTGAATCGCTACTGAGGAAATTTAGAGAACTAGCATTTGCGGCTAACTGCAGTACAATTGTACTGCCGCCAACTTACATTCTGCGGAAAGACCACAAAGATAAGATAACAGAGATTAGGGCTCGTACAGAGGCATACAGGCAATCATTTTTCCCTCGTTATGTTTGGGAGTGGAACAGGGAGAGAAGATGCTAATTGTGGTACGAGGCACCCTCCGCCACGCACCGTATGGTGGATTGCGGAGTATGTATGTAGATGTAGAGGGAGTGTGGAGTGGGGGGCTGTAAAAATCGTAGAGGGAGACCAAGAGATGAATACAGCAAGCAGGTTCAGGAAGATGTAAGTTGCAGTAGATATTCGGAGAAGAAGAGGATAGAATAACGTGGAGAATTGCCTCAAACAGTCTTCTGACGGAAAATCAGAACAGAAACACTAAGAATAAATGTGAATTAGGAAGGCAAATGGAAGACAGATTTTTTGGAAGGTTGATCGGAGAACTGAATGCATTCGTAAAGCCAGTCGCATTCAAAATGCTAATGCGATTACGTCCAGTGTTTGGAATCCTCAGATAGGGACGACTGACATCCAATGGTTTCAGAGAGGTGCTGTTATGATAGTAACAGTTGGTGGAGCTCATACGAAAGTATAACAAAAAGAGGATCATTGGAAGGAAGAGGCAGTTCTCGCGAGACTTTGCTGTGCAAATTTAGGTCAAGTGTATTCCAAGGAAGCTGTGCGAACATTATGCTGTCACAATAGTATACCTCCCGCAGCGATAATGAGAGATTACGACGAATACGTAGTCGTATAAACAATCATTTTTAGGGTTCCATACGTCAGTATGTAAAGACAAAACACTTACAAGATCATTTTATTGTCTGCCAATCTCTGGGCGCGTTCGTCGGTCGGTCCGACTGTTAAGCACCATATTTTCTTAAGAACGCGTAGACGTATCACGTCGAAATTTATGTCACATAGTAATGCATGGTCCCTTCGCGGTGCAATAAACGTTAGCTTTTAAGTCATTGCAGTCTAAAGGTGCGGTCATTTATGTCACATATTTTGATACTCAACCATCAAAAGATGTACGATGTTTCCCGTTGACCTAGAGTCACGAATTTTGGCATGAATCAAGGTTTCGCAGAACATATGTAGGAAAAATTCCGAAAGCGTTAATTTGTATTGACAAAAAATGGTCATTTGTTACCCGAATTTCTCTCTGTCCGTCACTCTGTTAAGATGTCTTTTTTTGAGGAACAAGTAGAGGTATTCAGTTAAAATTAATTTCACATACTAAGCTACATGGTCCCTTGATGGTGTAAAAAATTTAAGCTCTTAAGTCAATGTAGTCAAAAGATACGGCTGTTTAAGTCACATATTTTGATACCCGCAAACTCACCCTTTAAAACCTATAGGGTAATTCCCATTGACCATGAAATTTGACAAGGAGCAAGCTTTCACAGTGAAAATAAAGGAAAGAATCAGAAAAGTGTGAGTTTTTAATTATGTCACACAAAGAAAATATTTCTTGCCTCATTACTAATCCGACTTCAAATTTAAAATTAATATTGGAATTCACGGAACCGGTACCTTGCCAGTATCAACGTCGATCAGGCAAAAGTCGTCGACATGATGGACTCCCGGTAAGGATGAAATGTCTGCATACGTAATTAAGTTCCTACGGAGCCTTGCCAATTTTTCCCTCGTTTGGTACGCGAATGGTACAGGAAGAAATATCTATAATACTGGTTCAACGTACCTTGCGCCATGATTGCGGAATAGACGCAGATTTACGTCTGACGTATGAACACTGGTAGTTTAGGGCGTAGGCAGCTGCGACTCACCTGGCATTACGGTGGGGGACGTCATGAGGAAGTTGATGCAGGCGGCTCCGGTCCCGTGGCCAAACAGCGTCACGTTGGAGGGGTCGCCGCCAAAGTGCGCGATGTTCTGCTGCACCCAGTGCAGCGCCGCGATCTGGTCCATCAGGCCGTAGTTCGCCACCCGCGCCTTTAGGTGCGGCGCCAGGTTCGCGTTCAGGAACCCTGGAACAACAGCGGTTTTTTAGCCTCATATTAGAAACAACTCAGCCGAAAGACCTCGGTTAGCGCTATGGTCTAGAAATTAGGAATTCGTCAGTGGTAAAGTTCGCACAGTTGTACTATTTTTACAACCCACTTTCAGGAGCTGTGTCTCATCTTTAGATGTGTCTGCAAAGTTAGAAATAAATAATGACGCCTATCCAAATTGTCAGCATTAAAAAAACTAAAATTCTTAAGAGGAATCCCTACGTACGTACATAAAAAGGGGCTCCGTAAACGTCGATAAATAAAAGTTAAATCGGTGTATAATAGTACGTCCTCGGTAAATGGCGTAAAACAGAAGACCCTTTCAACTCCTAGGCCTACAAGAAGAAAGCCTCTAGCAGAAGAGTTAAGGGCGTGCCAAATATGGATTCGCATAAAGTTACGTAGGTGATCTTCCAATTACTGAAACGAAGAAAAAAGGTGGTAGGTATATAGTCTATGCATCCGTAGGCATGTGTGAAAAAAACACACACACACACACACACACAGCTACACACTCACAGACACACACACACACACACACACACACACACACACACACACCAGGCCCGTCCCAAGCACACACCAAAGTTGAAATGCCGGCGTGAGAGGCAGTATAGCCGTAACGTAAACGACTGTACCGCCCACCCCAACTGACGATCAAATTCTGAGATATTGTAACGGTTTTCATCTAGTCTAGGAACTCACAGACTAGAATGAACTGCACTGAGGCACTAGTATTACAGATTACAGCATGTGCCGTAAACCCATTAAAAATCAACAAATAGGGCCAAAACCAAGTAAAGCCTAGGAAAAAACTTTCTAAGGCCAAGATCGCAAAAATATTTCTTTACTTACAAACAACCTGTTTCGACAGACATTGCTGTCATCTTCAGGCCTTCAAATTTTATATTACAAAACGTGTTCATTTTGAGTTCGACCTCACGCCAAGCTGTGATGTAGATAAAATGTAGCACACGAGAACATGACGTGAGGTCCAAACTTAATAACATTTTATAACACAAAATTTTGAAGCTGAAGATGACAGCAAAGTCTGTCGTTAAGGTTGACTGTAAATACAGAAATATTTACGCAATCCCAGCTTTAGAAAGTTCTTACCAAGTAAAACAGATCGCTCCTTCTAATTTCTCAGCATGAGAAAATTCAATTGAAGTCTAGGAATTGAGAGGATCTCCCCTTTATGCCATGTACCAGGAATGCACTATTTTAACCTAATTTAATCTCTGTTGTTCGACTTCCATGGATTCACATTTTATGTGCGTACATTTTTTTTTAAGAATTGTATTATAAGTTCTCTTCAGCTTTTTTTACTGTTAACAATTTGAATAGTCTTCATTCTTTATTTATACCTTTTCAGATGATACTGAAGATCTAACGAAGGTCCCAAAACCGATCTGTGCTTTCCTGTTAGGAAATAAAAATTTTTTACAGCTATAGCGGATCTTATCATTGGTGAATATCAACAGTTGTGGATATCCCATCTGGAGAAACTTGTCCCATATTACGAACTGTTTCATGGCGATGAATATCTTCGTCAAAAAAGGCGCACAGAATCTACGACAGAAGTACCAAGAATATAAATTCTGGTTACAGTACTCCCAGTTCGATTAATTTACCACTTTAGTTGAGATGTGATTCCAAATTATGAAAGCCCACCTGTAGTCTAAGAAGTCTATCAAAAAAGCTGAGTTAAAAGAGCTCCAAAAGCATGGAGCTCCTTTTGTGGTATACATTAGGTTTTGTGCAGGAGTGGAAGTTTAGTCACTGTAGTCTCGTTGTGTGTGTCTGACTCTCCAGGCGTGAGTTAGTAATCGGACAACTGATAACCATTTCGTTCTTGTTATCTGCCCATTTGGTCTCATGAGATTGCTTAAAATCTTAACGGTCATCCATTTCTGAGCATGTACCTACTTGACGACAGTGAATTGAGTTAGAAGTTTCCGTTTTCAAACCTAAGTCTACTTATTTCTCGTCTTTTCTACTAAAGGATGCAACGAAGTACTCCACGACTCACCGGAGTACGCATGTAGACGAGAAAAGCTTTCTCTTGTATCTTATACGTAGGTTGGAACTTATACGTAGGTTGGAACTTAAATAATGGCAACTATTTATAAACAACCGATACAAAAGAGTTACATGTTTGCACCTGTTACTGTCCTTCAAAAGTAGTCACCGCTTCTATCGCAAAGCTGGTCGCAGATGATGCTCCAAAAACGACCAGCTTGGTGAAAGAAGAGGCGACACATTCTGCGCAACCAACCCATCATTTTGCACGAAAATGCGCGGGCGCATACAGCGCAAGCTGTGGCTACTCTGTTCGGTCGACGGGACTAGAAAGTACTGTACCATCCACCATACTCCCCGGACTTAAGTCCTTGTGACTTTAATTTTATTCCGAAGATGAAGGAATCACTTCGTGGCATTTACCCAGATCTGTTCCAGAGATTCGACAGGCAGTAGACCGCTCCATTCACACCATCAACAGAACAGGCTCTGCTAACGGTATAGCACGCCTTCCACATCGCTGGCAACTGGTTGTACACAACGCTGGTGACTACTTTGAAGGCCAGTAACAGGTGCAAACATGTAACTCTTTTGTATCGGTTGTGAATAAATAGTTGCCACTATTTAAATTCCAACCCTCGCATTATAACCAATGTGGGCAGGCTGCTCAGTTGAGGAGCTCTTCAGTTATTTTTTAACCAAATCTCATGTAGCTGCGAAATACTCACAACCTACGTATCCTAGGAGGAAAATGCTGGTAGTAGAAGATGTCTTCTGTTTCTCTGTTTGTATCCACTGTAGAATCTCAGGGACAGGCGTGTACAGTATGACACTAGAAGTTTTTGTTTCGGGTGGAGAGACAGTGAGAGGGGGGGGGAGGGGGGGGGAGAGGAGGAAGGGAGAGGATTGCATCAGAGGCGCAAGGATTCAACAAAATACGTGAAATATAACTGATGAAGCATTCTGCGAATCCCACGTGAGCTGCGGGGCTACGGAAGAAGAGGAAAAGCCAAGCACTTTAAACCTTTCGCTGCACAATAATTTCCGAAATTAAGTGCATAGACAAAGTAAGAAATGACAACACAGTATGAGAATATCTGGTGAAGAAGGTATCTAAGAAAGAGAGAGAGATCGTGGCCTCCAGATGTAGTTAAATATACAGTGTAAGAAAGTTAGACCTTTTGGAAGGAGACAACGATTGTAATGTGTAAAAAAGACGGTGGAGATGATATGAAGATGGCTGAGAAAACTTTTTCCATGTGCTAACGTTCTAAGACTTTTATTCTTGACTCCAAAACCGCGCGTAGCGTTGCTATCATTCTCATACAATTTGTTCATTCTAATCGATATTAACGGAACCTTAAGGATACAGACGATGAATTCTTAAACGATAGAATGACTTTTACCATGCTAGGAGTAATTACCCTAGATAACCCACTATACAGTGTGACCTACAATTCTACCGAAACGACGTCAGAGATTATTCTGGGAAGTTTCCAAAGTATTTTTGTATAAGGGACACCTGGTATCCGGTGGCTAATTACAGTGTAATTACATTTCATTTTACTTTTTCACCCTTGATCGCTATTGCATTGCACGTAAAATATACTCTAAGACAATCAAAAACGGCCAATCATGAAAGCATTTTTTGAAACGTACGTAATTTACATCTACAGACAAACAAATGATTACAGTTTCAAAGTGGATGATTCATTCAAGAGAAAGAGCTTCACAAAACTGAGACAGGCAATAACGCGCTAGTCCACCTCTGGCCTTTATTCAAGTAGTTATTCGACTTGGCATTGCCATATTCGGTCCAATTGGCGCGTTAGGTGGTCGAAATCGCGAGCTTGTAGGAGGAGCCTGCCTATAACGCTCCCAACGTTCTTAATTTGGTAGAGCTCTGGTGAACTTCCTGGCCAAGGTAGTGTTTGGCTAGCACGAAGACAAGCAGTAGAAACTTTTGCCGTGTGCAGGTAGGCATTATCTTGTTAAAATGTAATTCCATCCTGATTTGCCATAAAAAGGGGCGTAGAATGTCGTCGACGTACCGCAGTGCTACAAGGTGCCACGGATGACTACCAAAGGAGTCCTGCTATGAGAAGAAACGGCACCCCAGACCATCACTCCTAGCTGTCGGACCGCATGGCGGTGACAGTCGGGTTTGTATCCCACCACTCTCCGCAGCGTCTCCTCACACGTAGTCGGCCTGGAATATTGAGTGGAATTGTCTTCAGTGATGAGTCCCGCCTCTAATTGAGTCCGGAAGATGTCCAGACAGAGGTGGGATACCAACATGACTGTCGCCCACTATACGGCCAACAACAAGAAGTGATAGTCTGGGGTGCCATCCCATTTCATAGCAGGTCCCCTCTTGTGGCCATCCGCGGCACCCCCAAAGCATAGCTGTACCATGACGATATTCTATGCCCCGTTTTGTTGCCATCCTTGGCTCACATTTCAGCAAGATAATGACCACTCGCAAAGGGCGAGAGTTTCTACTGCTTGTCTTCCCGCTTGCCAAACCGGGTAAGGTTGCCGGATCTCTCCCCAGTTGAGAAAGCTTGAAGTATTATCGATAAGGCTCTCCAACCAGCTGGGGATTTTGACGATCTAACGCGCCAGTTGGGGGTCCTCCCTCGGGAGGACATCTAACAGCTCTATCAAGCAATTCCAAGCCGAATAACTGCTTGCATAAAATCTAGAAGGGGACTAACGTGTTACTGGCCTGTTCAATTTCTGGAGCTCTTCCTCCTGAAAAAATCATCCGATTTTTCTGAAATTGTAATACACTGGGGTGAGAAAAATCATAGGATACTTTCTAATATAGTATTGGACCTCCTTTTTCCCGGCATAGAGCAGCAAATCGACGTGACATGAACTCGTCAGTGGAATCCTCTCTGAGCCAGGCTGCTTCTATAGCAATTTGGATCCATGGCCTCTTGGGGGCTGCGTTACATCGAACACTATCGTCAGCTCTTACTAACGGAAATCGGGCCTCATCTGACCAAGCCATGGGTTTCCAGCCATCTAGGGTCCAACTGAGACGGTCACGACACCAGCAGAGGCGCTGCAGGTGACATCCTGCTGTTAGCAAAGGCACTCGCTTCAACCGTCTGCTGCCTCACTCCATTGACGCTACATTTCGCCGCACTATCCTAACACATACGTTAGTCTTGGGTCTCACATGCATTTCTGTGGTTATTTCACTCAGTGTTGCTTGTCTGTCAGCACTGACGACTGTACGGAAATGCCACTGCTTTCGATCGTTAAGTAAAGACCGTCGGCCTCTACGTTCTCCTTGGTGAGAGGTATTCTCGGCACACTCTTTCCATTGTGGATCTCAGAAGATTGGATTCCCTCACGATTCCCGAAATGGAATGTCCCGTGCGTCTAGCTCCTACCACCATTCCGCGCTCGAAGTCTATTAATTCTCGTCGTACGACCATAATCACGTTGGACGCTTTTTCACATGAATCATCACCCAAGTACATTTGACAGCACTGCCAATTCTCTGCCCTTTTATATCTTATTTACGCGTCATTACCGCCTTCTGTATATATGCACATCGCTATCGCATGATTTTTGCCACCTTATTCACCTGTAGATTTCCGTCCCATTCGGAATAATGCGTTCGTGGTGGTGTGTGTCATCTGACCAAGCCGTGGTTTTCCAGTCATCTAGGGTCCAACAGAAGTATGAAACCGGCATTTGTTGCAATAATTACACGTCTATTGTTTGAAACTGATAAGCAATATTTTATTCAAAATAATCTCCATTGCTGTTTACACATTTCTCCCTACTCTCCGGCAGGCTATGAACGCCAGGCCGCTGCGCGGGGTAGCCGTGCGGTCTCACGCGCCTTGACACGGTTCGCGCGGCTCCCCCCGTCGGAGGTTCGAGTCCTCCAAGTCAGTTTAAGTCAGATTAAGTAGTGCGTAAGCCTAGGGACCGATGACCTCAGCAGTTTGGTCCCATAGAACGTACCACAAATTTCCAATTTTCCAATGCCATGCCAAAAAAAAAAAAAACAGTTCTTTTGAAGTGAACCAGTCAGCAAGCCATTTTCGTACATTTTCATAAGAACTGAAACGTTGTTCAGCGATAGTGTCCCCTTGTGATGCAAACAGACGATAATCGGACGGAGCCAAGTCTGGAGAGCCGGCCGCGGTGGTCTAGCGGTTCTAGACGCGCGGTCCGGAACCGCGCGACTGCTTCGGTCGCAGGTTCGAATCCTGCCTCGGGCATTGATGTGTGTGATGTCCTTAGGTTAGTTAGGTTTAAGTAGTTCTAAGTTCTAGGGGACTGATGACCATAGCTGTCAAGTCCCATAGTGCTCAGAGCCATTTGAACCAAGTCTGGAGAATAAGCTGCATGCCATAGTATGTCCCAAATGAACCCCTCGATCGTTTCCCTGACCTGTTCTACTGTGTGTGATGGGGCGTTATCATGAAGGAATATGACTTTGTGTTGCCTTTTTCCACATTCCGGACGTTTTTCACGTAATGCTCCATTTACATCGATCAATTGTTGTTGGTAGCGATCAGTGTTAATGGTTTCACCAGGTTTTAGCAGCAGCTCGTAATAGATGACACCCTTCTGCTCCCAACAAACACAGAGCATTGTCTTCTTTCTAAAGCGATTTGGTCTTGTAGTGGATGTCGATGGTTTGCCTCGATTCACCCATGATTTACGAAGCTTAGGATTCACAAAATATATCCATTTTTCATCACATGTCACTATTCGATGGAGAAAGGACTTTCTTTTGTATCTGGCGAGCAGCATTTCACAAGTGATCTTCAGATTTGCTTGCTGTCTTTTATTCAGTTCATGCGGAACCCATTTTCTCACTTTCTGCAACTTTCCCATAGCTTTCGACCGAAGAGAAATGGCTTTCTGCGTCACATTCAATTGTTCCGCGAGTTCCTGTTGAGTTTGAGGATCATCTTCATCCAATAAGGCCTGCAATTCGTTATCGTCGAACTTTTTCGGAGGTTTCTCACGCTGATCGCTTCTCATGTCAAAAGCACCACTTTTGAATTTTTTGAGCCACTCGAAACACTGAGTTTTTCCAAGAGCATGTTTGCCGAAAGCTTCACCAAGCATTCGATGCGATTCTGCACCAGTTTTCTTCAAATGATAACAGAAAACCAATGCTGTCCGCAAATCGTAGTTATTACGCACAAAAGTCGACATGTTTACGGGTTTGAAACAGGTACCGATGTATGGAACGCGGGTTACTGTGTGTTGACATTCGTCGTCAGCCGTTACTGGAAGCAGATGGCGCTGCAGACGAGGTCTCAAGGGTCCTATAGTGACGGCTAGCACGATCTATATGGAAATTCCCTTTCATACTTCTACTACACCTGGTATATAACGACAAAATAGATGGAAATCGTGATTTACTTTAATCTCTTATAGTTTTTGGCTTCTCTCTCTCTCTCTCTCTCTCTCTCTGTCTGTACGAGATTAAAGTAAAGCACGATTTCCATCTATTTTGTCGTTATTGGTCTGGTGAGTCGAAGTCCCAGACGTGTATATGCATCCAGAGAAACAAAGATTATTATACAAGTAAATCTGTTTATATTCCACTAAGAATTTAGAAACGTTGTGAGTTGTTTCAGTCGTTTCCTAACCTTGAAACGAGTTAGTTTTCTGTATTGTTCAGTGAAAGAAAATAACAACAACAGTGTAGTGAAATAAAGTATATCGCGTACGTTATCCAACTCGGAGAATTCCAAATGCACGATCCATTAGTGGAGTATTTCGAATGTTGCGGGAGACAGGTTCTCTACCTAGCGTTCATAATCAGTACGAGCGCTCTATACTTGAAGACGATGATGAGGATATTATGGATGCTGTTCAACGTAGCCCGGGTACCAGTACACGACGTATCTCTCAACGATTAGGCATTTCACAGTCTGAAGTATGGCGCACACTGAAGTTCAAAAAGCTGTGTCCTTACCATAAACAAAAAGTGCATAGTATACATCCGGGAGATCCTACCCTTCGCTTGGAGTTGTGCAACTGGTTCAATACCAATCGGCAGTTACACAAATACATTTTATTTAATGATGAGGCACAGTTTACCTGAGATGGTATAAACAATTTACATAACGAGCACGTTTAATCTGAAGCAAACCCACATGCAACAGTGCAACGCAATTTCCAGCAGCGATTTAGCATAAACGTGTGGTATGGTATAATCAACACTGACTTTGTGGGACCATTCATTTTCCCAGGACGCCTAACTGGCGAGACGTACTTACAATTCCTTCAAGAAGAAATGCCCCGCCTACTTGCTACGCGATTTCAAATGTATTTTGAGCATGACGGCGGCCTCTACATTTCACCAACGCCGTTACAATAATTTTAAATGAACATTTTCCCCAGAAATGGACTGGCCGTGGTGCTACAAGTTTGTGACCACCCAGATATCCCAATTTAACACCAATAAAATTTTTTGTATGGGGATGGGTGAAAGACATATTTAATGAGGACAAAGTCAATACAAGTGAGGCTTTATTTGCTCGCTTTATGAATGCAATAGACGAAATTAAGAACAACCCTGTGAAACTGAAACGAGCAACAAAGTCTGTCCATACACGTGCCACTAAATGCACTGAAATTGGTGGAGACATTTTTGAACATTTATTGTGAATGTATTGTGAAATTGCAAGTACACTGTGCAACTTCCTTAACACTGAGCCCTGTTTAACATGAATTCATGTGTGCTATGTTATTAATAAAAGCAGATTATCTGACACATTCATACAGTTTCAGTTATCGTTATTACCACCATTTTTCCCAAATTATATTCTCTATAACTTCTGTTGAAAACTTTGTGTAATTGTCTGGAATTTAAGAAAACAAATTGGGCCAAGTGGATAATAAATTAAAAATTTTAGGAAATTACTTCTTGGCGTCTCTGGATGTTCTGGAAAACTACTGCAGATACATGTCTGGGACATATTTTATTACATCACCAGATAAATAACAACAAAATAAATGGAAATCGTGCTCTACTTCAACCTTGTACAATTCTGTGATGGCTTCATATTAGCGAAGTTGTTAAATTTCAGGCAAAATCTTGTATTAGCCGCAACTCCGTTCCTAAACATTTGCGGTTCTATGTTTATACGAACTTTTTTCTTTAGTTTCACCCCGTATATATATTGGCGTCTTAAGAGTGTATCTATAAAACAGTGCAACTGTGACGGTAAGCGCTGCTGGTTTGTTTGGAAACAAACTTGTTCCATTTACTCGCGGAAGTTGCTGTTGACGACAGTAAGACCTACATTACACTTGGTCCTCAAGCTTGCATTCTATATTGCTCGGTCTTCTCTCTGGTTTGTTTTCCCGGCAGTGTTGGTTGTACGTTAACAGTGGTATACAGCAGTATGGACAGGTTTACTGATGAGAATGCGCCTGATATGCATTGCATTAAGGGGTTCACAGAATGCAATCGAATAGCGGCCCCACGGTGCTATGCTCAGTTGTTCCTGCAGCGACGGCAAGAACATCACAGTTGTTTTGCATCTTTACTTAAGCGCCACGAACAACCCGATCCTTTCGTGTTACAGCTTTTTGGTGATTGCGTATCACAGATTTTTTTTACTGCTGTGGCCGTATTTTTCAAGAAATACAGATAATTCTGGTAGAAAAGCCGAATAAATCATAATTACATTACTACTCCGTAAGGACCCACCGCTGACCACAGGTATAACAAAATACTCGGAAAATATCTCTGAACAACAGCCGAAATTTTTTAGCTGGAGTCGTGGTTCAATCTGAGCTTAACACCAATATTTGTCTCGTAAATGTGAGAGTGAGCCTAAGAGTCTGCCTACTAGGCATCATCTGCTCATTGTCTTTCTACTTGCGCCGTCGAGCACACCTGAACTGGACTATTTTAGAGTCCTCCCGTGACTGTTAAACTAATGGATGACCTGCTTTTCGTTTTTTTTTCTGGATATATTTCTCCATACTTATAATGAAGTTAGTTGAGATCTTTTATTATATTACGATGTCTATAAAACTCCACACAATTTTCGCTTCCGTTATTTTTATTTTCAAAAATGGTAGGAACTGTCGAAACACGTTGCCAGCTCAGAAACGCGTGTGCTTAATTATGAGGTGTAGTTGAGACTTCGTATGATGGCGATCATTTTCGTAGAGTGTGCTTTTTGTTTTTATTGTTTCTATGGGCATTGTTGCAGCAATAGTTGACACATACAAAAAAAGGGGCAACATTACATCGCTACATGACATAATCGGCCTGGTACAAATACAGACTAAGAAAGCTTGACTCATCTATTGCGAAAATTTTGAACATTGTCACGAAATTGCCACATAAAACATCGTCTTGGTCGTGTGACCGAGTGCTCAGTGCAGTATTTATGCTATCAGTGGAGAACACCGCCTCTTTCTCATCATCAGAGCAGCAATCGATCCCTGGCGCCGGATGTAGTGATGCCAGCACGGCGTGTGGCAAGTGCGAACCGTGGTAGCTATTAGTGGCCCATGTCCAGGCGATCGCTTCACGTCTACCAATTACCGGCTGTTGATGAACCACCACTTCCAGGGAAACAAGAGACGTCACAGCACGAAACATCGTGCCTCTTAAGTTACGAAGCACAGCCTCATAACTGACAAGCTGACCGTACGAACTTCTCTTTGTGCCGTGGTAAAAATTGCTGTTTTGAAGAGCGCGCCACAGCGCGTAGTGTGAAGCAGTCGCCCTACGTTTCTGGCGGTGGCGGTGGCGCCGCTGTGGCAATCGCAGGTTAGGTGTCTCCCTCTGGTGGGAAAGGGGAAAGGTTGCCGGTTCACGTGCATTTAAGGGGCGCTATGAGATCGCCAGTCAGTCAGTTGCTCATCCGGGTCAGTGTGGGGCTGACAGTGTCTGTCTGTCGTCGGGAGTGCTAGCACGTGTTAGGTCGCCAGTCTGCTCGAGTTTGTTCAGGCAATGATCATTGGCGGTTGGATCCATCGGTTGGTGGGTCGCGTACTGAGACACAAGATGACTTGTCCATCTTGAGCGTCGGCGCATGTGAGGTCGCCACGTCAGTCCAGTGGGCCGCGCCGTATAGCGAGGGGTAGTGGCTTCGTGGCCGACACGAGAACAACGGGAGTCAACCCACGACATCGGTCTGGCCGCAGCGAGCTGCGACGCCGTGAGACGTGAGATCGGCGCGCCTTCATGCGTCCGTTGAAGCGGCGGTTCGGGAGAGCGTTTTGGGGGTCCTGCGCCAGGTCTTCGCTAGACATCGCAGTTTATTACAAGTTAAGTGATTCGTGATATGTTGTTTCATTTACTTGTTAAATTCTACTTGTTTTCTTGGTCAGTCTCGTCCCCAGCTTGCTCGTCTGTCTCTCGTCCGCAGTTGTTAGGCAGTTAGTGTCTGTGTCTGTCTGACGGTCTGCCGTACGTTAATAGCTGACTCTGTCAGGTTTGTCGGATTCGGTGTTAACGAATTTATTGCTTGAAGTGTAACGGCCGAATTCCTGAAATATGTTTTTATCTTGCCTATCATGTTGAGAGACGGTATATGTATAATGTAGAGCATGTTTGGCTAACCTTGTATATTTTATGTAAGACTGCATTTTATGAGTTTTATTTAAATGGCTATTTTTGCCACCCTTCCACCGTAAGAGGTTTTTTAAAAAAAAAAAAATCAAGTTGCACCTTCGGTGGCAAATTAATCTTTTAATGTTAGTGTTTTGTACCATTTCCATCCCTACTACGGGGTGCATAGTTTATGTGCTTGTGTGAGTTTACAAAATCTCGGTTGGTAGAGCACTTGCCCGCGAAAGGCAAAGGTCCCGAGTTCGAGTCTCGGTCCGACACACAGTTTTAATCTACGACGAAGTTTCAAATTGTAACTTGATATTTAGAGGGTGCTTTCTGATTAAAATTTAAATCCGTTTCTAATAAAAAAAAAGGTTTTTAGTAATAAAATTTCCTTTTGTTGAAAGAAATTTGATTTGTTTTCATCAGTTACCCACTGGTAACAACTTCCAAGCTCACATAGTGTGATTAAACGTGTTAATGTTCTTGATGAATCACTAGTAAATAAAATAAATTCTTAATATAAGGATTTGAAAGTAAAATATCGTCTCACCCTTCACCTATTTGATTCATATTGACAGGGTGTGTCGAACACGACTAGGTCTTCAATATACACTATGTGATTAAAAGTATCCGGACACCCCCAAAAACATATGTTTCTCTTATTAGGTGCATTGTGCTGCCACCTACTGCCAGGTACTCCATATCAGCGACTTCAGTAGTCATTAGACATGAGAAAGCAGAATGTGGCGATCCGCGGAACTCACGGACTTCGAACGTGGTCAGATGATTGGGTGTCACTTATGTTATACGTCTGTACGAGAGATTTCCACACGCTTAAACATCCCTAGGTCCACTGATAGTGAAGTGGAAACGTGAAGAGACACACACAGCACGAAAGTGTACGGGCCGACCTCGTCTGTTGACTGACAGACCTCGCTAACAGTTGAAGAGGGTCGTAACGTGTAGTAGGCAATTCACACACACTCACATCACACAGGAATTGCAAACTCCATCAGGATCCACTGTAAGTACTATGACAGTTAGGCGGGAGGTGAGAAAACTTTGATTTCATGGTCGAGCGGCTGCTCATAAGCCACACATCATCCCGGTAATCGCCAAACGACGTCTAGCTTGGTGTAAGGAGCGTGAACATTGAACAGATGAAAAAGTTGTGTGGAGTGACGAATCAAGGTACACAATGTGGCAATCCGATGGGAGGGTATAGGTATGCCGGATGCCCAGTTAACGTCATCTGGCATGGTGTGTAGTGCCAACAGTAAAATTGAGAGGCGGTAGTGTTAGGGTGTGGTCGTGTTTTTCTTGGAGGAGTCCTGCACCCTTTGTTGGTTTGCGTGACACTATCACAGCACACGTCTACATTGATGTTTTAACCGCCTTCTTGCTTCCCACTGCTGAAAATCAATTCGGGGATGGCGATTGCATCTTTCAGTAGAACCGAGCACCTGTTCATAATGCACGGCCTCTGGCGGACTGGTTACACGACAATAACATCCCTGTAATGGACTCACCTGCACAATGTCCTGACCTGAATCCTACAGAACACTTTTGGGATGTTTTGGAACTCTGACATCGTGCCAGGCCTCACCAATCGATATTGATACCTCTCCTCAGTGCAGCACTCCGTGAAGAATGGGATGCCGTTCCCAAGAAACCTTCCAGCACCCAAATGAACGAATGCTTGCGAGAGTTGGAGCTTTCATCAAGGCTAAGGGTGGGCCAGTACCATATTGAATTCCAGCATTACCGATGGGGACCGCCACGAACTTGTAAATTATTTTCAGCCACGGGTCCGGATTCTTTTAACACATAGTGTATGTAAACAGGAAGCCGCAGCTATCAACCATTTTCGAGAAAATCTAGTTTGAAAATTTAAGACATCCTTATAATCTTCGTATGGTAGCACGCATTCAAGCAGTGAGTAGTTTTGTGAGTAAACGGTTGTCAGTATCATATGCTGGAGGTCCGCGGATCGAAGGTCTCTGCCGGTAATTTTTCTTCCACGTACTTGTAACGACATATTTATTGTGATTCTGACTCATCGTATAAACCTATTTTACATGTACTCCTGCACATAGTTTTGACCCACCAGAAACCGTTATATGTGCAGAAACTACTTTCAGATGGTGGAGAGAGAGAAAGGAAACCGCATTTAAAAGTCCAGGTAATACTTCATTCATATGTTACCTCGCCGGGATAGTTGCTTCCCAACGCTCCAAGATGTCTGATTCTACGAGTAAATGTAGAGAAGTGCATGGTACTTCTTCAGCAAATTAAAGTGAACCTGACTGAGAAGCCAAATCGGGTTTGCAGTGCGATTAAAAACGGCAGTCGTGTATAGCGACAGCTCTTTCTCCAAAACAATCTCATCGCTTCGAGTTTTCCTGCAGTAAAAACACACAAAACTCACGGATACTGGAGAAGAACTATTTGGCAACACTTCTTAAATGCCAGGGAGAAACAACTCGTGACTCAGGAGATATAATTGCCCAGCCAGAAATGGACAAAACTGGTTTGTTTGAAGAAATCAAAGAAGTTGCTTCATGTTCATCATACGATTACGAGCCTGAGGAGAACCGGACGGAAGTGGACAGCGATTATGCTACGCAGGATTACGAGGTTAGAGTAACCAATTTAGCGAGAGAGCAGAGTTGTAATGACTCTTTTGTTACAGTTATGTAGGAACGAAAAAGTACCGGGAGAGAGAAACTATCCAGCAATCTCAAACGTTTACTCGCTCCGCTGCGGGCTCCATAAGTCCTGAGGACAATACAAAGGTTATAAGCACGCCTGAAACTTTCGAACTTTTTTCTCGAAAACGATTGGGAACTCTCTCTTCCTGTTTATATCGTTGGAGTCTTAGTCGTACCCTAAGACGCTGTCAATATGAAACAAATCGGTGAGGGGCAGTTCGCACGGTCCTTATGAGAAAGAATACCGTACTCATAAATTTAGAAATACTGCAATGGCCTCATATATAATGCATGGGAAACTGTTGAACGTGGAGGAGAACATACCTAGGAGCACACTATGTTTTAGAATTACATGAAGGAATGCATATTAGTAAATACCATAAGAAATTTCCGGTACATTCTACTGTTTTTGTTGTGAGACATGAGGTTGTGATTTGAGCAGCTCTCATAAATACAATGAGTTCTACATATTTATGTTCTGTATAACATATTAGAGCTGTTTTGGGGATATTGTTAATTCCTCAATTACAGATTTTTAAAGATGAGTAAGATTCTGTGAATTTTTTGAAACTTGGTACCTAGCGTTTTTACAGTTAAACCAGTCTTCGTCGGTCGTGCAGCATCTTTTACCTTAAAACGGAAAAAGGTTTTCTGCCATGGAACACTGAAGTTTGCAAATGAACTTAGTTTCTTTAATGTGTTAACGATTTTCACTGTTTTGGAGATGGAAATTTGTGTTAGTTGCCAACACTTTCAATTTCAAAATGTTTTTAATTTAGGGCTAGTTTTTGATAATATCTCTTCTCGATTAGGTTTTATTTACTGATTGTAAGTACGACATAGAGCAATACTGTAACAAATAGACTATTAAATACAGTATCGACGACGTTTTCCCGATTGCAGCGCTTTTAAATTTGAATAGAATATTTGTTCCTGGGTACATGACCATATTGTACCTAGGAAACCTTACTTATCTGGAGCATTTTTTTTTTTTTTTAATTTCGTAAGAAGACTGCAGCACACAAAGTGAATGCTGCAAGACAGAATAAGAAAACAAGTTGAACTTCTGTTACAGGGCTGGCTAGAAGCTTAAGTCTTAGAAATGTTCCAACATACAACACTCTCACCTACAAAAATTACCTGATGTAGCAGACAGAAAAGTTTACTTAAATGAGCAAAATAATCTTCCAGATCATGATTTTGAAAGTGAAAATGATAATATAAATTAATCTTCAGCTATGGTAATGTCGTGTTTGTATTCAAACCTCACTGTATTCCTAAGGAAATAAATGCAATCGAGGGAATGTTCATACTTAAAATGACTTCTGAAGAATGAATTAACATTCTTTAGAATTCGGGTGGCTACACCTTTGGCACTGGAGTTTTTGGTAAAAACTCAACTATGAAGAAAGTGCAGCTACAAGTCGAATAATTGAAAGCTTAAAATGGCGTTGAAATTGTCTGTGCAGCTGATAAAAAGAATCGCTATGAACAAGGCTCTTTTTTTGTGTACATCATTTCTGTATGGAGTTACCCCATTACATATACACTACAATTATGTTTTATGAGCATTTGTTATAGATTTTAGTTACGTATTCGTATCTTTCGGCTTTAATGGGATTTGACAGCGTTTAAAGTATTGTCTTTCGTGATGGACACTGGTGAACTGCTGTGGACTGAATCATGGTCACGTCATGTTTACGAAACTTCTCGGGAAATGTATATTTTTAATTGTTCATGTGTTCTAGAGCAATTACATGATTGATCTGGAATTTTTTATCGCACGTCCTATACTACCGATGACCAAACAGAAATTTACGAGTGGCTACTCAACAGTACGAACAGAGTGTACCGGCGGATTGGACTGTTTTGTCTATAACTCGTGCCTCTAGTTCGGTCACTCGATGGAAATCTCACTGTGAACATTTCAGGAACCTTTCAACGTAGGCGGCTTTGTCGATGGAGCACACCACTTTTGCGCATAGAGGTAAAGAAATATAAAAGACGCTTTAAATAACCGGTGAATTCGTAATATCAGCCCAAAGAAAAATGTGAGCATAAACTGACAGTATGCGTGAATTTTAACGCAAAACATACCAAGTCAGCGAAAGGTCAGTGAGTGGAACTATGGCACTGTCATGCCTCACAGACATTCGCTAACAGGGACCTAATGATTGGGAGGATTCGAGCCGCCTACCTCCGTGAGAAGCACCAACACAATAATGAAGTCAACAATCCCTGACCAGTGATACAAAAGAGTAATTAAACACCGTGATACTTCCTTCATTGCATCTGCTTAATGGGCGGAAGTCTAATCCATTCACATTTCGCGAAGGCTACAGATAGTGGAAGAGATCATGGCACTAGTGGATAAATTTCGTAAGATTAGGTGACCCTCAGCCATTATACAATGTGGTGAGCTTCTGTCGGTGAGAATATTTCGTATATTATGTACTCTCTGCAGTCTTACTTCGGCTATCACAATATTTCAGTGTGAAGTATTACTTTGACAACAGTATTTCAGCTATCTCCCCACAATGAAATGAGAAAACCTAGATCACGGGAAGTGGCCTACAATTATGAAGTACATTTATGACTTCGCGAAATACACAGGTAAATTATACGCTTGAAACTCGCCTGTACTGACTTCGTGTGGTAGATCCATCGAACCAGTCCTTCTTCCATTATTATGTTTGATTTGGATATCATTTTTTAAAATCATTTCTTTTTCAACCTTGCGACCGCTGTGGAGGTTTCAGCTGCCAACTTTGAGTGTGGTCGGCGAGGGTAGTAGGTGACGGATTCCCAGAAATGCGGACGGCCTACACAGTAGCGCCACGTCCCCCAGTGAACAGACTGGCGGCAGGCGAGATAACCGGCCGTAGGACAGGCGCCACAGAGCGTCGCCCGAGGCCGCCTTCTGATGTTAGTAATCGGCGGCTAGCGGACGCCCCGCACGCCGTTTTATGAGGTCGAACACTGGTGTCCAAAGCGGCGTGTTTTGAGAGAGACGACGGAGGATAGTCGCTACGGCCTATGACATTATTTGCTGGGAAGCAGCCATGGGCGCTATGGGGGGAGCACCCTGTGACGAACCACGTAGGCGCTGTAATTACCACAGTCCTTTGGTGTCCCAAGCCCGAAAACTTCCCTCGCAGACATCTCGTGGAGGCTGTGACTGTAGTGTTGACTCTTACGTCCGCTCATGGTTACGGTTGCCAGAGATACTGGCGGGAAGAGCTGTCCCTGACGGCAACGATAACGCAAATGTTTAGTGGGAGATTTGTGTTTTTGTTTAACAGTAATGCTGTTGTTGTGATCTTCAGTTCGAAGACTAGTTTGATGTACCTCTCCATGCCACTCTATCCTGTGCAAGCCTCTTCATCTCTGAATAACTACCGCAACATACATACTTCGAATCTGCTTGCAATATTCGTCTCTTGGACTCTCTCTACGATTATTACCAACCAAACTTCCTTGCAGTACTAAGTTTGTGATGCCCTAAAGTCTCAGAATGTATCCTATAAACCGTTCCATTCTCCAAGTCAGGTTGTGCCTCAAATTTCTTTTCTCCCAAATTTTATTCAGTACCTCCTCATTAGTTATGAGATCGACCCATCTAATCTTCAGCATTCTTCTGTAACACCGCATTTCAAATGTTTCTACTCTCTTCTTAAGGAAACTATTTATCACACATGTTTCACTGCATTTCGGTACCATATGTCGCTAACCTACATACAAATAATTTCAGAAAAGACTTACTGGCACTTGAATCTATATTCGATGTTAACAATTTTTTCTTTTTCAGAAACTCTTTTCTATCCACCACCTGTCTACATTTTATATCCTCTCTAGTCTGGTCATCAACACATATTTTGCTGCGCAAATAACAAACCTCATCTACTACTTTATAAGTGTTCCGTTTGCTAATATAGTTTCCTCAACTTCAGCTGATGTAATTTGCCTACATTCCATTATCCTTGTTTTGATTTTTTTATGTTCATCTTAAAAGTCACTATCCATTCCGTTCAACTGCTCTTCCAAGCTCTTTGTTGTCTGACAGAATTACGATATCATCGGCAAACCTCAACGGTTTTATTTATTCTCCGTGAACTTAAATTCCTTCCTCAAATTTTTATTTCGTTTAGTCTTGCGCAATATTCAGACTGAATAACATCGGGGATAGGCTACAATCCTGTCACAATCTCTTCTCAATCACTGCTTCCTTTTCATGCCCTTCGACTCCTACAACTGCCGTCTGGTGTCTGCGCTAGTTGTAAATAGGTTTTCGCTCCCTGTATTTTACCGTTGTGCCTTCCGAATTTGTAAGAGAGTTTTCCAGGCAGCATATTCAAAAGCCTTCTTTAAGTCCACAAATGCTACAAACGTAGGATTGCCTTTCCGTACCCTATCTTCTAAATAACTCGTAGGGCCATTACGGCCTCGCGTTTTCCTACATTTCTGCGGAATCCAAATCCAAATAATGGTAGGCTTCTGTCAGATTTTTATTCTTCTGTAAAGAATTCCTGTTAGAAATTTGCAACCATAAGCTATTGAACTCACAGTTCGGTAATATTCAAGCCTTTCGGAACCAGCTTTCTTTGTAATTGGATTGACTGTATCCTTCTAGAAGTCTGAGTGTATTTCGTTTGTCTCAAACATCTTACACACCAGGTGGAAGAGTTTTGTCATGGCTAGTTCTCCCAAGGCTATCGGTAGGTCTGACGGAATTCGTCTACTCCCGGGGCCTTGTTTCGACTTAGGTCTTCTAGTGCTCTGTCAAATTCTCCTCGCAGTGTCATGTCTCTCATCTCATCTTCACCTACGTCTACTCACATTTCTATAATATTGCCTGCAGATTCGTCTCCAGCTTCGCCTTATTTTCTTAGGACTGGTTTTTCAATCTGAGTTCTTGATATTCATATTGCTGCTTCTCTTTTCTCCAAAGGCCGCTTTAATTTTCCAGTAGGCAGTATATATTTTCCCAGTGTGATATATGCTTCTAAATCCTTACATTTGTACTTAATGTCACTCCCATTTTTTAGACTTTTGTATTCCTTTTCACCTCCTTCATTTGCTGCATTTTTATATTTTCATCTTTCATCAATCAATTTCAGTATTTCCTGTGTCACTCAAGAATTTCTAACAGGCCTTCTCGTTTTACATATATGATCCTCAGCTGCGTTCACTATTTTATCTCTTAAAGCTGACCATTCGTGTTCCACTGTATTCCTTTCTAGAGTTCTTCTTAATCGCTCCTGAATGCTCCTTCTGACACTCTCAACAACATCTGGTTCTTTCTACGTAGCCAGGTCCCATCACCTTGATTTTCTACCTTTCTGCAATTTCTTTAGTTCAATCTATAGTTCATAACCAATAAATTATGTTCAGTGTCCACATCTCCCCTGTTTATGTCTTGCACTTTAAAAACTGGTTCTGAAATCTTTGCCTTACTATTGTCTAATCAGACTGAAACCTTCTGGTGTCTCCAGGTCTCTTCCACATATACAGCCTTCCTTAATGATTTCTAGACCGAGTGTTACAGACGATTAAATCATGCTCTGTGCAAAATGCTACCAAGCGGCTCTCTCTTTCACTCCTTTCCCCCAGTCCATATTCGCCAATTATTTTTCCTTCTCTTTCTTTTCCTAATACCGAATTCCAGTCCTCCATTACAATTACATTTTCCTCTCCCTTAACTATCTAAATAATTTCTTTTATCTGATCATACATTTCATCATTCTCTTCAATCTCGTGCGGAGCTAGTCGGCATTTTCTTCCCGGGAACAAAAAGTGTTCTGCGGCCGAGTTTGAAGCTTTCTATTTCGGATGCCGTCAGCTTCACGGCAATGCACCTGGTCACGAATCGTAGCCGTTGTCTACAGGCCGAAATTTGCTCTTTGTGGTAATACACGCAACTCTGGCTAACAGGGAATCCGTCAATCGATTTCATACTCTTGTCTTCACGGTGGATGTACTGAACCCCACCTTCGTCTCACTGTCAGTAGGGTGGCACAATGTTCGATCAGTTACACGTTAGCTTTGATCACAATTAATTTGCATCTTATTGCGGCCCAGTCACATATACGAGTAGGTGCCTCACATCCATTTATTCAGGTAGGTCCCCGAATGGATTTTTCCAGTGCCCCTATCTATTTCTGTCCGTACATTTGTCAATAACTCACAGCGCCTATGGTTCTTATACAGCTCATATTTGAATTTCATGCTCATGTTTGTCTTAGAGTCAATAAATATCACTGTAATGCTGTAGGTCAGAATTTATTTGTTGAAGACGAGTTCCCTGCATTCCTACCCGCCATTATTTTGGAGGGGAAATAATAATCAATCACTTAATTAAATTCGTGTGAAGTTCAGTCAGCTCGAGACGGGTTGCATCGAGGCCAAATTAATTAGTGTCTTTCCTTGCATATATCTTATGTGTATCCTAATGAGTGTGTTATGCATCAGAGCTTCAATGTGGTTCTAAACATGCATGTCAGTTAGAATCACCTGCACACAACCACAGGCAAACTTGCACTTAAAGAACATAGAACTTCAAAATCACTTTATTTTGTCGTTGGCAGAGAATAGCATAATCTGCTGGTGTAACCAGATTACGATTGCTCAGCGTTTACGAACGAGTCTCGCGCATGTGGTGGGCCTCGCTGGATGTTTGGATGCTCCCGCAGTTGTCATCTGTCAAACGTGGCCGTATGGTTGTGAAAAATTATTTGGCACTTCAAGTTATAATAGTTCATCCGCTGGTTGACGTCTGAAGCTTAACAGGTGACTATATCGGCTCAAATGACAGTGAAGTAAAGGTATCCATTTGAACCCGCTTACTGTATTAAAAGCTTAAAAAAGAGCTTTGCAGCACATGTTCCGAGGAGAGGTGCTAGCTTCTCTCTCTTTATGTTTATATTTACAACTGCCACTTATGTATTCACCCTTGTAACAAGTATCCTATTACTTATTTGAAAATTGTGTCTGGTAATTGGGCTATTGTTCGTCAAGCTTCGTAGTGTGAGTGTGAACGTATAAAGATCTAATGTATATGTATCAAAGATTGTACAGTTTCTATGACAGAGATATATGTATGGTGGACGAGGAGGCAATTGGCCCTAAACTATGAGAAAAGTGGCATGATCTCCATATGAGAACTAAAAAAATTCCACTAAATTATAGATAAAATCTTATCTATCTAAGAGAATACTGAGCGAAAATAATTACGAACAACTTAAATTGGAATCACCACATATAAAATGTTATGAGAAAGGCGACACAATGACTGCCTTTATTGAGAGAACACGTACAAGGTGCATCAAACTACTAAACTGACTGGTTACAATATGCTTGTCCATTCTCCTATGGATTGCTGACGCGTGGTATGGTTCTACATTGAGATGGATTGACAATGAACATCAAAAGAGTTCAGAGAAGGTCAACTCGTTTTGTATCACCGCGGAATTGGGAGACAGTGTTACAGTCATGACACGCGATCGCACGCTTTAATACAAAGGCGTTTTACGTCGTAACTAGAACCTTTTTAAGAAATTTCAATGACCAGTTTCCTCAGAATGCGAAAATATTTTTTTGATCCCCATCCACGTAATAATACGTGCTAACCTAGTATCCCAGGCGGATACTAAAAATTCGTCCAAGTTCCACCTTGGCAGCTACCGGAATCCAAAGCGTCTCTGTCAACAACTAGAAGACTTTTTGAATAGTTCTCGGGTATCCGACCGGGTAGCGTCGTGATTTCTCCACAATATTTCGGCAGAAGTACACGCTGCCATCTTCAGGTGTTTCCTGACGAATGCTGTGCTGTTCCTCTCGGCGCCCTGTATATACTACCCGTTACCCCCTCCACCGTTCCTCTCCTGGTGTCTTTGGTGCAGCCGGCGCGGCAGCTACTGGAGGTGGTGGGGGAAGCGGCGCCTGGGTTTGAACTGGGGTCTGCAGTCTCCCTGCTGCCGCCGTCGGGGGCGGTCCTCGATCTCTGTGACCGTATCTTTCTCTCCAGGCTGAGTGCAGGGTTCCAAGCCTGACTAAGCTGAAGGCCGCTGTCTTTATTAATTAGATCGTCCTGTAGTCCGATTTCGATGTCCTCTTTAGTAACGCAGTCCCAGAAGTAGGAGGATTGACAGAGTATTTTTGTTTTTTCATACTTCATAGTGTGGCTAGTCTTTATACAATGATCAGCCACGGCTGATTTAGTGGCCTGGCGTAATTAGGTATGGAGCTTGTGTTCGCGCACGTCTCTTCTACACTGCGGACTGTCTCCCCAATGGATGACTTTTCGCACTGACAGGGAATTTGATAAACGCCTGGTTTCCGAAGGCCTAGGTCATCTTTCACTGAACCCAGTAGAGTCTAGATTTTTGCAGGGGGTCGGAATACACATTTCACATTGTGTTTCCCCAGAATTCTACCGATTTTTCTTGAGGTGTTTCCGACGAACGGAATGCACGCCAATGACTTGTGTTCTTCTGTTTCTTCTTCTTGTTCTCTTGGCGCAGTCTGTCTGAGTGAGTGTCTTATTTGCTTCTGGTTGTACCTATTTTTCCGAAATGCTGTCTCGAGGCGCTTCAATTCTGCTGGAAGGCTCTCCTGATCGCAGATCGATCGTGCCCTCTGAACAAGTGTGGGCAAAACGCCTTCGCGCTAGGTGTTGTGGTGGCAACGGAAGGGATTCGGGTACAAATCGTTGTGTGTAGCTTTTCTGTAGCTTGCCTTCAATTTTCCGTTTCACCATGACGTCAAGAAACGGTAGGGCACCATCCTGCTCCGCCTCCATCGTGAACTGTATGTTGGGGTGCAGCGAGTTGAGGTGGTCGAGAAATTCACTGTGTGAGTGACCCGATCCTTAAGTTTGGGAATTTATTAAAAAATTTGTATCTAAGTTATTTGTAAAAATATCAGAGAGTATGACAGCTACGCTATTTTTTTCTCATTGGAAGGCCTTGTTTTTGGCAATGTATTTTACTATTAAAAGTGAAAATAGTTGTATGACGGCACGAGTTCAAGCATTTCTACGAGCTCGATAGTTTCTTGTGAAACGTCAGATTACGTTCTGAGATCTCCGCGGTTTCATTAATGGGGACATACACAAAGGTTTGCGATATCGAGTGATGAATTAATTGCATCATTAGAAATTGCTATTTCTCTAATGATGTTAGCCAGTTCACAATTGTTCCTAACTCTGAAGTTTTCATTAAATGTGTAGGCTGCTTTAAATTTTACATTTAGCATTTTACTAAATTTATAACTAGAGCATGACCTATTTTTTGTAATAATAGAATGAAATAGGTTACCGTTCTGAAGTATTTTTACTTGAAACCTAAGCTCAGTCATACTGGGGTTCATCATTTTTCAAGCTTCTGTGTCCTTCTCTTTAAGTAAAAACAAAGTTGTCTATTATTTTACATAAGACTGCTAGGAAATTTTTGTGGAATCCTTACGTGCCTCAGTAAAACTGTTTTATGCAAAAAAAGTTTCAGATTTGCTAATGTAGCAACATCGTATATTACAAAAGCGGTAATGACTTAATTCGCTTTAGTGGCCATTGCCTTTTGTCATTATGGTTTAACGTTGACGACTTTTAAATCGTCGGTGTCGTAATTTTTAATGTTAGTACTATTTTATTTTTCCAGATAAAGATCTACTAGCTTTGACAGCATTATCCGCCAGATGAAGTCTGTCAATTTAAGCAAGGTGACCTTATCCTCGCTCACCAAGAAACGCCAAAGTTTGTCCTAATAATCCCAGAAACCAAAGTGCTCATATTATCGGACTCAGTGTCTGTAGCGAAAGCACTGATAGCTATGAACAGGTTCAGGATAGAAGACAAATTCAGCATCAAAATAAGACAGCAGCTTCTACAATTTAGAAACTGCAATAAAACACCACATACTGAGCTTGCAAAAAAATCGCGAAGCGATTCTTCTTGGTGTTGTAGCTCTCTGGGGCACCCTGGGCTGCTCTCTGAGTGACCCACACGTGGGCTGGTATGTGAGTCAAATTTCGCCCGTAGCCACGTGCCATCCGTTCTCTAGTTTCACTAGGAGCGTCGGGCACATTTCGATGCAGGGAGTCGCGGCAGATAACGCTACGTTCTTGACATTCAAGAAGTTGCAGTTGAAGAGAAGCGAATTTAAAATGACGGTGTTATAAGCGAGTATAACTAAAATGATCGCAGGGCTAACCAGTTGGCAGAAAAGACGATTTCTTGTGGGTTATGTCTAAATATTAAGCTTCCTGGCATGAATAATGGTGGCTAACTTGCATGATCATTGGAACGCGACGATTTTCTTCCTCGCTGGCACTGAACGGAGGTGCAATTTACGGCCACGACCAACGCCTGCTTTGAGGATCGCAATATGCAACATCACCACGATTTGCAGGATGGGATTTGGACACGAATTTTTTTCTGTCTCACCTGTATAAAATCAACATCAAATGAAGCTTCATTTTGTGGCTGTGACAATGATTCGGTCGATATTTTAATGTATCTGATATTCTCTTACAGCTAGTATTAAGTCCCGAGAAAAATTTACACAGTAGTTGAGTTAATTATCACGTCTAAATCCCACAGAACATACTCCCCTTCGTATAATATGCTTTTGAACATACATTAGGCAACTAATTTTAAATATTGGAACGATAATTGTAGTGTGCAACCGTCAGTAGCAAACGAGGATGACTAACGTTTTATAGACCAAGTTTCAATAAAGTAACAAAAATGTAGTTACATATTTACTGTTGTTCATCTGGCAATCCTCAATTCCTGTTTATATTTTGTTAGTAATTTTTATGTTTGGACCACCCGTATGTAACTGAATAAAGGCAGCATTTATTTTGCAAGACGCGTTTGGCCTGTTTATTCAAAATGGTTCAAATGGCTCTGAGCACTATGGGACTCAACTGCTGAGGTCATTAGTCCCCTAGAACTTAGAACTAGTTAAACCTAACTAACCTAAGGACATCACAAACATCCATGCCCGAGGCAGGATTCGAACCTGCGACCGTAGCGGTCTTGCGGTTCCAGACTGCAGCGCCTTTAACCGCACGGCCACTTCGGCCGGCTGGCCTGTTTATTAATGCGTCATCAATGACCTGAGTTACTTATGCATTCTCATTTGTATAAAGTACTTTCAACTAATATATTCTGCTATTTTACATATAAGTCATAAACAGTTCTCATCTAGGCACTGACAGAAAAATCATTAATATATTAAATATAGTTGTGTCATTAGTGAGACTGCAGACTGTATACTCATTTCTCAATAAACAGACAAGCAAAACATTTCTCGCTTAGGTGAAGAGAACCAGGAATCCTGGAGAGCAGTGCGCTGTTCTTTTTGTTGTCAGGAGAAACTACGAAAAGTAAACGAAGAGCGGATGAGAACGAGGGCGTCACGGAGAGTGAGAAGTGGTTCTCGGCAGTTGGAGTGTAATTATACGCCTGCAGTAAATTGTATTTCCATCGCTGTGCTTTCTCTTTGTGGAGCACAAAAGGCGAGCCTCAAAGCGACTAACCGCCCAACTCACCGTATCGAAATTTGTTTTCAAATTTCACTGATACTTAAATCACACTGAATTTCCCAGTGAAAAGGCCGAATTATGCGGGTCCGCTTACTATCTCTTTGTTCTCTGACTTGTGGCTTTCGTCTGATGAACTACGGAATTGTAAATTAATCAGCAGGTGTATTCTCGGCACGAAACAAAATTAACCGCTCTCGAAAGACGCTCTGTGAAGTTACGAGCACCATTTGTATTGAAACGTTTCCGTCAACAGAATGTGTAAAACATGGAATGATGTGAGCGAATTTACTTTGCAACGGAAATAAAAACCTTCTGAAGTATATGAGAGGGATGAGACACTATTTCGTTACTGGCGGTGTAGTTACTCGGTGAAATCCATCATTATGGATTGTAGATGCTAAACTGCTAAGTAAAAGTAATTTCTGACGAAAATGTATGGTAAGCAGTAGTTTCAAAATAGTAAATGTATGTATGTGCGATAATAAAAAATGGCTCTGAGCACTATGGGACTCAACTGCTGAGGTCATTAGTCCCCTAGAATTTAGAACTAGTTAAACCTAACTAACCTAAGGACATCACACACATTCATGCCCGAGGCAGGATTCGAACCTGCGACCGTAGCAGTCGCGCGGTTCCGGACTGCGTGCGATAATAGATTGATGGAAATAAAATTAGTTATTTGAATTATTTTTTTCTCTAATTTTACTTTCACACTCTACTAAGAGGCACACGGCTTAAACATTCGTCTGGCCACTCTGATTTAGATTTTCCATGTTTTTCCGATATTACTTTAGGAAAATATCGGAACTATGGCTATGGCAACATGAAGCAGGAACTTAACATATTTCGAATGGTTCACGCGCTTGGCCCTGAATTCTATCCTCGCACGGCACGGCGTTCCTGACTGAAAGTGATTATAATATAATTAAATATCAGCAGACAAGTACAAGTCCTATTTTATGCACAAAATTTACTCCAAACTGTATGGAAAAAGTTTCCAGCGCATCAACATTAACATTATTCCTTGCAACGGCATAAATGTCAAATATTGATGCAGTGTCGCAGATTTATATTTTTGTGCACCATAAATATACAGGGTGACCCAAAAGTCCTTTAACATTTTAAAATGCCATAATTCACGGAATGATGAAGGTAGAGAAGTAAAACTTGGCACACATGCCTCTAGTGACATGCGATTTTACTGAAACCGAAAAAGAGTGCAAAAACCGGCCAACATATGGCACTAGACAGCAAAATCTCAAAGACTCTGCATAAAAATCGTGTATAAAACGAGCTGCAGCGAGAGAGGGAGGGAGGAAGGTGCACCAGTAATTGCGGCATATTGACATTACCAGAAAAGGCACTGTTAGTGAGGCTTTACTATCAGAATGGAGAATCCGCTACTGCAACTTTCCGATCCTATCTCCATAAGAAGAGGATTCGAACGGGTAAAGGTCCTGTAACAAGTGCTGACGTGAAGGAAATGATCACGAAGTTCGAAACCACGGGTTGTTTAGGCGTTCGGCTCCATAGTGGGCGACCAGACACAAGAGCTACTGCTGCTCGGACAGTTCAGGAAGAAATGCAGGCTTCAGCGGGTTCATCTCCGTATGGTGACGTCAGCACTCGTGAAGTCGCACTTCGCACAGGCATTCCCCGCACTACTGCTTGGAGAGCACTAAGGCGCACCCTCCAAAGCTGTCGGTGCAAAATACATCGTCGTCATAAACTATTAGCAACCGATTTTATGACGCGGAGAGTATTAGCGGTGTGGGGACTTCAAAAAATGGGAGAAGATAAAAACAGGTTTAGTAACGTGTTGCGGACCGACGAAGGCAATTTTCACACTTTGATGGTCTGTCAGCACCGACAACTGCAGGATCTGTGCTACCCAAAATTCCAGAACTGTCGTGGAAACCTCACTGTATGACGAGAAAGTCACGGTATGGTGTAGATTTACCACATCAGTAGTAATCGCACCCTTTTTCCGCGAGAAAATGCGGGATGCTACTTTTCAAACTGCTCCTGACCGGTGCGAAGTTTGTCGATATGTTATAGAATCGCATCATCCCTAGCCTGGCTGATAAACACCTGCCGTAAGATACAAATTTTATGCGGGATGGCGCTACATTCCATATTGCTACAGGTGCGAAAGATATCTTTCTCACATCGTTTGTTGTGGATCACGTCCTGAGCCGCCACTTCCTCCGTGCTTGGCCTCGCAGGACCACAGTCCTCAATCCGGGTGATTACTGATTTTGAGGTTACCCTAAGTCGCAAGTCTACCGCGATCGTTTGACCTCATTAGGATGCTCTAAGACTACGTATAAGTAGGCTGTTTGTTTTCTTATTGGCAACGTTACGTAGCGCTCTGTATGAAAATCACTGGCTGTGCTGTGTGTACTCTGTGGCTAGTTTGCATTGTTGTCTGCCATTGTAGTGTTGGGCAGCGGCAGCTGGATGCGAACAGCGCATAGCGTTGCGCAGTTAGAGGTGAGCCGCCAGCAGTGGTGGATGTGGGGAGAGAAATCGCGGAGTTTTGAAATTTGTAAGACTGGATGTCATGAACTGCTATGTATATTATGATTTTTCAACACTATTAAGGTAAATACATTGTTTGTTCTCTATTAAAATCTTTCATTTGCTAACTATACCTATCAGTAGTTAGTGCCTTCCGTAGTTTGAATCTTTTACTTAGCTGACAGTAGTGGCGCTCGCTGTATTGCAGTAGCTTGAGTAACGAAGATTTTTGAGAGGTAAGTGATTTGTGAAAGGTATAGGTTAATGTTAGTCAGGGCCATTCTTTTGTAGGGATTATTGAAAGTCAGATTGCGTTGTGCTAAAATAAATATCGTGTGTCAGTTTAAGCACAGTCTTAATTAATTTTTCAAAGGGGACGTTCCATATGTCATTCCATACGTCCGACATCATGTTTCTCACCATACGTACTGATACGCTGTACAGTGCTGTTCACAATATTGTCCCTCGACTACAGGTATTGTTGATAAATGACAGCCGACAAGTTCAGCATTTGATATAAGGAACACAGTCTTTGCTGACAAGTAACTGTTGTGCTAAATATTGCTTTTGTATCATATGGAGCGCCATATATTGATCATTGTGTGCATTATTTTTTGTTACAATAAAACCCCATGTTATTTCAAGCATATGTCTCAATTTTTACCTCTCTACCCACATTATTCCGTGAAGTAGTGCATTTTCACATGTTAACGTGTAAGTGTATTGTCATTTCGCTGGCTTAGTTGTGGAGAGATGGGAAAGAGAATCAGCCGTGACCCTTCTAAGTAAGCATCCCGGCATTTTCCGAGGGCAATTTAGGAAAACCACGGAAAACCTAAATTAAGAAGGCCAGACGGGAGTTTGCACCGCCGTCTTCCCGAATGCGAGTCCAGTGTTCTAGCCACTGCGCCACCCCGCTCGGTGCCAACCACAGGAGCAATGGCGTTACTTCAGTTCGCTTTCCTATATTGATTTCAGGTATAAATGTTTTAACATGTGTAACACCATATTCGCACTATGCTTAGAGACCAATATCACGTCTTATGAGAAATCCGCCACAACGTTTTCAATTTTTCATTGCTGGGTTGTATACAATGATTGAATGCATGCATGCACACAGGTTTTCTTAAAAAAAAGATGATATGGCTGATAAGGTTATTTGTGTCTTTAATCTATTGCGACCAGTTGCTGTGATGTAGATATCAGGACGTGTGCGCCAAATGAAATTATGTGACGTCCAGTATTTGGTTTACACTTTCTACAGTAACTGCGACTGGTCCTATGCTACTATTTGTAATGCTCACAGGCACCGAGGGTTTAGATGTGACTTTAGACCTGTACGTGAGGTGAGTTCACTGTGTGCCACTGTGATGTACTGATCGGAAGCAGGGAGTTAGTATTCCGTCCTACAGGCCCTTCTACTCCTGAGGACATTGCTCGTTCTACTGGTGTCAAAGTTTCAGAATTTTAAGCTGTTTTCCTCATATTGCATCGCTTTAAAGACGAATTCAGTGCTGAGGAACCAACGTCAGAATTCTCCATTTCTTTAGCAGGAACTGCTTGTGATCTTGTAGTCTAGTTTATATCGTTCTAATTAACCACGCTTGTGACCGGAAGTGTTAATTGCAGGTCATTCTTCATTCAAAAATAATGCTCCAAAAAGGCTAACAGAAAGGAGATCCTTCCAGCGCGTGGAACAACTCAAGTTACAGGTTGACAGTCAAAAGCTGTCATTGCACTCTAATCCTGTCACGTATACTAACAACCAATTAGGGTGGTGCTAATTGGCTCACATAATTATAGCGATTAATTCTGTGCTATTTTAATTGTGTTTTATGAGAAAAACAGCAGTTCTGAGAAAGGTCTCTACTCTTACTGTTGCATCACAGATTTTACTGATATTAGAAAAAACTTCCAGCTGTCTGCACATTGAAAAGTTAAGACAATTTCTAATGAACATTGATGTTAATCAGAATTTATCTCGCTGAATACAAATAATTTAATAAATAACTGAATACCACAGTGCTGTGTGAAGACTTTGCGCCTAGTGAAGCAGCAACCAACAACATAGAGAGATTATGTGCGGACGAACTTGGCAGGGTACAAGTGTTCAGACGGAAGACTAAGATGGCTACACTCCACCTGGCTATCAATCGGCTACCTAACTGCCACCAGAGGACACTGGCCCGATGGACATTTTCTCCTCCGAGGGCCACGTGACCGAAAGTAGTACCTGCAGTATCCTGGCATCAGGGCAGCATTTAGGCCAGTGCCCAAGCTACGCTCCAACAGTCCGCTCTGAGTGAGTTTCCTGGGCTGGGCGCTGATTGTGAAAGCATTCCCACAATCAGGATCTCCCTCTGGAGTCGCCACTACAACAACGCTGCCGTCCTCGTTCACCTCCTCCTCCATGAGCTGCCAGCTACACACACACACACACACACACACACACACACACACACACACCCTTCGTGGCCCCTACACCGGAAACAGGTGACCTCCAACGCCATGTTCAGCACCAGGGCCTTGTAACATTTGTCGTTGTTTTCCAATGGAAATACGCCAGACTTAAGCTTCCGCATGTCCCATCCGGACCTGATAGTGACACACTTGGTGTATGGACAGCGGTTTTTGGAACTTTCAGTTTACTGTGACTTTTGAGGCCATCGGTCTTCAGACAGTTTACTGTTCTTTCAATACTCAAGAAGTTAGTTGTTTGCAGTTGTTGTTTTCAAAACTGACTGCTGCCAGATAAGACTGTTTACGTGTATTACAATAAACATTATATTCGTTGCATACATGATTGTATTTCTCCTTCACTTCACATGGCGTACTTTGTTTCTTTGTCTTTCACATTTATTTCATGAAACTAGCAGTGAAACTGCGAAGAGGTGTGATAAGGTATTAAATCCTGCAAAGCGAAGCAAGTACACACGTTGACGAGGAGGCGTAATCATTTTCAGTACAAAGTGAACAGCTGTTGCTGGCTTAGCCATAGTAGGTGCGCAAGCATCTGCAAATTGATATGATTTTCACCCTACCGTTTCCAGTAACCCTATCAAGTTCATCCTTTGTACGGAATTTTAAAATGCCATTCACTTACTCTGAAGGAAATTAACAGTATATTGTCAGTATATTGTATAAACAACATCTTCATTACAAGAACTACTAAAGTGCGCGTCATTTATATTAGCGGCCGAGTTTAGGTTCGTTCTGCGCATCTGACGTCAAAAAATACAGTCAGCCAATGAACAGAGAACGACGTTGCCAGATCTCGACTGCAGAGGAGAGCACGGACGATTGTCTTCAGTTTTAGAAACGTTCAGTCATAAATAAAGTAATAGAACAAAAGCAATGTCTTGATAGCAGACTTTGTTTTATAGAAAGTTTGGAAAAAGCATTCTTTATACCAATTGCTTCATTTTCTATTAATTAATTAAACCAAACAAGCAATAAGACTCCTAATTCAGGCGATAGCAAGGAAAGGTGTTTGTATCAATTTCACGAACCGCTTTTTCGCAATAAAGAACAGCGGTAATTGTTTATTTCCTATTGTACTTCGAAGAAGTGCGAGTAATTCATAGGCATACCAACAGTGTTTGTCAGAATTTTGCGTGAACTGTTAGAGTCCTTATGGAGCAACACAGCAGGATGAGCTGCGCTAGCGTAACGGTTAAGGCGTTAGGTTACTAAGCGAAAAGTAACGAGTTTAAACCTTGAGTGGTGCTAAATATTTTCTTTATTTAAAAACAATACTGAAGTGTCTTACTTCATGAATTTTATTCGTTTGAATGCAATTTCTTGAAATTTCTAGTGCTTTGTCTCTTCATTAACCCTTTCGCTGCTGTAGTCACGTGCTCCCCGCATTCCGCGCTGTGCGCGATTTTGTCATCACTGCACTGCTCGCCTGTGCACACACATGGTGTTCCCACTGCTTTGACACACTTATCATTCGATTTCACAAAAACTATTTGGCCCAAAAATTAGATTTTTACACATCATCTTGACTGATACCTTCCCCCCATAAATGACTTAATTTTGTTTCGATGTTCAACCCAGTTATTGTGCAGCATTAAATGTAGAAAACCATTGCACGAAATTTTGAAGAGTTTGCAGAGGTAAAGTCCTTAGCGTATACTTTCCGTATGGTCGATTTTAGTTGCCACAATGTTGAGAATGAAATGTGGACAAGGTACCTAAATTTCATATAAAATTTACTGTATAACAATATCTCATTTAATGTAAGTACCACATAGGTGTCGTATGTAATATTGAGAAATATTCCGTCTTTCGCGACTGTAATAAAAGTTTTATTTACACCGGGCGCGTTTGGCTTTATTTTAAAGCACTTTAATCAGTCAAAGGGAGTGGGTGGAAGGTATCAGTCAAGAAGATGTGTAAAAATCTAATTTTTGGGCCAAATAGTTTTTGTGGAGTCGAATGATAAGTGTGTCAAAGCAGTCGGAAACACCATGTGTCAGCACAGGCGAACAGTGCAGTGACAAAATCGCGCACAGCGCGGAATGCGGGGAGCACGTCTCTGTAGCAGCGAAATGGTTAATGCGGCCGTGGTGGCTTTACTTCATAAACTGCGCGCTCCCCCCCCCCCCCCTAAACGTAAGCTTGCGAACTATACTATACTATGGCGCTGCTTCTCTTGGCGCGTGCGTCGTGTGCAACTGGCAACGCAGCAATCTCCCGCGTCTGGGCGGGCATGCGCGAGCCGCGAAGATAAAAGAATTGAACTATAATTTCGATCATGTAAATTGTTCGTCTTTGTACATCACAACTTTGGAAAGTCCACTTCGGCATCGCTAAAGCAGTAGTCCGCTGGCACTGAAAGGGGCGCTGTATGAGACACGCCCAATGCAGACGCTCACATCATTTACCGGGTGCAAACAGGTGGGTTATGAATCACTGCAACACGCTGCCACCTCGTGACGGAAATGGCAAACAACCTAAGTTACACATTTACTGAACTACATTAAGAAATAATTAAATGTATTATGTTCTGTTTATTTTGTTAAAAAGCTTAGTGTGCTAAAACGACTGTAAAAGTATGTATTGCGTATTATTAAGTCACGGCTTTAAAAATAAGTAATAATTGTTAAGGGAATTCCCGCATATTAATCTGAGCGGTGGTATCCCGTCTTTCTTGAGAAGAAATAGCTCTCGAACAAAGATTGTCGAAGTGGTCAGTAGCAGTGTGTGCACAGTGCACATGAATGGTGTTTAAGTGGTGAAAATCGAGGACTGTAAAATTATCCTTTGATGACTGCTGAATGATGCTACCATTTTATAAAAAGGGCATCTAAACTGTGTGTCAGAGAAGAAGTAGTTTGCCTTGACTTATTGTGGAGTAAAAAACCAGTTGTATTTTGTGTCATGGGGCTTTGCAAGCTGCAAGTGACATACATACAGCTGAAGATCCACAAATAGTAAGCTACTACTTCACCTTTCAATACCATTTGTTAAGGAGGCTTAGACATAACTCGTCATCAGTTTCACCTGGTCTGTGCTACAACATGTAACAGGTCTTACTTTGCCTGTGCTATAACGTAAAGTGGTCTTCGAGTAGGGAAGTCGTAAAGGACAAGCCACGGCATAATTGGAACTGCAAGTTGAGTAATAATATAATTTTTATTTATAAAGCAGATGCTTACCTCGTGTGTTCATTGACGTATTTAAAAATCGACATCCTTATAGTTTCAATGTTTTAAACCAAAGATTTTTACAGTGATAAAATCTGGTGTTTATTTGAATACAAAATTGTTCGCTGACTTACAATGAGAATCCATAAATAAATTATAAACCAGCCAAACTTCTTAATGGATGCTGAATGTCACTGTTACCATGGAGAAGAAGACATTATAATATAAAGTGAAACGTCTTTTCGTAAGAAAACTCTGGTGGCTTGTGTACTTGATGTCGAAACCAGTGGCACGTGACGAAATTTGAGCTTATGTTAATTAAAGTCAGGTATAGGTAGTAGTTTACACCCTTTACGTAATTCTTGATTACATATTGCTAAATGACGAACTTTTTCATACCTTGCACGAGATATTTTTACAATGTTAACATTAAATATTTTACCACAACAGTAGGTAATTTTCTTCAATGCGTATCATGTAACTCATTAACATTTTATTATGTTAATTTTGATGAAAAGTCCTGCATTATTTATAGTAATTACATATGTCTGAGGGTAGGATCATTAATATTAGGCATTTCTACGAATTTAAGTGCTCCATATTGAACTGACGTCCTGTACGATCGTCACCTCAATGGCAGTTAACATTTAAACTGCTAGGTTTCCTCAATGATCATTTGCTGTTAACACCTGTTTACTATCATTTCAACTATTTCGTGTGGTAGATTGCAAACTCTCGCAGACAAATGAAAGTGATCAGCCATCGCGTAGCTGAGCATCTACTGCATGCGACTGTCTCCCGTAATTTACGAGTCCGATTGCCACACACGGTTAATAAAGCAATTACCACATGCTAATTAGGATAAAATAAGTTGAATCGAAATGGAACATCGCACGATCCATTTGGCAACATCGATCTTCAACCATGAAAGTTAGTAATCACAATTGTTAACTTAAATGAGTCGGAAACCACTTTACAGTGAAACTAATATTATTATGCTTTCGTTTTCATGTAAGCAAAATTTCTGTTTCCATTTTTATAATTTTACTATCGATAACTCATTCGACAGTTATACACAGAGAGGTAGCTGATGGTTTTCATACTGTCAAAATTTGCTACCTTCATTATTAATTATTAGGCGCATAAATCTTTATATGAAAAATTGCTTCCAGAAAACATTTGTAAATTATACCTGAGAAGTAATTTCAGTTAAGACAGTCACAACACAATTTATCTGAACTACATCCTGTTCTACAAGGACTGGGAAGCTGTGTATACACCATAGAAATCCTAGGCGCCAAACGCGCCTTAATAGTTTTAGTTGTTGTCGAGATTGGTCAATGTAACAATTAAGTTATTTGGGCTGTGTTGAAATGTTGAACAATGTATTTGTTTAACAAGTGGTATTGTGTAATGTGTCAAGAATTTCTGAATAAATACTGATGATTTCAAAAAGCAATATTATCCAGCGACTTTTACTAGAACTAAAAAACTTGGACCTATTAAGTGGAAATCATAAACAACGTGCACCCCGTCCGAAGGCAATACATTACTTTCGCAAATAAACGGGAAAAGACGGACTGAAGTCGGAAAATGACTGTCGCCTGAAGTACCCTGCTGGCGTAATTTTCCCACTGCTTTCTGTCAACGTTGTTGTTACACACGCTGGATTTCTATTCGTCTGGAAAGACTTCCAGGATTCTTTTCGTGTCGGGACCCCATAACCCGTAAATTTGCTAAGAGGTGACTCATAATGAAAAGAAATACTTCACGTATGTCACCTCTAGAATTTTTCAACTTGTATTATATAGTAAACGCTTGCATCTTACAATTCCAACTAGACAATCATGCCAGAATAGGAATAAAAAGCACAAAATATTTAAAGAGCGGATGCGAAAACAGCAGGTCAAATATTACCAAATCATAAGACACAGAGAAACAGAGGTCATCATGTAACGATCGACAAATAATAATTGATGACCTCTATTTCAACGAATTTCGTTATTCCCATTCGCAAAGTGGTCACGAAGTAAGGAAAAAATAACGTAAAAAAGGAATACCTTCACGAGTGCAGAACAAGTGATTAGACTCAGCTTATCATCAAAATATAGGCGGACGCAACGAGAAATTCACAGCATGCCCGTTTTATGCGGTTGGATAGAAGATTTTCTAACAGACAGGGAGCAGTATGTCGTCCTGAACGGGGTAACTTCAACAGATACAAGACTGTGCCCCAGGGCAGCGTAATAGGTCCTCTGCTTTTACAATTTATATAACGATCTGGCTGATGGTATTGACAGCGGCCTTAGACTGTTTGCCGATGATTCTGTAGTCTACAGGAAAGTAGTATCACATGGAAGTTGTGAACAGATCAATGAGAATGAGATTTTCACTCTGCAGCGGAGTGTGCGCTGATATGAAACTTCCTGGCAGATTAAAACTGTGCGCCCAACCGAGACTCGAACTCGGGACCTTTGCCTTTCGCGGGCAAGTGCTCTACCATCTGAGCTACCGAAGCACGACTCACGCCCGGTACTCACAGCTTTACTTCTGCCAGTATCTCGTCTCCTACCTTCCAAACTTTACAGAAGCTCCTCGGCTTATAGCCATGAGCTTTCGGCCGAGTGCTCCTCGGACGTTGTCAGATGGTGACTAATTATCGCTCCTGCTGTCCCTATACAGCCGCGCAGCATTCGGCGGAGTTACTGGTAATGTTTTCGTTGCGCGCTTGCCGCGCCCGCTTCAAGCCACCGGTGGCCCGGTTCCAGGCAGTGATTGGATGCAGGTCGCCTTCGCTATTCAGGTTGTTGTCAGAAACTTTTATCACGATCACTTCTTTTATTACGCTGTCGCAGAAACTAATAGTCCGTGTAATAACAGATGTCTCGACGAATGCAATACAGTGTCCGTTTTGTAGAGCATGTTTCGCTACCACTGGTTTCTCAGGATGCCGCAGTCGAAAATATCTCTCGTGTGCTACACAGCGCTGTTGGAAAGTACATACAGTCTCTCAGACAAAATTGTCCACCCACATAAGGTACTTTATATACGCCTAGCATTCTAAATTCCACACCATCTTTCACAGGCCTCATTAGATAGGTCATTGTATAGCCTTCGAAATGTTTATAACAGAGCACAGCTCTACGTCCCATCTTGAACACTATTGGATCACCAACGTATAGACTAGTAAAACATCTGGTCAGTCTCCTTACTCCACATGTTGGTTAATGAGTGCACCACCTCAAAAACATGACCGACTTCATCAGTCGAATTAAATGCTAGCGTCTTTGAGAAGGAGATATGCTGGTTAGCTTTGATGTAGTGTCATTACTCACGCTCCAAGTTATTTGACGACACTGGGTTTATTTAAGCACACTCTAACGTCATCGTACTTTTTGTATGATGGAGAACATTTGAACCAGACGGACGGCGTCGCAATGGGGAGCCCATTAGTTCCAGTTGTAGCCAACCTGTTTATGGATTACTTCGAAGACATCGTCCTGGACACAGCTTCTGCAAATGCTAGGTGCTTTTATCGTTACGTCGACGACACGTTCGTTGTCTGGTCTCATCGACATGAAAATCTGGGAGAAATCTGACCACAACAACAGCATCCCCGACAACACCAAGTTCAAGTTGGAAGTAGAGACAGATGGGCACCTCAGCCACAGTGTTTACTGGAAACCCACCACCAAAGATCGATATCTGCGTTCTACCAGCTATCACCACCCTTCGCAGAAAAGTTCTGTTCTGAGGTCCTTGGTGCATCAAGCGGAAGCCGTCTCAGAAGCTGAAAGCGTTCCATAAGTAGAAGGCCCCTGAAGATAAAGCGAAGAAGCTTGCGTTTTTGCCTTTCTGTTGCTCAGTAACGGGAAAGATTACCCAGTTCCTAAAGAGACATCAAATCGATTTGGTCTGCAGTAACCTAGCGAAAATTCTAAGTAGAGGAGAGTCATCTAGATTTAAGGAAAGCTTTTTAGCAGCCGTACACATCAAAGTCAACACTTGAGTCATCTAGACTTCATATAGTGGAAATAACCACATAAAAACTGAGGTCTACTTACTGTTCTGGACACAGACAACTTCAGCTGATACTCCTATTCTGAAGATGGCGTATGACAACGCCGAAACCGGTCATTTTAAATAAAATAACCATTGCGATCTAGCGTGTTTTTCACTAATTTTATATACCTTATAAGATCGCTGTTCTCCGAAAATGTTATCAAAAATTTTGAATACAGGGTTATGATTCACTGAGGTACCATTTACTTATAAATTGAAGGACATCGTGCGCTGTCCATCTGGCAGCAACATCGACACTCCTTTCGGGTGCACATACGTACATTCCTACGATATCATTTTGTTTCTTGCTGCATCTGCTCCTTATAAAACTTATCATACACCTTTACCAAATTCTGCTGTGCTACACCCGGCTTCAAACATAAATTTTGTTTCAACAATTTGGAAAGAGTTGGTGATTTCGCTCCTGGTCTTGTATTGCTGTCACGGTTCTACTATAAATCGGTCTCTGCATACAAATATTGACCGAAGAACTATTTCTTGAATCGGTAATCCAGAGTCACCCGTCATTTTTTGGTTTATCCTTCTTCTTCCCCATCTGTCAATGTTAACGTACACATCACTACATTGTCTATAATCGTAGCTCGTTCTGTCAGCAAAAAACTCATTCAGGGTTAAATTCGTGACTTCTTACACAGTCATTTTGGTGACTGTAGACACTGTTGGGCTAAATTTACTTCCACCAGTAACGAGTCCCAGAAGTTGATATAGGTCAAAAAGGTAAAATCAAATATAGCTGGAAGGATCAAGCTTACTGCAGATCTAGTATCAAGGTTGGAGTTGGACTGATCTTGCATATCCTCCAAAACCCTCACAACCGTTTCCCCATTTTCTTTTATGACTGACTAAATTGTAATGAGCACTCCAGCTAGTATCATACAATGGATTTAAACTTTTTCCTATTTTTCTATAAGTAATTCACATCTACATATAAAAAACATGAAGAACGAATATAACTTCTCTACAGCTCCGAAAAAGGATACGCTAGGCTGCTAGAGGGAACACAGATGAATGCATGAGCTCCATAGAGATTTAAGGAATGATTTACACCGGGCCAGAGCAGAACTTTAGGATGGATTCCAGAATGTTTCGTTGTACTTGCTCGTGTACACCTGACATTGACACTTGGCTGACATAACCTTCAGCTTGAAGAGTGTAATATCCAATTTTTTCCATCTGCTGCTGAATATCTTTTAATATATCGTCCGCAGTCTCCCTCGACAAATATAAGCTTTACAAAACGTTTTTCTGTGGTTGTTTCCAGTGTATGAAGCCTAGATGACTCTAGTGTTGATCCTGATGTCTACAGTTGATAAAAACCTTTGCTTAAATCTAGATGATTCTATTCTACTTGACCTCGCTGGATTTTCATATTCATAAAATAAACTATATTATAATTATGTTTAACCTTAGAAAAAGTAATTTTTAGAATGTGATACTGTAATTAATAAATTACTTGTAAGGTCTTCCTGCACTCATTTGTACATTTTTAAACTACACTCCTGGAAATGGAAAAAAGAACACATTGACACCGGTGTGTCAGACCCACCATACTTGCTCCGGACACTGCGAGAGGGCTGTACAAGCAATGATCACACGCACGGCACAGCGGACACACCAGGACCCGCGGTGTTGGCCGTCGAATGGCGCTAGCTGCGCAGCATTTGTGCACCGCCGCCGTCAGTGTCAGCCAGTTTGCCGTGGCATACGGAGCTCCATCGCAGTCTTTAACACTGGTAGCATGCCGCGACAGCGTGGACGTGAACCGTATGTGCAGTTGACGGACTTTGAGCGAGGGCGTATAGTGGGCATGCGGGAGGCCGGGTGGACGTACCGCCGAATTGCTCAACACGTGGGGCGTGAGGTCTCCACAGTACATCGATGTTGTCGCCAGTGGTCGGCGGAAGGTGCACGTGCCCGTCGACCTGGGACCGGACCGCAGCGACGCACGGATGCACGCCAAGACCGTAGGATCCTACGCAGTGCCGTAGGGGACCGCACCGCCACTTCCCAGCAAATTAGGGACACTGTTGCTCCTGGGGTATCGGCGAGGACCATTCGCAACCGTCTCCATGAAGCTGGGCTACGGTCCCGCACACCGTTAGGCCGTCTTCCGCTCACGCCCCAACATCGTGCAGCCCGCCTCCAGTGGTGTCGCGACAGGCGTGAATGGAGGGACGAATGGAGACGTGTCGTCTTCAGCGATGAGAGTCGCTTCTGCCTTGGTGCCAATGATGGTCGTATGCGTGTTTGGCGCCGTGCAGGTGAGCGCCACAATCAGGACAGCATACGACCGAGGCACACAGGGCCAACACCCGGCATCATGGTGTGGGGAGCGATCTCCTACACTGGCCGTACACCACTGGTGATCGTCGAGGGGACACTGAATAGTGCACGGTACATCCAAACCGTCATCGAACCCATCGTTCTACTATTCCTAGACCGGCAAGGGAACTTGCTGTTCCAACAGGACAATGCACGTCCGCATGTATCCCGTGCCACCCAACGTGCTCTAGAAGGTGTAAGTCAACTACCCTGGCCAGCAAGATCTCCGGATCTGTCCCCCATTGAGCATGTTTGGGACTGGATGAAGCGTCGTCTCACGCGGTCTGCACGTCCAGCACGAACGCTGGTCCAACTGAGGCGCCAGGTGGAAATGGCATGGCAAGCCGTTCCACAGGACTACATCCAGCATCTCTACGATCGTCTCCATGGGAGAATAGCAGCCTGCATTGCTGCGAAAGGTGGATATACACTGTACTAGTGCCGACATTGTGCATGCTCTGTAGCCTGTGTCTATGTGCCTGTGGTTCTGTCAGTGTGATCATGTGATGTATCTGACCCCAGGAACGTGTCAATAAAGTTTCCCCTTCCTGGGACAATGAATTCACGGTGTTCTTATTTCAATTTCCAGGAGTGTATAATTATAGTATATCTGTGTAAATGGCACAGGTTTCAAAAAAAACTTTCTTGTAGAATGATTGCGTCTAGTTATCATGCTACAGTTTTTAATCTTTGTGCAACGTTCGACAAAAACTATAAAACTTCTGAACACAGTCATTGACAGTTGCCATGACCTGATAATACACAGGTAGGTACCCATGTTTATACTTCGCGTACGTATGGGGACTCCAACTTCGAACTGACTCTTATATACTGAACATATTTTGACCTTATTTTGGATTTGATTGAAAATGGTCTGACCATGGCGGCGAGGCCCCCAAATTTCGAGGCCGATTAATGTTTGTGGATGATACACTACTAGAAGAGTCAACCTATATGAGCTCTCACGGAAGCTCACCTACATTTTTACTACCCGCGGATCGATCGCGCCTGCAACAGGGAATTTCTGTTAGTGAGACATCTGTTGTTGTTGTTGTTGTGATCTTCAGTCCTGAGACTGGTTTGATGCAGAGCTGCATGCCCTCGGGAAAAATTACGGCCGTACTTTCCCCTTGCTTTCAGCCGTTCGCAGTACCAGCACAGCAAGGCCGTTTTGGTTAGTGTTACAAGGCCAGATCAGTCAATCATCCAGACTGTTGCCCCTGCAACTACTGAAAAGGCTGCTGCCCCTCTTCAGGAACCATACGTTTGTCTGGCCTCTCAACAAATACCCCTCCGTTGTGGTTGCACCTACGGTACGGCTATCTGTATCGCTGAGGCACGCAAGCCTCCCCACCAACGGCCAGGTCTATGGTTCATGGGGGGGGGGGGACACATCTACAACTGTAAATTGTTCGTAATTGAAACATGCGCTACAATTGAACAAAAATGTTTATTACTCCACTCTTACAGAACCCGGTGATTATAGCGTGGACACTTTCCCACACTCCCTGTGAAGAGCCCTTTAATTTAATTTGGACATGTACACTTTGCACTGAATTAAGATATGTCCGTTGTTATCTATATATTTTCGACCTTACTTGCTTTTGTATTACAGGTAGCTTTTTCATTGGTGTCACTGCTCAGATATATGATTTTATTTTTAATTTACAGTTGCACCTGAAGATGCGACTTAGATCCCGAAACTGGATTGTGTAAGACTTAGGTAACAAAAAAAGATCTATATAGCTGTAGCGTAAGTTTCAGTTATTAACAATGGAACAGGAAAGGTAAAAGTGAGCGTGGTACACGAAATACCTTCCGCCAAACATCACAAGGTGACTTGCGGAGTACAGTAGACGTAACGTGTGTACGAGCGATGTTTTACTTTAATGCAGTGTGGTACCATGTGTTCTATTTTGCCAATTTCTACGTCTCGGAGTAGCGCTGTCAGACGTCCTCGATTATTTGTTGGATGCATTCTCATCGCGTCTTCCTCTAACATTTTACCTTCTACGGCGCTCTACCGACCGGAGTGGCCGAGCGGTTCTAGGCGCTACAGTCTGGACCCACGCGACCGCTGCGGTCGCAGGTTCGAATCCTGCATCGGGCGTGAATGTGTGTCATGTCCTTAGGTTAGTTACGTTTAACAAGTTCTAAATCTAGGGGACTGATGACCTCAGATGTTAAGTCCCATAGTGCTCAGAGCCACTTGAACCACTCTACGGCGCTCTCTCTAGAAACGTGGAAGATAGTCGTTGATGTCTTCACAAATGAGCTACCATCCCACTCTATTTGTAGTTCACGTTTTTCGTACATTTATTCCTTTCCTGTCCGATCCTGCGGGCAACCTTATTTCACGTCTTGTACGTCCATTAACTTTCCAGCGTTCTTCTGCAACACCACCTCTCAAACGCTTCGCTTCTTCTCTTTTACGGCCTTTCCATAGAATGTTGTGGCCTTGTCTTATGTTCCCGCCAATCTCTTCTTCAAATTAAGGCCTACATTTAGTACTGGTAAACTACTTCTGGCGAGGAATGCACTTATTGCCTGTGGTCGTCTGCTTCTTATGTTCCCTTCCTTCGCCCTACATCCGTTATTTTGCTTCCAAGATCGCGGAATTCCATCCTTCTGTATCCTAAATGATTTGATTTCCCTAACTTAATTCTGTAACTCAGTATTACTCTTGACTTTCTTTCGTTTATTGTGTTCATGCTCTGTGCTCAGTTGCCTGTCCATCTCATTCAACGAGTGTTGAATTTTTCCTCACTGTCAGACAGAAAAACGAATCTCAGAGAATTTTGCCAATTATATCCTTTAACCCAGATTTTTCATCCCACTTCTGAACTTTTCGTTTGAGTGTTTCATTGCTTTTTCCATATAAATTTTCAAAAGTAATGGAGAAATATTGCACCCGTCCCCTACGTCCCTTTTTAATTAGAGCACTTCGCCATTGATCTTCCACTCTTATTGTTCCCTCTTGTCTTCCAGTGCAAATTCTCTATTAATTGTCCTATCTTGTAGCGTATACCTACTTTTCTTAAGTTTTCAAGCGTATTGAATCACTTTAAACTCTTGATTTTTTTTCCGGTCGATTAATTCTACGAAAGTGTGTGTATTTTTCTTAGTCGTGCCTTCATTATCGAGCGAAATGTCGTAACTGCCTTTCTGGTGTCTTTATCTATCCTAAAGCCAAACAGATCGTCTTGTAAAAGATTTTCTGATTATGCGATGTCCTCGTATTTATTCTGCCTTTGATGTCACAGGGATTGAGCGGATGATGTTCATTCGAAAGTCCGATGTTATGCCTCATGTCTTATACATTCTACGTACTGACCTTAATAATCATTCGGCTGCAACTTCACAATAATTTTAAATATTCCGAAGGAACGTCATCTGTCCCTTCTGCATTGGCTTATTGCGAGTCTTTAAAAAGTTATATCACACTCTAACTTTAAACCCTTTTCGTCACCTCTTCTGTCACTTTTCATTCGTATAGGTCCAATATGTACTCTTTCCACCCAGTCACTGAAAATCTTGTTTCGATGCATTTGAACATATCAGGAATTTCGTGGATCACTCGAGTCCAGGCACACTTCCTTTCGATCCTTTCTATGACTACATTTCCTGCTGATCACTTACTTTCCACGTAAAGGGTATAAATCAGATCCAATAATTATTTTCGCATGCATCGGTGGCGCTGCTTCAATCACCACCGGAGATACGTGCATTTCAGAGTAAGCACTTCAGCCAGGTAGCGTTTCTTTATGGCAAATAGTCGCTTAGTGACCTTCGATATTTGCGGAACCTATACATAAAAAAAATGGCTTTGAGCACTATGGGATTTAACATCTGGGGTCACCAGTCCCCTGGAACTTAGAACTACTTAAACCTAACTAACCTAAGGACATCACACACATCCATGCTCGAGGCAGGATTCGAACCTGCGACCGTAGCGGTAGCACGATTCCAGACTGAAGCGCCTAGAACCGCTTGGCCACACCGGCCGGCGCCTACACATACTTCGAAACATCTTTCCTAAGTGAACGAGCAAGATCCTCAGCATTATAAAGCAATTTGTGTAAATGCATTCATTGATGACTGGCTTGAGAAGGTCCAATTTAATCTATAACTTTTTAGACCATCAACAGGTTGGATATAAATCAACTGTGTTACATGGCACTTCAGTATAATCCACACGGGGATACATTACAACGGTGCCCGATCTGAAAGCAGCGACTTTTGTGGGGATCGGTAATATATGCCCTCTGTGGCTATCTGTCGAGCAGTGGGGGGGAGTCGGATGTGCGTGAAACATTCACATGCGCGCCAGCGGGTCGGCTTCGGTCCCAGCACGCAGTGTGGGAGGCGGCTACCTTTAGCCGGTACCTCCATCCAGCCTTTAGCCTCGCCGCGGATTAATGTGTAATGACCGGAGGAAGGGCGCGAAGGGTCGACACAACAAAAACAATGCCGAATCGGGAGCCGCTGTGCGGAGTAGAGAGGAGAGAAAAAAAAAAAAACAACGAAACAATCGCATGCAATATTTCAAACCTCCACGGCGTGGAAGAATTGGCGTAGGAATTTTCTTCCCCTTTTTTCTGTGTTTCAGGTAAGCCGACATTAATGCCGACCGCAGCGCGGCAAAAACGGCTTTTTATATATATATTTTTAAACAACGGTCCTTTTGTAAGAACAATGGCAGAGGGATTTTTATTGCTGTTTTTGTGGTTTCCCCCAGAAAGTGTTCCGGTCGTAAGTCACCTCCAGCTTTTAGTGTAAATATTCAGAGAGCCAGTCGCGCGAACAAACTAGTCGGCATACGGTAGTAGTTCTGAACCTTCACAGCCTTTCGGTTGTAAGACCAGGCATTGTTACCTGTAACAATTAAAATTTTACATTAATTCGACAAGCGTCAAGCATTCTAGCAAGTAGAGCCTCAATGAAATATTCAGGCTGTGTCCTATCCTGTACAACGTTTACGTACAGACTAAAGAAATCACAGTACAGAGCACAGCGGAGGGCACTTCGTTGTTAGCTGCTGTACCATTTATGTACGGAGAAGGAAAAACGACAGTGAATCCGCACGTATCGTATCTCCCTTATTCTCTTAATTCGTTTGTGTAACAGAACAAGATTTGTGGTTCAGTCCTCCTCCAATATGTTCTCTAACGAAATCATTCTTCCGCAGATTCCTATTTAAGTTCCCTGAGCATCTTCGTCATACTTTCGAATGGGTTGTGCTAATCTATCACGATACCAGTAGCGCTTATCTAACTTCATCCATGTCTGCGGCTATTACTGTCTAATAAGGAATACATATGCTGGTTCGATGCTCTAGAACAGGGGTCTCCAAACTACAACCCGCGGACCAACACTGGTCCCCGAAGATCATCAAGCCGGCCCGCGGAAATAACCATTTCCAAAACCACCTTCTGGTCTCGATCGGTCTCTTTGGCCATTATAAATGAACACTAAGTCACTCGTTCTGCTATAAACTTCCGTTCTGTAAAGTAGAAGGCCAGAAAATGCTGTATTCAGTCGGCTGTACTAACACTCTTGTCACCCGCGACGATGCTGCAAATTCTCTGCAACGACGTTGCAAAATCTTTTCTTCGCCGGCGCACGGTATCCCTTCCCCTTGCACTATCTGTTTATGAGTTCCAGTTCCGATTTGTCGCCGTTAGTTAACACGAATTCATTAAAGATTCCCCTAAGGCCCTAGTATGCACGCAATGAATTTAAATAACGACACTGTTATATCTCTTTTCCGACAAATTTTGGAGCACAGGCATTAACCAATATTTTTGACAATTTTCATCTAAATCGCATGTACTGTACTACAAATAAAAAATTAAAGTACTGAATTACACCTTTCCTCCCCCCTCCCCAATGAACCATGAACCGAGCCGTTGGTGGGGTGGCTTGTGTACCACAGCAGCGATACAGATAGCCGTAACATAGGTGCAGCTGCATCTGAGGGGTATCCGTCGAGAAGCCAGACAAATGAGCGGTTCCAGAAGAAGGGCAGCAACCTTCTCAGTAGTTGCAGCGGCGACACTCTACTTGGTTGACGAGGCTGGTCTTGTAAAATCAACCAAAGTGAACTTGCTGTGCTCGTACTGCGAACGGCTAAAAGAAAGTGAAAACTACAGCAGTAATTTTTCGCGAAGGCATGGAGCTCTACTGTACTGTTAAATGATGATGGCACCCACTTGGGTAAAATATACCGGAGGTAAAATAGTTCCTCATTCGAATTTCCGGGCAGGGTATCGTCAAGAGGAGAAACAGAACTGGCATTCTACGGATCGGATCTACACCCCTTAATCGGGTAGGAAAGTTAGAAATTTAAAATAGGGAAATGGATAGGCTGAAGTTAAATATAGTGGAAACTAACGGAGAAACTCGGGTTGACAAATGTAATGTGCTGCGAATACATAGAAAGAAAGATCCTTTATCATTTAGCTACAATACAGCAGGTCAGCAACTGGAAACAGTTAATTCCAAGAATTACCTGGGAGTAGGCATTAGGAGTGATTTAAAATGGAATGATCATACAAAGTTGATTGTCGGTAAAGCAGATGCCAGACTGAGATTCATTGGAAGAATCCTAAGGAAATGCAATCCGAAAACAAAGGAAGTAGGTTACAGTACACTTGTTCGCCCTCTGCTTGAATATTGCTCACTAGTGCGGGATCCGTACCAGATAGGGTTGATAGAAGAGATAGAGAAGATCCAACGGAGAGCAGCGCGCTTCGTTACAGGATCATTTAGTAATCGCGAAAGCGTTACGGAGATGATAAACTCCAGTGGAAGACTCTGCAGGAGAGACGCTGAGTAGCTCGGAACGGGCTGTTGTTGAAGTTTCGAGAACATGCCTTCACCGAGGAGTCAAGTAATATAATGCGCCCTCCTACGTACGAGGTGCGGCTAGAAAAAAACCGGACTGATGCTGGAAAAAACATTTATTTACAATTTCATGTTATCTCCTTCAATGTACTCTCCTCCTCGGTCTCTACACCGCTCCATACGAATTTTCCACTGTTCATAGCAATGCTGCAGATCATTTTCGGTAAGTCCATACATTACTTCCGTCGCTTTTTCTTTTACTGCTTCAACAGTCTCAAATCTAGTTCCTTTCAAAGCTGACTTGACTTTAGGGAAAAGAAAAAAGTCACAGGGGGCCAAATCAGGTGAGTAGGGTGGATGATCTAAGATGGGAATGTTGTGTTTTGCCAAAAACGTCTTCACTGACAACGCACTGTGAGCTGGGGCATTGTCTTGGTGAAGGATCCATGACATTTTTCTACACAAATCGTTCCGTTTTCTCCGTACTCGCTCACGTAGGGTAGCCAGAACGCTAATGTAGTAATGCTGATTCACTGTTTGTCCCTCTGGTACCCAATCAATGTGCACAATCCCTTTGATGTAAAAAAAAAACAATCATCATTGCCTTGAATTTCGATTTTGACATTCGTGCTTTTTTTTTTTTTTTGTCGTGGAGAACCAGGAGTTTTCCAATGCATCGATTGGCGTTTAGTTTCGGGATCGTAAGTAAAAAACCACGATTTATCGCAAGTAATAACATTTTGTAAGAAGGTGGGATCACTTTCAATGTTTTCCAGGATTTCAGAACAAATCGTTCTTCGGCGTTCCTTCTGTTCAATTGTGAGACACTTTGGAATCATTTTTGAACACACTTTGTTCATGTTGAAACTTTCATGAAGAATCTGCCTAACACTTTCCTTGTCAACTCCTGTTAACTCAGACACTGCTCTGATTGTTAAACGGCGATCTTGTCGAACAAGTTTACCGATTTTTTCAATGTTTGCATCAGTTTTTGCTGACAATGGTCTGCCAGTGCGAGTGTCATCACTGGTGTCTTCGCGGCCATCTTTAAATCGTTTAAAACACTCAAACACTTGTACTCGTGATAAACAATCATCGCCGTACACTTGCTGTAACATTACAAACGTTTCACTTGCAGATTTTCCTAGTTTCAAACAAAATTTGATGTTAACACGCTGTTCTTTCTGTACACTCAACATTTTCCGACGCACAGACAAAACGTCAACTACTTAAAACAGACGCCACGGGCAGACTGAGTGCAGGAGGCAGATGAAACTCGAGCAGTAGGCGGAGCGAGAGTCACGTGACAGGCCACGCGACTTTCAGCCTTATTGCATTCGTTTTATTGTTTCACCAGTACTAGTCCGGTTTTTTTTCTAGCCACACCTCGTATACCTCGCGAAGAGACCATGAGGATAAAATCAGAGAGATTAGAGCCAACACAGAGCCATACCAATAATGTTTCTTTCCACGAACAATACGAGACTGAGTACCTCTATCGGTTCTCCCTTCTATTCCAAAGTACCCTCCGCCACACACCGTCAAGTGGCTTGCGGAGAACGGATGTAGATGTAGACAAGGTATTTATTTATAGCTGCACGTTGTCGCCCTTACCACGCAGCGTCTGGCCTTGTGCTTAATATTTGTGATGTTGTATCTCCTGAACTACGTGTCGTACAATGATAAGACTATTTTACGTACATTCAGCGGCATATCTGAATTGATGCGGCAGTTTATCATGCGTGCCATAGCTTATGACGTCATATCTCTTGAACTAAATGTCGTACGGTGATATAATATTGCACTTGCATTCGGTGATATATTTTCATTCCGTCTGTAAAATGTGTCGCGAATACGGTTAAAGACGTAATCAATATGAAGGGCGTGCTTTTGAAGGTATAAAGGTATTCGAGAATATTCCACAACATTAGAGAGTATTCGAGAGCATTCCACAACGTTCCGAAATGATCCACTATGATCTGGGAGTACTGGAAGTGCTGGAATGTCCTGGAACATTCGGGAACATTCCGGGACATCCCAGATCATTTCGGAACAGCCAGGAACACTCTCGAACATTGTGGAATGTTCTGGAACATTGTAGACCATTCGAAGTCTTTTTTGGTATGTTCTGGAATTCGCCACTGGTGGGGCTACCTACTGGTAGGGGTATATAAGGCAAGGCCCTACCAATGGGTGGTCGGTCCCACCAGTGGCGAATTCCAGAACATATCAAAAAGGTTTCGAATGGTCCACAATGTTTCAGGACATTCCACAACATTTGAGTGCGTTATGGAATGTTTCACAATGATCTGGAATAATACGGGATTTCCCTGAACATTATAGAATCTTCCCGCATGTTCCAAACCATTCCCGAGTATTCCGAAACATCCCAGGTCATTGTGAAACATTCCGAAACCTTCAGGAAAGTTGTGGAATGCTTTCGAATACTCTCGAAAGTTCCGGAATGTTCTCAAATACTCTCGAATGTTCTGAAATGTTCTAGACATTTCTAAATGGTGAAATTCCCGAGTCCTTACACTTCAGAAGCACGCCCTTCAGGTAAAAAACAGGAAGCTTCATGGATGGCGGTTAGAGGGCTACCACACCATATAACCCCCTTGATCGCATTGGGACTCGTCTCGGAGTTTTTGCATCACGAACACTGGACACATTTTTAAAATATATGTTGATTGGTAAACTTCGGTGACGGCAGGAACAGGACTTCTGATCAGATGAATATAGGGCTATAAATCCAAAATCAAATAGCGGTAATGCAGAATGATGATGTTTGGTTTGTGGGGCGCTCAACGAAGCGGTTATCAGCGCTCGTACAAACTCCCAATCTTTCCATAGTCCACTCTCGCCATTGTCCCGAATGACGATGAAATTATGAGGATAAGGCAAACACCCAGTCCCCGGGCGGAGAAAATTTCCGAGCCGGTCGGATATCGTACGAATCACCCCGTGATCCAGATACAGCTACGGTAATGCAGAAGAATAAGAAAATATAAATGCTGGTAAGCTACTATGAACAGCACAGTGAACGTATTATCCTTGCCAAGATAGACACAAAACTCACACCCATGACGGTAATAAATTTTATATTACAACTAGCTCCGCAGTTGAAGAAGAGATTGAAGGTATGTATGATGAGATAAAAGAAATTATGCGGATAGTTAAAGGAGACGAAAATTTAATTGTGATGGGAGACATGAGTACGATAGTAGCAAAAGGAAGTGAAGGGAAAATAGGAGTCAATATGGACTGGGGGGAAAGGATTGAAAGAGGAAGCCGACTGGTAGATTTTTGCGCTGAGCATAGCTTAATCAAACCTAACATTTGGCATACGAATCATGAAAGAAGGTTATATATGTGGAAGATACCTGGAGACATAGGAAGGTTTCAGACTGCTTATGTAATCGTACGACAGAGATTGACGAAGGAGCTTTTAAATTGTAAGACATTTCGAGGGGCAGACGTGGACTTTCATCACAATTTATTGGTTACTAACTGAGTTCAAAAACTGAAGAAACTGGAAAAAGGGAGGAATTTAAAAGGAGAAGAGACCTGAGAGTTAAAGACAGAGCATTAGGCAACTGAAACTTCCTGGCAGATTAAAACTGTGTGCCCGACCGAGACTCGAACTCGGGACCTTTGCCTTTCGCGGGCAAGTGCTCTGCCATGTGAGCAACCGAAGCACGACTCACGCCCGGTACTCACAGCTTTACTTCTGCCAGTATCTCGTCTCCTACCTTCCAAACTTTACAGAAGCTCTTCTGCGAACCTTGCAGAACTAGCACTCCTGAAAGAAAGGATACTGCGGAGACATGGCTTAGCCACAGCCTGGGGGATGTTTCCAGAATGAGATTTTCACTCTGCAGCGGAGTGTGCGCTGATATGAAACTTCCTGGCAGATTAAAACTGTGTGCCCGACCGAGACTCGAACTTGGGACCTTTGCCTTTGACTCATCCACAGCCAAAGAGAACTAGTCTAAGTGTCGAGTTTCTAAGACAACTGAATTAACGTATTTTCAGCAGTATCATTGACCCACAGTGTTTGCTGATAAACTGATGTTGTTAAATAATTTATCTTTCTCTGGACATACTTTTTCAGCTGCTGCAACCACGTATCCATTTATTAACTCACCGCAAATGGTTTTGGATGTTTTGTTAGTGAGTGAGACAAGCACGAGTTACTGCTACTTGTTCAGCACTTATTTTCTTAAACAGCATTTGCTGAGATTTCAGACAGCGTTTTGAAGTCGCATATATGTCTAAGCGTTGGCATTTGGTAAATTTGTAATAGCCCTGAGAATGTTTAGTCTCATAATAACGTTTTATATTGTAATATTTGAGAACTGTTATTGTTTCCTTGCAAATTATACACATTGGCTTATTACGTGACTTAGTCACGAAATACTGATGTCCCCACTGCTCTTTAAAGTTTCGGCACTCACTATCTCTCTTCCGTTTCTTTTCCGAACCATCAAGAATCCACACAAAAGGGAAGTTAGTGCAAATCATAATGACTTCAATTAACAGTATTAAGAGCAAGGTTTCTGTAAAAGAATTGCACTGAATATTTCCTTAAGACATTTTTAATTTAATTAAATACTCACTATTAAACACACAGTATCTTCGCAAAGAAACTGGCGTAACAAAGTACCTAGTCCCACTATATTTTCCTTTTCAGATCGTATATGTTGCCGCTACCAGCGAGATTGTGCTGTACTACTGCATTTAACTTTACTCTACGGAAGACGTCGTTACTATATATGTATCTTGTCGTAAGTAGATCTACCAATATGTATAGCACAGCGCGCGCTTCGGTTATCGTCGCGGCAATGAAATGATCTGGTCTCTTGCCCGTTCAGTGCCAACAGAAATTGGCGGAGTGGAGCACATTCCTGCTCCCTGTGCCACAGTTCTCTCAATCACAATCTACTGTACTACTGAAACGAAAATTTGCGTATAATTCAACATTATAATATGCTGGTATGAATAACTACAGGTGGAGTCAAAAGTCCTTGGACACCTTCATAAGTTGGAAGATTAAAGGGAAAATTGAAATGTGATGATCGTAATTTGTTTTTGTCTATCTTGTACAGTTTAGAAGTTATTAATGTGGTTGCAGCGACTACAGTTGTGCACTGCACGGGATGGACAACACGTAGAACATATGTTGTAGCAGTCGGTATGAAGGTAAATTTCCCAAATTTGAACATTAATAACCTCTAAGATATACAAGATAGACTAAAACAAATTAAACCACTAAATTCCAGAGCTCAAGCGAGTGTTATTTAATGTGTCATACACCCTACGTCCCATTTTAAAAAAATGACTTGAATCCAAAGTAGCGTATTTCAAGATGGCGGACGTGAACGATATTCAGTCCAAAAGTTGCGGCCCCACATCAAACCTATGTTCCCATCATCACATTTCAATTTTCCCTTTAATCTTCTAACTTATGAAAGTGTCCAAGGAGCCGGCCAGGGTGTCCGAGCGGTTCTAGGCGCTACGGTCTGGAACCGCGCGACCTCTACGGTCGCAGGTTCGAATCCTGCCTCGGGCATGGATGTGTGTGATGCCCTTAGGTTAGTTAGGTTTAAGTATTTCTAAGTTATAGGGGCCTGATGACCTCAGAAGTTAAGTCCCATAGTGCTCAGAGCCATTTGAACCATTTGTCCAAGGACTTTTGACTCACCCTGTATAGTTTGTCCACGTTTTCTTGATACATGCCAGCGGCGACCGCTCGGAGCGAGGAGGTAAACACTATTGCCTCCGCTTGGGGAGGAATGTTGCAGTGGAAATCTGTTCCGCAGTGCTGATACGATATGCAGCTCGCGCTATGTTCTGACTACTTGCTATGATGTCAATGAGTCACATAAGTAACGATGTTTTGTGAAAGCACAAGTACTTCACGAGTGGTACTTATTTGTATATGAAATGAAATTAAGGCCACCACTCAAGGTAAAACAACAAGTACATAGCAATACTGTGGTATCAGGCCTCAAGCCCACGGCGCATAGTGGAAGGGCCGCTTTGGCCGTTAGAACAGATCGGTGTCGCTCACAGTAGCACTGCATTTACCCAGAACCGTCTTTTGAGCAGCTGCCTGGCTGTAATCAGTCGCCAGGCGAACAGAAACCTCTCACCGCCTTCTGATGGAAGAAGCTGTACAAAGGCGCACTGACATGACGGACGTTTCCGCCCTAGCACTTAACGAGGTCAGGCTGCCACGCTGGCCCGCAGTCAGCAGCTTCCGGGGCCCAGAATATAGTATTAACAATTTTACACAAGTGCCGTCAAGAACAGAGGTAGAGGCAACTCCTTTCAGTTTATTCTTTGCGACACCTGCTTCACTGCCAATCTTCGTTTCCATATTTATAACTGACTTGAACACAGTAGTGCGATGATGCGCATGTCCAGTGCTCCGTTCAATGCAATTGCCTGTGCATTAACCCTAGCTGAACTGATAGCGCGACCTGCCGCTGCCGCTAACGGAAGGACTATATCCTTGGTCCGAGGTACAGGAGTGTTAGCAGATTAGATGCTGCTTCTCCTCAGTCCCGGCTGGATGGTTTGTCACGTCCTCTCGTAGTAGATATGGCCTGTAGGATATCTTAAAGAAATAAAAATGTGTTCTGCTAGTAAGCTGGCGAGCGTCAGAAGAGTTGGGCCTCTTCTTCTTTTTCTTCTTCTTCTTTGTGACGAACTTTATGACGAACGAGAAATCCGCTTGTGTCGAATTTACTGGGATACACTTGACTACTTCCTCCGCCATGTACGAGGGTTATCCCAAAAGATAGGCCTTCTATTTTTTTAGAAGTACAGAACTGTGTGTGGCAAAATGGCTCAAATGGCTCTGAGCACTGTGGGACTTAACATCTGAGGCCATCAGTCCCTCTGTGTGGCAGTTGGCCACACTGTTATGAAGAGTGCTTAACGCACGCGCACGCCGCGCTGAGGCGCTCAATCTTTGCTTGGCAGCCGTTAGGAATGGAGCTCCCGTTGGATGTTTCCGCCAAGTGCGAATTGCACGCAGTTACTTGGTTTTTGAACGCAAAGGGCACTGCGCCGATCGAAATCCACCGCCAATTGACGGAAATGTATGGTGAGTCGTGCATGGATATCAGAAATGTTCGTAAGTGGTGTGTGGAAGCATGAATGAAGATCGGCGGATCACCCTGGATGATCTCTGCACGCTGGTTACTGAGGTTTCCCGAAGCACCGCTCACAGAATTTTAACGGATACATTGAACTACCGGAAGGTGAGCGCAAGATGGGTGCCACGCGTGCTGACTGAGGACCACATGCGGCAACGAGTTGATGCTTCCCGCGCATTTCTTCACCGTCTTGCAGCCGAACAGGACAACTTTCTGGACTCATTTGTCACGGGTGACGAAATCTGGGCATTCCACTTTACATCTGAGACCAAGCGAGTAAAGAAGAGGTTCATAACTTTCTGAACAGCATGGCGGCGAGTTGGTATGACATGGGCATACAAAAACTGCCACATCGTCTACGAAAATGCATCGACAGGAATGGTGATTATGTCGAAAAATAGCTAAATTTTAAAGCTGTAAACTGATGTAAACCATTGTAGAAATAAACAGGTCTATGTACTTATAAAAATAGGAGACCTTACTTTTGGGATTACCGTCGTATATCCAATACAAGCGGGTAAAGATGGAGTAGGATTTTACAAGCTCAAAATCGGCCCGCCGGATGAACTCCTTTCCCTTGAATTTCCTGTTGAGTGGTTCTCACCCCCGCTGGAACTCGTACGGTTTGTGTAGGAAGCCAGGGATGTCTATAGGAGAAAAGCGGTAGGGATAATCGTGGTGGGAATAGTTGCCGTCAAGGATGGGGTCTGCAATCTCAGTGAGCACCGCCATCACAGCGTTTGAAAGGGTCACAGACTCGAAGCCTTCTGCTTCACGGTCTCCTCCGGCCCCACTTCGGGAGTAGGGACGCGTAGGGCCAGTAACTCCGTGCCCACGGCAACCTACTCACACGGGAACCTCCCCATCGCACCCCACTTAGATTTAGTTATAAGTTGGCACGGTGGATAGGCCTTGAAAAAATGAACACAGATCAATCGAGAAAACAGGAAGAAGTTGTGTGGACCTACGAAGAAAAAGCAAAATATACAAACTGAGTAGTCCACGCACAAGACAGGCAACATCAAGGATAATGTGAGCTCAGGAGCGCCGTGGTCCCGTGGATCCTTGGTCCAAGTCTTCCCTCGAGTGAAAAGTTTAATTTTTTATTTTCAGTTTATGTGACAAACTCTTATGTTTTCATCACTTTTTTGGGAGTGATTATCACATCCACAAGAAAACCTAAATCGGGCAAGGTAGAAGAATCTTTTTACCCATTCACCAAATGTACAAGTTAGGTGGTATCGACAACATATTCCTGTCATGTGACGCACATGCCGTCACCAGTGTCGTATAGAATATATCAGACATGTTTTCCTGTGGAGGTATCGGTTTCGATCAAATGTTTTCGTTTCCCATGGGTGAGGCATGTTCTTTCGTCTACTAATCGCACGGTTTTGCGGTGCGGTCGCAAAACACCATTAAACTTATTACAGTGACCAGAGACGTCAATGAACGAACGGACAGATCATAACTTTGCGAAAATAAAGAAAGTAAACTTTTCACTCGAGGAAAGACTTGAACCAAGGATCTCTCGTTCCGCAGCTGCTCACGCTAACCACGGGACCACGGCGCTCCTGAGCTCACATTATCCTTGATGTTGCCTATATTGCACATGAACTACTCAGTTTGTATATTTTGCTCATTTTTTTCATAGTTCCACACAACTTCTTCCTGTTTTCTCGATTGATCTGTGTTCAGGGTTTCAAGGTCTATCCACTGTGCCAACTTATAACTAAATCTGAGGGGGGGTGCGATTGGGAGGTTCCCTTGTCAGCCCCCTGCATTTCTGTAAGGGAGAGGCCTCTTGCGCGATGGCCGACTGCGGCGCTGGGGCGGATGTCTCCAGCTCCGTGGCCACCTCCTCAGCCGTCTGCGTTTCCGCATCGGCCAAGGTGGCGACAGTCTGGGTTTCCGCTTCGACCCTCGTCCTGAGGGGGACGGGCGCTTCCTCTTGTGCGAGGCGCAAAAGCCAGGGCGTCACGTAAAGTGGCGCACCTGACGGCGCCCGTCTTCCAACTTGGCTCTCGGGGCAGCCCTCTCCGCCGCCATGGCAGCCCTGTGTGCGGCAGCCACCGTCGTCTGTGGCTTTCCGCAGCGTTGCGAGGACATCTTCTTCGTCTTGGCGTCTAGGCCCGCTTCCCCCTCTTGAATGGTGCAGCGGGGTGGCCGCTGTGTCAGATGAGCCCACCTCTTCGTACGTGGCGGCCTTCGCCTTCCTCCTTCTGCTGCTTTCCTCGGCTCCGGCTCTTTATCTAGCTGCAGCTACGTGCATTGGCAGCGTGCGCGCCGCCGTAGTTCACACTTGTGGCAGCGACACCTCTTGGATTGTCACAGTCGCGTGTATCGTGCACTTTCGCGCATTTCAAACACGCGGATGTGCCCTTGGCTACATGCGCCTTCTTTACCTTGCTCTTCTTATTGTTGCCACGGTCGTTCCCAGGTAACGTGAGCGGGAAATCCAAAACAGCAGCGATTTGCCTCCCTTTCCGCGTCCGGATATTTCGGTTGGCGAAGCATAGTAGGCGGGCGAGAGAGCAGCTGCATACGGCTGCGCTTATACAGGAGCTCGGCGTTATCAGCCTTACGAAACCGCAACATCCGCCTTCAAGCCCTGACTCGCCTGTGACGTCCATCAAATCCTCCACCTCTATTCTTGACGGTCCTTTCGTATTTTCGGCCATAATTTAAATTTTTAACTGCTAATAATGATAGTTTTAGTCGTGGTAAAGATTTATTGTTGCTGCTGTAAGAACTGGTAGTACGTCTGCTGCCGCTGCTGGGTTGTGGAGTGCAATCGCACTTATATTGGTGAGGTGCTAATAAAGATGTTGGCAGATCTTATTATTATTCTGGTAAGCCCTCGACCATCGGTGCCCCTAGCAGATATGAGGTAGAGAGTATTGAAGAAGTATTTATTTATCAGTTATTTTTGGGTTTTACTTCTTTCACTTATTGCAATTTAATTAAAGAGAATTTTACACCAGACGCGTTTCGCTTTTATTTATACAGCATCTTCCGTGGTTATTCTGAAAATTGGATGCATATGTTTGTACGTTTTGGTTGTTTTAGATTAAAAACAGCGTTTTATTTATAAAGTTTGATTGCAAATTACTTACGGTCTTTCTGCCACTTGTTTACATATTCTCCAGACCACTAGAGGGAAGAAGCAGTGGTTTGGGGAATATGTAAACAAGACGCAGAAACACCGTAAGTAATTTTCTATCAAACTTTATAAACAAAACAATGCTTTTAATGTAAAACAATCAAAAACGTACACACATATGTATCCAATTTGAAGATGCTTTATAAACAAAGCTAAACGTGTCGGGTGTAAAATTCTCTTTAATTAAATTGCAGTAAGCTTAAGACGGAAAAATCAATAACAACTAGTTTTAACAGCTGCTGCGGAAGATGGTCACGCAAACAAACATATTATGTATTGGTTTAAAGGCCATGTATGTTGTGAAAATGTAACTGTAACTGTGATTGTACTGTCTTAACTGTTGACCTGCAACGCGCAACGTCCGAGCCTGAGGCTCCTGCGATTACATGATTAGGAATGATGATCTGTCAAAACAGGACTGGGCAAGTGACCATGAATACTCTGCCCTTCCCAGCCATGCAGTATACATATGTTGTCATCTGCAACCAGCAGGGGCCCCACGACAGTCGTCGAGCTGGTGTTGGTCATCCAGCCCTCCGATACTACACGCCCCTCCGTTACCTATGGAACTACAGGCTACAACTAGGCCTGGTACCAACAGCTGCTGAGCTGCTGCCTTCTGTACTCAGTGAAGGTGACAACGCTTCGTCATCGCTGCCACCTCCAGCCTAGCAACTCTGTCAGCCGGCAGTATTCAGTGGCCACGTGCTGAACTGAGCACACACCGCTGTCCGCAGCTACTTGAGCCACCAGGCGCTGACCGCAGCAAGACGTCGCTTTAACTGCTGTACTTCTAGTGAATAATAAAAAGACTACCACTTCCTCAATCCTTCTATGACTTACGAGACGATGGCTGTCCATCTTGCATTTCCTACCTTGTACCCGGCCAAGCATGCTACCTTCGCAAACTGCAACGAACTCATTGAACATCGATCTCATTCTGACCCAGTTCCGCATCAAAAGAAATCTGTTTTTCATTCGCCTTCTTTAATACTGATTTCATGTGGCTTTGTAGTATTATCTCAAGATATTTAAATGATGGGACAGACTCTAGCTAGCCCGCATCTCGTGGTCGTGCGGTAGCGTTCTCGCTTCCCACGCCCGGGTTCCCGGGTTCGATTCCCGGCGGGGTCAGGGATTTTTCTCTGCCTCGTGATGGCTGGGTGTTGTGTGCTGTCCTTAGGTTAGTTAGGTTTAAGTAGTTCTAAGTTCTAGGGGACTGATGACCATAGCTGTTAAGTCCCATAGTGCTCAGAGCCATTTTGAACTCTAGCTAATATTTTGACCAGTAAAATCCAGTTATTTTACTTCGTTAACGACATAACATCGCATTTACCCACATTTAAAGAGTTACCTCTCTACATTCTGTCAAAATCTGAGAATGGTCCGTTCTTAGTAGCACTTTTTTCTAGTCACGGCTGCAAAAGTAATCTTTCAACATTATAATTCCTGAAGCATTTTGTTGTATCAAACTACTGCAAATGATGCTTTTATAAGAGTCGCAGCGGATATCCAATACGACATGTGCAAACATACTAATATATCAGGGCCGAGTTCTGGGCGCTTCAGTTTGGAACCGCGCGACCGCTACGGTCGCAGGTTCGAATCCTGCCTCGGGCATGGATGTGTGTGATGTCCTTAGGTTAGTTAGGTTTAAGTAGTTCTAAGTTCTAGGGGACTGATGACCTCAGATGTTAAGTCCCATAGTGCTCAGAGCCATTTGAACCATTTGAATAAAAGAAAGGGTCGATTGATAGGACACATTCTGAAACATCAAGGGATCATTAGTTTAGTATTGGAGGGAAGTGTATGAGAGGGTGAAGTGTGGGGGTAAGAACTGTAGGAGGAAACCAAGAGATGAATACAGCAAGCATTTCGAAACGCATTTAGGTTGCAGTTAATTATTCAGAGGTGCAGAGAGTTGCAGAAGTATAGTAGTCTGGAGAGCTGCATTAAACCAGTCTCCATACTGAAGACCACAAAAAAGTAACATGTCAGAAGCGTTTGCCAGAAGCGTTTGCCGTCAGCGCTGTAAGCATTCCGCTTATGAATAAAAGCGTTAGGATTAGTTACAGTAAAGAAGTTACAGCAAAGAAGAGAACGCGTACGTGTTCGTTAGAGGTGATGTTTTTAGTATTTTCCTAGTGTACGCGGCAAACGCATGGACAAAAACTGAGATAATTAATACAAAAAATCATTTGAAAATGTCCTTTTTGCAAAGTCGACATTTATGAACATCCGATTTACTTCATTTTATGCTTTTAATGTCCTTGTAGATTTCAGCAGCGACAAGTAATTTCTGGTTTAATTTTGTATAGGAACCACTTTAAACTATATAAAAGTTACTTTTCAAGAAATTCAGGACTATTTCCAAAGCCGGCAATTAAAATAGTAGTCAGTATTAGATGAGTAGCTCGTGTTAAAAATTTTGACAGGTGAGTTTGATTATTCCACTCTTACATTTTTGTAATTGATATAATCGGAGGATTTCTCATTAGAGGGCACGAACAAATTATAAATTTTGTGTCAGATAAAGCACAAAAAACTACGATGAGACTGTTGCCTACAGCAGTTTGGCAGAGCGGTTCGAAATGAAAGAAAGATCAATGTGGACGTCTCGCAAGTGACTAACTGCTGGGTTTGGGCGGCTTCCAATTGCTTACTTAGGATAATGACACCACGGCTAGAGTAGAGTGTATGCAGATGTCCGGTCGCGATTCTCATTAGCAAGAAAGCTGCTGCTTCTGAACGCGTTGTGGTAGCCGGAAAGGTCCGTGCAGCGTGAGCAGGGGGCAGTAGTCGAGGCGATTTGGCGAAGAAGAAAAACGAGCGCGGGGAGCCCAAGGTGAGGAATGGGTCCGAACCGCAACGCTGCTCGTACGTCTTAACTTAGCTGAAAGGTCAGAGGAGTCGTCCCGGGCATGCGTCTTGCAGGGGTGTGCTTCTTCGTTAATCCGTTGTTACTGATTCTCTCCTGCAGTTTCACTAATCCAGATGTATCTCTGTGTTGTCCCTGTTCCGTGGCGCTATCTTAAGGTGGTCGCAGCTGATGTGTTAATATGTCGAGTGTTTCGCAATTCCTGTTACCTCTAGGTGTTGTAAAGGGGACTTCGTAGACACAGTTTTGGTAAAGCAGCAGTCAGGAAATATTCCTTTTGGATATAAAGCAAGTTTAAAGATCGGTTCGCTTTCACATCTCCCGCTTCACGGTACGCATACTGCGGAGACAATGACCTAAGACACGTGGTAGTGTCGTGTACTTTCCGATAGTGCACTTTGCGAGCCATAACGTCAACGTGGTGTTTACGAGCACCAATATTTTAGCCGTGACTTTTCCGACCCCGAAAGAAGGCACAGTAGATGTGGAGGGGCTCTGGTCGAAACACATCGGTGCAGAACTGGTAGATGTTAGCGTTGGTTTTTCCGACCGTTTGGTAATAAGACTATCCCTTCGTATTTTATCTTGTTATGGGGTTAAACTGTTGAGTGTGAAATGAACAGCAATGATACTTGTAGTCTTGTTTGCCGGCCGCGGTGGTCTAGCGGTTCTAGGCGCTCAGTCAGGAACCGCGCGACTGCTACGGTCGCAGGTTCGAATCCTGCCTCGGGCATGGATGTGTGTGATGTCCTTAGGTTAGTTAGGTTTAAGTAGTTCTAAGTTCTAGGGGACTTATGACCACATATATTGAGTCCCATAGTGCTCAGAGCCATTTGAACCATATTTTTGTAGTCTTGTTTGTCACAATTACTTGACTTTTTTCCGAATATATAGCGACTTCAGAAGGTGTGTTTATGCAGAACTTAAGAGTACAGCTCAAATTTTTGTTCCCTGTTGCCACATCAAAGGAAGGTGAAAGAGTGGGTAAGGCTCTGGTCGCAAATACAACGGTGCAAAACTTGTTGGCCTGAAGTGGCACTGTAGCTGCGTCACCTGCGAAAGGGTCGGGAACGCCAACTGTCCTAAAGTCCACGGAGCCCATGCGGCGATCCCGATATTCGTCGAAGACGCTTTCATTCGCAACCCTCTAGCGCGTCCGCGGAGCACCATAGTCAACACTCCTATAGTTACGAGGATAATCCGAAAAGTAAGGTTTCCTATTTTTTATAAGCACATAGGCCTGTTTATTTCTACAATGGTTTACATCAGTTTACAGATTGAACATTTAGCTATTTTTCGACATAATCACCATTTCTGTCGAAGAATTTTTGTAGACGCTGTGGCAGTTTTTGCATGCCCCAGTCATACCACATCGCCGCCATGCCGTTCACAATGTTATGAACCCCTTCTTTCACCTCGTCGTCGGAGCTGAATCGCTTTCCGGCCAAATGTTCTTTTAACTTAGGGAACAGGTGATAGTCACTGGGCGCCAAGTCACGACTATAGGGTGAGTGGTTATGTTCCACTGAAACTGTTGCACGAGAGCAACGGTTTGCCGAGCGATGTGTGGGCGAGCGTTGTCATGGAGAATGTGTACGCCCTTGCTCAACATTCCTCTCCTCCGGTTCTGTATTGCCTGTCTGAGTTTTTTCAGAGTCTCAAAGTACCTATCAGCGTTAATTGTGGTCCCCGTGGGCATAAAGTCGACCAACAATACCCCTTTCCGATCCCAAAAAACGGTTGTCATGACTTTACCGGCAGACTGCGTTTGTTTGAATTTCCGCGGCTTTGGCGAAGAAGGATGCCGCCACTGGCGTAAGTGATGCTTGGTCTTTGGTGTAAAGTGGTAGGCCAAGGTTTCGTCACCCGTGACAGTTGGGTCCAGAAAGTTGTCCTGTTCGGCTGCAAGCGGTGAAGAAATGCGCGGGAAGCATCAACTCGTTTCCGCGTGTGATCTTCGGTCAGCATGCGTGGCACCCACCTTGCGCACACCTTCCGGTGGTTCAATGTTTCCGTTAAAATTCTGTGAGCGGTGCTTCGGGAAACCTCAGGAACCAACGTGCAGAGATCATCCAGGGTGATCCGCCGATCTTCATGCATGCTTTTGTCAAGCTTCAACACTGTCTCCTCGGAGACTGACGGTCTGCCGGCCGCGGTGGTCTAGCGGTTCTAGGCGCTCAGTCCGGAACCGCGCGACTACTACGGTCGCAGGTTCTAATCCTGCCTCGGGCATGGACGTGTGTGATGTCCTTAGATTAGTTAGGTTTAAGTAGTTCTAAGTTCTAGGGGGCTGATGACCATAGATGTTAAGTCCCATAGTGCTCAGAGCCATTTGAACCATTTGAGACATGCTTTCTGCAGATCTACCATTAAGTATCTTATCGGGAGATTTGAAACTGATCCGATCTTCAACATTATTTTATATCCAATTTCCACATTTCCAGACATAGATTCTCTAAAACACCTATAAGCCTGTAATAGGATCTGTGAAAAATCACGTACATACGATTTAAATTGAACTGGACGACCAGTAAAAAGACTAGATAAATATTTGAATAATATGCTTTAAAGTCGGAATTTTTCAAACATCTTTATTTTCGTTACTATTTACCCAAGTCCTCAATGTATACCTGCTTGCATGCGAGGATGAACGTACAAGTCACATCACTAAATATCCAGTAACTCCTCGCAGCAACAGCTGTCGCTTAATATGGCGACATCACAAACTCTAAAACATAGAACAGGATTAATTCAACACTTAATTGAGACCGGGGTTATTTACCTTTGTTTTAATATCGTAACGACGTTGCAGTTTAAATGGTTGATAGGTCAAGTATCGAGCTACCGGTGTACCACAGGGATGCCCAAACCGCGGCCCACGGTTCGCATGCGGCTCGGAGCAAATGTCGCGGCCCACGAAGCTAGCATCTATCACACGAACAGGTAATAAAATAAATAAAATAACATAAAATGAATGAAATCGGTGTGTGTGAAGTTATGGTAAACTGAAAATTTTCAATCTGATACTCCCACCACACGATACTATTCTCGCTTCTGTCTTGTTCCAACTCATAACCCCCCCCCCCCCCCCCGCGCCCTTCCTTTTTTCCTCAGTTTTTATAGACAGTGTTACGTGATAAGCCCCTGGTCTAATTTCTGATATTCGTCAATGTAATATAACGGCGATATCGGAACTAACAGCCTAAACTCGTACTGCTCATATAAGCGAACAAGAACTGAGTAATCAGTTTAAAACAAGCGCCGGAGATGGATTGGCACCAGAGATTAAAATCTTTGTCATTACGACCCTTGATGTTAATTACAGAGATATAATATCGCAATGAAAATAATTTCCTAATAAAATTAAGCGCATCGAATTAAATACTATAAACAGACTTGACAAGCGCACATGGTAAATTGTTTTGTCACAGAGTGCTATAATCCGTTTATCATAAGAATAAACCTGACGAAAACAAACACAAAAGCGATGATTGGTCAGAAGCCGTAGCACACGTACACTGGTGTTACGTTCTTGGAAATACAGGTAGGTCCTACTTGCGTATCAGATATCTTATTACTAAGTTGCGTTAGATAAAACTTCAAGATATTCAAATGTATTTCTTGATCACGCTTTAACTATGTAGTTTTTATTTCAAAAATCGTGAACAGTCACAGCCTCTGCAGCGTTGTGTTCTGATTGTCGTGCTGTTAATGCGCAGTATGAAAATGGCTGAGGCTGCTTTCTGTTCTGTAGTGAAACATGCGCGTGGAACATGGTTAAAAAGTGCCGAGAATTAGACTGTTCCTAATGTTTTTCATAATTTACGGAGATAATCAGCTTTGAAGTTTTTCCAGGGCTGTATATTCTGCAGTTTATTAAGCAACCCATAATGAAATAAAAAATAAAAAATATAAAAAAATGTGTAGCGCTGTCGGCAGCGTAACGAAATGCAAATCAAACGCGGTTATTCGAGCGTTGGTTCAAATCTCCCTCGTTCAACTTGAAATGTCTAAATCTCTTAATTATAAATAAAGCTCATCATCATTTTTATCTGTAATGCACGTCTTCTTGTTTCTAATTACACATTGGACGCGAAATTCCTGTTTCCATTTCAAATACAAATTCTTAATTATTGATGATTTATGAAAGACTGTTCATAAAAGTTGTTTAAATTATGGAAACATAACAATTTACTTTTTAAGGCATAAATAAAAAACAAATCCTCTTTATTTGGACTATCTCCATCGTCTTATAGCACAGAGGTAGATAAGTATTGTAGAAATACGAAAAACAATCATTTTCACAGCATCGAGCACATCAAACAAATGCTACATTTTTACATTTGCTAATGTAAAATTACAATATGAACCTAACAGAACTGATGTGGAGCCAATCTGCGGGATTTGGCCCGAGAAGTAACAAGACTGTTAAGCTGCCAGACGTACTGCAACTAATGCACGCAGCTTTTTCACACGTCACTGCCGAATGCTGGTGGGATATAGAACGACTCACAAAAGAAGAAGAGAAAATGCTGCGCCTGGTTGGCTTCGTGGATTCTGTTGTAGATAGGCTCGTTGTCAAACGTATCAGGTGACACTTCCAGAACTGAAACGTATTTCTCGGGTTCTGATAAGGAAGGAGCTCAGAGATTACCAGACCACTGACTGTAAGTAATACCTTCAGTGGCTTCAATATTTAACTGTACTGTGAAATACTTAACTACTCTCTTACGTTAAACGCAGCGTATGCAGAAAAATTAGCCTGCGGTTCAGTCAGGAATTTTCATTATTTTTGTTTTTAATTACAATAGTGCATTAGCTAAGAACGATTACGTGTTGCAATTTTTGTGTAGTCGTCTAAGGAGCATGTTGTGGGAGATTTGCAGTGTATAATTCCATTCTGCTTAAAAATTACTTGACATTCTAAGCTGTATTGCTCCTCGGCTCTTCTCTTTTTACGTGTGAACTACAGCTTGCCGTCTCACTGCAGGCTAGCTGTACCAACTGACCGCCAAGTGCTGCCCAAATTAAATGCGCCGGTAAAGCTGTTGTTCCGTAATGATGCTAAGTCGATGAGCGTAATGCACAGCACAAAAAAAAATGGTTCAAATGGCTCTGAGCACTATGGGACTCAACTGCTGAGGTCATTAGTCCCCTAGAACTTAGAACTAGTTAAACCTAACTAACCTAAGGACATCACAAACATCCATGCCCGAGGCAGGATTCGAACTTGCGACCGTAGCGGTCTTGCGGTTCCAGACTGCAGCGCCTTTAACCGCACGGCCACTTCGGCCGGCCTCACAGCACAAAACGTACCCTTATTACCGTACTTCACAGTACTCGAGACAGCTTGGTTGCTAGGGGTGGCTTATATTCCTTGCATACCAATAGCATTTTTTAAAAGAATTGTTCAGATCAGCACATTTCATCGCATCAGTGCAAATGCTATTTACGAGTAGAAAATTCTCAGCTGTTTCGAAATTACACGAGACGCTACTCTTTCACCAACTTGTAATAAAAAAAAGGTACGCTTTGGAATCACTTCTTCTGGATCGAGATTAATTCCCATACCAACAATTTCGATGCAATACATGCTTCACTGCAAAAACATTTCTCTTAAGCCTCTTCAAGTAACAAGCTGTGAAGCTGAACCAGCCTTGTGGGAACTTTAATTGAAAATGCAAGTCACCCAATAGTTTTGCTTTGCGGCTTTTATCTTTATAAAAAGAAAAAAAAACGATATGTTTGATTGGGAAAAGGGAATTCTGTACCTACGCATTACTCGTTATAGTGCTCGGTAAACCAGCATCAGTTTTACACTTTACAATGAAAGTGAAGAACTACAAAGGTGCATACGCTGCAACAAATGCTAAATAACTTGTACAGTGAGCTAAGATTAATTGCTTCTTTAAATTTATTCAGAAGTAACGCATCTACATATGGCTGAAACCGTACTACAGTGTAAAGTCTTATCAAGCAATGTACGTCAATGGCTGACGATGATATTATTATTATTTCTTTCTTTTCTCAGACGTTATATCTGGTCAAAAATTAAAAGTGACGCGGACCTTTACCAAGCGTGACTTCCTTTTAACTTTACGGTATATGTTATATTGCATTTAGGAACTTTCGGGTAATTGAACATGTATCAATAATTACGGATTTCTGTAGTTGTATATATACGTTTGGATGTAGCTGTATTGCATTGATGTACTGGTGGATATTGTGTGGTATGACTCCCGTAGTTGATAGTATAATTGGTATAATGTCAACTTTATCCTGATGCCACATGTCCTTGACTTCCTCAGCCAGTTGGATGTATTTTTCAATTTTTTCTCCCGTTTTCTTCTCTATTTTTGTTGTATTGGGTATGGATATTTCGATTAGTTGTGTTAATTTCTTCTTTTTATTGGTGAGTATGATGTCAGGTTTGTTATGTGGTGTTGTTTTATCTGTTATAATGGTTCTGTTACAGTATAATTTGTATTCATCATTCTCCAGTACATTTTGTGGTGCATACTTGTATGTGGGAACGTGTTGTTTTATAAGTTTATGTTGTAAGGCAAGCTGTTGATGTATTATTTTTGCTACATTGTCATGTCTTCTGGGGTATTCTGTATTTGCTAGTATTGTACACCCACTAGTGATGTGATCTACTGTTTCTGGTGATGTGATCTACTGTTTCTATTTGTTGTTTGGTAAGTCTGCATTTCTCTGTTGTGGTATTGGGATCTTTAATAATATGCTTGCTGTAATATCTGGTGTTTATTGTTTGATCCTGTATTGCAATCATGAATCCTTCTGTCTCACTGTATATATTGCCTTTTCTTAGCCATGTGTTGGATGCATCTTGATCGATGTGTGGCTGTGTTAGATGATACGGGTGCTTGCCATGTAGTGTTTTCTTTTTCCAATTCACTTTCTTCGTATCTGTTGATGTTATGTGATCTAAAGGGTTGTAGAAGTGGTTATGAAATTGCAGTGGTGTAGCCAATGTATTTATATGAGTGACTGCTTTGTGTATTTTGCTAGTTTCTGCTCGTTCTAGAAAGAATTTTCTTAAATTGTCTACCTGTCCATAATGATGTCGATAAATCCCCTTCCTCCTTCCTTCCTGCTTAATGTGAATCTTACAGTTGCTGAATGTATGTGATATATTCTGTATTTGTGGCATTGTGATCGTGTAAGTGTATTGAGTGCTTCTAGGTCTGTGTTCCTCCATTTCACTACTCCAAATGAGTAGATCAGTATTGGTGTAGCATAAGTATTTATAGCTTTTGTCTTGTTTCTTGTTGTCAACTCTTCAGTATTTTTGTTAGTCTTTGTCTATATTGTTCTTTTAGTTCTTCTTCAATATTTGTATTATCTATTCCTATTTTTTGTCTGTATCCTAGATGTTTGTAGGCATCTGTTTTTTCCATCGCTTCTATGCAGTCGCTGTAGTTATCCAATATGTAATTTCCTTGGTTAGTGTGTTTTCCCTTGACAATGCTATTTTTCTTACATTTGTCTGTTCCAAAACCCATATTTATATCATTGATGAATACTACTGTTATCCTTAGTAATTTGTTGAGTTGATGATATGTTGCTGGCAGTAGTTTTAGATCATCCATGGATAGCAAATGTGTGATTTTGTGTGGGTATGTTCCAGTAATATTGTATCCATAATTTGTATTATTTAGCATGTTGGATAGTGGGTTCAGAGCAAGGCAGAACCAGAAAGGACTTAATGAATCTCCTCAGTATATTCCACACTTAATCTGTATTGGCTGTGATGTGATATTATTTGAATTTGTTTGGATATTAAGTGTGGTTTTCCAATTTTTCATTACTATGTTTAGGAAATGTATCAATTTAGGATCTACTTTGAATATTTCCAATATTTGTTGTAACCATGAGTGGGGTACACTATCAAAAGCTTTTTGGTAATCAATGTATGCGTAGTGTAGCGACCTTTGTTTAGTTTTAGCTTGATATGTCACCTCTGTATCTATTATCAGTTGCTCTTTACATCCTCGTGCTCCTTTGCAACAGCCTTTTTGTTCTTCATTTATAATTTTGTTCTTTGTTGTATGTGTCATTAATTTCTGTGCAATTACTGAAGTTAATATTTTGTATATTGTTGGTAGGATTGTTATGGGGCGATATTTAGCTGGGTTTGCTGTGTCTGCTTGATCTTTAGGTTTCAGATAAGTTATTCCATGTGAAAGTGTATCAGGGAATGTGTATGGGTCTGCAATGTAACTGTTAAATAATTTAGTTAGATGCTTGGGTGACTTCATGTTGCAAAATTATCACTTCAGGCATTTGTGGTATCATCTTGTATGTATCTGTTTCTGCTTGTATCCACTGTCATTCCTGTTATGTTGTACCAGGTTTCACCATATGTTGCTCCAGAAGTGTTCCATGTCTGTTATGTTTGGTGGATTGTCTATTTTTATGTGTGTGTTATCTATTGTCTGGTAAAATTTCTTTTGGTTTGTGTTGAATGTTTGGTTTTATTTCCTTCTATTTTCACTTTATTTGTATCTTCTAAGTCGTTTGGCCAATGCTTGTAATTTCTGCTTCTTTTCATCTAATTGCTCTATCGCTTCTTGTTGTGAGATTTTACCTAACCTTTTTCGTTTTTTGTCTGACATTTCATTTCTTATAAATTGTGTTAGCTGTCCGATGTCTTTTCTCATTTTTTCTATTCTGATCTGTAGCCTGTGTTTCCATGCTGGTTTTGTGGGTTTCTTCTGTGTGTTGGTTGGTTCTGATCTCTGCTTAGTGTGTATATTTAGTGTAGTGAGTGTTCCTATATAAACCAGTAGTTGTAACTCTTCCATAGTTGTGTTTTCATTTATTTTGTTGTCTATGATTGTGTTGATAGCTTTTATTGTTGTTTCGCCTTGTGGGTTATTTGGCGGTCTATGAAAGAATGGTCTAATGTGTGTATTTGTGTCTTTGTAGTCTATATAGGTCAGCTGAAATTTTTCTTCTATGTCTAACATGTGTGTCACTTCGTGTTCTATTTGTGCTTGTTCTGGTGGCTGTCTTAAGATTTCGTTTTCCTCTGATTGATTAATTGACGCCTGTTGTTCTTTGTTTGTTTGCTCTGGGATGTTTGAGTCCATTACTGTATTTTCTTCTTCTTCTGATTGCACATTATTTTGTTCCAGTATTTGTTGTACTTGTTGTTTGATGTTTTCTAATTCAGACTGGGGTATCCTGTTATTTTTGATTATTACACGGATCTAATCAGCTAGTCGTTGTTCTGTTAAAAATTTTAATTCTGGGTATCTGATAATAAATGTTGTGTATACTTGTGATCTGTATCCAGTTGTGTTGGTTCCTAGGTTTGTTCCTTGGTAATAACAGAATATGAGGTGTCGATTAACTTCATCTGACCATCTCATCCTATGTCTTTGTTTTCCTTCTAGGGTGGTTGCAGGAAGCATATCCTGCAAAACACCTCTATTTGGATTTAAATCATTTTCCAGTTGGCTAGCAGTGTCGTTACCATTGTGGATGGGCATAGGGTTCAAACATCGTCTCCGACCATGACGGCGCTTGTCCAAGGCTTCTTTAGTTCTGTCCTGAACCAACTAATCACACTAAAAGGGGGCTTAGCCCTATTAGTGGTTTGTCCTTTTCGTCGCCTTTTACGACTGGCAGAAGATACCGGGGGCCTATTCTTTCCCCGGGCCTTATTCTTCTTCTTCTTCTTCTTCTTCTTCTTATTATTATTATTATTATTGTTATTCTTATAATTTTATTATTATTATTGTTATTACCTTCATCATCATCATTATTACTATTATTATTATTTTCTTTCTTTTCTCAGACGTTATGTCTGGTCAAAAATGGAAAGTGACGGGGACCTTGATCAAGCGTGACTTCCTTTTAACTGTAGGGTATATGTGACATTGCATTTAGGAACTTTCGGGTAATTGAACATGTATCAATAATTACAGATTTCTGTAGTTGTATGTATAAGTTTGGATGCAGATGTATTGTGTTGATGTACTGGTGGATATTGTGTGGTATGACTCCTGTAGTTGATAGTATTATTGGTATAATGTCAACTTTATCCTGATGCCACATGTCCTTGACTTCCTCAGCCAGGATATTTCGATTAGTTGTGTTAATTTCTTCTTTTTATTGGTGAGTATGATGTCAGGTTTGTTATGTGGTGTTGTTTTATCTGTTACAATGGTTCTGTTACAGTATAATTTGTATTCATCATCCTCCAGTACATTTTGTGGTGCATACTTGGATGTGGGAACGTGTTGTTTTAGAAGTTTATGTTGTAAGGCAAGCTGTTGATGTATTATTTTTGCTACATTGTCACGTCTTCTGGGGTATTCTGTATTTGCCAGTATTGTACATCCGCTTGTGATGTGATCTACTGTTTCTATTTGTTGTTTGCAAAGTCTGCATTTCTCTGTTGTGGTATTGGGATCTTTAATAATTTGCTTGCTGTAATATCTGGTGTTTATTGTTTGATCCAGTATTGCAATCATGAATATCTCCGTCTCACTGTATATATTGCCTTTTCTTAGCCATGTGTTGGATGTGTCTTGATCGATGTGTGGCTGTGTTAGATGATACAGGTGCTTGTCATGTAGTGTTTTCTATTTCCAATTTACTTTCTTCGTATCTGTTGATGTTATGTGATCTAAAGGGTTGTAGAAGAGGTTATGAAATTGCAGTGGTGTAGCCGATGTATTTATATGAGTGATTGATTTGTGTATTTTGCTAGTTTCTGCTCGTTCTAGAAAGAATTTTCTTAATTTGTCTACCTGTCCATAATGTAGGTTTTTTATGTCGATAAATCCCCTTCCTCCTTCCTTTCTGCTTAATGTGAATCTTCTGTTGCTGAATGTATGTGATATATTCTATATTTGTGGCATTGTGATCGTGTAAGTGTATTGGACAGGAAGGGCATCCGGCCACCACTTAAAATTGAGACCCCAAATCCGATTAACCATGATAGCAGACCCCGCAAGTCGGGATTGATGCATGGAAAGAGAAAGTGGGAAGCAAGAAGGTGCTTAAAACGTCAATGTAGGCCTGTGCTGTGATAGGGTCACGCAAAACAAGGGGTAAAAGCCCGCTCCATGAAAAATAGGACACACTATAACATCACCGCCACACACCGGCAGATGACGATCACCGGGCATCCGCCATACCCACACCCTGCTATCGGATCGCCACATTGTGTACCGTGATTCGTCACTCCAAACAACGTTTTTACACTGTTCAATCGTCCAACGTTTACGGTCCTTACACCAAGCGAGGCGTCGTTTGTCATTTACCGGCGTGATGTGTGGCTTATGAGCATCCGCTCGACCGTGAAATCCAAGTTTTCTCACCTCCTACCTGTCATAGCAAAAAAATGGTTCAAATGGCTCTGAGCGCTATGGGACTTAATATCTCAGGTCATCAGTCCCCTACAGCTTAAGAACTACTTAAACCTAACTAACCTAAGGACATCACACACGTCCATGCCCGAGGCAGGATTAGAACCTGCGACCGTAGCGGTCGCGCGGTTCCAGACTGAAGCGCCTAGTACCACTCGGCCACAACGGCCGGCCCTGTCATAGCACTTGCAGTGGATCCTGATGCAGTTTGGAATTCCTGTGTGATGTGAGTGTGTGTGAATTTCTAAGGGATCAAACTTCTGAGGTTATTGGTCGCTAGACTTACACACTGCTTAAACTAACCCATTCCCGAGGGAGGAGTCGAACCTCCGACGGGAATGGCCGCGCAGTCAGTGACATGGTGCCTCTGACCGCGCGGCCCTTGATGGTCTACCTATTACACGTTACGATCCTCTCCAACTGTGTGCGGGGTCTGTCAGTCAATAGTCGAGGTCGGCTTGTACACTTTTGTGCTGTGCGTGTCCCTTCATGTTTCCACTTCACTATCACATCGGAAACAGTGGACCTAGGGATTTTTAGTAGTGTGAATTTCGCATACAGACGTATGACACAAGTGACACCCAATCACCTGAACACTTCGAAGCGTGTGAGTTCCGCTGAGTGCCCCATTCTGCTCTCTCACGATGTCTAATGACTTCTGTGACCGACGATATGAAGTACCTGGCAGGAGGTGGCAGCACAGTGCACCTAATATGAAAAACTTATATTTTTGGGGGTGCTCGGATACTTTTCATCACATAGTGTAATAATGCAGCTTCTGGAATGTATCTAAGACAGTGAGACAACTTATAGCTCATTCCTTGTCGTTGCTGAATTAATGAACGGTTTACATTTTCTAGAAAGATGACAAACACAAACGTTTATTTCTAACTATCGTTAATAAGTCAGAAGTTGTAGATTAGATAACGGTGTACCTGCAGGAAACGTTTCAGAAATTTGTGACATGGGCGTACGGCGAGAGGAAGAGGAAGGGAGGGAGGGAGAGAGAGAAGCTACTAAGTTTTGCAATCAAATCTGGGAGCCAATGCTCAAAATTCCAACTTGTGCGTACCAAGAGGAACCAATGCACTTGTGCTTCCAGCAGAAGAGAGCAGGAGGAATTCCCGTGGTGTGACGTTAATAGAAAAAGCAGGGGAGTTCCACATAATTCTTAAGCTTGAGAAAAATTTAACGCTTCACCAGGATGGCTGAATCGATTTGACCATTAGTAAGGGACTCGAGGAAACGCTATTCATGGCGACGCAGCTGCAACCGAAGCACTTGATACCACCAGACGTAATAATAGTAAAGAAAGGCTGTTCTTTTTGCGCATATTCAAAGAGTGAGATCACTCACTGTCGGCAAATGGAAAGAACCATTTAAAAGTACAATATAGTGACCACTGTACAGTGTTGGCTTGCTGACAATAGCTTGATTATGGAAAGAAGTATGGCTGACCCTAGTTAATACAATAGCCTAAATCGGCACTAGTCTGGACATTTCATGTCGACTGTGTTCTGTTCAAGATTGCTGCTAATATCAGCAGTAATGACAGTAATGGCTGACAGTAATGGCTCTTAAGTAACGTGGCGAAGTCTTCTATTGTTCAAGAGAAGCAGACACAGAAAGTAGCCTAATTCAAGAATCACAAGTAGAATTACCGGCTACTGGAACAGATGATTTATGAAGCATTCATTTCAATACAGTAGGAGCAGAGCTGTACCACAGTACACAGCAAATAGCCACGTTTAGTCTCAGAAGTTACACTCTATTTGCACCAATCTGTAATCACCTGAAAATCATCTCTGCAATTCTTGAGGGACTTAGAGACAGTGTATCCTGTTCTACATTGTGCGGCTTGTAAATATCTTGGAATAGCGGCTTCGTCTGTTTTCTAAGGCAGCGGACGGAGAACAGTGTGCCGTGGCAAAAGATTACATGAGCTATTGTTCCTAAGTACACTTCCTGAAACATATTGGTGTTTGTGAACATATTTCGTACAGTATCTGTATCAAAAATAACGATATCAATCAGCTTTACTAATATATGTTAAACACATATATATTTCTGCTTAAAAAGAAGAAGTATTCCTTTGAAATAAATTAATTGTCACACACTTTCATACTCGCTAACTCATTCGTCAAACTCTTTAGGGTACTTTTGACTTCTCAAGAAGCACCGTTTCACAGTGCAAGAAATGGAAAAAAATCCGAAAATCGTTAATCTATAATAATATCGTACGATACTGTCTGTCTATCTGTCAGTCCGTCCGACTGTTAAAAACCATTTTTTCTCAGAAACGATTAGACGTGACGAAACGACGTTCATGAGACATAATGTGAGTACGAACACAAATGCGTGTACTTATGTTTAGCAGTATTTGTTACTTTAGGTTTACTGGGTTCATCTACTTTGAGGAGAATATTTTAATCAACTAGATAACTGCAGCTGAGATTAATTTATTCCTAGTACAGTGCAGTACATAACGTAATAAATTTACAGCGCAATAGTTTAACTATATTCCGGTAAAGCTCAACACTGCTTGCAGCAAAGGTGCTGCATTTTATCCAGTTGACATCTTGTGCAGGGGCTCAGCGTAAAATGAACATGTTTAACTATAAAACTAAAATGTTTACGATCTGAAAATGGCAGCTAAGACTGTTGAAACCACATGTCTTCAATAAAAAAATATTTTGTGTGATCTTGTCTTGGTTTTTAAAAGCTGGATGTGACATCCTAAGCGGCACCTCCGTGGCCGAGAGCGAACCAGACGAATACCAGCCGGTTGGGTCAAGGTGTCACGGTGGCGACCGCAAATGCCCAGTAACCAAGTGGTACTCACCCAGGATGCCGAGGCGGTAGTTGAGCGTGACGACGACAAGGTCGGCGTAGCTGGCGAGGACGCTGCCGTCGTAAGGGTTGCCGGAGTTCCACTCGAAGGACTCTCCGTGCACGTACACCATCACGGGGTGCCGCTGCATGGCCTCCACGGGGCCAACTGCAACAACGCACCAAACCAAGATGTCAGCTGATGCAAGCGGTACCAGATTCGCTGGTGTTCAAAAGTGCTTCAAATGGCTTTGAGCACTATGGGACTTGACATCGGACGTCATCAGTCCCCTAGAACTTAGAGCTACTTAAACCTAACCAACCTAAGGACATCACACACATCCATGCCCGAGGCAGGATTCGAACCCGCGACCGTAGCAGTCGCGCGGTTCCGGACTGAAGCGCCTAGAACCGCTCAGCCACCGCGGCCGGCTCGCTGGTGTACATAGCTCATAAGCTAAAAGGAAAGACCGCTAATCATGTAAGCGGTGTGTGTGCGTGTGCGTGTGTGTGTGTGTAGATGGGTGGGTGGGCGGGTGCGTGCACGCCCGCGAGAGAGAGAGAGAGAGAGAGAGAGAGAGAGAGAGAGAGAGAGAGAGAGAATGTAGGACTAAAGCTGATGTTATCAACGAGCACTGAAGCTCATTTTTAGAGTTCCGTAACTCAGTCGATAAAAACAGAACCCGAATAGGATCACTTTGTTGTTCATCGGACTATCTGCCAGTCCGTCCGACAGTTAAAAACCCTTTTTCTCAGAAATGAGTAGACGTAACGAAATGACTTTTACGTCACATTCAAAGGTCTACGGTCCCCTGACTGCGTAAAGAGTCGAAGCTCGTAAGTGTGCAATGAAAAGATAGTTTCATACTCGCAAACTCACTCATCAAAACCTTGTGGTACGTTCTGTTGATCTAGAATCATTACATTTGGTGAGAAGCAAGGTTTGACAGTACAGATACAGGTAAAAATCCAGAAAGAGTTAATTTATATCACACAAAAAAGCATTTATTTTGTCATTTGTTCGGTTGTATATCTGTCCGTCTAATGAGACACCATTCTCTCATGAGCGGGTTGACGTATCAAGTTGAAGCTTGTCACATACTGAGGTTTATTGTCCTTTGGCGGTGTACAAACTTTAAGCTTCTAAGTCAATACGATGAAAAGATACGGCCATTTATGTCAGATACTTTCATACTCGCTAACTCATTCGTCAAACTCTTTAGGGTACTTCCTGTTGACTTCTCAAGAATCACCGTTTCATTGAGCAAGAAACTGAAAAAAGTCCGAAAACCGTTCATCTGTAATTTATTTTATTTAATCGTATGGCTAGGGCCCCCAACGGGCAGGCCGTTCGCAGGGTGCCTGTCTTTCAATGTGACGCCACTTCGGCGACCTGCAGTCGATGACGATGATGATGATGATGATGACGATGATGACAGCACAACACCCAGTCCCTGTGCGGAGAAAATTCCCCGACCCAGCCGGGAATCGAACCCGGCCCAGAGGATTGACAATCTGTCACGCTGACCATTCAGCTACCAACATCAAATGGAAAAATATTTTTCTGGCATTTCAAAAGCCTTGGAATTCCTAGGACGATATCGCGCCAGCATCAATATCGTTAACAAACAAAAACAGTCGATTTTACCGATTGCAGGATGAGTGAACTATTTACTTTCACAGTTACATCTGCACGGAAGCGTCGGTGCACTTCTCCGAACTTTTCTACTATTGTACCTATACTTAAAAGAAATTTTATGAGAAAAGTAGTGCCACTGCCAAATTCCTTGAACAGTTTTTGGGGAAAACGACTTTCTATCATGGTGAGATCTAATTTCTTTTTGGCATAATAATAGGTGCCTCTTAAATCGTGATTGGTCATTCTCTTGCCCCTTTTAGAAACCGTAAATTTTAAGACACACATTGTGAACTGAATGTACACGATACATGCACGTTCTTTTCTAAAGTTTGGCCTATGTCTGGTCGAAACAAGTCACGATTAAAGGCGTCTTAAAGTCACAGTGACTAAAAGAAAAAAAATACTAGTGAACTTAAACAGTTGTCAGTAAAACTATCCTTGGTGATCTCCGCACATTAATCTTATGATACGATTTTCGGAAATGAAAACTTCTCTAACGATGATGTATCCCAGAATATAATTCTATGTAAGCGACTGGATGAAAAAGTATAAGGTCTAGACCAATATAAGACACTCTCACATTCCACCAAGTAGGACACACACTGAGGTGAAAAAGTCGTGGGATGGCGATATAAATACATACAGATGTCGGTAGTATCGCGTACACACGGTATAAGAGGGCACTGCATTGGCGGAGTTATTCTTTGTGCTCAGGTGATTCATGTCAAAAGGTCTGCAACATGATTACGGCCCCACGATGGTAGTTAACAGACTTTGAACGTAGAACGGTAGTTGGAGCTAGACGCATGGGATACTCCAGTTCCAAAATCGATCCGGTACTCAATACTCCGAGATCCAGAGTGTCAACAGTGTGCCGAGAATATCATATTTCAGGCATTAACCCTCGCCACCGACAACGCAGTAGCCGACTTCCTTTACTTACCGACCGACAGCAGCGGCATTTCCGTAGTGTTGTCAGCACTAACAGACAACCAACACTGTCTGAGATAACCGCAGAAATCAGTGTTGGACGTACCACGTACGTATCCGTTATGGCATTGAGGCGATATCTCTCGTTAATGTGCTATAGCAGCAGTCGACCGACGCGAATGACTGCTAACAGCACGAGAATGCCGGCGGCGCCTCTTCTGGGCTCGTGATGTTGGACGCTATATGACTGGAAAACAGTGTCCTGGTCAAATGAGTCCCGATTTCAGTTGGCAAGAGCTGAATGTAGTGTCCAACCGTGGCCCGGACCCCACAAAGTCCTGGACTCAAGTTGTCGGCAAGGTACTGTCCAAGTTGGTGCTGACTGCATGGTGGTTCAAACATGGCTCTGAGCACTATGGGACTTAACTTCTGAGGTCATCAGTCCCCTAGAACTTAGAACTACTTAAACCTAACTAGCCCAAGGACATCACACACATCCATGCCCGAGGCAGGATTCGAACCTGCGACCGTAGCGGTCGCGCGGTTCCAGACTGTAGCGCCTAGAACTGCTCGGCCACTCCGGCCGGCTGCATGGTGGTGTCGACTGTGTTTGCATGGAATGGACTAAGGACTCTGGTCCAACTGAACCCATCATCGACTGGAAATGGTTATGTTCGGATATTAGGAAACCATATGCACCTAACAACGTTGGAATTCTTTAACACTTCCGCAATTATGGAGGCCTATAGAGGCAGCATGACTCAGTATTTCCGCAGGTGACTTCCAACGACTTGCTGAGTCCATGTCAGTTGTAACAGCCGTAAGAGATCGGCAGGCTAAGAATACATGTGCACTATAAGCGCAAAAACAACAATCTATCCCAAATATTATGTTACTTCAGCTACGCTTGTCTAGATGCAGAGGACGACCAAAAACAGTTTTAATCCATTTGTCTGAACTATGTTGTAGAACCACATGAAAAAGCTACAGCAGAACAAGATTATTGTACGTAAAACAGGAATTCTTCATTGGAAGAACTTCAGAGCAAGCTTTCTCTGGGCTCTTTTTCAATGATAGCTTTGTTACTGCACTAAAATTATTTCTCTAATTTCGAAAAAAATAGACTAATAACTATCCTAGCACCTTTTTAACGACACTAAACTACATGACAACCTTCCCGGGTTCGATTCCCGGCGGGGTCAGGGATTTTCTCTGCCTCGTGATGGCTGGGTGTTGTGTGCTGTCCTTAGGTTAGTTAGGTTTAAGTAGTTCTAAGTTCTAGGGGACTTATGACCACAGCAGTTGAGTCCCATAGTGCTCAGAGCCATTTTTTTTACATGACAACCTGTTCCGTGGACTATACTTACTAAACATGCCATGGGTTCCTGCATAAATATCCACATATTAGCATCAGGAAATAAATAATGGCACATAGAAAATGAGGATCGCCTTCAGTTTAACTTTCATTTCTGTGACCTGTGAAATATTTTATTTACTTGGAAACCTTCAATAGAAGAGAACAGTGGGGATCATTTCGTTAACAATGATTTATTTGTGATTGAAAGAATTCTCGTCATTAGCTGCATCAAGTCAGTATTCCGGCTGATAACTTCAACAGCAGGGGTGCAACCATGGCGAATCACTGGGCGGTGGAAACAAATAGCACATACATTCAACAGATTTCAATGCTTGACAGCTGTTTTGACGTAGGTTCCATAGTATCTGACAAAGAAAGGCTAGCATACTGACCCGAGCCAAAAATCGCCATTACTTAAGCCTTCATAAACTGCTTCGGTCACATATTCTGCGGACTTACACATTTCAGGTATATAAAGCCAGGGGCATAACATGGTAACCGGCACAGCACGGCATCCACGTGAGCAGCGCTTATCTACATCGCTCGCTATGCATCCACATGCAGAAGCACGTGGCTGGCACGACACTCACACAGCATTTAGAACTATAATTTCATCTTAGCTGTCGATTTTCCATGTTTTCTATGTACAAGGTGTGTGCAGTATACCTAAGATTCACCACAGTATATCGAAAATTAAAGTGATAATCGAATATCGAATATTATTGAAGGTCGTTGTTTCAGTTGTGGAACTGTGCATTTCCGTAAAATAAAGCTGATAAATTAATGCTTTCAGTCAGCTGCTAAAATCGCACCAAGATTTAGAAATATTTGAACAGAACAAATAGAAATGATTTAGTTTCAGAGTATGACTACAGACTATAATTGTCAACTTTATTTGTAATTAACAAAAAACTTCAATCCAGCTATACCACAGGCTTTTTTGACTAAATGACCAAATGAACTAGTAAGATTTGTAGCATTTGACAATATGAACAAAAAGAGAAAGGAAGCATAAGGTGTAGTGCTGAAAAGAAACGGGTTTTGTTCGAATAGATCTCTATCTGGATAATTACTCGAATAAGTATATCATTCAAACCACTGTAATGCCAATATTTTATTGGTAAATTAAGTAACGAATAACATATAATACCACAGCATTTTCTCTGTTTACTTCTTATAAAGAATTAGTATTTGCTTCCTTGGCTCAGAGCAGTTTCTGTTTTAGAAATCACTTATTAATGGTTTGTCCAGAAATGTGCCCTTGCGGCTCAGTGGCTTAAGTTCCAAACTATAAAACTTAGGTTTCAATCTCCGGTTCGTCCTCCCATTTTCTCCATTCTTATCGTTTCTTTCACCTTTAACAATGACAATAATGACAAGTCAAGTTGCACCGTATTTTGGAGTAGATGATCAAATTTACATCCCACATAAATGGCTGCTTAAGTCTGTTCAGAGGTTGCAGGAAGTCAAGGGCATACAAACATGCCTAGTAAACCACTGCAGTGCTGAAACCATCCTTCAAGTTGAGCAAAGATTTTACTTTATTCACGGCGTAGCAGTTCGAGCTGTAATGCACTAGGCACCTCATTGTTAAGCAGCCAATTTAGTCAGCCAGCTGACGGTCAGTCAGCGAGGACGTGGAATACGTTATGCCTTTTTACTCATAAAAAAGTCTTTGGTTTTACTTGCTCTATGTGCTTCGGAGTATAAATTCACTTACATAGGTGTTGGAACATGCGGTATATACAGTGACTCATCTATTTTTATGCCATGAGTTTCAGATGAAAATCTCGTTAGTAAAAATTTACGAATATCGGAGAAAAGCCCCGTATCAAACGAGGGAGTAACATTGCCGTACGTCATAGACGTATGGCAATGCATGCTTATGTAGGACGGAGTTCAACAAACAGTAAAAGAACTTTTAAAAACGCAAAATAAATTATCGGGCCACGCGCTACAGAACGGCCAAACTACGAAATCATCGTAACAGAAGGGACAGCTTGTGGGTAAACATGCTCGATTTTGTATCCAGAGGAAGGTCACGAGAAGAAGGAGGAATCGTCTCCACGTAAACATGTTGCATCCCGACGTACAGGACCGCTGCGGCAGAACATGATAATGAACGTCGCGGATGAGAACCCTTGTACATGCGCGCTATTGTTTTGGTCTGATAGCGAGGTCTGATAGCGACATTTCAGGATGCATCTATTTATTACACCATTATTCGAAAACTAAGATATAAAACACACTGTTTATGCACTCAGTATTCTTGACTGTTGAAGTAGGGATTTCCAAGACGTACGTTTCGTGAAAACCATCCTTATACGAGGTCTATTCCCCCCACCCCCGTTTAAGATCCCATCTGTAGCGAAATGAAAACCACAAAGGAAACTAAAAAGGTTTTAATTCCAATAATAAGCTACACCTTCCAGCTACTTCTCTCCGCAGCAGTCGCTCCGACCTAGATGTCTATCGTAGAGTCGCACCATATTTCAAATACCCTCGTCAGAGAAGGCAGGCTTTTGTGTTTTTCGCCAATTCTCCATGCCGGCCTGTATCTCGTTGTCTGTGCCAAAATGCTGTTTTCATGGCGTCGGTGCATGTGAGCAAAGAGCTCAGGGGGAGCTAAGTCCGGACTCTATTGTGTGTGACCAAACACGCTCCATCGAAAACGCTGCAGGAGGTTCTTTGTTTCAGCTGCAATGTGCGGCAGAGCATTATAATTAAGCACAATACCTGATCACAACATTCCTCTTCGCTTGTTCTGATTGCCCTTGGTAGTCGATTTTCTCGAATCGCCTAATCTACTCGCTGAATAAGATCATCGATTGACATTCGCTTCTATCCCTGACCGCGTGCATCACGAACGTCTGCACGTCGTGTTTCAAAGTTCCTGCAACAATGCCGCACCTGGCTGTGACGCATGACAGCTACGTTATGTGATCTGTACGAAACCAGGCGGAACCCTTCAGTACGAGGAAATCTAATGACAGTACGCCCTTCACACCTGGAGGGAGCCACTGTTTAGGCATCTAAGTGTGGCGTGATGCGATCGGCGAGTATACTAGGACAATGCGCAACAAATCTGCGAAAGGCTTCACCGGATGTTCACTGTGGTTTTCATTTCGTTACCGATCGGATCTTGAAAAAAATTAGCTTGTGAATTATATATGCTTTGCCGAAGAATGATGCCAAAATTATTCGTTCGTAAGACATCATCGAATTAAAATCAGAATGAGACAATTAATGCTGTGTTCCCATTGTAAGCAATTCCTTTCAAAAGTTTTTAATCGTTACTGTCTGGCAGATGTGCAGTATGTAGCCGGCCGTAGTGGCCGAGTGGTTCTAGGCGCTACAGTCTGGAACCGCGTGACCGCTACGGTCGCAGGTTCGAATCCTGCCTCGGGCATGGATGTGTGTGATGTCCTTAAGTTAGTTAGGTTTAAGTAGTGCTAAGTTCTAGGGGACTGATGGCCTTAGAAGTTACGTCCCATAGTGCTTAGAGCCATTTGGACCATTTTTTTGCGGTATGTAACTTCCAAGTTCCCAACACGGGAAAAGTTTAGAATGTATTCAAGATATCGAGACATGACGAATAACAAACCACATAAGGATATAACATTCATTCTTGACATGTGAAGTCTGAATAAGAGACACAAAAAATTCGCTGAAAGCGTGATATACGAAGTTCAACAAATGTGTGTATATGGTAGAAAACCCTTAGAAAGTTCCTTAATACATTTCGAAGATTATGTTAGTTGTAAAATAATGCTTTATTCATCAGCCATATTTGCCTACATGTATCTTGCATTACACGTTGCATGTTTCGCGAATCACTTCAACCAAGTGCTGTCCATCTTGCAGAGTAACATTAAAAACAGCGATGCCTCATTAATGCTCTTAAAATTAGAGAAACGGACAAAACTGTAAAAAAACAAAACAAAAAAAAAAACGCTCACTCGGCTTTAATCACAGTTTGTTTCCACACAAATTCTACAGTAAATCGTGTTGATGGATTTACTACATTACGTTAATGATTTTTGTTTTTAAATGTAGAATTAGCATAACTACAGTTGAACAAAGTGTGTTTTGTAAGCTTTTATTTTTGGGATTCATTGTGTAAAGTGGAACTCAGGTGCAGTATACGAGTAGATGAATGTCTGCCAAAACTACACGCAGAATGGTCGTCACCTTGTCTTGAGATTGTCACATTATTGTTCTGCTGTGCCATCGGAAGGGCAGAATTCGTAGTTCTCACCCCCCCCCCCCCCCCTGCCCCCCAAGGCTGCATGTCGCGGTGTGTTCCACCAATAGGGTTTGAGACGGTCCCAATTCCTTTAGTGAAATCCTTCTCTCGGCCTTGAAACTGCACTCTTTTCTTCCTCCTAGCGCACAAAATGGTGTTCCCTTTTTGCGAGTAATGTATTTGGCTCCGTAGGTTAAGTATTGATGATACGGCATAGTATGGCCGTGTTCAGTAACAACTGTGTCATGTAAAACAATGTGTTATTAGCAAACCAACACAGATCTTCTAGGTCCACTGTGCGTTTCCATTGTGCTTCAAGTGGAAGTTGCGTCCTTATGGTGATTGGGGACGGATAACAGATTTGAATACTGAAGCCATGTTTATGGTTCAAATGGCTCTGAGCACTATGGGACTTAACATCTGAGGTCATCAGTCCCCTAGAACTTAGAACTACTTAAAACTAACCAACCTAAGGACATCACCCACACATCCATGCCCGAGGCAGGATTCGAACCTGTAACCATAGCGGTCGCGCGGTTCCAGACTGAAGCGCCTAGAACCGCTCGGCCACAACGGCCGGGCCATATTTATGTAGTGCTGGGAATTGTCAAATCCGGACGACTGTGTCCAGATGGTGAAAATGTTGCTTTCTGTAGCTCAGTATGGACTGTACGAAGGAAGTGGCAGAGGGAAGATACGGACACTGTAACGATACAGTTCTGCAAAGGTTGGCACCCATCTTGGCAGTTTAGTAGGGTCACAGACAGTCCCTGCTAGAAATTTGTGAGAATTCTGTTGTGAATAAAATATCTTTGCTCCAGATTCCAGAAAGCCCCGTTTTGATGACCAATGTTCATAGGCTGTAGGTGCATTACCACTGAAAGTTAGAAACGGGCTATGCACACGAAACTTTATTGACAGCTGACCAAGACATGTAAAAAATAGGACTCTCACTGATAAATTATGTGGAAATGCCTGTCGCTTTTTGTTTCCTTTTAGCATTTTCAGATCATACTTTGACGTTATTGCAACACTGAAATGAGCAGTAAATCTTAAAATCCTTGCGTCCAACGAGTCTTTTGGTAAAAAAAGCATACAATTTCTAAGAAGCTCATCTGTGGCGAAAGGCAACATAATCCGTGGTGGGGCAATATCGCGGCTACTCTATAGCGGACGTTTACCCTCTCCTGCCATATTCTCTCTCCTCTTTTTAGGGCGATTGATGTGAAAGATACTGCTAGTCCATAAATCAATCAGCAGCAGGCTTTTGTTTCGTGGACAGCATCTTGACAGCGACTGACGCCCGATATATTATCGGACATCCGTCTGTTGCGGTATCACGTGACACCGCATCGGCAAGAGGGGCGCGTGCTTGTCGGTCGTGTCACTAGAATGCGCCGCTGTGCTACTTCTGCGTTTAGAATCTAGATTGACATAAAACCTCGCTAGTTGTTCAAATACAGAGCAAAACACGGCAATTTTAAACACTTTTATCACTTTTTACTGTTACTTTCTTGCATTGCAAATCAATCTAATGTATAAGGATAAGTTTAATGAATTACCAACATGTTGTAGTAATTGGTTCGTCTAAAAAAAAGAAAACAATTATTTATATTTGTTTTAGACTGGCAGAGTAACAACAGTTATTAGTTGTTATTCAGAAACATTATTCTCAGTCAAAATAGAGTTAAATTCATCCGACTATGGTTATCTTCTTACAGCCTATAATAAGAAGAAATAGTAAGTCACTACTTTGGTGCCTACAGTACAGTATGATATCATATTAAAAGGAGTATATCACTAATGGAAAAAAATTGTCAGGCACCTTGTTCTATATCTCTTTAACTCTCTTTGGCAAGCAGCTACCGGTCGGAATCTGATGAGTAGAATCAGGTGAGGTCTTTCAAACCTGATCTCGCACTAGCGACAGTAATCCATATACCCTTCAAATTATTAGGGTTCTTAAATAAAACTTTGCAGTTATGAAATTGATTAAAACTGCAGCCATTTTGTTTACATTATATTAAAAAATACAAGTTTGTTCTTTGAGGTGGGCATGCCCTCTGTAACGGACTATAGACAAATGATGTCCACACGTAAGTTTTAGTTAATGTTACACAGCCGTGAATGTATAATGTGTGTAAATACCCTTTCATTTTAGCGAAGCTGTTAGGTTTCCTGTGGTACACAGACAGTAACAGGAATACCTTTTATGACTAAACGTCTGTCCGCAGCCTGTATTTTGGTGTTCAAGTTTATTTTTGATGGTTATGGGAAATGAAATCTAAAAACCAAAATAGTGAGATTAGATTTTAGGTGTCAGTATTTCCGATACGTATAGGAAATAAAACGCAAAAATCTAAATACAGACAATTGGCAGCCTTTTATTTAGAAAAAATACTTGTTTCAGTAGTAAGAGTGTTTAAAAGCTCCAGCCTATAGCCACGCCTTCTGCTATGTAAAGTTTAAGACTTTTTTGCAGTTGCTTCTTCTCTTATTTATCTCTTGTTCTCTTTATTATGTAATTATGTCGTTTGTAGCCTTTCCACTTCTATTCTGAAATGAATTTTTTAAACTTATAGGGGTACGTCTTTTTCGCACATTTGTGATGGCTCTGAACGCTATGGGACTTACATCTGAGGTCATCAGTCCCCTAGAACTTAGAACTACCTAACCCAACTAACCTAAGGACATCACACACATCCATGCCCGAGGCAGGATCTGAACCTGCGACCGTAGCGGTAGTGCGGTTCCAGACTGAAGAGCCTAGAACCGCTCGGCCACTGCGGCCGGCGCAGCATATGGGAACATTTATTTTGATTTGCCAGGATGTATTTCCTCTGACACCTGTTAGTAACGGTATGGTTTCACGAATAACTTTACCCAGTGGCTGGGTAAATATAGCAGCCCTGAATTAGTGGTAGCTAGAATTCTTAACATAGCTATTAGCCTCTTCTCGGGGCTTGCAGCTTCCTGATCACAGTACCTTTTCATCGGGTGTGGCTTTAACAGTTCGGGAAAGCCTTCCTCGTCCATTTGTAAATAATTTCGTGGATCATAGGATCCCAGCTCTTTTCGGTAAAGAAGCGCGCGTGAATTTATTTTTCTCCATTAGCCATTTCTTATCCCACACCTTCATCACCCCTTTTTTTGGCGTTTTTAGCAATAAAACACCCAAGACAAATACCAGTGTTTGTGTCTGTGTAGTTCTAAGCACCACCTCGTAGAAAATAACCTCAATGGTCGTAAGATTAACAGTTCGCAACCAGCGACAGGAACAGGGCGGCGCTGTAATCGCTGAATGCAGTCGGTCGGGTAGCGCGCTGGTTGCCGTGAAACTGTCGGTCGGTCGGTCGATAAACTGGTTGGTGTTCAGGGCCCTAAAGTAGTACAATCGTCATAAAGATCAGCAAAATTTATGACCCGTTGGGTGTATGGTTCTATTGCTAGAGAACCACAACTGAATTTCGTCAGAGAGTTACTCAGTTTTGATGGAATTTAGTTAAATCAACAATTACATGTAAATTCACTGCACAACAAAGTGCAAGGACCACTTTTTCGAAGACACATAATTGTCTTCCTTTCTGACCCATAATTTTGACATTTGGCTCAAAGGTGCCTACAACACCCCTGCGACGTCAGCCTGGGCTCGGCGACGCTTTAGACAACAAGGTGTCGACACATGGGAAGAAAAGCCGCAGCTCCCAAGTTCATGCGAGCCGTAAGGTGGGTTAACGATGTCACATTGACACCAAGTTTCGCCACAATTCTGCCCGTCGACGCCATGGATATGCCACGTGGTGGGGAGGTCGTCACATTCCCTCTCACCAATACTTCACCTCTTCTTTTGACGCCTGTGCGATGCAGGTCAGAACTGCGATACCCAGTGCTGAAATTACGCTGTTAAAATGGGTGCCCGAGGAAAACATTTCAGACACACCGCCGTTCAGTATCGACATGAAAAGGCTTCAGGGGGTCGCAGAAATGCCCTTTGCTGCTTGAGATTACGTTCAGATTTCGTCGAATGGCTCTGAATGATCCCTTGTTGTTCCATCCTGTATACCGGATCAGAATCCGACTGCTTAACGTGCTTGCCTCCCACGCACTGGGCCCGGATTCGATTCCCGGCTGGGTTGGAGATTTTCTCCGCTCGGGGCCTGGGTGTTGTCCTGATTATCATTTCGTCATCATCGGCCGCAAGTCGCCCAATGTGGCACCGACTGAAATAAGACTTGCACTTGGTGGCAGAACCCGACTTGGGACATCCCGGCCAACAATGCCATACGACCATTTCATTTTTTTACCGTATCAGAAATTGCGGTCGCACTACATTCCAGAGGGGTCAGATCACATTTAATGGCGTTGCAACCCCGTGATGTCCTTGCAGCAGGTCTGAAACGCCCAAGGGGGTGGCAGCGTTGTCGAACATTGTCAAGAACGTCGCCCGGTTGCCCATCGCACTGCGAACTGTTGTTTTCGACATGTGTGTTAATCAACGCCCCAAGGGAAGGGGTGGTTTCACCGACATCTTTTATGCCACCCCGTGAGGTCTTTTCTGAGCGTCGGTGTGTGTGAAATGTTTTCCTCTGCCAGCTATAAGAAAACTGCGTGATTTCAAATCTGGATGTCGCGGTTCTGACCTAAATCACAGACGCATCAAAAGGAGGGATGAAATGTGGGTAAGACGCAATGTGACGACCTCCCCATCGTGTGACAAGTCCACGGTGGCGCCGAGCTGAATTGTGGTGAAATCTGGTGCCAATGTGTCATTACCCCACTTCACAGCTCACATGGACTTCACAGGTACGGCACTTTTTTTTCTTTTCTTTTTTGCATGTTTCGACACGTTGCTGTCTGAAGCGTCGCAGGGTGAAGTCGCACGGCGCCACGTTTTTGCACCATCACAGCAGACGTTTGTGGCCACTTTCCAGCCAATTTTAAACCTGTGCGTGCCAACGGGAGACAATTACGGGATTTCGAGAAAGATCCTCTTTAACTTTGTTGCACAGTGTGCACTACCATCTGTTGACATGACATCGGTAAACAGGGTAAGATGCAGTTACCAACAATCTCCACGTGACATTACCGTTTAGCATATACCATCTGGCGTAGTCTTTCGTGATATTATTAACATTATTTTACAACTGATTTTGATATCTTAAAAAGTAGCATAGTTGAGAGACACTGAACTTTAAAAATCTTAGAACAAAAATACTCATCGAAGAGCAAACTGGTCACAATGACCACTAGATAAACAGAAACATCACAGAATCACGCGATACTTAGTTTAACTTCGGCATTTACATTTACATGCATATTACTAATAGTGTTAACGTATAAATATCGTGTGGCATTATTGGTTGGGATATTTCATGGGGAGGGTCTAGCTGTCTGTCGGAGAGGGGGTTCTTCCTCCGTACACAGTGGCCCCTTGCCTTGTGGATATGTGAGAGTTGTGCCGTATGTGTATTTGTAGATTGTGGCTGGATGTAATGGGCGGGTGTATAATGTAGTGTTATGCTGGTGTTGTATATGAAGATGAGAGAAGGGAGAAGGTGAAACCTGGTGCCGGCTCAATAGTCTACTCCTCTCTAAAAGGGAGGAGCGGACAGATCACCAACTGTATCATACTCTTTCACTTTTGTGACACACACTGCAGAGAGGTTGGAATTTTATTCCGGACATTCGCGCGAAGACTGGTGGCCACGAACCTTACGCCATCAACACTTCTCCCCTTTGTGGCCAAGCAGTGGTAGTGAAACATTAATCCATCAATAGGATTCTGATCGGCTTACCTGCAGTCTAGCGCCACCGCAAGGGATGCATTAACATCCTCAGCTGCGCAGGTGGGTAATAATAGTGGTTGTCTGCGTTAATCTCGGCGGAATGGACTGGAATACTTCCAACTCAATGGTCGCAAAGAAAAACAATACAAACAAAACAGGATTTTTTCCCTGACGCTTTTCAAGACTTATGTCAAACGGCTATAAAATTACAAGAAAAATTTTCTTCTTCCTCTTGGCTTGTAAGGGACTCTAAACTCCCGAATCAATCATACATGTTGTCTCCATATGCTTCAGCCTTGTGCTACCGTATCTCAGTTATTTATGCCCATCGTACTGCAAACGGTTTTATTTCATCGACACCTGCACTTCTGGGTCTTCCCCTTCATCCCTTGCCAAATGACTTCTCCATGTATATTCTTGAAACCACTCGATTCTCTTTCATTACCACTAGCTGCGCTGTCCAAATGAAGTAATCTTGAATTTACTACGCTACATATTGTTGCCCATTGTGAAAGTTTTTTGATTTCTCTGCTGTGTCTTCTCTTCCAGCTTTGAGATTAATTATCATAGTACGGAGCAATTGTTTTCCTACAAACTTAGTTTTCGAATACTTGTAATTGGCGTTCTTCCATTTATTTAAAGTAGTATTTCTGCAGCAGTAGTCTGTTGATTTTGTTACTTAGCGTCGTTTTAGTTCTCTTTTTCAGTTGTTTATACCCTTGAAGTTTCGGCATGGAACAGTAGGCTATATTAGCAGTCTCATTTTCACTTCTTGTGTTTGATTTTCTCCGTTTATGATTATGCCGAGAAATTTTAACTGTTAAACGCGTTCGAATTTATGTTCGCCAATTTTAGATGCGATTGGTAGTCTTGTGCATTTCCACATTTTTGAACTATTATGTACTTTGTTTTCTGGCCGTTTACTTTTAAACCAAGACACTGCAACTACCATGGATATTCTCCCACGCACTTTTACTATAGTTTTCCGCATAGCCGAACACAGCGCTTGCGTCATACGTGAAACGCCCTGTGCTTCGTTTGACACATGCTCTGAGAACAGATGACGTATGTGGTACGACAGTTACTAAATGCAACATGTTTCCTACAGACTCATTGTTTAAGTTGTTTATCTGAAATTGCATGTTAAGATTTTTTTCTTAATATTTCTGTCAAGCTGCGATCACAGAAACGTCTGCACGTAATTTTGCACTTTTGCCAAAATTTCTACAAGGCACCTCTTGACGTGGAAGCTTCATTTTGCTTAAGCAATAATTCTTCGCACACACATAAATAGCGAGCTTTCTTCAAGATGATTTATGGAACTAGTTCTCGAGTTACGGCCAATTTGTTATTAAATATTATCTGGAAATTTAGGTCATAAGTAATTTTTTTAAAGTGAGGAAGGGGAGGGGGGCGACCTTTTAGCACTTCTTGTCATTTAAAATACGGAATTACAGTACCTATGTTGTTAATAAGAACGATGCAATGTTCCTTCGGATGGGCATCCATGTCAGGAGAAACACTACATCGTTCTCAAAACACAGTCAATGCGGTACTGTATTTATCTGTCGACTCCAGGCACCGAATTTCGATTAAAATGTCCTTCTTAAACGAGAATAACATAATGTGTGTACAAGTACAGCTTGTGAAGTCAGAATGAAGACAAAAGAAAGTTTGGGTAGCCGTGAGTCGTGCACGGATAGCCAAAGCTGTTAAGGCTACCGCTCGCGTAAAGTTGGAAATCCGGGTTCGAGTACCGTCCTGGCACAAATGCATATTATCCTCATTCCTTTATACAGCTGACGGTTGTTCCTATTCGCAACAGTGAAAAACGGCATACCGTCAACGCACCAACTTGTAGCCCACACATATAGAGACGTGTAACTGAGAAACGAGTCCAACGTTGTGGCAGCCGCAGATCGTGGAAAGTCTATTACTACTTTCCTTTATAACAGGGGCCTCCAAAAGTTTTAGTCCGCGGGCCACATTGACTCCTCCACGCCACATTGACTCCTCCACGAAGTCATAAGGGCCAAGATCTATCTAGTGGGATTAAAGCAGTCTAGCACTCCATAATCACCGTAATGTAAGGCTAAAGGAAAGATGAAATCGCAAAAATCTAAGGTTGTGGGAATAGCTAACACTGAAACGAATTATGATTTTTATTTAATTACATAATTTTGATTGGTGGACGTACCTGACCGAAATTCTGGCGTATTTTATTCTGGCGAATTTCACCGACAAAAGCGTCCTGCAAAGTTAACGAAATCTCAAAATCATTGTTAGCAACACTATTATTGCAAGCCGTAACAGAGGTAGAGTATGTCAACGCATTGTTATTTCAAGCGGCGCAACAATAAGTTTAGTTATGTTGTCTTGTAGCAAGTAGCAGAGCCAGAGCATATATTTGATAGTTCTGTTGAGCGATTGTGTCTATGTTGCGAGTGTCTCACGAGTTTTTTAGTGTTTTATGCGCTGTACCAGTAGGTGAGACGACGAAGTGTCGGACAGTTCAAAGTTTGAACTCGAACAGATAAGGAAAATCTGAAAATCGAAATACGTATAGCACGACTTGAGTATTTTTTCACTGTATTTTTTAGTGGAACTACAGTGTAATTGTGATTATTTACTTTAGTAATTAAAGTACTTTAAAAATAAATTTAGTGCACTTTGTTTAGGCAGACTACTCCCTAGTTATATTAGTATTAAATAGCACAATTTTATTTTCAGGTTACAATATTTTGTGAAGTTCTGTACAAATATGGAAATGAAACGAAAGATTGACAGTGAATGTAGAATTTTTAAAGAGCAGTGGGGATGCCACTATTTCGTGGTGGAGTCAAGCAACAAACCAATGTGTATTATTTGCAATGAAGCAATATCAGTCTTCAAAGAATACAATATAAAACGTCATTATGAGACTAAGCACTCTCAGAATTACTCCAAGTTTACAGGATGCGAACGATTAGAAATGTATACGTCTCTGAAACGCCAGCTAAAAACCCAGTAATCGCTGTTTAAGAACGTAAATGCTGAACATGCAGCAACTCGTGCTAGTTTTCGTATAGCTCATTTAGTGGCGAAACAGTGTACGCCATTTACCGACGATGAATTAATTAAGAACTGCATTATTGCAACAGCAGAAGAAATGTATCCATAAAAAGTTAATTTATTTAAAAACATAAGTTTGTCGGCAAACACTGTGACTCGAAGAATAGATGACATTGCACAAGATATATCAGCACAACTGCGTGACAAAAATCAAGACAGACTGGTTCTCTTTGGCCGTGGATGAGTCAACAGATGTATCAGATACTGCTCAAGTACTACTTTTTATTTGAAGGATTGACAAAAATTATGAAGTGTATGAAGAGCTCCTTGATGTTCACAGTATTCACGCAACGACCACTGGCGAAGATATTTTTAGAGTTGAAAGGGCAGTTCAGAAAAACAATCTTCAGTGGAAGAAATTAAAATGTATTACAACTGATGGAAAAAACATGTGTGGGAAAAGTAAAGGTGTTGTTGCTCTCCTTTCTAAGGCCGTAGAAAATTACGGTGGCTCAAAACCATTAGTAGTGCATTGTAATATTCACCAACAGTCCTTGTGTGGAAAACATTTAGATATGTCAGAAGTTTTAAAGCCAGTTATTTCAGTTGTTAATTATATCAGATCCCATGCAGTCAGTCGTCGCCAGTTCCGCGACTTTCTTGAAGATATTGAGGAAAGCGACTTGCCATATTATACTGCAGTGCGCTGGCTTAGCCGTGGTAAAGTTCTGACCCGTTTTTTTGAACTCCGAACTGTAATTGAAATTTTTTTGAACGAAAGGAAATGCCCTCTAGCTGAGTTACGGAACGGTGAGTGGTTATGGAAGCTAGCATTTTATACGGACTTGACTAAACGTATGAATGACCTCAATTTAAAATTGCAAGGTGAAAACCTGCTTCTGCCTGATTCATACACTCATGTTAAGTCCTTTAGACAAAAGATTTTTTTGTTTCAATCTCAGTTGAACATGCCAAACATTCAGTCAGCAAACTGAGATTCCGTTTCCTGTAACTTTCGCATGAATCACGTTTTTCAGATATTGGTGCAAATTCAAACGATATCAAGATATTTCAAAATCACTTTGACTTCGATATAGAAGCGTTACCCGCAGAACTTCAGTTTAAAAATTATTGATTTGCACTGTAGCGACTTTTTTAAAGAAAAACATTCAAAGTCAATATTACTGGAATTTTATAAGTGTCTTCCATCCACACAGTTTCCAATTTTGCATAAATTTGCCCGTGGCTTTTTTTCCACTTTTGGCACTTACTTGTGTGAAAAAACGTTCTCCAAAATTAAACATGCAAAAAGTATTTACAGATCAAAATTAAGGGATGAGCATTTGAAGTCGCTGATAATTATCTCTACCAGTAAACTTGATCCACAACTGGAGGTAATTATGAAAGGAAAGTTACAGCTATATAAAAGTCACTAATTTTCACTAAGATGTTAAATTTCTTTACGTGAATACTCTAACACTGTGAGCTTTCAAGATATAAATTAATTACAGTGAGCTTTCAAGATATAAATTAATTACAGTCATTTTTATGCAACAGTTACAACTAAAATATCCAATATCATTATGTACACCAGGTATTTTATACGATTTACTTGCTATGTGTATTTTACAAAGTAATCAAAAGAAAGTGAAACCTCGCTTAAGAAGCATCTTCCACGATTGATTACTAAGGCTAGTCGCCGAAGCGGCGTCCATTTGAAAGGCAAAGAATTTTTTTACTTAAAATGTTTTCGCCAAACTAGTCTGTTAACCGTTCTTTTTTTTCACTATCGCACGGAGAATGGTCTGTCTGTTTATTGTGGATAGTCACAAGTTTAACCATGACCTTCCACTTTGTAAAGATAGAGCTCCGACAATGTCGCGGTGTATTGGTCGCGATAGGCCTGTAAATTCAATTGTTGGCAGTATAGGTACCACCTCAAATATTTGGCAGACCGGATACCGGGGATGTCCGGCAGCTAACGTGGGCCGGTTTGCCGGCGCTCGCGGGCCTGTTTCGGCCCGCCGGCCGTAGTTTGGAAACTCCTGCTTTATACTATTTGCCGCAGGAATTTTAGAAAGTCATAACAAACTTTAGCATTAACTAATATACTCTGTCGGAAAAAAGTAGTATACCTTTAGATGTTCCAAGCTCACTTAAGATTTATTGTTGCAATAGTTCATACAGAGTACATGAAACGATTACATTTAAACACCAATAGCACAAGAATTTCTGAGGTTACCATGTATAGACCCATGTTGAAACACGCATATTAGTACGTGTTCTAGCCTTCACGGGCGGCAGTTCAGGCGCTGACCCGTAAGAGTTTGGTTGACGATTCGCACGAGGCACTTCTCATTCTATCAAATCCCACACATGCTCGATTCGAGACTAGTCTTGAGATCGTGCTGGCCACGAAAGTTGCTGCACATCTTGCAGAGCACGTTAAATTTCACAGGCAGTGTGTGGACGAGTTATCCTGTTGGAACAACACATCACCATCCTGTTGCAAGAATAGCAAAAGAACTGGTCCAACAACATTCTGCATGTACCGAACGTTGGCTAGTGCCCCCCTCCAGAAACACCAGAGGTGGACGATAATAGTAGCTTATTGTAACACTGACCATAAGGCCTCCTCCAGAAACACCAGAGGTGGACGATAATTGTAGCTTATTGCAACACTGACCATTAAGGCCTGGGATGGGGCCAGTGTGTTTTGGATAAATGCACTCTACGAGACAGTGCTCACCAGGTCTACGTCGTATGTGCAAACGACAATCACTTGCATGGAGGCAAAATCGCTTTCACTGCTGAAGACCACCGCGCACCATTCCATCTTCCAAGTGATGCTCTGACGCCACCAGTCGAGCCGTGCACGGTGATGCTCTCTGTGGCTTGAGTGGAAGACTGGCTAGAAGTGTAGAGTCCTACTGCTAGTAACCGGTTCGCAACAGTTCATTTTGATACGCCTGGTCTTTCAAGTGCTCTTATCTGTGCTGCAGTAACTGTGCGATCTGCCACGGCTGACCTTACCATCTCGCTGACGTCTGCAGTGCTTGGACGACCAGAACCTGGTCTACGAGTGTGAAAATGTTCACATGATCACTGATACCAGCACTGCTGCACAACTGACGCACTACGTCCAACGTGTGCAGTAATTTTCCGTAAGGATCATCCCGCCACAATGTGACCACATTCAAACTGCAGGAAACACGCGTGCGTCACACTGCCGTGGTTGCTTGCTTACTTCACACTTTTCCACCACACTGAGCCTTTTGGCTGTGAGCATTCTCTTTTAAAGAGTAGACGCATATGATGCTCTGATAGCTATGCCGCTACGCTACCTGTTAGTGGACGACGTGGAAACCATTATCAGAACATCTACAATCCCCCACATGGCATATGCCGGCATCGGATCAGAATCGACATCGTCTTTCCAGGTGTACTAATTTCTTTAACCGACGGTGTAGACTGTTGTTCATACAGGACGAGTGGAACAATCCAAACGCAGAACGTCTCTTTGCCATTCCATTTATAGCTCTGCCTGTGAATCTGTTAGCAGAAAACAAAGAATTTTTAACTGAGAAACATGGTTATCTTAGGCATAAAAAATGGTTGCTACAGTACCTCGTTAGACAAATCGCAAAGTGTGAGGAATTGCAATGGCATAATACTCCCTTATTTGCCCTCTTACACTCTCAACCGCGTCAGCTTTCGCCATTTTGTCATTTTGTGTGATATGCACTGCATCCAAGTCTTAGAACACAGGTCTGAGAGATTAAAATTGTTACAAATTTATTAAGTGATTTTGTATAATGTTTTCAAAGCTTATTTCGGGAAAAATAGTGCAAAAATTCCATCACATACTGTTATTTCACAAACTGCTTGTCTAGTTTTAGCTTATTTCGATATTTGAGCACTCTAGTGAGTTTGAATTTTGTTTTTTTGGATCTCCATAAACTGTTATTTAGCCGTTTTATACTAGATATACGTAAAATAAAGAGTGATTAGGAGAAACCAGCAGTATTTTCACGTCAGTGCCTGTCTGTCCTACACAATGTTAATAAGTATGCTTCTATACCAGTTGGACACTCGGTTTATTTAAAAGAATGTTACGAAAACCTTGAACTGGTTTCAAGCAAACTCTGCTATTCAGACCACAAATGGACGCTATGTGGTGATTTGAAAGTGATTTCAATGCTGCTTGGTCAACAAAGTGGCTAACAAAGTTCCCCTGCTTTCTCTGTGAATGGGACAGTAGAGACAGAAAGCAACACTACATAAAAAAGCTTGGCTCTTGAGAAAAACCTTATAGGTAGGGGTTAAAAATGTTGAGAGGAAAAGCCTTGTGGATCCCAAAAAGGTGTTACTTCCACTACTTAACATTTGTTAAGGCATTGCCAAAAGAAGGCGAGTGTTTCAGATATCTTTGTGGACAGTTTCCTGGTTTGTCCGAGGCAAAGCTAAAGGAAGGAATCTTTGTCGGACCAGACATTAGAAAACTAATGACAGATCCCAACTTTGTGGACAAACTGGAAGCAAAAGAAAAGGCAGCATGTACAGCTTTTAAATTAGTTGTTACCGGTTTCCTAGGAAACAAAAGAGATCCCAACTACAAGACAGTCGTTGCAGACATGCTCGACAGCTTTAAGAATCTTGGCTGTAACATGAGCATTAAAGTTCATTTTCTCCACTCACATCTTGTCTGCTTCCCTGCAAATGTTGGTGATGTAAGTGAAGAGCATGGCGAAAGATTCCACCAAGACATCAAAGAAATGGAAAGAAGATATCAAGGAAGATGGAACGTCAACATAATCCGCAGCTCGTGGTCGTGCGGTAGCGTTCTCGCTCCCCACGCCCGGGTTCGATTCCCGCCGGGGTCAGGGATTTTCTCTGCCTCGTGATGACTGGGTGTTGTGTGATGTTCTTAGGTTAGTTAGGTTTAAGTAGTTCTAAGTTCTAGGGGACTGATGACCATAGATGTTAAGTCCCCTAGTGCTCAGAGCCATTTTTGGAACGTCAACATGGTCGTGGACTACTGCTGGATGATAAAAAGAGATGATCCTCAAAGAGTTCACAGCCGGAAAAGCAATAAAAGAAGCTTCGACAAGAATCGAAAGCGTTATTATAAGGACTTATGAGCTTAAAGAGAAATGGAAGTGTATTGGAAATGTAGTTTAGAACATGATTTGCAAATGATAGAAAAAATGTGATAAAGTGCTTAAATTTTGTTATTACAACCAAAAATACTCCCTTTTGTGAGAAAACCTGACGTGATAGAAAAAAATTGATTGCATTTTTTAAATCAGCGCTGAAAAGTACATAAAAGACAGTTATCAAATTTCAAACAAGTTTCAAAAAATATTTGTTTGCAGACCTGTGTAACTGAGCGTCCCTCTCAGCTTGGTCCCCCAAGCAACAGCTACTAAGAGAGGCGTTCACTAAGTAATACAATAAATGTTTTTCCTGAAAGTACGTTAGTTTTATTCAGGATTCCATTACAATTTTTTTTGTTATAAGTTGGTCTTATTCAGGATTCCATTACACCATATTATTCCCCATTTTTTGGCTATAAAACCCTACTTTCCAACATAATCTCCATTCATTGCGACGGCCTTACGCCACCTTACTAGCAGGGCCTGTAAGCCCGGATGGTATAACTCTACTGGTCGACGTCGGAGCCAACGTCTTTCATCAGTAATCATCAACGTACTGCTTCCCACCGAGTGCATTCTTCCTTGGGCCGTACCGATGGACGTCGCAAGGAATGAAATCGAGGCTATAGGGTGGATTAGGAAAAACAGTCCTATGAAGTTTTGTGACCTCCTCTCGGGTGCTCAGACTTGTGTTGAGGCCTTGCGTTGTTATGGAGAAAGGGAAGTTAAGTTCATTTGAATTTTGTGGCGACGAACGCGCTGAAGCTGTATCTTCAATTTCCTGTGAGTAACACAATATGCTTCACATTTGGTCGTTGCACCACGAGGGAGAACATCAAACAGAATAACCCCAAAGAGTCCCAGAAAACCGTCACCTGGAATTTACTGGTTGCGGAAGCAGCTTTGAAGTTTTTCTTCGGAGGAGAGGTGATGTGGCGCCATTCCATGGATTGTTGTATTGTTTCCAGTTCGAAGTGGTAAACCAGTGTTTCATCTCCTGTGTCGATGTTCGTCAGAAAAACTGTAACAATCAGCCTCCTAATGCCCAAGCAATTCCACGTAGATGGTCCCTCGTTGCTCTTTATGGTCTACCGACAGGCGGTGGGGAACTCGGCAGGCACCCACTTCTAAGTACGAGTGCGTCAGCACTACCATAGGATGTCCAATTGAGCAGCGAAATGTTTGACTGTGATCAGTCGATCGCATTGAATGAGAGTGTCCACACGTTCCAACATTGCAGGAATTACTTTGCGACGATGACAGACGCCTCGCTTAGCGACTCATAGTACTTTTGTTCACTGTCAGGTCTCCGTAGACATCCTGCAAGCGTCTATGAATATTTTCGATGCTCTCGTTTTCCGCCAAAAGAAACTGCTCGGAATGCACCTCTGTTACAGATGCTATTTTGAAGACTACTCATAGCGCCGCCACCTATCGAAACTTCCTGAAACTGTAGGGGCTAAAGCAGGAATATTTCACGCTGTCCCTCGACAAATTCTGCATTTTTTAGCCAGAACTGGCCGAGAAACAAAAGTGTTGCAGTACTTATTGAACGACACTTGTGATACATCATGCATAGAAACTTAGCAGTTTTGGTGCCTCTCTTAGCTTGGTGCCCCAAGAGATACCCCGTGTCGTTTGGATCTTAAACGGGCCCTGCGAGTAGAGCAAGGCACGACTTTAGCCAGTATTTTGAAAATAGAGTCTAACCAGTTAACTGCAATGTTTGGCGCCGAGCCTTTGAGTTCGGTTGGGGAGAGTGGTCGGCCAGACATTCATATTCTCATTTCCGCCTGAAGCCGTGAACATCTTTTTCTCCGGCCGCCTACTTGTAAAGTACATAAATTTTTGTTGTGATATTCGGGTGGGTATTTTGATACTACGTCGTTCAGGATTATTGGTGAGACTGTTACTCTCTCGGGCTGCACTGGCCTAATTCTACATTACATGATTTTTGAGTGTCATTTAGGGAATGTACTTGGTAACTTGTTTTCGCGTGAGCAATGATAGGTCTTACTTCGATTCGGATCTTTGTAGAAAACGTGGCGATCAATACATGTTTGTCACCGGGTCATCTGAGTGTATCCGGTCGCTTCGCACACTGACTTTCCACTCTTTAAATAATACGTGTGTGATTATCATGAATATGGGCCTTTTTTGTATATTTTATAAAGTTGTGGTTTTGTACAGTCACGACCGATTTTAGATGCTAGTCTCTCCTGTACTCTTTTCCTCTCTTTCATTTTTCAGTATTTCGATCTTAAATGCTTATTTGCACATATGCTTTTTCAGATCTGTTCACGAATTCTAAACGTCCACGTGTAATCTACACTCCTGGAAATGGAAAAAAGAACACATTGTCACCGGTGTGTCAGACCCACCATACTTGCTCAGGACACTGCGAGAGGGCTGTACAAGCAATGATCACACGCACGGCACAGCGGACACACCAGGAACCGCGATGTTGGCCGTCGAATGGCGCTAGCTGCGCAGCATTTGTGCACCGCCGCCGTCAGTGTCAGCCAGTTTGCCGTGGCATACGGAGCTCCATCGCAGTCTTTAACACTGGTAGCATGCCGCGACAGCGTGGACGTGAACCGTATGTGCAGTTGACGGACTTTGAGCGAGGGCGTATAGTGGGCATGCGGGAGGCCGGGTGGACGTACCGCCGAATTGCTCAACACGTGGGGCGTGAGGTCTCCACAGTACATCGATGTTGTCGCCAGTGGTCGGCGGAAGGTGCATGTGCCCGTCGACCTGGGACCGGACCGCAGCGACGCACGGATGCACGCCAAGACCGTAGGATCCTACGCAGTGCCGTAGGGGACCGCACCGCCACTTCCCAGCAAATTAGGGACACTGTTGCTCCTGGGGTATCGGCGAGGACCATTCGCAACCGTCTCCATGAAGCTGGGCTACGGTCCCGCACACCGTTAGGCCGTCTTCCGCTCACGCCCCAACATCGTGCAGCCCGCCTCCAGTGGTGTCGCGACAGGCGTGAATGGAGGGACGAATGGAGACGTGTCGTCTTCAGCGATGAGAGTCGCTTCTGCCTTGGTGCCAATGATGGTCGTATGCGTGTTTGGCGCCGTGCAGGTGAGCGCCACAATCAGGACTGCATAGGACCGAGGCACACTGGGCCAAAACCCGGCATCATGGTGTGGGGAGCGATCTCCTACACTGGCCGTACACCACTGGTGATCGTCGAGGGGACACTGAATAGTGCACGGTACATCCAAACCGTCATCGAACCCATCGTTCTACCATTCCTAGACCGGCAAGGGAACTTGCTGTTCCAACAGGACAATGCACGTCCGCATGTATCCCGTGCCACCCAACGTGCTCTAGAAGGTGTAAGTCAACTACCCTGGCCAGCAAGATCTCCGGATCTGTCCCCCATTGAGCATGTTTGGGACTGGATGAAGCGTCGTCTCAGGGTCTGCACGTCCAGCACGAACGCTGGTCCAACTGAGGCGCCAGGTGGAAATGGCATGGCAAGCCGTTCCACAGGACTACATCCAGCATCTCTACGATCGTCTCCATGGGAGAATAGCAGCCTGCATTGCTGCGAAAGGTGGATATACACTGTACTAGTGCCGACATTGTGCATGCTCTGTTGCCTGTGTCTATGTGCCTGTGGTTCTGTCAGTGTGATCATGTGATGTATCTGACCCCAGGAATGTGTCAATAAAGTTTCCCCTTCCTGGGACAATGAATTCACGGTGTTCTTATTTCAATTTCCAGGAGTGTATTTGAAAATATATTTGAACTGAGTATTTCTAGAAAACTGTTTTCAGAAGCCACTAGATTTTCCGATTTACACGCAATTTTCGGAAGCCGTGTCCACACCGAACCCGCCGTGTTGCGCAAACCGACGAAAGAGGTTCGGCACGGCGTGACGCGGCCATGTGGACGTCAAATCGCGCAGCTCTTCGCAACAACGAATGTTTCTTGCACTGTCCGCACATCTTCGTGGTGGTGGTGGTGGTGGTTAGTGTTTAACGTCCCGTCGACAACGAGGTCATTAGAGACGGAGCTCATGCTCGGGTTAGGGAAGGATTGGGAAGGAAATCGGCCGTGCCCTTTCAAAGGAACCATCCCGGCATTTGCCTGAAGCGATTTAGGGAAATCACGGAAAACCTAAATCAGGATGGCTGGAGACGGGATTGAACCGTCGTCCTCCCGAATGCGAGTCCAGTGTGCTAACCACTGCGCCACCTCGCTCGGTGGCACATCTTCGTGCGTGCTCTGTTTGGATTGTGTTTCTCGCTTTCCATTATCTTCTACAGACCTGCGCACACACACACACACACACACACACACACACACGCTAGATCACTGCTGTGCACCTACAAACTCTCAGCTCCATTCTGCACAGTTATGCCATGGTCTGCGCGTTCAAAATGTTCAAATGTGTGAAATCTTATGGGACTTAACTGCTAAGGTCATCAGTACCTAAGCTTACACACTACTTAACCTAAATTATCCTAAGGACAAACACACACACACACACACACACACACACACACACACACACACACACACACACACACATGTCCCCGCCGGGACCAGCCGCACAGTTCATGACTGCAGCGCCTTAGAGGTCTGCGCGTTCTGCACTGCTCTGCGCCACGCGCTTTGGTGTCCGGTATGGACGGGGCTAAAGGTTAAGTGCAGGTCGCCGTAAGCTTATAAGACAAGCGTCGCAGCAAAGAATACTTACTTAACGGCTTTGCTTTAAAATCAGTTATTTTCCATTCTTATCAGAATACTGTGTGCAGTTACATCTCAATTGTATGCATCACTTCTACAAGGATGATACATTAACACTGATATGTTGTATGGGGTGTTCAAAATGTCTCTCCGCAGTGCGGTATGATTGTTAGCCGCGCGTGCCGTATGATTGGCCTGCTTGGGTTTTTCAATGAAACAATAAATGCACAACGATACTGCAGTGATATTCTGTACCCATTCATAGGACAATTTGTGTTACGTGAAATACTGAACGGTTAGCCGGCCGCGGTGGCCGAGCGGTTCTAGGCGCTTCGTCTGGAACCACGCGGCTGCTGCGGTCGCAGGTTCGAATCCTGCCTCGGGCATGGATGTGTGTGTTGTCCTTAGGTTAATTAGGTTTAAGTAGTCTAAGGGACTGATGACCTCAGATATTAAGTCCCATAGTGCTTAGAGCCATTTGAACTGAACGGTTATTTTCAACAAGATGGTGCAACCGCGGATACAGCTCGTGCTTCAATGTCACTGCTTGCTGATATTTTTGGTGATCGCATAATTTCACATGGACTTTGGCCTCCACGATCACCTGACTTTTTCTTCTGGGGTGCAAAGAAAGCAACTGTCTATAAAAACCGTCCAAAATCCATCGATGAATTGAAAACTGCAATATCCACTTTCACTGCTTCTGTTCCAGAAATGTTAGAGTTTGTGTTTGAAAACATGATTAGACGAATTGAATTGTGTATTCAACAACAGGGGGGGGGGACACTTTCAACATTTAATGTGAAAATTTGTAAGTAAAAATGAATATTCAATAAATTAATAACTTGTATTTCACTGAGTTTCATTTCGGTATATTCACTGCGGGATACGGCACGCGTGGCTAACAATCATTCAGCACTGCGGACAGCCTTTTTGAACACCCCGTAGTAAAAAAGTTGAAGACTGTAACTGCAGTTTATCTTGATTTATCTTTTGCTAAAAGCCCCTTTATTGTCCTGTTGCGATATGGAAGTTGATTCACCACATATTGTTTCAGTAGACTTAATCAGATCGCGTGGTTGTCTATTCATAAGTCGAATTTCACATATGGAGAATATTTTCAGGGCACTGAAACCGGAGACGTAACATGCTATGTACCCACAGGTTAAAGTTACAGACGGCAGTGCCAGCTTTCAAATCTCAGAAAAAATACCGAAACTGTTCATTTAAAGAAGAAATTACCGTTTCCTGGCCAAAATGCTAATAATTAAGTCATCGGCGGGTTGTTTAATCCTGATCTCCCTCCCTTTGAGTGGATTTATGTTTCATTTCATCTTGATAAACCCAGAAACTCCCTTTCGAAACACTATTTGAACTTGTTACTTAGTTGCTGCCCCAATTCCCAAATTCCCAATAGTATTGGCGAGTATCCTCCCAAACACATTTGCGTTTTGCTGGAATTAGCATCTACATAACTGTGTTTGTAAATAATATGCGTCTTTTGCAATCTTCACTGCTCCTTCTTTCACTCACTATTCCAACTGTGTAAACGTTACTTCGCCGGCCGAAAACGCTTCCTCTTCCACCAGACAGACGGACGCATTAATTCAGTATCAGTTTCAAGAAAGCAATAAGATGACACGGGCACTGACTAGTTGAAAGCATGCCAAGTGCAGTTTGTCGTAAAATCACATTCTTAAACTTTTTTCCGTTTTGTCATAGCCTTTGGTTGTGTTCGAATTGAGGGCACCGGGAAACATAACTTCGGGCGATGCACAATGTGTACCCTTTGCTATTTGGCTGGAGTACAAACAGCGAGTAGCGGAGTCTGCGCTCGACACCTGTCGTAGAAAACTAGGGAAGAGGTCGAAATATCGTGTAATGAGATAATGATAATTCCATTGTAAACTCAAAAAGTTTAAAACCATCAAGACCTGGCAGAGGGTTTATCGAAGCACCTTCAAGCTATATCTCTACAGTTCCACGGTCAAACAGCGCGCGGGAAAAACGAACACTTAATCCTTCCGTGCGAGCTATGATTTCTCTTATTTTATTATGATGATCATTTCTCTGTATGTAGGTGGACGCCTACAAAATATTTTCACATCCTGAGGAGAAAGTTGATCATTGAAATTTCATGAGAAGGTGCTGCCGCAAGGAAAAACGCCTTTGTTTTGATGCTTGCCACCACAACAGTGTATCATATCCGTGTCACTCTCTCTCCTATTTCTCGGTAATACAAGCTGCCCTTCTCTGAACTTTTTCGATGCCCTCTGTCACTCCTATCTGATATGGATCCCATACAGCGCAGTAATTCTATAGAAGAGGATAGGCAAGCGAAGTGTAGGCTGTCTCTTTAGTTGTCCTGTTGCATTTGCTGCGTGTTCAGCCAATGAATGGCAGCCTTTGGTTCGCTTTCTCTACAAATTTCCCTAAATTTTTAGCTGAAATACACAGCCTTTAGAATTGCGTGACTTACCGTGTAACGTAAATTTAACGGGCTCCTATTAGCACTCATGTGGATGACTTCACACTTTTCATTATTTAGAGTCAATTGCCACTTGTCGCACCAATGAAATATTTTGTCTAAATAATACTGCAATCGGTTTTCATCATCTGATGACTTTACAAGACGGTAAATGAGAGCAACACTGAAAACAATCAAAGAGGACTGCTCAGATTGTCTCCTAAGTCATTTACATAAATAAGGTACAGCAGAGGGTCTACAACAGTTAATAGGGAACGCCAGATGTTATTTCTGTTCTCCTCAATGGATTTTTGTCAATTACCAAGCACTGTGACCTTTCTGACAGGAAATACGAAGGCCATACTCAGTACGCACGCAATTTCATTAAAAGGCGCATGTGAGGAATAAAGTCAAAGCCTTCTGAAAATTTAATAATATATTATAAGTTTGACATCCTACGTCGACAACACTCATTATTTCGTGTGAATGAAGAGGCAGTTGTGTTTACAAGAACTAATTCATAATATTTGAATATTGTGTATGTTCCAAAATCCTATTGGAAATCGATATTAAAGATAGGGATCAGTAATTCAGCGGATGACTCCCATTTCCTTTCAAGGGTATTGGTGCGCCTGTGCAACTTTCCAGTCTTCAGATACGGATCTTTCGTGAGAGGCTGTGTATGATTTGTAAGTATGGAACTATTGTACCTCCTTACTCTGAAAGGAATCTGGCCTTGCCTTTATTAAATGATTTAAGCTGCTTCACTACACAGAGGATATTTAGTTCTAAGTAACTGCTGCTGGGAGTTATTCTTCATTCGAATTCTGGAATATTTTGTTAGTCTTCTTTTGTAATGGGATTTCGGAAACCCGTGTTTACGTGGAGATTATGCCATCCTCCGGTAGTGGACGCGAAAACGCCACGGCAGCCTCATCACACCAAAATTTTGTAGTACGCATGTTCGAATACTTCTTCAGATGCAGGAGGCTGGTAACGAGGAGCCATTACTTAAGTAGCTATTTAAGAGTTCCCTACACTCTCTCTGTCTCTTTTCTCTCTGCCATTGCGTTCTCTACTCAGTTGTTGGCTCCAGAGCCCCATGTTTACTTTGTAAGAATCGTCTGGAGAGGAGTAAACTGCAAGGGAGGCAAGCCTAACTTTTGTCGGTTCACGACGAACAGATGTCGTCAAGTTAAAGTTCGCGGAAAGAGCCGAGAAGTTCAACGGAACACTCTGCAGCACTTCACATATTTCAGCAGGACGTCGCAAATTCAGCAGCTCCGTTTCCCCGATATCTGCATCTTCCAAGTCAGGAGAAGGCACAATACTGCCCTGCCATAAGCCAGTACGGTCATGAATCGCAACAGCGTTCTTTAATAGCCCACAATAATCAACGTTTCTAGATCTAGTTAAAAAAGGTGGAATTTTAAAGAAATGTCGCTTGAATTTTTGGAGGAAACCGGTGCCCTTGATATCCAGAGAAGTGGAAGAATTCACAGCGATTGGTCACATTTTATTTTATTTGCGCAGAACAACAAATTTCAGATTCACAGAAATTATCAAACATTACAAGGCGACGAAACAGGGTCACGTAATTGATAACTAATTTAACTAACACTGACATTTATTGACGGGTGCAGAACTGTGACTGATTATTTGTGGAAATAAATTAAACTAGGACCAAGGCCATGGATTCTACAATTTATTAACTTTCTCCTTACGCAATACGTACGCACAGTGTATTTTGTTAAGGAAATTGCGCTCCTGTGACGCGTCATAAAACATAGGTAGAAATTTTCTAAATTGCGAAGGTATAACAATACACCGAAATTTATTGCCTTCATATGAAACGTGCGGCGAACTTGTTGTGATCACACATGAAATTCATTACCTTAATGAAATTTACATTTCATAATTTACCATCTCTACTGATAATAGAACAAGCGAAAACATAATAAATTTCAAATGTTAAACTGTCGTTTTATACACTGAAGCGCCAGAGAAACTGGTGTAGGCATGCGTATTCAAATACAGAGTTATGTATACAGGCAGAATACGACGCTGCGGTCGGCAACGCCTATATAAGATGACAAGCGTCTGGCGCAATTGTTAGGACTAGACTATTACTGCTGCTACAGTGGTAGGTTATCAAGATTAGTTGAGTTTGAACGTGGTTTTATAGTCGGCGCACGAGCGTTGGGACACAGCGTCTCCGAGTAGTGACCATCTAACGAGTGTACCGTGAATATCAGGCATCCGGTAAAACCCAAATCTCTGACGTAGCAGCGGCAGGTAAGAGATCCTACAAGAGCGGGACCAACGACGACTGAAGAGAATCGTTGAACGTGACAAAAGTGCAGCCCTTCCGCAAATTGCTGCAGATTTCAACGCTTGGCCATCAACAAGTGTCAGAGTGCGCACCATTCAACGAAACGACATCGATATAGGCTTTCGGAACACAAGCCCCACTCTTGTACTCTTGATGACTGCACGACACAAAGTTTTACGACTCGCTTGGGCCTGTCAACACCGACATTAGACTATTGACGACTGGAAACATGTTGCGTGGTCGGACGAGTCTCGTTTCAAATTGTATCGAGCGGATGGACGTGTACGGGGATGGAGACAACCATGCGTGTCAGCAGGGGAGTGTTGATGGTGGAGGCTCTGTAATGGTGTGGGGCGTGTGCAGTTGGAGTGATATGGGACTCCTGATACGTGTAGATCCGACTCTGACAATAGGTGACACGTACGTAGGCATCCTGTGACACGTACATAGGCATCCTGTCTGATCGCCTGCATCCATTCATGTCCATTGTGCATTCCGACGGACTAGCGCAATTCCAGCAGGACAATGCGACACCCCACAGTCCAGAATTGCTGCAGAGTGACTACAGGAACACTTTTTTGAAATTAAACACTTCCGCTTGCCACCAAATTCATCAGACTGAAAATTATTGAGCATATCTGGGATGCCTTTCAACGTGTTGTGCAGAAGAGATCTCAATCCCCTCGTACTCGTAAGGATTTATCGACAGCCCTGCATGATTCATGGCGCCAGTTGCCTCCAGCACTACTTCAGATGTTAGTCGAGTCCATGCCACGTCGTGTTGCGCCACCTATGCGTACTCGCGGGGGCCATACACGATATTAGGCAGATGTACCAGTTTCTTTGGCTCTACAGTGTAGTTTCTTTCACTCACGAAGATTTCTCTAAACTCCTCATTCCGCTGCGTAGCAACCTTCGTGAGCGTGCAAAAATGTGTAGCCTTGGTGTAGTTAATACAGGACCATCAGAAATGCCCTACAGTTATAATTAGATTGAGTAATGCTCTTCTGAATGAGTGCCTGCGTCTCTAAGTCGGGATGTGCCAGAAAACCACTGTGTATGCGGCAGCCGCTCTATTCAGAAACTTATCTTTATGACAGGAAAAGTGAAATTTCGATATAGTTTCTCAGCGTGATTCGTCCGGGTGACTGTGGCTGAGATGTGATAAATGACGAGACCATTGTTGTGGGTATCGGATATAGCAAAGCGTACGATAAATAAAAGTAAATGCATATGCTATATTGAAATCAGATTTTTTTTACTTTTATCTACGTGCTTGTAAGTCATTTAGAACCTTGGTGTTTTCTTCATGTGTTGGAGTTGCAACTAAGACAGGTAAAGTTCTCTCTCTCCGTCGGAACAAGTCTCGGAAGATCCAGTGATACCGATCGACCGTCGTGTCATCCTTAGCCGACAGACGTCACTGGGTGCAGATATGGAGGCGCATGTGGTAGCACACCGCTCTCCCGGCATTGTCAGTTTTCGTGAATGAAGTGAAGCCGCTACTTCTCAATCAATTAGCTCCTCAATTGGCCTCACAATGGCTGAATGCACTCGGCTTGCCAACAGCCCTCGGCACACCCGGACGGTCAGCCATCCCAGTGGTATCCAACACCGACGGCGCTTAACTTTGATGGTCTGATGGGAACCGCTGTTACCAGTGCGGCAAGATCGATGGCAACTAAGAGACGCAGCTGAAGCTGCATGGGTAGGTTTTCATTCGCTTCATATAAAAATACCAGACATCTATGACTTCAGAAAAATAACTGATGACTACTAAAATGTGACTCTTCGAGCTTTCCCGGTGGACGTGTTGTAAATACTCTTCACGGGTTTGCCGTCGGATGACGCTATGCAAATTCCACATTGCCTCGGAGCAAATGACCGACGTCTCCAGGTAGTTGAACTTCGCTGGTGGCTAGGTACGACTGACGGTATCGGCACGTCGACGACCCAGTATATAGAACACGCGCGAAGAACGCGCAGGCGCGAAAATCACGCATGCGGAATGATTTGCAGATAGAGCACGCCATACTTAAATGTCCTCTGCCGAAAATCGCAGAGCGGCCCTCCTGCGGGTGCGCTTTGTTTACTAACAGTACGGCCAGACGTTACTCACTAAAAAACAATGCTAGACCAATATTTTGACGGGGCTCTTACCGAAAATTTTGATTTTCTCGTTTTGATTTAATAACAGCCAATGCAGGATGCCAGGCTGTGCTCAGCTGAAATCCCGAATCCCAGTTTATAAGATTATCAGCTGTACGAATATGTATTGCTTCCTTAATGACGCATTCCCCGACAATGACTACGAACTGTGGTATAACTGTAACTTCGTTGTTCTAGGCGATAACTCATATTTACTTTCGTCCAATCTGTTAAAACCTTACATTTCGAAGACGACATCAGTATCGTAGGACATGAAGAGTACGAAGAAGTGACCTGTAGATATTGCCAATCGACTGTCAGTAGCTTCACATGGATATTTCCATTCCGTGCGCGTCCGCGGCCACGGAGGTGGGTTCATTATATTTAATAAGTCGGAAATACTCATGGAGATTCTTAACTGTTGTCGGTATTCAGAAACACTGGGTATTACATATGCAACACATGAGATGGTGAGTTTGAAAAGCCGGCCGGAGTGGCCAAGCGGTTAAAGGCGCTACAGTCTGGAACCGCGGGACTGCTACGGTCGCAGGTTCGAATCCTGCCTCGGGCATGGATGTGTCTGATGTCCTTAGGTTAGTTAGGTTTAAGTAGTTCTAAGTTCTAGGGGACTAATGACCTTAGAAGTTAAGTCCCATAGTGCTCAGAGCCATTTGAACCATTTTTGAGTTTGAAAAAAATTGTTTAAGACACGAGAATTATAAAATTATGAAAACCTTTTTTTTTTTTTGCTTTGTTTCTCGCAGTCGTTTTAACAGAAAACCCTTAATGGCAAAGGCGGGATGCACAGACTTTTTCGTCATTTACCAGTCAGAATTGGGATGGCTGGGCATTTAAAACGTTATACAGATTGTTAGTTTTACTAATCATTGTTTTATAAATTTCACACCCTATTAATGCTGACACTGACCTGAGGCAAGGGATTTATTATTACTGCAAGATTCTAGTGACACTAAATAAGTCTTTTCATCTCGTTATTTGCGATTGATAAGCTTAAGGAAAATAATATACACAAATAACACGTATTACTGTACAACAGCACATAAATCCTCAATTCGCTTAATTCAATTTCTTGCTAAAACTACTACTCATCGAACGTTTGTTCTGAATCTCACACAAAACCAACAAGTACATTACGCACACCATGATGCCAAATTACAAAAATTAAAAAAAAAAAGAAGATAATTGCGAACAGTTTCTAGTTACCCCGCTGTTTCAAGTAACCCCATTTTACGGTACTGTTTTTACATCATATTCAAAAGAAGAAAAATCTTCTCATACTATCTGATCCTATTACAAAATCTAAGGCGAACTGCAAGTGATTTACACATGTACACAACAAACGTCACTGTATATGCAGCTTATGTACACAGATGAAAATTTCACAGCAAATATGCAAAGCACATTCCGTGATACTTTTACAGGATGTGCCAAAGTTCAAACACTTTACAATACGCAAGATATGCAGAATTGCACTTGGTCATGCATACAGTCGCCCAACAGGACATTCTGACGTTGCCTCCGTTCTCACATCCTTTCTTGTAGCACGTGTGTAATTTTTCAGACTATTGCAGTAATAGTAAATCTCTTGCCTCAGGTCAGTGTCAGCAGGCAGAGGGTGTGAAATTTATGGCTCAAATGGCTATGAGCACTATGGGACTTAACTTCTGGGGTCATCAGTCCCGAAGAACTTAGAACTACTTAAACTTAATAACCCAAGGACATTACACACATCCATGCCCAAGGCAGGATTCGAACCTGCGATCGTAGCGTGTGAAATTTATAATTCATTATCAGTACAAGATTCAACGGCCTTGCCACAAGGTTATACCGGTTCCTGTCAGATCACCGAAGTGAAGCGCTGTCGGGCTTGGCTAATAACTGGATAGCTGACGGCCCAGTCTGCCGAGTGCTGTTGGCAAGTGGATTGCACTCAGCTCTTGTGAGGCCAATTGAGGAGTTACATGATGGGCAAGTAGCGGCTCCGCTCACGAAATCTGACAACAGCCGGGAGAGCGGTGTGCTGACCACATGCCACTCCATATCCGCATCCCCTAACACCTGTGGGCTCAGGATGAAACAGCGGTCGGTCGTTACCGTTGGGCCTTTAAGGCTTGTTCGGACGAAGTCTAGTATATCTGTACAAGGGAACAATCTGCAGGCTGTAATGGTTTAAATACCCTACCATCCTCGTCCTGATCGGCTGATGTCGAAAAATGTATCTACATTTGTGCTGTAGTTGCTTACGGGTTTTCTTTTAAAACTGACTGCAAGAAACAAATTCGTAATTGTATAATTGTTGTTGTTGTTGTGGTCTTCAGTCCTGAGACTGGTTTGATGCAGCTCTCCATGCTACTCTATCCTGTGCAAGCGTCTTCATCTTCCAGTACCTACTGCAACCTACATCCTCCTGAATCTGCTTAGTGTATTGATCTCTTGGTCTCCCTCTACGATTTTTACCCTCCACGCTGCCCTCCAATGCTAAATTTGTGATCCCTTGATGCCTCAAAACATGTCCTACCAACCGATCCGTCTTCTAGTCAAGTTGTGCCACAAACTTCTCTTCTCCCCAATCCTATTCAATACCTCCTCATTAGTTACGTGATCTACCCACCTTATCTTCAGCATTCTTCTGTAGCACCACATTTCGAAAGCTTCTATTCTCTTCTTGTCCAAACTGGTTATCGTCCATGTTTCACTTCCATACATGGCTACACTCCATACACATACTTTCAGAAACGACTTCCTGACACTTAAATCTATACTCGATGTTAACAAATTTCTCTTCTTCAGAAACGATTTCCTTGCCATTGCCAGTCTACATTTTATATCCTCTCTACTTCGACCATCATCAGTTATTTTACTCCCTAAATAGTAAAACTCCTTTACTACTTTAAGTGTCTCATTTCCTAATCTAATCCCCTCAGCATCACCCGATTTAATTTGACTACATTCCATTATCCTCGTTTTGCTTTTGTTGATGTTCATCTTATATCCTTCTTTCAAGATACTGTCCATTCCGTTCAACTGCTCTTCCAAGTCCTTTGCTGTCTCTGACAGAATTACAATGTCATCGGCGAACCTCAAAGTTTTTACTTCTTCTCCATGAATTTTAATACCTACTCCGAATTTTTCTTTTGTTTCCTTTACTGCTTGCTCAATATACAGATTGAATAACATCGGGGAGAGGCTACAACCCTGTCTCACTCCTTTCCCAACCACTGCTTCCCTTTCATGCCCCTCGACTCTTATAACTGCCATCTGGTTTCTATACAAATTGTAAATAGCCTTTCGCTCCCTGTATTTTACCCCTGCCACCTTCCGAATTTGGAAGAGAGTATTCCAGTTAACGTTGTCAAAAGCTTTCTCCAAGTCTACAAACGCTAGAAACGTAGGTTTGCCTTTTCTTAATCTTTCTTCTAAGATAAGTCGTAAGGTTAGTATTGCCTCACGTGTTCCGACATTTCTACGGAATCCAAACTGATCTTCCCCGAGGTCCGCTTCTACCAGTTTTTCCATTCGTCTGTAAAGAATTCGTGTTAGTATTTTGCAGCTGTGACTTATTAAACTGATAGTTCGGTAATTTTCACATCTGTCAACACCTGCTTTCTTTGGTATTGGAATTATTATATTCTTCTTGAAGTCTGTGGGTATTTCGCCTGTCTCATACATCTTGCTCACCAGATGGTAGAGTTTTGTCATGACTGGCTCTCCCAAGGCCATCAGTAGTTCTAATGGAATGTTGTCTACTCCCGGGGCCTTGTTTCGACTCAGGTCTTTCAGTGCTCTGTCAAACTCTTCACGCAGTATCTTATCTCCCATTTCATCTTCATCTACATCCTCTTCCATTATACTGTCCTCAAGTACATCGCCCTTGTATAAACCCTCTATATACTCCTTCCACCTTTCTGCCTTCCCTTCTTTGCTTAGAACTGGGTTGCCATCTGAGCTCTTGATATTCATACTAGTGGTTCTCTTCTCTCCAAAGGTCTCTTTAATTTTCCTGTAGGCAGTATCTATCTTACCCCTGGTGAGACAAGCCTCTACATCCTTACATTTGTCCTCTAGCCATCCCTGCTTAGCCATTTTGCACTTTCTGTCGATCTCATTTTTGAGACGTTTGTATTCCCTTTCGCCTGCTTCATTTACTGCATTTTTATATTTTCTCCTTTCATCAATTAAATTCAATATTTCTTCTGTTACCCAAGGATTTCTATTTGCCCTCGTCTTTTTACCTACTTGATCCTCTGCTGCCTTCACTACTTCATCCCTCAGAGCTACCCATTCTTCTTCTACTGTATTTCTTTCCCCCATTCCTGTCAATTGTTCCCATATGCTCTCCGTGAAACTCTCTACAACCTCTGGTTCTTTCAGTTTATCCAGGTCCCATCTCCTTAAATTCCCACCTTTTTGCAGTTTCTTCAGTTTCAATCTGCAGTTCATAACCAATAGATTGTGGTGAGAATCCACATCTGCCCCTGGAAATGTCTTACAATTTAAAACCTGGTTCCTAAATCTCTGTCTTACCATTATATAATCTATCTGATACCTATTAGTATCTCCAGGATTTTTCCAGGTACACAACCTTCTTTTATGATTCTCGAACCACGTGTTAGCTATGATTAAGTTATGCTCTGTGCAAAATTCTACAAGGCGGCTTCCTCTTTCATTTCTTCCCCCCAATCCATATTCACCTACTATGTTTCCTTCTCTCCCTTTTCCTACTGACGAATTCCAGTCACCCTTGACTATTAAATTTTCGTCTCCCTTCACTACATGAATAATTTCTTTTATCTCGTCATACATTTCATCAATTTCTTCATCATCTGCAGAGCTAGTTGGCATATAAACTTGTACTACTGTAGTAGGCATGGGCTTTGTGTCTATCTTGGCCACAATAATGCGTTCACTATGCTGTTTGTAGTAGCTAACCCGCACTCCTATTTTTTTATTCATTATTAAACCTACTCCTGCATTACCCCTATTTGATTTTGTATTTATAACCCTGTAATCATCTGACCAAAAGTCTTGTTCCTCCTGCCACCGAACTTCACTAATTCCCACTATATCTAACTTTAACCTATCCATTTCCCTTTTTAAATTTTCTAACCTACCAGCCCGATTAAGGGATCTGACATTCCACGCTCCGATCCGTAGAATGCCAGTTTTCTTTATCCTGATAACGACATCCTCTTGAGTAGTCCCCGCCCGGAGATCCGAATGGGGGACTATTTTACCTCCGGAATATTTTACCCAAGAGGACGCCATCATCATTTAATCATACAGTAAAGCTGCATGTCCTCGGGAAAAATTACGGCTGTAGTTTCCCCTTGCTTTCAGCCGTTCGCAGTACCAGCACAGCAAGGCCGTTTTGGTTAATGTTACAAGGCCAGATCAGTCAATCATCCAGACTGTTGCCCCTGCAACTACTGAAAAGGCTGCTGCCCCTCTTCAGGAACCACATGTTTGTCTGGCCTCTCAACAGATACCCCTCCGTTGTGGTTGCACCTACGGTACGGCCATCTGTATCGCTGAGGCACGCAAGCCTCCCCACCAACGGCAAGGTCCATGGTTCATGGGGGAAGATTGTATAATTATCGTTTTTAAACAAATTTTTTCATACTCTCCGTAACATACGTAGTCCATGTACTACCGAGTACTTTTGGATACACAAAACAGTTTAGTTTTTCCATGATTATTTCTTAATTATTAAGTATAATGAACCCATTTCCGTGACCGAGGACGCACAATGTGCGTCTATTGCCACTCGAATGACAATATCCACTGCCGAAGAACCTTTACATCACTCGTGCGCCAACTGTATAACACCATGTTCAGACTCAGATAACCTTCTACTGTAGCGGCAGTAACCGATGGAACAACTGCGCCAAACACTTGTCTTATATAGTCGTTGCCGACCGCAGCGTCGTTTTCTGCCTGTTTACGTCACTCTGTACTTGAATACGCATGCCTGTACCAGTTTCTTTGGCGCTTCAGTGTACATGAACACATTTGAATAATATACGTTTTTTGTTTTCAAAGATCTCAAGTCAGTTCATTTTCTATTATGTTAGATAGCACTGAAAAACCTGTCAAGTGCACTCACTACCACTCATGGGCGTACCCAGCGAGGGGCAGGGGTGGCAGCTGCCCCCCCCCCCCCCCCTAGAAGATATTCGCAGTTTTTTACTAGTTTACTGTTTTATTTAATAAGAAATGCTGCATGTTTTCTCGGATGGTACAAGTGCATTCTTGTATTTAAAATGTTTATTAAAAGCAGTTTTTCACTGGTTTACTGTTTTATTTAATAAGAAGTGCTGTATGTTGTCTTCTCGAGTCCTTGTTTCCTGAGACTAGTATGACCTGCCCCCCCCCCCCCAGTTCAGATCCTGGGTACACCCTTTCTACTACTTGAAGTTTTGTTGTACACGCAGCTAGCCCTTCATTTTGAGTGCTCATCTGTCTTATTCATGAAGTAGTTTGTTACATATTTAGACAGTTAACTGACATGACGTTAAATCGTAAAAAGAAAGAAAAAAGTCAGAGAACGCAAGTGCCAGTGACAGTACGGGTGCATTTTATTGCCTCATATATTCGAGAGGATGTGTACACTATCATCACATTTCACTTAAGAAAAGGCAAAGCATGTAATCGACAGTAAAGTATTAAGACAGGCAGTGTTGTTACTGAGAAGTTTCTGAGAATCTGTATTCCCCACATCAATACTATTAATTCAGAATCTCACAATCTGCATACCCAAAGAAGAACGAGATCAACCGAGTATAAAGTATAGTAATGACGTCTGAGGCGTTGAAATATGTTACTCTTAAAAGGTTAACACAACCAATCATCAACTGGAATTTGCGTACGGTAATGGCAAATGTAAGAGATACACAACAAACTGAAGGCTTGGGGAGAAGTAATTAGTCATTCATTCACCCACCAAAAAGTTATGACCTCCTCGGTAGTTGAAGAAATAGAGCAGTTTTTCATATCTCACATAGAATTTCCGTGAAGTGGACTATCTTGGACGGGAGTAAACTAATCTATCACGTTACGTATATATTTTTGTATTATACTACATGCCCCTACACTTATTCCATTAAGTGTTCGAATTTTAGCTACAGTATTCGGCTAAATTCATCTTAATATTAATACGGCACACGAAAACTAAAAGTACCGATTTCTAATATTAATTAGACAAGGATGCCAGTGACACATATAATTCGAAAGGTATTTTGCCACAGGTGTGCACACGGGAAATATCAAGTGTGTACGCAGCCGTTAAGAGTGGTAAAAACCAATAGATGCTTTTATACTCATACCTGTGATTACACATTCTTTCAAATGGTTCAAATGGCTCTGAGCATTATGAGACTTAACTTCTGAGGTCATCAGTCCCCTAGAACTTACTACTTAAACCTAAATAACCTAAGGACAGCACACACATCCATGCCCGAGGCAGGATTCGAAACTGCGACCGTAGCGGTCGCGCGGTTCCAGACTGTAGCGCCTAGAACCGCTCGGCCACTCCGGCCGGCAACACATTCTTTAACAGGCATTAAAATTTTCAATAAGTGAAGATCGAAAACTGAAGCACTACCAACTTCTGCCCTGCATGCCAATCAGGTGCTGTGGTTCATATGGCAGACGAGTGTAACAACGTTTCATGAAATCGGATTCCAGACACTTCCGTGTTTACATGGTTCACATTCAGTAAAACATTCATACTTGGCAGCTACAATGTGACAACTGCCAGGTCGATAATGTTGCCGGAAAAACAAAATAACGTAGTAACGTTGTCTGCAAACAACACTGTACAATGGCGTCCTTATTTCGCCTACATTTCTGAAAGAATAACTTGGTGGCCATTTGCCGCCGTTGCCAGAAAATCTGTAATCAGTTCCTAATTTTTAATTTCTTCGTTTTGAATAACTACGAATTCCGACTTCCCTTATTGTAAGTAAAGTATATTTCTAGGCTACGCCTAGAAGGAGAATGCTAACGGGTCGCAGTGAAAGCTGCAAAGCCAGACAGACAAAGTTTTTGCGAGGAGAAAGAAACCGGAATATGGACATTCATAATGATAATGCAACTGTTTTATTTAACGTTACGTTTACTATTGTACTAAAACCAATTCCACTTAATTTTGAAGCTACAATTGCGGTGTGATGGACCTGCGTTGCAAGTTTCGTAATGCCAAACATTCCGCATCAGAGATTACTTACTGTTCATGATACAACGGGATTCACTCATAGGTCAGGTCCAATGACTTCTGCGTATGGTCGTTGACTATCTCATACGGAATTATATTCAAATGACACTGACACTGCTGTCGACCCGCTAGGTTAGCCGAGAGCGCTAATGCGCTGCTTCCTGGGCTCGGGTAGGCGCGCCGGCCAGCCTGGATGTGGTTTTTAGGCCGTTTTCCACATCCCTCTAGGTGAATTCCGGGCTGGTCCCGAAGTCCCGCCTCAGTTACACGACTTACAGACATCTGAAAACACATCCGCACTTTTCCATGATTTACACTAGACGCAGACAGATGAGGTACTCTGATTCTGTCCCAGGGGGTACATGGTGGCGGCAGGAACGGCATCCGGCCACCCCGTCCAATGAATATGCCAAATCCGATTTAACCACGCCAACCTCACGCAAAATGCGGGACAAAGGCGATAGCGATAGACATTGACACTGCTGTTCGCTATAGAGCACATACTGAATAGCCAATCATATCGGTCGTGTAGTAATAATAACAACAATGTAATGTATGCAACTGCTATTGAAATAGAACGCCTTAATCATTTTGTGCATTCTTTCACTGCGATGAAAGATTACTGTGCAAGAGTCGAAAATGAAAATAGAAAAATTTCTGTGGTTATACAGTTAATAAAAATTTAGAACTTTGGCGTCACAATGACGCAATTCATACTGATGTGGTCTCTGTTTTTTACTCAACTGATGGTGAGCCACCATTCGAAAGAAGTCTGGTGAATTTTTTTTAAGAAACTCTGATACAGTCACAATATCTCTGTTTTAGGTTCGTCACTGGATCAATTCGCATATCCATTATGATTTTCTAATGGAGATACTGGATGGCGTGTTAACTTGTTCTACAATGCACCAAATATGTCCACTGCGAGACTGCATGGAAATGAAGTTACTGTGTCACAATATTCATGCTGTCACCTTACAATTACAGCACAGTATTCAAGCAGGAACCAAGCACTTGCATACGAATAAATTATATCTATTATACAAAAAAAATTACTTTCATTACTCTATAAACGCAATTGTTCGAGTGTCGACCACAGGCGATACTAACATTAATTCATACTTGAAAAAGCACGTTTTTAGCAATTCACTTTAAAATTTGCTGTGGCAAAGTTCTGTGTACTTTCTGATGCAGCTGTGAAGTTAGTATTTCTAATAGCGACACACAACCTCTATACATCTCAAATAAAATTCAAACAACAACCGAAATGTACTGGGCAGCTAATTAGCTAAGATGACTCCGCGGCTCATTGGACATTCCTGCCACTGAGTTATATAACTGTAACCCTGTCTGGTGAATTCAGTAGTGAAAAATAAGTGACATATATAACGGTCAAAAATAACTAATATACAAAATAACTTTGACCACGATAATTGACACAGAACTGAACAGTCGCGACATTCCGTTTCGTTTTTGTCACAGCTATAGGAACGCTCCAAGCGGCCAGCAAGCGACAGTCCTGAATACGATGAATCCGAATACGGGTTATATTGATTTTTAATAGAGTTTTTACAATAGGGAGTGTGTGCAACTAAAAAATGTCACATTTGCCGTTATTTAGTTTCTTAAGGACCTAAGAGGCCCGAAACGGATCATTACAGGACAGATTACATACGATTTTCTTGTAATGTACAGACCTTTGCTCAATATCAGTTTTCCTTTAATAACAAAAAATTGCTAGCAAATACCAGAACAGAAAGACGTTGTATGTCTCTCCAAAAGTGCAGACTATTGTTCGCTACACTTCCAGCCAAATCAGTGAATGTGGATCTTAGGAAACCTACATGGAATGCAAGACCTACATTATTGAACGTACAAATAATGCACAACTGTAACTTAAGGAAAAACCACAAAAATGTAATAATAAATCGTTCACAACAATTAAACTGTTTTCCAGGTCCGAAGAAGCCAATTCCACAAACTGTTCCAAAATACGAACCAAAAACAGCAAGAATCAACACGTTCGCGTTTGAAGCAAAAATATATTTACAAAAATATTCGTGTATAATGTAGAGTAAAGTTTAAGAATGGTCGAATCATTAGACTCCGCCAATTTTATTTTTTTCTTCAGTGTCGTGGAAAGTACCTTGTTAATAGCAACAGACACCAACATAAATATATGCCTCTCATGCATGACATGTGTGTGTGTTTATATTCTCTTGCTTTCTGCATAATAAGCTGCAAATACACACATGTTCGAAAGTATTTCTTCATGAATAAGACGTAGCTTAATGTCACCGAATCAGAGAGATTCGTCTGTTTTTAAATATATTTCACGAAAACGCTTGGAGGCTAGTGTTGCTCTGGCTGTCAAAAGGTAACAGTTTTCACATCAGTGTGTCGTGACTGTATTAGACTGTGGTATAACGTCCTCTAAACGGAGACTATAAACCACCGCAATATAAACTTCACCAGAGGAAACTACAATACAAAATGTCTCTGAGTACTATGGGACTTAACATCTGAGGTCATCAGTCCCCTAGAACTTAGAACTACTTAAACCTAACTAACCTAAAGACATCACACACATCCATGCCCGAGGCAGGATTCGAACCTGCGACCGTAGCAGTCGCGCGGTTCCGAACTGAAGTGCCTAGAACCGCATGGCCACCACGGCCGGCAAAACTACAATACTGTTCAAGGCATTTGCATTTAAGACCAAATGAAAGGGCATTAAATGCTGTTTAATGATTAAGCCTACTTAATTCGCGTGGCTGGTAAAGGAAAGAAGCTACTCCATAGATTAGTTGCGAGCAAAGTAAATGTCTGTCATAAGACCAAACTGTTCGGTTACAGACCGAAAAAAAGAAGCATTTCCAAACTGTCTTAATAACATAACGTGTATTAAATATAGGATAAATGTTACACAGATCTCTTTAATAACTCTGTAATACGAGTCATTTGAAAACAAATCAAGAAATGTGGTTCCATAGATGTACCCCGTCCCCTCTAGAATTATGGTTCAGCACCGTATGAAATTTTTATAGTTCGTGTTCACTGCCCACTATTCAACACGTGAACCAACAGCAACATGCGCGGGAAAAACCGCCGACACAGTAAGTGCACTTTACTAAAATTACAGTGCGGCTGTTACGTCATACGTAAGCAAGAATTGGTTGTGTACGAGACAAAGCGCTTTTCTGTACCAAGACTTTTATGCATTATTGTACGTAAGCAAGAATTGGTTGTGTACGAGACAAGGCGCTTTTCTGTACCAAGACTTTTATGCATTATTGTACATGGGTTGATTCCGCAGAATCTACACGATTGTGTGACGTCTCAACTATTTCATTATTTTTAAAAGGCAACACGAAGTTATTTCACCGAGAAATATCAACACGACTATCATTTGTGAGTATAAATATTTTACTAGAGAGTAAGTATACAGACGACTGTAATCGAATCGCTCAAAGGGTACAAATATGCAATATCAGGCACATGCAGGCCGAAGAAGTACAAATTAATAGCAAATCTGGAAAAATGCATGACATTTGTGGAACTAGAAACATAATGCAATAAAAATGACATAGCATTACTTTACCCGCAGGTCCCATGGGTTTCCTACTGGACATCTCTCATTCAAGTCTAACATTTGCGTAGGCATTAAGAAGATAAAACATTGCAAATTCTATCATGCTTAAACCTTTTAAACTTCTTAGTTAGAAACAAGACAGTCTATGCAACAGTCGTCATTTGACAGATTTTGGTTGGAGTTTTTCACTTACTTCTTTGTTGGCCCGATAACGTCGGCATTATTGCCACCGTATCTGCTGCGTACTACCGCCATCTTGACAACAATAAATCTCTGGTGTTCTAGATTGTGCGAACAAAATAATCCTATTTCAGAGATTATTCAGTTCGAATCAGCGATAGTATCTTCTCTTATCGCTCTGGTGCCAGTTCCTTTCACGTAATGAACATTCACGAAGCACGCACAATTCGTCACAGTACTCCAGCTTTGCATTTGACATGTTTTTCTGACAATGGCGATGCTACAACAGTTCTGGCAGATGTTAATCCAAGAGCTAATACAACGCGACTGGTAGATGTTTACCGTCGAGAGGCGAGGGCGCTGCACTCCGTCGGGAACTCGAAATAGAACTGGCACGACCGTTGGAGAGAAGGGGGAACTGCAGGTACACTCTGTTTCAACACGTTATTGACACCAGTAAACTACCAGCGTGAGTATGCCACGTTCTTAAAACGCTAGCGCCATAGCGTTACTTTCTAAAAATCAACATGATGGAATCCTATGCATAAATTACGTATTAATTGGTAACTCGGCTGTGCCATACCGGGAACAGCACTGTACAAAGACTCTACTTGCCGTTCTTCGCTCGTGACCCTCCCTCAACTGTTCTCTGCGGCGTCCCCTCACAGCTCATGCGATGTAATTTATTCAGAGATGTCTTGTTAGCTATCTATTCCTCCAACAGATGCCACTCCACGTAAGTGACATTTAGACGGTCCGTACACGGAACGACTGAAAAGGAACGCAAGTGGCAGGCAATCTATGTCGACCACTGGTTGCCGCCTAGCTGGCAACGCAGTTTCGCATACGGGGCAACCTATAAATGGAAAACAACAGATACCACGAGCTAGCATGCAGGAGAGTGAGTCCTTTTCTCACACACTTTGGGTACACTCCGCATGTCAAGCACAGATTAAAGTTCAGAGGAAGCTGTGGTTCGCTGCTATTATTACACACGAATAATAAAACACTCTGTATTAATCCGTGCACCTAAAGAAGTATAACCCGCAGATTGTATGTAGCAACCAAGGACTGCAAGACAGATTCAAAGTGCATAGCTTTTTATAGGACGACTGAACAGTGTTACAATGATTTGGCGCAGTTGACTTCTTCCACTGTTAACACATCGTTACTATCATTTTGAGAACCCAAATAACGTAAGGTTTTTTATGGGCTACACGGAATTGTGGTGATGGTGGTTTGTGCTCGTTAAATCATTTGTATGCGAATACCACTCTATTTGCATGTATCGGAGATCTGTGGCTTTTCACTGCCCTTTTCCACCTGACAACATAATTTTATAGAAAGACAAAGGCTGTTAGTGATACAAAAAATATTGTTGGTATGATTTACAGTTTTTTGTGCATTTGCTTCCATTGACGTACCAGCAATTTTGTTTTAAACAATAGATTGACGGTACACTAAACATGCAACATGAAATTCTTTCCTCACTTCACACCCCGCTTTCTCTGTCAAATCCCTCCTGCACCAGCCTGGGATCTTGTGGCTCTGAGCACTATGGGACTTAACATCTATGGTCATCAGTCCCCTAGAACTTAGAACTACTTAAACCTAACTAACCTAAGGACATCACACAACACCCAGTCATAACGAGGCGGAGAAAATCCCTGGGATCTTGTAGTTGTATCAGATGGGATATTTTTCGACTTCCCGCACAAAGCTAATATTCACAACCTGCTCGTTCATCTTCAGATTAAACTAGTACAGAGCTGTATTGGAGAACACGACGCAACTCAGATCGCTTAGTAACGCGAGCGCCGAGTCGCCGGCGACTAGTTCGGAACGCGTTGCAAGCGATTCACTTGTGCGTCACTCAGCAGTCGCCCCGTCTGCAGAGCCCTGTTTAACTACAATGGAAGTGATTCGCTGCCGACCCGTTCGTTACCTTTCCGTGTCAGGATGAGATGCTTATGAGTCGCTCCGTGTGCGGGGGGGCCTCAATATTTTACAAATGGCTCTGAGCACTATGGGACTCAACATCTTAGGTCATAAGTCCCCTACAACTTAGAACTACTTAAACCTAACTAACCTAAGGACATCACACACACCCATGCCCGAGGCAGGATTCGAACCTGCGACCGTAGCAGTCCCGCGGTTCCGGACTGCAGCGCCAGAACCGCTAGACCACCGCGGCCGGAAAATATTTTACACACATAATGTTCCACGTAGGCCTACATACGTTCTTATGACAAGCCCTCAAAATCAGTTTTATGGCGGATATACCAAGAGAATGATTTTCAAAAAATCGTTCATTGGAAACAGCTTGCGCTATTCTCACACGACATCTTGACAGCAACCAAGGCAATAAACGTGGATTCTGTGATTTTTGACTGACGGAAAGCAAGTGACTAACTACCACAGAAGTATATTTTAAGGAAAGTACGATGTTTCGGGGTGTGACACGAACTTTGTGGGCTGAGTGAGGATTACTTGACCGGAAGACACAAAATATTATCTAGGTTGGTGAGTCATCGACAGATGTAGAAGCAACATTAAACTCATCGTAGGGAAGTATGTTGGGACACTTACTTTATATTAACAGATAAAATTAATAGAAACCTCAGACTTTTTGCAAATGATACAGCTATCTATAAAAAGTGCTAACTGACACATGCTGCCCAAAACATTCATGCGTATCTTGATAATTTGTCCAATGATGGCAACTTGCTTTAAATGTTGATAAATATAAAATGTTCACTTTATAAAAAGCATAAACGTAGTATGAACAGAATCACCATCTATTCGTCACCACTGAAACCAATCAATTCATACAAATCCTTGTATGTAAAAATTTGTACGGATATTAAATTGACTGAACACCAAGTATCAGTCTTACGTAAGTAGACAGCAGACATCACTTCACTGATAGTGTAGTCGAAAAAATGCATATAGTCTACAAAGTAGGTTGGTTACAAAACACTCGTGAGGCTCGTCGTACAAAACAGCTTACGTGTTTGGGTCCATCTTAAATTGGACTAGCAAGGCGTAATATATCAATTGTACGGATATATTCATCTTTTGGATCTGCACCTCTTGTCTTTCTTTTCGTGTTTGCCGTTACATTATGGGATATAGGTTCCGCCATAATGCAAAAATAGTTTTTTTTTCCTTTTGCCCCAAACGTATTTCGGTATCTCTGTGTCATCATGAATGGGTTTCGTTTATCGGAAACTGTGAAAAGTGAATATAAGGTTGTAACTGACCTAACAAAGCGGGGCCTAAAGGCAGATTATTTAACACATTAAAGGAACTTTTAAAAAAAGGCAACATGTACAGCTAAAGGAGCTTACACACACACACACACACACACAGAGAGAGAGAGAGAGAGAGAGAGAGAGAGAGAGAGAGAGAAATCTCTGTTGGGAACAAACAGAACGCCAACGGGGTTAGGAAACACAACAACGAAGAGCTCACCGCATTTTGCAAAGTGAAAAGGCGTTTATGAAAAACGAAATTACACAATGTATATTAATACGTTTGTGCAACGCCCTCAGGACGCAAAATAAGGACGATCAGTCACAATAAAACGTGAGTGATACCAAATATAAACGCAAAACTTTTACCATGCCAAAATCACGTTTTTTAAAAATCAGGGGACATGTTAACTCGCCGATGAAATTCACATTTACACTGTTTGGCTAGCAGCTAATAGTCGAGGACACCATACAGATGGTCCTGCAAAACCATATAATCTAAACTCACGGCAAGAAGCAAAACGAACAAAAACTTTCTTTAGACCTCACTTCGTTAAATCAGTTACAACCAAGAATAAATTCACTTTTCTCAGTATTCAATAAACAAAACCTATTGATGATGGCACAGAGGTGCCGAAACAGTATTTTTGCTTGAAGGCGGAATCTGTATCCTGTAATGTACGAATATATTTGACAAACGACCCCGATTCCTATCTAGGACATCAATGAGAGAAACGTTCGCTGCAGTCTAGACCAATGGTCGTCAATTTTTTTTTCCCAAGAGCTAATACTGACTTTATAGGTTCGTTTGAACAGTTACCAGAAAGCGCCAGACAACAACAGGCTGTACTGCGCATGCGCAGCTACGATGACGTAGGCAGCCCGTGCTTGGTGCTTGCTCTGCTCATACACTTTTCGTGACCATCACGTGACCGTGTGTAGCCGTGCGGCATGTTGTTGAGAGGACATACTGAGTTGTACTTAGAGCAGTTATCATATCCCACACAGATAAAGGATGCAAATAAGGAAGCAGTTCTTGGCAAAATACCATTTCAAAATTAGACTCCACAGCTCGAAGTACCATAAAATTTTGCTAAGGGGTGACTTTGACAGACTTTTTGGGGAGCAAGGAAGGTGCCTCCACGTGTGCATTTTACTTACATGCTACATAGAAGAAAGTAAAATGCCGGCGCTCCCCGGAAACGTTGCCCAATGGGACAACGGCCAAACCTTCCACCACCGGAAACCAATGCAATCAAAAGCCAAAAACAAAAACAGGTCCTCTTCAGGGCCAACCCTGACGATCGTCAGCCTGAACGTCGAGGGAATCACCAAGAATAAGGAGGATGTAATATCGCAACTATGCCGATCAGAAACGTGGGACGTACTGTGCGTGCAGGAAACGCATAGAGATGAAACAGCAAACAGACCCAATATCAAAGGAATGCGCTTGGCAGTAGAAGCACCTCACAGAAGGTATGGGAGCGCAATATTTACCAGACCCGAGATGCTGCTCTCTTTCACGAGTAAGACAACCACCAACAACATTGAAGTATTAGCGATAGAGAGTGGATCATTTACAATATGCTCCGTATATAAACCCCCCAGCCAGAACTTACACACTTCAACGCCAGAAAGCTTCAACAACCAAAGGACACACTTCGTTGTGGGCGACTTTAACAGCCACAGCACCACCTGGGGCTACGACGAGACAGACGCCAATGGTCAGCTGCTAGAACAATGGGCTGAGGCAAATAACCTCTCACTTCTCCACGACCCCAAGCTCCCCTGCTCCTTCAACAGCAAAATTTGGAAGCGAGGTTACAATCCCGATATTTGCTTCGTCAGCCGGAACATCTACGACACCTGCTGCAAAAGAGTATATGATGCAATCCCAAAGACACAACATCGACCTATTGGAATCCAAGCCTACTCAACAATCAAAACAACCAAAATACCTTTCCGTAGGAGATTCAACTTTAAAATGGCTAGGTGGTCAGAATATTCCAAAGCGCTGGATGAGGAATTAGCCAGTCTGACCCCAACACCAAATAATTACCTTACCTTTGTTGAGACTTTGCGAAAGGTATCTAGACAATATATTCCTAGGGGTTGCAGACAACACTATATCCCAGGGCTCTCAAATGCCTCAAAGGACATCCTGGAGAAGTATCAAGTATTGTTCGCGGATGACCCATTCAGCGACGAAACCATCACCTGTGGCACAGCTTTAATGTCAGCCCTCAGCGAGGCACGCGAGAAGAAGTGGATAGCAACCCTAGAAAGAATGGATATGTCCCACAGTAGTAAAATAGCCTGGAACCTGATTAAGAAACTGGATGGTGCCCCAAGGCTAAGCAAGGCCCCGGCCAACGTAACTCCAAACCAGGTGGCCAACCAACTCCTTCTAAACGGCAAGTTCAACTCCAAACGTCAGAAAACTAAAATCACACGCCTACCGCCAAAGGAAAACACCAACTTCCAGAAACCATTTAGCATGAGAGAGTTGAACAATGGCATAAATTCCATGAAGAATGGGAAAACCGCTGGGTTTGATGATATTTGCGTGGAACAGATTAAAAACTTCGGCCTTGGCGCCAGGGACTGGATACTTCGACTTTTTAACGTGTGCCGTGAAACCTTTCAAATCCCGAAACTGTGGAGGAAGTCAAAAGTGGTGGCTCTCCTTAAACCCGGGAAGGACCCAGAGTCTCCGAAGAGCTATCGACCCATAACCCTTCTCTGCCATCTGTTTAAGATCTATGAAAGATTGATCCTCAACAGAATAGAGAAGATCGTTGACTCGAAGCTAATTCCAAAGCAGGTTTTAGACCTGGAAAGTCCTGTACCAGTCAAATGCTAGCTTTGACGGAACATATCGAGGATGGGGCTGGCACTAGTCGACCTAAGTTGCGCCTATGATACAGTACATCACCGGACACTACTGCATAAAATCTACGAGACCCTGAAAGACTACCACCTAGTCAAGATAATCTAATCCCTGCTCCAAAATAGGTCTTCGTAATGCTTGAGGGGAAAAAGAGTCGATGGCGGAATCAGAAAAATGGGCTCGCCCAAGGGAGCGTGTTGGCGCCAATCCTATTCAACATATATACAAATGACCAACCAACTCCAGACAAAACCAAAACTTTTGTATATGCAGACGACCTGGCAATAACAGTTCAAGGCAACAGGTTTGAAGCCATCGAGGAGAAACTAGAAACCACCCTTTCTATAATGTCAACCTACTACAAAAAGAATTCTCTAAAACCCAATCCCTCCAAAACTCAAGTGGGTGCATTCCATCTGAACTCGAGGCAGGCAAAGTACAGGCTCAATGTTACCTGGGATGGGACATTACTAGAACACTCCCACCTACCTTGGCGTCGTGCTGGACAGAACATTGACATACAAATATCATTGCGAAAAAACACGCAAAAAAGTAGAAGCACAAAATTCCCTAATAAGAAAGCTGTCCAACAGCAAATGGGGTGCCAAACCTACCGTGGTCAGAACTTCAGCCCAAGCTTTGTGCTTCTCAACTGCCGAATATGCCTGCCCGGTATGGTGCAGATCCGCCCACGCAAAAAAGGTAGATATTAGCTTGAATGAAACATTCAGGATAGTGACAGGCTGCATGAAACCTACCTCCATAGAAAATCGTTACAGGTCCGCAGGTTTCACAAACCCTGACCCACGTAAGAAAGCCTATGAACATACCGAGAAGCTAAAACAAACCTTTGATGCTCGTCACTCAATATTTGGCCTAGAGTGTGGCCCCAGCAGACTCAAATCCAGACGCCATTTCCTAAGTTGCGCCTTAGATGAGCCCCCCATCTACTATCCACTAAGAGAGGACCCACCAAGCGGCGTTTCTGGTGATTGGAAAACCTGGAGAATGCTTAACCGCATCAGAACTGGGGTGGCTCCTGTGAAATCTAATCTGATCAAATGGACGAAAATGACGACAAATGCGACTGCGGCACTCGACAGGACATGGAACATCTCCTACAATGCCCAGCCTCCCCGCACAGATGCACCCTCGACGATCAATGGCTGGCTAAAGAAGAAGCATTGGACATTGCCCAATATTGGGCAAACAAATTGTAGTTTCCTGACACGAAAAAGTAAAGTAAGTTTGACAGATTTTATTTTTTTAATTCGTACTCTGCAGTATTGTTATGTAGCACTTCCAACAGGTTTACATCTACACAGCACTGCAAAAAGCTAGTAGGATGGAATACAAATTTCTTGCAACAAAAAAAAGAGACAGTTTCTTGTGTAGCTTACACCGGAATAAGGACAATAAATTTCATGACTATTTCAAAATGTGAAAAAAATTAACATGGTTGTCTGTGAGGCAAAGAAACTGTACATCTGACAGTTTATATTCTACTCTAGGAATAAATATGAAACCATGTTGGGAGTTAAAACGATAAAACACGGTGTGCTGCCAGTCTAAAATTTAGCATAGAATGGCATTCTACAAATTTAAGACGTAAACATAAATTAAGAAATAACTTCAGGCCTAGAGGAAGTACTAGACAAGTGCCTTGTGATCGGAAAACACTTTCACAGAAGGCAGATTTGTAAAATTCTGCCGGCCGCGGTGGTCTCGCGGTTCTAGGCGCGCAGTCCGGAACCGCGCGACTGCTACGGTCGCAGGTTCGAATCCTGCCTCGGGCATGGATGTGTGTGATGTCCTTAGGTTAGTTAGGTTTAAGTAGTTCTAAGTTCTAGGGGACTGATGACCACAGCTGTTAATTCCCATAGTGCTCAGAGCCATTTGAACCATTTTTTGTAAAATTCTGCTACACCTGTCATTATATTTGAAACAAAATATTTAGTTCAAAACTACTGACCAAATTTGCCTACGTAGTCAGCTTCAAGTCAATGTTTACGTATGTTCGTACGTATATAGCATCAAGAGATCTTACAGTGGCATAAAAGGAACAGGACATCAGAGACTACTCCAGCAGCATCGGAATTTCATAAACCATACTAAAATGCTTCATTCCGTTCTAATTGCACATTTCTATGTCCAGATGCACTCTGAAGTACCTGATATTCAGCTTTTCATGTGGTTTTCGTGATACCAATTTTCTCGGAGGTCCAATACTGTATTCTCATGTTTGGTTCTTTATTATGGTATAACGCCATTCGTCCCAGAAAATGAAAATTTGCACTTTAAAATGAACGAAGTTGAAAGTAGCCAATAGTCCGGAATGAAACACTTCGTTTCAAATAAAGTAACTGCCTCAGCGGAAAAAAAATTAACTGAAGCAAAGTTCTCTATAAAACAGACAGAAATAGCTTCATTAAGACATTAATGGTTGATTGCTAATAACGTGGAAATAATATAAAATCAGAAAATTCAAACTACTAACTTATTTTGGTCTTTCATGGTTATGAGAATGTATATTAATTCACTTGACGGCTCCCGGTCACCGAAATCTGTTTTGTTTTCATTTTACGTGGGAGCTGTAAACGACGACACGAAACATATACACGGGACACGGGTCACGTGGGGAAGGACCCCCCCCCCCCACTATAACTGTTTGCGCATGAGCGAATCTGGCAGCTTGGGCGCGCCAGAAAAAATTTTCCGGGTAGCTTCTGGCTACTTGCTGCTACTGCTCATACAGGAAACAGCCACACTTCAAGTAGCCAGAAGCGGGAGGAAGGCATTGCTCATACGCGAATTCAGCTCTGCGCATGCGCACGCGCCCGCTGGCAACTGCTCATAGGAACCTATTGTGCGCCACCTCGGGCCGCACATGTATCGCTCTTGGTATTAATTGGTGCGCGGTAAGTTGGCACCGGCTCCCAAGTACTGATCGTTAAACGTCGGTACTATTCGAAACTCATCGTGTCGGCTGTTTACTATTTCAGAGTGCTGCCACACACAGCGAGCCCGAAATTATGATATTGTAATTGCCACAGGAAGTGGTGTTGTGTTGCCTGTGTGAGCGCATGGCTAATCTATTAATAATAGTAATTCTACTTATACTTAAATGAATAACGCAATGTGAGACACGATGACTAATGTTAACTAAACGTTTTGAGTCTCATTTTTCTTCCACTCATTGCTTTGTATCGGCAACGGCTTGCCGCAGTGGATACACCGGTTCCCGTGAGATCACCGCAGTTTAGCGCTGTCGGCCGTGGTCGGCACTTGGATGGGTGACCATCCAGGCCGCCATGCGCTGTTGCCATTTTTCGGGGTGCACTCAGCCTCGTGATGCCAATTGAGGAGCTACTCGACCGAATAGTGGCGGCTTCGGTCAAGAATACTATCATAACGACCGGGAGAGCGGTGTGCTGACCCCACGACCCTCCTGTCCGCATCCTCCACTGAGAATGACACGGCGGTCGGATTTTCCCGGTAGGCCACTCGTGGCCTGAAGACGGAGTGGGTGCATTGCTTTGTATTACGACAGCCGTAATTTAATTTGGTATTCCGCATTTGAAGAAGACCATCTCTGTAATACGCATTAACGAATCCATTTTCCATTTTCCTTCCGTGTCAAAATGTCTACCTTAGCAGCTGATCGGTTGAATCGCGCTCGCCCGTGAGTTGTCAGCACTGCCCCCCCCCCCCCTCTCCGCTCTCACATCCTCGAACATCGCAGTGGCCGCACAACATACCCCTCTGCCCATGAGCTAAGCAGCCATCTTCACTTAGTTCACGGCCGTATGCACTAAAGTCAATTAAATCTGAGTGCATCTTAAAATATTACTGTCAGTGTAAGTATTATGTTCGCCGGCCGCGGTGGTCTCGCGGTTCTAGGCGCGCAGTCCGGAACCGTGCGACTGCTACGGTCGCAGGTTCGAATCCTGCCTCGGGCATGGATGTGTGTGATATCCTTAGGTTAGTTAGGTTTAAGTAGTTCTAAGTTCTAGGGGACTGATAACCACAGCAGTTGAGTCCCATAGTGCTCAGAGCCATTTGAACCATTTTTTTTAAGTATTATGTTCGTTACTGACAGAAAATTGCCCTCTTAAGAAGGTCTTCACACTAGCTGACGTTTTTTGGTTCGGTTGTTGGACGCACGCTAGATGCACATCTTCACAGAACACGGCACAGAACCATGGACTGTGCCAATACTTGATTCGGGCCTCAGGGGCGCAGTTCGACGACCACGGATCTTGATTTTTTGGCGCTCTGCTCGTTTCCTTGAACCTGTGGGTAAAAAAGAGGAGTGAACTTTAATTTGAACTGGTTTGTTTTTTGGATCGGAAGAGAAAAGACTTATTTCATGCTAGGCGTCGTTTCATGGAGGGAATTGCTATGAATTGCTATGAATGCTTCGAAACAATATTACGTGTGCAGATATACAGAAATGTTGTTCAATGGTGATTTACCAAATCTACCACGACTTATGGAATATTTAAGAGTTGGACTCCAAGAAAAGCGATCGCTGGTACGAGCCTGCATGCGATCCATTTCCGTTGATTACGAATTCTCTTTACGCTGAATTGTGTTTTGTTCTGTCCAAATTCAAATACTCTCAGACGGATGCCAAAATCATTATTCTGGTGAAAAAACAGTATTGCACTAAAGCGGTCTCCGATGTGTCTATCGTGCTACTTTCAAGAGATTGTTTTAGTTCTTGAAAGCCAGAGAGTTCGCCATTTGCAGCAGGGCGTAGCAGAAGAGAATTTGCACCATGTAGCAAATCTTATTCCAACTCTACGAGATTTTGACTGGTGATTTGAAAACTCTCACACGAACTATGGCCGACTTGACCCCAATCAGAAAACATACATCTACATCTACATACATATTCCGCAATCCACCATACGGTGCGTGGCGGAGGGTACCTCCTACCACAACTAGCATCTTCTCTCCCTGTTCCACTCCCAAACAGAACGAGGGAAAAATGACTGCCTACATGCCTCTGTAGGAGCCATAATCTCTCTTATCTTATCTTTGTGGTCTTTCCACGAAATGTAAGTTGGCGGCAGTATAATTGTGCTGCAGTCAGCCTCAAATGCTGGTTCTCTAAATTTCCTCAGTAGCGATTCACGAAAAGATTCCTTTCCTCTAGAGACTCCCACCCGAGTTCCTGAAGAATTTCCGTAACACTCGCGTGATGATCAGACCTACCAGTAACAAATCTAGCAGCCCGCCTCTGAATTGCTTCTACGTCCTCCCTCAATCCGACCTGATAGGGATCCCAAACGCTCGAGCAGTACTCAAGAATAGGTCGTATTAGTGTTTTATAAGCAGTCTCCTTTACAGATGAATCACATCTTCCCAAAATTCTACCAATGAACCGAAGATGACTATCCGCCTTCCCCACAACTGCCATTACATGCTTGTCCCACTTCATATCGCTGATTGATTTATCAGAGGCTAAGAATGAACTTCTGCCACAATTTTCATGCCTAAGGACCTAACTGTATTTAATAAGTTGCAAACTTTTGATCTCCTTTCACAGAATTGATCTAGAGTGATTCAGATCAAATATTCAACCGAAATAAGAATACTCTGGATTCGGATAGTTAACTCTAATTTTCAAGTTGAATTTTATCCAGAGTCGTTGATAGATTGGAGAAGATTACTGAATACAAAGAACGACAGCACCAATAGTCATGAATTTGACTTATGGGAGAGCGTCACAGAAATGGTAGGAAAAGTGAACAGGCAGCCGCTGGAACGTAAACATCAACTATCCTGCAAAAGCCTATTTCAAAATTTTCAAGAACTAGTATATAGTGAGGAATCTACTAAAAAACACTACCGCCGCCGCAGGGACCGCAATGAGACTTTATACTGATTGCAGCGCACACAGAGGCACTGTAGCAGTCATTCTTCCCGCGCTCCATACGCGTATAAAACTGAACGTAACTGTACTTCTAATGCGTGGTACAACGGGAAGCACCAACTGCCTGATTTTAAGTCGTTTCCAGAGCATGGATTCAGACGTCTGAAAAAGCAAACAACGAATTACTACCGATTATCGAGAAATTCAATACATCCTATCTTGTAAAGATACTGCTACGTTATCAGTCAGTAAAAATCATTAAAGTCTAGTATCTAGTACACATTACGAGGCAAATGGGATATTTCAAATATCATATAGAACGAAATTTGAAAACGTTCTAAATATGCTGTTGACAGTTTTTACACGGGTATATCTTTAGCGATAGTATAACATACAGTAAAGCTTACACACAGTATAATACTAGCACTTCAGCAGATACTTTCCATTCGGTAATCAATTATGTACTGAAAATACAGTATCGCTAATACATGCAAAAACAATGCATAAATGGTTTGAGACACGAGATGAAGGGAGACACTGTTTCCATTATGCTGAGTCCAGCGGTGCCATTTAACTTTGAAAGGTACAGGAAAAGTTTGAGGTCCTACAATTAATATTATCGCGTCAATTTGCGAAGTAGCTTAAAACATAAAGACCATGCAAAGTGTATTTCTGTATTTCCCTTAAAAATATGGAAATGATACTCAGATTTTCGACTTAATTATGCAAGGCGCTGTTCCTGTTGGTCCTGTACTGGAAACAGTAATTACGACATTCTTTGTTGTTTCGGAGTCCTGTTTATATTCAGTGTGTACATGTCACAGCAGTGATATACACTCATGCTCTTAAAGTAAGGATAATGCTGATAAATGGTGAAATAACGCTCTCGTGGGCGGTTTACGGGTTTAAATCACCTCGGGGTATGACCATGCGGTGCATCTGACGTGCGGTCGTCGCACGGTGGCGCTGGCAGCAGTCCACATACGCAGAGGTGTGTTGGTACATGTCAGAGTACGGTGCAGCGAGTAAGTGTGCAGACGTTCTCAGAATTGCTAATGGTGACTGTGTGTTGAATATGGCTCAAAGAACAGAAATTGATGACGTAATATTGGTAAACTGCAGGAGTATCCAGGGCAAGGTTCCTGAATTAGTATCGCTTATTGAAGGAAATAGTGCGCATATAGTATTAGGAACGGAAAGTTGGTTAAAACCGGAAGTGAACAGTAACGAAATCCTAGACACAGAATGGAATATATACCGCAAGGATAGGATAAACGCCAATGGTGGAGGAGTATTTATAGCAGTAAAGAATTCAATAATATCCAGTGAAGTTATTAGCGAATGCGAATGTGAAATAATCTGGGTTAAGTATCAAAGTTGGGTCAGATATGATAGTCGGATGCTTCTATAGACCACCTGCATCAGCAACCGTAGTAGTTGAGCGCCTCAGAGAGAACCTGCAGAACGTCGTGAAGAAGTTTCGTGATCATACTATTGTAATAGGGGGAGACTTCAATCTACCAGGTATAGAATGGGATAGTCACACAATCAGAACTGGAGCCAGGGACAGAGACTCTTGTGACATTATCCTGACTGCCTTGTCCGAGAATTACTTCGAGCAGATAGTTAGAGAACCAACTCGTGAAGCTAACGTTTTAGACCTCATAGCAACAAATAGACCGGAACTTTTCGACTCCGTGAATGTAGAAGAGGGTATCAGTGATCATAAGTCAGTGGTTGCATCAATGACTACAAGTGTAATAAGAAATGCCAAGAAAGGAAGGAAAATATATTTGCTTAACAAGAGTGATAGGGCACAAATCGCAGAATATCTGAGTGACCACCATCAAACGTTCATTTCTGAGGAAGAGGATGTGGAACAAAAATGGAAAAAATTCAGAAACATCGTCCAGTACGCCTTAGATAAGTTCGTACCGACTAAGGTCCAAAGCGAGGGGAAAGATCCACCGTGGTATAACAATCATGTACGAAAGGTACTACGGAAACAAAGAAAGCTTCATCATAGGTTTAAGAGTAGTCGAATCATAGCTGATAAGGAAAAGCTGAACGAAGCGAAAAAGAGCGTAAAGAGAGCAATGAGAGAAGCATTCAACGAATTCGAACATAAAACATTGGCAAACAATCTAAACAAGAACCCTAAAAAGTTTTGGTCATATGTAAAATCGGTAAGCGGATCTAAATCCCCTATTCAGTCACTCGTTGACCACGATGGCACCGAAACAGAGGACGACCGAAGAAAGGCAGAAATACTGAATTCAGTGTTCCGAAACTGTTTCACTGCGGAAAATCGTAACACGGTCCCTGACTTCAGCCGTCGCACGGACGCCAAAATGGAAAATATTGAAATAAACGATATCGGAATTGAAAAACAACTGCTATCACTTAGTAGCGGAAAAGCATCCGGACCAGACGAGATACCCGTAAGATTCTACAGTGATTATGCTAAAGAACTTTCCCCCTTTCTATCAGCAATTTATCGTAGATCTCTGGAAGAACGTAAAGTACCTAGCGACTGGAAGAAAGCGCAGGTCGTTCCCATTTTCAAGAAGGGTCATAAATCAGATACGAATAATTATAGGCCTATTTCGCTTACGTCAATCTGTTGTAGAATAATGGAACATGTTTTATGTTCTCGTATTATGACGTTCTTAGATAATACAAATCTCCTTCATCATAACCAACATGGATTCCGCAAACAGAGATCATGTGAAACTCAGCTCGCCCTATTTGTCCAAGAAATTCACAGTGCCGTAGACACTGGCGAGCAGATTGATGCCGTATTCCTGGACTTCAGGAAGGCATTTGATACGGTTCCGCACTTACGTTTAGTGAAAAAAATACGAGCTTACGGAATATCGGACCAGGTTTGTGATTGGATTCAGGATTTCCTAGAAGAAAGAACACAACATGTCATTCTTAACGGTTCAAAATCTGCAGATGTAGAGGTAATTTCGGGAGTACCGCAAGGAAGCGTGATAGGACCTTTATTGTTTACAATATACATAAATGACTTAGTTGACAACATCGATAGCTCCGTGAGGCTATTTGCAGATGACACGGTTGTCTACAAGAAAGTAGCAACATCAGAAGACTCGTACGTACTCCAGGAAGACCTGCAGAGGATTAATGAATGGTGCGACAGCTGGCAGCTTTCCCTAAACGTAGATAAATGTAATATAATGCGCATACATAGGGGCAGAAATCCATTCCAGTACGATTATGCCATAGGTGGTAAATCATTGGAAGCGGTAACGACCGTAAAATACTTAGGAGTTACTATCCGGAGCGATCTGAAGTGGAATGATCACATAAAACAAATAGTGGGAAAAGCAGGCGCCAGGTTGGGATTCATAGGAAGAATTCTAAGAAAATGTGACTCATCGACGAAAGAAGTAGCTTACAAAACGCTTGTTCGTCCGATTCTTGAGTATTGCTCCAGTATGGGACCCTTACCAGGTTGGATTAATAGAAGAGATAGACATGATCCAGCGAAAAGCAGCGCGATTCGTCATGGGGACATTTAGTCAGCGCGAGAGCGTTACGGAGATGCTGAACAAGCTCCAGTGGCGGACACTTCAAGAAAGGCGTTACGCAATACGGAGAGGTTTATTATCGAAATTACGAGAGAGCACATTCCGGGAAGAGATGGGCAACATATTACTACCGCCCACATATATCTCGCGTAATGATCACAACGAAAAGATCCGAGAAATTAGAGCAAATACGGAGACTTACAAGCAGTCGTTCTTCCCACGCACAATTCGTGAATGGAACAGGGAAGGGGGGGGGGGGGGGAGATCAGATAGTGGTACAATAAGTACCCTCCGCCACACACCGTAAGGTGGCTCGCGGAGTATAGATGTAGATGTAGATGTAGACGTTATGACTGGTAGAATACTAGGGCGACTGGAGGCTGGTCAAGCACAGCAGGCCGTAGCACAGGCCCTCAGTGTGCCACAAAGTGTGATCTCAAGATTATGGCAACGATTTCAGCAGACAGGAAACGTGCCCAGGCGCTACAGTACGGGACGTCCACAGTGTACAACACCACAAGAAGACCGATATCTCACCATCAGTGCTGCAGATGGCCACGGATTACTGCTGGTAGCCTTGCTCGGGACCTTACCGCAGCCACTGGAACAGTTGTCTCCAGACACACAGTCTACAGACGAGTGAACAGACATGGTTTATTCGCCCGGAGACCTTCAAGGTGCATTCCACTGACCCCTGGCCACAGGAGAGCCCATAAAGCCTGGTGTCAAGAACACAGTACATGGTCATTGGAACAGTGGTCCTAGGTTATGTTCACGGACGAGTCCAAGTGTAGTCTGAACAGTTATTCTCGACGGGTTTTCATCTGGCGTGAACCAGGAACCAGATACCAACCCCTTAATGTCCTAGCTAGGCACCTGTATGGAGGTCGTGGTTTGATGGTGTGGGGTGGGGTTGTGATTGGTGCACGTACACCCCTGTATGTTTTTGACAGAGGAACTGTAACAGGCCAGATGCATTGGGGCGTCGTTTTGCACCAGTATGTCCGTCTTTTCAGGGGTGCAGTGGGTCCGGGTGCAGTGGGTCCCATCTTCCTCCTGATGGATAATAACGCACGGCCCCACCGAGCTGCCATCGTGGAGGACTACCTTGAAACAGAAGATACCAGGCGAAAGGAGTGGCCTGCCTGTTCTCCAGACCTAAACCCCATGGAGCACGTCTGGGATGCTGTCAATCGACGTATCGCTGCACGTCTTCAGACCCCTACTACACTTCAGGTGCTCCGACAGGCACTGGTGTAAGAATGGGAGGCTATACCCCAGCAGCTGTTCGACCACCTGATCCAGAGTATGCCAACCCGTTGTGCGGCCTTTGTACGTGTGCAAGGTGATCATATCCCATATTGATGTCGGGGTACAGGCGCAGGAAACAGTGGTGTTTTGTAGCACATGTGTTTCAGGACGGTTTTCTCAAGTTATCACCAATACCGTGGACTTACAGATCTGTGTGTGTGTTCCCTATGTGACTATGCTATTGACGCCAGTTTTGGGTAGTGCCACGTTGTGTCGCACCACGTTCTGCAATTATCCTTAATTTATGAGCATTATTGTATTTATATAACTAGATTAAGAGAGAGATACGTTACAGTGACATTTACCAGGAAGAATGTTACCATTTAAAGGTACGTTCACAATTGTGATATTCGTATATGTTCTAAAGTCATGTTTTCACATTAAATTTAGTGAAAACCCCTACTAACATTCAGCTCGCTCTCCTCTGCATTGCAGTACATTTCACATGGTAGCAAGCCACAATGCTGACGATATAGTTCTCGGAAATATGTACTGGCGCTTATCGAAAAGCTGTTTCAAAACGATCGGAAACATTTATCCTTTAACATTATATTTATCTCTTAATCTTTCAAGTCAACAAGAAAACAGTCTAATACAATAAAACGTAAAAAGATTCTGTTAAATTGATAATGCATGGGTTCACGTCAACAGTAGTATCACACACGCCATAGAGCCTTGAAAGTCGAAAAGTGCCGGGTGATTATAATTAAAGTGTAGCTACTCACAGAGGCCCAGTATGGGATATAATTATCGTATGGCAGTGAAACTTGGTAGATATTCCAATGCTTTAATACGGAACCGATTTACGCTGAAAAAAAGTTCCAAATGCAATAAAAATTTCTGGAAATGTTTCCATACGTCAAGGATTAGGAAAGGGTCGTGGGCAGAAAAGGTTAAATAAGTGAGAAAGGCACATTGTTGATTTTATTAATAAAGGCCACTTACACAATTTGTTCAATGTGAGAACCGAAGACGTCTAAGACATGCTGCAGTAGTAAAACAACATGATCAACAGTTGCTCGCAGCAGTTCCGGTGGAACCTGAGCAACGTGTTCCTGTATACTGTCCTTCATATCAAGTAGCGTGCGAAAAGTGTTCCTGGTTAATGCGTTCTCTTAGTGATTCCCAAAACCAAAAGTCACAGGTATTCGAATTACGTGATCCTGCGGCAATGCACCTGGAAAACATCTAATAATATGCTCGTTAGGCAGATCTCTCATTGGGCGAGGGACGTAAGCTGTTGCCCATCTGCCGGCCGCAGTGGTCATGCGGTTCTAGGCGCTACAGTCTGAAACCGCGCGACCGCCATGGTCGCAGGTTCGAATCCTGCCTCGGGCATGGATGTGTGTGATGTCCTTAGATTAGTTAGGTTTAAGTAGTTCTAAGTTCTAGGGGACTGATGACCTTAGAAGTTAAGTCCCATAGTACTCAGAGCCATTTGAACCATTTGTTGCCCATCTTGCATGAAAACTGCGGTTTTCACACAGTTGCGCTCTTCCAAGTCATGCATTACTTGCTGTACAAGGAGGCTCGATAACGGGCAGACGTCACGGTACACCTGACAGACCCTCTGGGTGTATTATCTTAAAGAAGAACGCGCAGAGAATAACGATGCTTCTGAATCCACACCACACGACCACATACGGCGAACGTAATGGCTTTTTGTGCACCACACTCGGTTTAATAGTACCTCAAATTCGGCGGCTCTGTATATTCACTGCAGAACATTGCTGTGGATCATGAGGTTCTAGTTGGTGCACCGTCTGTATCTCGTACGGGCACCGTTGTAAAATAGACCGCGGAACTTCCCGTACTGTTGACCAGGGGATGGACAGTTCTCATGACACTACACGAATCCCTTGACCTACCCGCACAGGTGCTGCAATCAGTTCTAGCTACAGCAACCTCCTCAACCACTTCCTGCAGTATAGGAGGCCTTCCTCTTCCATGTGACATACCATGCTCGCCCGTGTTTTCGTATTTCATTACCATCCTCTTTAAACCTCTTAATTACGTGGGACTTCTCCACAGCCATTTCAATCGGCCTTACTCTCTCGTCCTTTTGCCATCGCCATTGGTCCTCCATGGGAATAAGCTCTGGCTCATTAAGCGTCTCCTAGTGGCTTGGACGACCTCCTCTCCGACCTCCCGCCTTTTTAGCCACCGTAACTTGATAAGTGGCGCTCCCACACCACTTTGTACACATTGCGCCCAAGTTTAAACTGTCCGCCACTTCCTGAAGGAATGCCCATTTTTAACGGTTTACATGCCCACTTGGGTTTGCCGTCTGAGTTTTCGGCCCTTTTAGCAAATGATGTGCGGGCTCTCGACCGTGTTTTACTTTTTATCCGTCAAAGCAATAGGGCGAAGGCCATCTAATTTTTAGTTTTGGACCTCCGTTTCTGATTGGTGTCTTTTGTAGCCCTTTCTCCACGTCCCTGTTTTTAGTTGTCTTCTCTTATGTCAATTGGAATTGACGTGTAGTCGTTTCTTAACTTCTCTCTGTCTTCGTATTCTATAGTTTTGACTTCGGCGCGTATGACAACTGTTGGTTTTGGGTCACAAAACAAAACAAACAAAACAAAAACAAAGAAAAGTATGGATTACGATTTAAAGCTCAGGGAGAACAAATAAAAACTTTGAGACTTGCCGAAGACATTTTAGTTCTGTCAGAGACAACAAAGGACTTAAAAGAGCAGCTCAGCAGAATGGACAGTGTCTTGAAAGGAGGATATCAGATAAACACGAACAAAAGCAAAATAAGGATAAAGGAATGCAGTCGAATTAAATCAGACGATGCTGGAGGAATTAGATTAAGAAACGAGACAAAGTAGTAGATCAGTTTTGTTATTTGGGCAGCAAGAGAAATGATGATGACCTAGGTAAAGAGGACATAAATGTAGACTGGCAATGGCAAGAAATGCGTTGCTGAAGAAGAGAAATTTGTTAGCATCGAATATAGATTTAAGCGTCAGTAAGTCTGTTCTTAAATTATTTCAATGGAATGTAGCCATGTGTGGAAGTGAAACATGGACGACAAACGGTTAAAACAAGAAGAGAACACAATATTTTCGATATGTGGTGCTACAAAAGAATGCTGAAGATTACGTGGGTAGATCACGTAACTACAAAGGGGAACTGAATAGCATTGAGGAGACAAGAAACTTGTGATATAATCGGACTAGAAGGAGGAATTGCTTGATAGGACACGTACAGAGTCATCAAGGGATCAGGTGGACGGAAGACCACGGGACCAAAAGACTGATAAGAACATAACATGTAGTAGTTACACTACTGGTCATTAAAATTGCTACACCACGAAGATGACGTGTTACAGACGCGAAATTTAACCGACAGGAAGGAGATGCTGTGATATGCAAATGATTAGCTTTTCAGAGCATTCACACAAGGTTGGCGACACCTACAACTTGCTGACATGAGGAACGTTTCCAACCGATTTCTCATACACAAACAGCAGTTGCCTGGTGAAACGTTGTTGTGATGCCTCGTGTAACGAGGAGAAACGCGTACCATCACGTTTCCGACTTTGATAAATGTCGGATTATAGCCTATTGCGAATGCGGTTCATCATATCGCGACATTGCTGCTCGCGCTGGTCGAGATCCAATAACTGGTAGCAGAATATGGAATCGGTGGGTTCGGGAGGGTAATACGGAACGCCGTGCTGGATCCCAACGGTCTCGTATCACTAGCAGTCGAGATGACAGGCATCTTATCCACATGGCTGTAACGGAACGTCAGCCACGTCTCGATCCCTGAGTCAACGGATGGGTCGTTTGCAAGACGACAAACATCTGCACGAACAGTTCGACGACGTTTGCAGCAGCATGGACTATCAGCTCGGAGACCGTGGCTGCGAGGACCCTTGACGCTGCATCACAGACAGGAGCGCCTGCGATGGTGTACTCTACGACGAACCTGGGTGCACGAGCGGCAAAACGTCATTCTTTCGGATGAATCCAGGTTCTGTTTACAGCATCACGATGGTCGCATCCGCGTTTGGCGACATCGCGGTGAGCGCACATTGGAAGTATGTATTCGTCATGCCATCCTGGCGTATCACCCGGCGTCATGGTGTGGGGTGCCATTGGTTACACGTCTCGGTCACCTCTTGTACGTATTAGGGCACTTTGAACAGTGGACTTTAAATTTCAGATGTGTTACGACCCGTGGCTCTACCCTTCATTCGATCCCTGCGAAACCCTACAGTTCAGCAGGATAATGCACGACCGCATGTTGCAGGTCCTGTACGGGCCTTTTTGGACACAGAAAATATTCGACTGCTGCCCTGGTCAGAACATTCTCCAGGTCTCTCACCAATTGAAAATGTGTGGTCAATGGTGGCCGAGCAACTGGCTCGTCCCAATACGCCAGTCACTACTCTTGATGAACTGTAGTATCGTGTTGAAGCTGCATGGGCAGCTGTACCCGTACACGCCATCCAAGCTCTGTTTGACTCAATGGCCAGGCGTATTAAGGCCGTTATTACGGCCAGAGGTGGTTGTTCTGGGTACTGATTTCTCAGGGTCTATGCACCCAAATTGCCTGAAAATGTAATCACATGTCAATTCTCGTATAATATATCTGTCCAATGAATACCCGTTTATCATCTGCATTTCTTCTTGGTGTAGCAATTTTAATGGACAGTAGTGTATTATGAGCTGAAGAGGCTTGGACAGGGTACAGTAGCATGAAGAGCTGCATCAAACTAGTCACTTGCTGAAGACCACAACAACAATAATGTAAAAAGAAAAACCTGATATGTTTTGTTTATTAAAAGTTATATAAACAATTTTCAGTGTACTGCATATCGCGCGCCGCCCTGTAGATGATGTGCAATAACGAAAGTAACGAGTAAAAATGGTTCAAATGGCTCTGAGCACTATGGGACTCAACTGCTGTGGTCATAAGTCCCCTAGAACTTAGAACTACTTAAACCTAACTAACCTAAGGACGGCACACAACACCCAGCCATCACGAGGCAGAGAAGTAACGAGTAACGAATACCTGGTGAACGGGTATGTGTCTCGACAAAACGGAACACGTACGCTGCAAGACTGATTCGTTACAATCTCAGCCCTACTGGCCACTAGAAGTGAGACCGTCTGACCAAGGTCCATTACGTCGTTAAAACGTAACTGATAGTGGTTGTCAGGAAATCGCGTATCTGTTAGAAATCACAGTGTTTGAGAAGTCACAGATATCATAATAACGACTGTACGGAATCTAACTGCGATTTCAGTCACAGTTAGCAGTCGCAAGTATCATTTCACATTCAACGCCGTGAGTCGTCTTTTGGCCGAATTTCGCACTGCTTTCTGCGGTTTCAGTGACAAGTCGCGGTTAGAAGTCACAAGTAGCAACTAAAAAGTGCAGTTAACAGTGCCATCTGTTGGCCAAAGTTCGTACTACGCTATTCTCTATCGAGTCAAACTGCGATTTCTGTGACAAATCGCAACAAGAAGTCGCAAGTAGCAACTAAAAAGCGAAGTTAACATTCTTTTCCTAGTGCCATCCGTTGACCGGCGTACGTACTTCGTTATGAGAGCCTTGTGCCTCACGAGAGTCCTGTGTGTGCATATAAAGTCCTTATTTCAATAGTGATACAAGTCCATTTTTGTTCATTTTGAGATACAGAGTCCTAAAGTTAAATGAGCGCTGAAAAATCTGCAGTTGAGGTACCAGAAATATTCAAGTATATGGCTTCTTGCTAGAGATGAACCTTTCTTTCTGTTTGTTTGGATCACAAATTTCAGAAGATTTATAGACATAAAAGTGGAGGTAATGCACTTGTACCACTATTGAAATAAGCCCTTCATATTATATGGCGACATGCACATTCAGCATCAGTTATGGTTGGTCAAACACAGCTGTTACTCTGAATGTATTATATTAATAAGAAGCAACATTGCCTTTTTCTCCTGAAAAATCAAGTAACCTAAAAAATGTATTTGATTCTGCTTAATACTCCACATGCCAACAGGACTTCGCAATTTTAACACAGCAGACACTACTACCACCTACATAAGTAAGCTTTTCCTGTGTAACTTCCAAGTAATGCACTTAAACTATTGCTGATTTAACTGGAAGATCTGTACTTCCCACTTACATATCAACAGCCTCAAAATGCATATTCAAGACCCTGGGATATGTTACAGGTCAGTGTCACACCAAGATTGTGGAGAAAGGGGGCGGGGGGCGGCATGTCACTCTCCAGCAAGTGTTTACAAATAAATAAGTGGCGGAAAATTTACGGGTATAGAACGACTTAACATGTGGAAAATGAGATTTTCATTATTCACTCACTGTATTTAACATTTATTTTTCCTATAAAATCGCATAACAACTTCAATAAAAGTTTAATCACTCATTCTGCACACTTATTTCGTAATTATGGCACTTTTAAACTGCAAATCCTCTAAGAGGTGTCTTGAATCTCCACGATTCTCTCTCAAGAGATGTGGATAGATACGTACAGCAACCAGTAATCAGAGTCGGAACTGCGTCTGCAAAATCACAAGGATTATTAAACATTTTTGCTGTCACTAATTACAAGCAATGTAATTGACAGAGTAGAATTGTTAATATTTGCTGAAAGCCACTCAATGGGTTATATTTCAGATTTGTAAGAACGATCTCACATAAGTAATTAAGTTCATCGAAACACTTAGAAAGTAGCCTCTCGTCTGACGAAGACAGTCTAAAGATGCAGTGGCAATTTCTCCGGATCTGTTGACAATGATATTTTGAGTTATCACTTTACTGAGTGACTGAAATGTAGTTCAGGTACCTGTGAACATACAATATGTTAGGATTAATTTTCTAAACACTAACTATTACGGTACTGTATGGAGACTTATATATTAATTACACTATTAATGTTTTCACACTTGTTTCTTTAATACAAAATTAAAGCCAACGGAACAACAAACGTAAAACATACTTACTAATGACAGTTTTATGGAGATGCAATTTTCTGTGTGGATAAATGTAACTTTTTCATACAGTGGCAAGTCATAGAAATCGCAGGAGTCGCAGAAATCGCAGAAGTAGCAGAAATCGCGGAAGTAGCAAAAATCGCAGTGGTAGAGTGCGGAGGGATACACGAACTGGAATCCTTAAATGCGACTCTTAACTGCGACAAATCACAGTTAAGAATAACAGATACTGAAAAGTAGCATTCACGGAAATCACTGATATCGGAAAATCGCAGTTTAGCCCATCACTAGTAACTGAGAAGTGGGTTCCGTGAGAGCCGGCTGCGAGGCGGCCTACCCTTGCTGGCCGCCACGTGGCAGCCCTAGAGGGGGGAGGAGCGCCAGCGGGCCACCTGCGGCTGCTGCGGGGCACACGTCACATCGGGAGGCCGCTTTATGTCTTCCGCGGCTCTCAGCCACGCCGGCTGCGCCTCCGCAACCTCCCAGCCGGCCAGGTTTTATATCCCCGGCCCCAGTCTGGCGGCAAGAGCAGGGGTCCCCTCCTTCCCTTCCCTGGCCTCACCTCCTCTCCCTCTTCCGTTCCTTCCTGCCTCCGGAAGCTGCCTTCCCACTGGCCCCCGACTTATCCAAATTTTATGCTAATTGCTGGCTGTGCATTAGGACCGTTGTAAGCCGCGGGCACATCCAGCCCCGCCCCATCCGACAACTTGCGGTTCCAGTTCAGTTCAGGTAGCTGGTGGTGGGGGCAGTCGCCTCCACTGGCTCTGTACTCCGAGCGGAACAACTTTCCCCTCTTTCTTTTCCTTTTCTTTGCTTGCTGCGGCGTCGGGGATGCGGAAGGTGCGAGCTTTGTATTCCCGAAAGTTAGCAGTGGCCGGCAGCCCTCCGGCACTCCCGTACTTCCACTGCGGCCCCTGAAATGGTAGCCGCAAGTACGGAGCGACCGCAGCACCACTGTTTACCGTCCCCTACTCTCTCAGACTGCTTAAGGCAGCTAAGCGAAAGGTATACCTGGTCAGAGGGTCGTATTGTGCTTCGGAGTACGTCAGAGGAAGTTATGAGGTACTGCAACTATAATAAATGGACATTATATTTAGCGCTGGCTTTGATAAAAGCCTTTTTGTGGTGTCTTGGTGTTGAAAGGATTGGCCGTTAGGCACAGGCCTAACGTTGCCCAGGGTACGCCCGATCGTTGTCATGATCTTCGGGGAGGCTCCTTTCGTGGGCTTCACGTGGGATATGAAAATCGCTCTGTTTGGCATCCTTAGCGCTTATCATTATATGTTACATACTTTTCTATATTATTGTAGTTAATTTACTTATAACCATGTATTATTGTATTATAACTGCTTCTCTTGCATTGTAATATTTTTTTTTTGTAAAATGGTGATGTCTTGGATACGATAAATAAATAAATGAAATAAAATAAAATACTATAATAAATAATAAAAATAAAATAAGTAAATAATAAAAAATTGAAGCTTCTGTCCACGGTTTCATAAAACATCGTTCGTGAGAAAAAAAGTTTGCCTTTTTCTCATATGGTAATATGGATGGAGGACAACAGGCAGATTCCATGTTCCTAGATATCTGTAATGCGTTTGACACGGTGCCACACTGTCGACTATTAACGAAGGTTCAAGCATACGGAACAGGTTTCCAGCTATGTAAGAGCTCGAAGACTTCTTAAGAAACAGTACCCAGCAAGTTGTCCTCGAGAGCTAGTGTTCATCAGAGGCAAGAGTACCGTCAGAAGTGCCTCAGGCAAGTGTGATAGAACCACTATTATTATCTATATAAATAAATGACATGGAGAGGGTAAGCAGCGGCCTGTGGGTATTTGATGATGGTGCTGTGGTGTATGAGAAGGCGTCGTCGTTGAGTGACTGTAGGAAGATACGAGGTGACTCAGGCAAAATTTCTATTTGGTGTGATGGATAGTAGCTAGTTATAAATGTAGAAAAATGTAAGTTAGAGCATATGAGTAGGAGAAAGAAACCAATAATGTTCGAATGCAGTATTAGTAGCGTGTTCCTTTACTCAGTCAGGTCGATTAAATATCCAGGCGTAACGTTGAAAAGCAATATGATGGAACGAGGATGTAAGGACTGTAGTAGGGAAGGCGAATGATCGACTTCGGTTTATTGGGGGAATTTTAGAAAAGTATCGTTCATCTGTAAAGGAAACCGCGTGTTGGTACAGGGTACCTCCCGCCACGTGCCATACGGTGGTTTTCGGAGCATGTGTGTAGGTGTAGGTGTAGATATAGTATACTGTGTCGAGTTCTCGTGGTCTGCAATGTTTTTTGATGCTTACCATCGATCCAGAAGCGCTATGCGCGTGAAATTTAAACTCTCGGTCGTCCTTGTCCTTTACTCGCTGCATTACAAGCAATTGTAAAGGCCATCACAGGGATTCATAGGCCCCATTCTCCCATTCTCATCCCGTCTCTGTTCTTTTCCTTTGCTGACGAGCGCCAGAGAGGTTGTAATGGTACCTGAATTACGTAACCATTACGGCACCTCACCTCAACCTCTCGATACGAGCAATATTCTACTGTGTTTCTGTAAAATAGTTAACATATTTCTGTGACAAGATTCAGATTTGATTTCATTAATGTAGAGGTACTTCGATACATCGATATGTATATATTGCAATGATATTATTCTTATGTGTATTCTTTCTGTTGTCACTGTGTTCATTGACGTACTTGTAACTCTGATTTTTGGGCGCGTAAGCGGTTATTAGAGAGTCAAGCTTTGGTCGTCATGTTAAAAAGACGTAATTTGTAGTCAGTTCATGAAATGTGAACTTTAACAGTGAGGAAGATATTTTCAAGTATGTTTTATATTGTGAAGTAATGTTTTGGAACGAGTTACGTGATATTGCAACAAAAGTAATAAAAATAAGTGTAACTTTAATTCGGAGTGCTGATTACTTTTTTTACATCACCATTGTCCTAACTTGCAAAAGTTTAATATTCAAGAATGGTTTATGAAACACATCTATAAAACTTTTGAATATCGCAGAATAATACCTAAGCCTCTTTGCATCCGAGCTTGGAATCATCACTACCTAGATTTTCGACGATTGAGCCATGTGTTCACAACGACACTAGCGTGGGAAGCACGAAAAGATGAGTGCCTAGTTTATCCATTATTTCAAGAAATGACTCTATTAACTGTGCTCTAATGATACCTGCCACATAATATAATTTTGTTGTTGCCCGAAAATGCAATATTTAGCAGCGTGAGCATCACTACAATCATAATTAATTTTTGACTTTGTTGTGGTAGGGTTCTTAGAAGGTACACGTATAAATATTTATTCTAGCTGAAATTCATAGATCGTTGTTCTTAATTTAGAACGGTACCTGTTATTGATGATTATTCAGAAATATTTTGTAGCATCATAAGTAAGGATTTAGTTCTGATGAAGTATTATAGCGTGTGCTGTATTCAAGTATCTATCTGGCGTGACTAGTAACTGAGACGTTATACGCTCATTTCACTTTCGGCGAAAATTCGAACCTGTATCTTCATAATCTATTTCAAAAATTATTTCCTTTCTGCTTTACAGCAAAATGTGCTTTTGCGCCAGATAGAACGAACAAATATAATACCATTTATTCTGCTTTCAAATACATTGTCAATTACAAGCTGCAAATTATTCATGAACTACAACCTGTAACAGTCAATATTACCCACATTTACATTTAAACTCCGAAAACCACTGTGAAGTCCATGCGGACCGTAAGTCTCATTGTTCTAGTTATTAGGCCCTTTTCTCGTTCCATTCACGGACAGAACAAGAATAGAAGATTGTTTAAATGCCTCTGTGCGCATAATCTTGTCTTCGAGACCCCTATGATAGAGAGGCAATCGGAATTGTGGTGTATTCCTAGATCCATCACATATTTTTGGTTCTAAAACTTTCTGTGTAAGCTTCCACGTTAGAGTGCATCTACCTTCAAGCGTTTGCCAGTTCAGTTCTCTCATCAACATTGTGACACTCACTCACGGGTATAACAAAACTGTGGCAACCTGTGCTGCATTTCTTTCTTACCGTACAGTATCCCCTGTTAGTCATATCTGATATGTGTCGCACACACATGAGCAATATTCTACGATGGGCCGCACGAGTATTTTATATGCAATTTCCTTTCTAGATTGATCGCATTTCCCTAACATTCTACTAACGGACCAAAGTCTAACACATGCCTTACCTACAACTCCAACAATGTGATCTTTCTGTTTCATATCCCTACAGATTGTCACTCCCTGATATCTCTATGAGATGACCCATTCCAACTATGATTCATTGGATACTTTGAAGTTTCGTTTTATGATGTGCACAATTTTACATTTCTGAACATTTAAACGAGTTGCAAATCTTTGCACCCCTTTCAAATCTTATCAGTGTATGACTGAATACTTGTACAGTTTTCTCGACACAGTACTTCATAATGTGAATGATGTAGGTAATAGGGTCGTTGGTAACATCGACATGTCGTTTGCAGTGAACAATTTAACTGCAACAAAACACAGTATGTACGGTTTCAGACACGGAACTATTGTGTTAGTGAAATTTTATTGTCTAACGGTGGTCAGTCCGTGAGTCAACCATTTTAAATTTTTAGAACTAAGGATAGATGGAAACTTTCTTTGAAGTAATACGTGCAAGACCATGTGCCGAATCGGCATGCTGCTATATTCAATTATAATCTCTGATATCTCTGACACTAAAACGCGAAAGCTTGCTTCCTTCGGTTATTTTCACTCTATTGTCTCCAATGGTATCAAAGTTTTCGGGCAACTCTCTGTGTTCACCAAGAATATTCTTAGCGCAAAAAGGGCGGTCTGGTAGATATGTGTTATCAGTCCGCGAACTTCGTGTAGTCCGTTCTTAGGTGTTTTCAGTATTCTAACTCCACCATTCCCGCACGCAAAATCCGTTGGGGGATTTGATGTTGACAATATTGACTGTTTCTGAAGAAACTGCAAGATTCATTCAGTTAACGCTAAATGGAACAACTATTAGCACTTGGATAACGCTTCCTTGAGCACTGTATAGAAACTTTTGCACTATTCAGCAAGTTTCATTTGCAGAAGGATTACACCAAACCTGGAAAAATGAAGTTGAGAGGTTTTTCTTTGGGTCATTCCTTCTGTATGTATAGAAGTTCATCGCAGTGGCCGAGACATTTTCACCGAGACCGTTTCACACTAATGTGTTATTTATTCTTTTGCTCTCTCACACCTTTTATCGTGTTTTATTAACGTAACAACAATTATATATGTGTATATATTACAATTATGTATATATTACTTTATGTCCTGAATTGATATAATTGTTTACATGCCTTCCTATCGCAACTGAAACTGCTAGCAAGAAAGAAAGCGAAGCCCCACTGTTTATGGCACAGCATTTTCTTTCTCACAGTAAGTTTCAACAGAAAACCTTTACATTATCGTTTGAAAAAAGAATGTAGCGCATGTCCATCTGAATGTATATTAATGTATCGTGTCAAAATTTGAAGTACTTTTCGGATTGTTTGGTAACAACGTTTCCCCTTTATACATTGCATGTTTAGTTACGTATTATACATATTTAAAAGTATACAGTCTAAGACCATCCAAATGTTCAGCAGTGTATCATTAACTAAACTGATTAAGATCTCTTTGAGATTACTGGTAACAATGTTTCCCATTTATACAGGGTGATTCACGAAGATATCTAAATATTTTAATATGCTATTCTACAAGTAAAACTAAAGAAAAAGGTCAGCAAATGTTTAGTTACGGAGTTACACTAATAAAAGATTTTGCCTGATATTTAGAAACTTCACTAATATGAAGCCATCGCAAAACTGTACGAGGTTAAAGAAAAGCATTATTTCCATTTATTTTGTTGGTATTGATCTGGTGAATCTAATAAAACATCTCCCAGGTGTGTATCTGCAGTAGGTTTACAGAACATCCAAAGAAGCAAAGACGTAATTTCGTACAATTTTTAATTTATAAACTACTTGGCCCCATTTGTTTTATAAATTCCAAACAATAGCACAGAATTTTCAACAGAAGTTGTAGAGAATTTATTTAGGAAAAATGATGGTAATAACGTTAACTGAAACTGTTTGAATGTGTCAGATAATTTGTTACTACATGGTTTCACTTAAATACACTGTTGATATTATGCTCTTTCACTGAACAATCCAGAAAACTAACTCGTTTGAAGGTTGGGAAACGACTGAATCAACTCATTAATGGTTACCAACAATGATATAAACGTTTCTACATTCTTAATGGAAAGCAAACAAATTTAGTTGTATAATAATCTTTTCTTCTCTGGGTGTTCTGGAAAACTATTGCGGATACACGAATGGGACATGTTTTATTAGATGCACCGGACCAATAACAACAAAATAAATGGAAATCCTGCTTTACTTTAACCCCCTGCGGTTTTTCGATGGATTCATAATAGCGAAGTTTCTAAATTTCAGGCAAAATCTTTTATTACCTGTAACTCCGCAACTAAACATTTGTGGACCTACGTTTATGCGAAATTTTTTCTTTAGTCTTATTTGTAGAATAACATATTAAAATATTTGCATATCTTGGTAAAACACTCTGTATATTTCACATACATACACACACACACACACACACACACACACACACACACACACACACATGTTCATTAGAGCTTCGTTTAACAATTTTAAAATTATAGGTCAAGAATTTTCGATACTTTGGGTAACAACGTTTTCGTTTTATATATTGCACTTGTATTTATGTATTATATGTATTTGAAATACGTAGCCTATGCCTGCCCAAATTCTCATTAGAGTATTGTATAAAAGTTTTAAATAAAGCGGTCATGAAAGTTTCGAAAGTTTTTGGCAGTAATATTTCCCTTTTATAGTCACTTATTTATTTGCAGTTGTGTACATTAAAAAACACAAAGTCTTTGCTCGTCCGAAAGATCATTAAAGCATCATGTAAAATCTTAATTAAATCGGTCAAGAACTTCGTTGAGATTTTTTTCTAACAATATTAACTCTTCACATACATCAAAAATAGATTTGCATCACCCCAGTTCGCAGAGCTGAAGATAGACGTCGACTGTGGATATTGTGTCACAGACACAGTCCATTTGACTGCTCAGAGATATCACTATACCCGCCCAAAGATGTAAAGAACAATACATAAGCAGCGCCAATTAGACGGAGGGGGTCGGACAGCAGATCAGTTCCAGTCATTCTACCAGGAAGGAAGTACCCGGCTCGTATTGCCTGTAGTTCAACCAAGCCTAGACGTCAATACCGTGGTTCTATCGCATCCGCAGTGTTACTTTGTGCCAGGATGGGCTGTCAACAAGGGAAGTGTCCAGGCGTCTCGGAGTGAACCAAAGCGTTGTTGCTCGGATATGGAGGATATATATAGAGAGAGACAGAACTGTCGATGACATGCCTCGCTAAGGACGCCCAAGGGCTACTACTGTAGCGGATGACCGCAGCCTACGGATTATGGCTCGGAGGAACCCTGACAGCAACGCAACCATGTTGAATAATGGTTTCGTGCAGCCACAGGACGTCGTGTTAAGACATAAACTGTGCGCAATAGGCCGAATGATGCCCAATTTCACCCCCGACGTCAGTGGCGAAGTCCATCTCTGCAACCACGACACCATGCAGCGCGGTACAGATGGGCCCAACAACATGCCGAATGTACCGCTCAGGATTGGCGACACGTTCTCTTCTCCAGTGAGTGTCGCATATGCCTTCAACATCGTCGGAGATGTGTTTGGTGACAACCAGGTCAGGATGAATGCCTTAGCCACACTGTCCAGCGAGTGAAGCAAAGTGGAGGTTAACTGCTGTTTTGGGGTGGCATTACGTGGGGCCGACGTAGGCCGCTGGTGGTCATTGAAGGCACCGTAACGGTTGTACGGTACGTGAATGCCATTCTCCGACCGATAGTGCAACCATATCGGCAGCATATTAGCGAGGCATTCGACTTCATAGACGACAATTCGCGCCCCCATCATGCACATCTTGTGAATGACTTCCTTCAGGATAACGACGTCGCTCGACTAGAGTGTTCAGCATGTTCTACAGACATGAACCCTATCGAACTTGCCGGGAATAGATTGAAAAGGGATGTTTATGGACGACGTGAACCACCAACCACTCTGAGAGATCTATGCCGAATCGCCGAAGAGGAGTGGGACAATCTGGACCAACTGTGCCTTGATGAACTTATGGGTAGCATCCTACGACGAATACATACATGCATCAATGCAAGAGGACGTGCTACTGGGTATTAGAGGTAACGGTGTGTATAGCAGTCTGGATCATCACCTCTGAAGGTCTCGCTGTATGGTGGTACAATATGTAAAGTGTGGTTTTCATGAGCAATAAAAAGGGCAGAAATGATGTCTATGTTGATCTCTATTCCAATTTTCTGTACAGGTTCCGGAACTCTCGGAACCGAGGTGATGCAAACCTTTTTTTGATGTGTGTAACATGTGCATACTGATGTACCAAATATATTAAACAAATATGTAGTTTATGTCCATCCAAGGATATATTAGGGTATCGTGTAAAAATCTGGAGTAAATTGGTAAAGACCTTTTTCAGATATCTGTTAACAGTGTTCTTCATATACACTCCTGGAAATGGAAAAAAGAACACATTGACACCGGTGTGTCAGACCCACCATACTTGCTCCGGACACTGCGAGAGGGCTGTACAAGCAATGATCACACGCACGGCACAGCGGACACACCAGGAACCGCGGTGTTGGCCGTCGAATGGCGCTAGCTGCGCAGCATTTGTGCACCGCCGCCCTCAGTGTCAGCCAGTTTGCCGTGGCATACGGAGCTCCATCGCAGTCTTTAACACTGGTAGCATGCCGCGACAGCGTGGGCGTGAACCGTATGTGCAGTTGACGGACTTTGAGCGAGGGCGTATAGTGGGCATGCGGGAGGCCGGGTGGACGTACCACCGAATTGCTCAACACGTGGGGCGTGATGTCTCCACAGTACATCGATGTTGTCGCCAGTGGTCGGCGGAAGGTGCACGTGCCCGTCGACCTGGGACAGGACCGCAGCGACGCACGGATGCACGCCAAGACCGTAGGATCCTACGCAGTGCCGTAGGGGACCGCACCGCCACTTCCCAGCAAATTAGGGACACTGTTGCTCCTGGGGTATCGGCGAGGACCATTCGCAACCGTCTCCATGAAGCTGGGCTACGGTCCCGCACACCGTTAGGCCGTCTTCCGCTCACGCCCCAACATCGTGCAGCCCGCCTCCAGTGGTGTCGCGACAGGCGTGAATGGAGGGACGAATGGAGACGTGTCGTCTTCAGCGATGAGAGTCGCTTCTGCCTTGGTGCCAATGATGGTCGTATGCGTGTTTGGCGCCGTGCAGGTGAGCGCCACAATCAGGACTGCATACGACCGAGGCACACAGGGCCAACACCCGGCATCATGGTGTGGGGAGCGATCTCCTACACTGGCCGTACACCACTGGTGATCGTCGAGGGGACACTGAATAGTGCACGGTACATCCAAACCGTCATCGAACCCATCGTTCTACCATTCCTAGACCGGCAAGGGAACTTGCTGTTCCAACAGGACAATGCACGTCCGCATGTATCCCGTGCCACCCAACGTGCTCTAGAAGGTGTAAGTCAACTACCCTGGCCAGCAAGATCTCCGGATCTGTCCCCCATTGAGCATGTTTGGGACTGGATGAAGCGTCGTCTCACGCGGTCTGCACGTCCAGCACGAACGCTGGTCCAACTGAGGCGCCAGGTGGAAATGGCATGGCAAGCCGTTCCACAGGACTACATCCAGCATCTCTACGATCGTCTCCATGGGAGAATAGCAGCCTGCATTGCTGCGAAAGGTGGATATACACTGTACTAGTGCCGACATTGTGCATGCTCTGTTGCCTGTGTCTATGTGCTTGTGGTTCTGTCTGTGTGATCGTGTGATGTATCTGACCCCAGGAATGTGTCAATAAAGTTTCCCCTTCCTGGGACAATGAATTCACGGTGTTCTTATTTCAATTTCCAGGAGTGTAGTATATATATGCATACAGGGTGTCCCATTTATCTTGACCACCCTAAACAGCTTTTTGTCCAGATGTAAATTACAAAATGTTGAAAGCAAATGTTCTTTAGCCGTCAGGGGGACATCAATCAGAATGATTGCCTACGTTATAGCTTCGTTTTTTACAAAGATATGAACAGTGGGATGACTTTTTTAAATTTCACTCTGCATTTTTTATTCGGCACTTCGTTTCCTCTCCTAAAGACCTGTTGAAAAATGTATCACAGTGCACCATTCAGTGAAACGCGTCGTTGTTAATTACATAACAGAACACTGACGTTGACGCTTACAGCGCTTAGTTCAGCTACTCGGGGTAACGGAACACATCCACGTGCTGACGTTGACAAAGGACAAAGGTAAACATAAGCAGAATGCACACCCGTAATTCCGTCAACTATCGTCAATTGAAGAGCTGTGTGAGTAGAATGTACACCAACGAAGAGAAGGTAGAAATGCTACTCATCTATGGGGAATCTAAGTTAGCAGAACAGTAATTGCAATACTGTTTTCTTATTATGGGTGTATTTAGTACAGTAGTTTAGTCCTTTTAAATACTGTTGTGTAGAGTAGGCATACAGTAAAGGCTGTCCTTCCTACAAACTGCATAGACGTAACGTCTCTTTTAATGTTCTTGTTGAAGGTAGGCGAAATGCCACGCAGGCGAGGAACTCTACAGACAGCGATATCCTTACAAGAACCCACCTTCCCGAAGGATGTTTTCTCGTCTTGTTGTGACGCTTCAGGAAAAGGGAAGTTTCAACCCACGACAACGCAATTGTCGTAGCACTCGCACAGACGAAGCTGCCTAAGTTACTGTTCTCGCTTCCGTTGCTATGAATCCACATGTGAGCTTACGACAGCTTGAACACGAGATTGGCATTCCTAGAACCAGTGTACATCGTATGTATTATACGTCACCTGTTCCATCCTTACCATGTACACTTACATCAAGAATTGCATGGGAATGATTTTCATAATCGTGTACAATTCTGTCAGTGGGCACAGCAGCAAATCCTCGCCAACCCGAACTTCTGCTCCAATGTTCTATTTACCGATGAATGTTCCTTCTCAAACAAAGGACAGGTAAATACAAGGAACATGCATTATTCGTTCAGCGAGAACCGACGTTGGCTTAGGCAGGTGGAATTTCAGCGTCAATGGAGAGTTAACGTCTGATGTGGGATGCTTGGTACTACAATTACTGGCCCTTATTTCATCAATGGTAATCTAAACGGCACAGCATATGCTAACTTCCTCAGACGAATTCTTCATCGTCTTCTGGATGAAGTGCCGCTAAGAACCAGAATGCTTATGTGGTATCAACACGATGAATGTCCAGCATATACAGTAATGCCTTGCGTGCACATGGTGTGCTGAACCGAAGGTATCCTTCCAGATGGATCGGTCGAGGAGGAACAGTAACTTGCCCTGCTAGGTCTACTGATTTAAATCCTCTGGACTTTTTCCTTTGGGGATCCATTAAAGACGTTGTCTATCGCGATATTCCAATAACTCCAGAGGACATGCAGGAACGTATGGTGCTTGGTTGTAGTTCTCTTCAGCAGTCAATAATTCTTTCATTCAACGAGTGCACCAGTGTATCAGTGTCCAGGGCCACCAGTTTGAGCATCTTCGAATGTTCTACTCCTGGGCAATGGTACAGGAGAGTAAAAATCAGTTTTTGTGTTTTTTTTACTTGTTTTTCATTTGTTTTCTGACAACTCCAGCAAGCGGACAAGTTTCTGACCCAGGGCTCAAAGTCAATGTTGTGTTATGTAATTAACAACGTTGTGTTTCAGTGAATGGTGCACTGTGATGCATTTTTGAATAGGTCTTTAGGAGAGGAAATGAATTACCAAATAAAAAATACAGGGTGCCATTTAAAAATGCCACACCGCAGTTAATATCTTTGTAAAAAAAAACAAAGCTACAACGATGGCAATCATGCTGATTGATGTCCCCCTGACGCTAAAGAACATTTGCTTGAAACATTTTGTAATTTTCATCTGGACCAACAATTATTTAGGGTAGTCAAGATAAAGGGGACACCCTGTATATACGACATACATTAATTGTAATGATGGCTTGAATTAGACTGTAGAAAAACAAAGAGAAGCAAAAATAGTAGGTGAAAATGAACTCAGGGAAAGGAATGAAAGAGGAAGAAGCTGCCAGGTAGGATTTTCCACATAGCATAATTTAGTCATCACTAACACTTGGTTTAAGAATCATAAAAGTATATTGTATACGTGGAAGAGATCTGGAGACACCAGAATGTTTCAGGTTGATTATATAACGTAAAGACAGAGATTTGCGAACCAGATTTTAAATTGTAAGACACTTCCAGGAGAAGGTGCAGACTCTGAACACAATTTATTGGTTATGAGCTGTAGATTAAAACTGAGGAAACTGGAAGAAGGTAGTAAATTGAAGGAGATGAGGCTTGAATAACTTGAAAGAACCAGAGGCTGCTGAGAGCTTCAGAGGGAGCATTAGGCAACGGTTGACTGGAACAGGGGAAAGGAATACAGTAAAACACGAATAGGTAGCATTAAGAGACGAAATAGTGAAGGGACCAGAGGATCAAATAGACAAAAAAACAAGACCTAGTAGTAATCCTTGGATAACACAAAATATATTGAATTCAGTTAATGAAAGGAGAAAAGACGTATAAAAATGCAGGAAATGAGGTGGGCGAAAGGGAATATAAACGTTTAAAAAATGATATTGACAGGAAGTGCAAAATGGCTAAGCAGTAACGACTAGAGGACAAATGTAAGGATTTTGAAGCATATTTCACTAGGATAAAGACAGAAACCGCCTACAGGAAAATTAAAGAGACCTTTGGGTAAAAGAGAAGCAGTTTTGTAAATATCAAGAGTCAGATGGAAAACCAGTCCCAAGCAAAGAAAGGAAAGCTGAAAGGGGGAAGGAGTATATAGAGGGTCTATACACGGGAGATAAAGTTTAGGGCAATATTACAGAAAGGGAAGTGGACGTAGATGAAAATGAGGTGGGAGATGTGGTACTGTGAGAAGAATTTGACAGAGCTCTGGAAGATCTAAGTGGAAATAAGGCCGCGGGAGTAGACGATATTCTGTTGGAACTACCGAGCAACCCATGACAAAACTCTTCTATCTCTTGTGCAAGATCTATGAGACTGGAGAATTGCACTCAGATTTTAAGAAGATTGTGATAATTCCAATTCCAAAGCAAGTAGTTGCTGCTATGTGTGAAAGTTACTGAACTATAAATTTAATAGATCATGGTTGCCAAATACTAAAATGGATTTTTTTACGGAAGAACAGAAAAAGTAGAAGATGGCGCCGGGAAAGATCAGTTCTGATTCCAGAGAAATGTAGGAACACGCAAGGCAATACTGACCATACGGCTTAGAAGCAAAGTTAAGGGAAAGGGAACCTACTTTTATCGCAATTGTAGGTTCAGAGACAGCTTTTGACTATGTTGACAGGAATACTCTCTTTGAAATTCTGAAGGTAGCAGAGGTGAAATCTTGGGACCGAAAGGCTATTTACAACTCGCACAGAAACCAGACGGCAGTAATAAGAGTCGAGGGACATGAAAAGGAAGCAGTAGTTGCGAAAAGAATGAGGCAGGGTTGTAGCCTATCCCGAACGTCATAAAATCTGTACATTGAACAAGCAATAAACGAAAGCAAAGAAAAATTTTGAGTAGGTATTAAAGTACAGGGAAATGAAATAAAAATTTTGAGATTTGTCTGTGACACTGTAATTCTGTCAGAGACAGCAAAAGACTGGGAGGAGAAGTTGAGTGGAATGGACACTGGATTGAAAGGAAGATACAAGATTAACAGCAACAAAAGCTAAACAAGGATAATAGGATGTAGTCAAATTAAATCAGGTGATGCTAATGGAGTTAGATTAGGAAACAAGACACTTAACATAGTAGATGAATTTTGCTATTTGGGCTGCGAAGTAACTAATGATGGCCGAAATAGACAGAATATAAAATGTAGACTGTCAATGACAAGACAAACATTTGTGAAGAAGAAAATTTATTAATATCGAAGATTTTAAGCGTTAGGAAGTCTTTTCTGAAAGTATTTGTCTGGAGAGTACCCATGCATGGATGTGAAACGTGGACGATAAACAGTTTAGACAAAAAAAAAAAAAAAAAAAAAAGGAAATGTCGTGTGGCTAGGGCCTCTTGTCCGGTATACCTGTCGCGTTTAGACAAAAATAGAGTAAAAGCTTTCAAAATGTGGTGCTACAGAAGAATGTAGAAGATTATATGTGTAGATGACGTACCAATGAGGAGGTACTGAAGAGAACTGGGGAGACAAGAAATTTGTGGTATAACTTGACCAAAAGAAGGGATCTTTCAATATGAGTATTCCGAGACATCATGGGATCACCAATATAGTACTAGAGGGAAGAGTCGAGGGTAAAATTCGTAGAGGGAGACCAAGGATGAATACAGTAGGCAGATTCAGAAGAACGTAGGTTGGAGTAGTTAGTCGGATATGGTGAAGCTCGCTCAGGATAGAATACCATACGTCAAACTAGTCTACAGACAGAAGATCACAATAATAACAACCACAAAATTATATTAAGAGAATATACAGCCAGTGTCAGTCCGAACGTTTATTAGAGTATTGTATGAAAATTGTAAGTAAATTGGTCACAAACTTCTCGAGACTTTGGGTAACAACGATAAACATCGATTTGTCATTAGAAAATGGTACAGATTTAAATATATATATTTGCGGACCATACATATTAAAAATATGTAGGCTATGTCTGTGGGAATGGTTATGAGAGTATTGTATAGAAATTTTAAGTAAATCTGTCTAGAATTCTTCGAGATTTTTTGCTAACAACATTGCCCCTTTATATAGTGAAACTTCCCCTTTGAACAATTATACGAGACTGTGCTTAAACTGATACACAATATTTTTAGCGCAACGCAATCTGACTTTCAAAAATAATCTCTACAAGAGAATGGCCCTGACTAACATTAACTTGTACTTTTCACAAATCACTTACCTCACAAAAATCTTGGTTACTCCCACTACTGCAATACAGCAAGCGCCACTACTGCCAGCTAAATAAAAGATTCAAACTATGGAAGGCACTAACTACTGATAGGGATAGTTAGCAAATGAAAGACATTAATAGAGAACAAACAATGTATTTACCTTGATATCATCATATATATATATCAGTTCATGACAAATTACAAAACTCCGCCATCTCTCTCCCCACATCCACCACTGCTGGCGGCTCACCTCCAACTGCGCAACGCTACGCGCTGTTCACAGCCAGCTGCCTAACACTACAATGGCGAGTATTACAACAATGAAAAGTAGCCACAGACTGCACACAGCACAGCCAGTGATTTTCGTACAGAGGTGGCGTTACCAATAAAAAAACCTAAACAGCCTACTTACAATAGTATACGTATATATCATATATCACATGTGTTACAAGAATTTTAGCCCATGTCCGTCTAAATGTTTATTACTGTATCGTGTGAAAATATGAAGTAAACCGGTAAACTACTGTTCGCGGTTTTTGGTAACAAGGGCTTGCGTTTATAGAGCAGTATAGATAGTCGTGTGTTCCATTTCAGAGTAACCTCTTGTTCGCCTTAGAAAACTCATTTCGACCCTCTGTATTCGACTTCTTTCCTTTCTGACACTCAGGTTTGCTGCCATATGAGAGCAGTGCAAGTGCCACAGTTTTATGATGCACCCGAACTCAGTCAGGAAATTTTGAAGGTTGTTTAGGTATATTTCTTGAGTACTTTGGCAAAAGAGACCTGTGTTGCCCGATGGCTCGTTACAGGCCTTTATTATAATTACAGTTTATCCGATTTGCTACTTCCGATACCTCTCTTTCCGTAAAATACCTTCACAACAGGGAAAAAGCCTGTAATGTGCAGTCCCAAAACGGCAAACCCAAATATAGAGTAAGGGAAAGCTCCCTTTACAACGACACGAACACGAGGAATGTGCAATAGCGAAAGATATTTCTCTCTGGTATACGCACTAAGCGCGCTTGAGCAAACGGCATTTGGTCGTCTTCGCATTCGCTTGTGTTCGTTCATTTTCTGCCGGTTGTCGATCGTCTAGCAATCCGAACCTAACCTAACCTAAGGTAGACTGTGTGCTCTCCTGTTCGGAGCTAGGTTTACAGGAGGCTTTCGTATGTCACCTTCTTTACTTTAGTTGTTGTTGGCATTACTTTCGTTAGCGATTGATGCAAGTTGCTGACAGAAGAATACACACGTAATAGCTGCTTCTGGGACCCAAGAAGTCCACAGCCGCAAATGCCGAAGGAAAAGAAATATGATCGAAAGAAAATTGCCGAAGCACTCAAAGATCCAACTAGGAACGTGAAAAAGACGACCAATCCATTAGATAATGTCATCAAGCGGGAACGGAGTGAATAAGCGAAAACTTTGTGTTTGTTTTTATTAAAATGGAAAAGCACAGTAAATTTCCTTCAAGGTAAAATCTGAATATGTGCCTACTATGCTGATTGAAATTGAAAACCTAGGAAAGGGCTGTTCATTCTCGCTGCCTATGTTCATGGTATATGTAATTATATGGCTGATGCATGTTATGTTCAAGAAGAATATAATAACTCCAATCCCAAAGAAAGCAGGTGTTGAGAGGTGTGAAAATTACCGAACTATCTGTTTCATAAGTCACAGCTGCAAAATACTAACGCGAATTCTTTACAGACGAATGGAAAAACCGGTAGAATCCGACCTCGGGGAAGATCAGTTTGGATTCCGTAGAAAAATTGGATTACGTGAGGCAATACTGACCCTACGACTGATCTTAGATGAAAGATTAAGGAAAGGCAAACCTACGTTTCTAGCATTTGTAGACTTAGAGAAAGCTTTTGACAATGTTGACTGGAATACTCTCTTTCAAATTCTAAAGGTTGCAGGGGTAAAATACAGGGAGCGAAAGGCTATTTACAATTTGTACAGAAACCACATGGCAGTTATAAAAGTCGAGGGGCACGGAAGGGAAGCAGTGGTTGGGAATGGAGTGAGACAGGGTTGTAGTCTCTCCCCGATGTTATTCAATCTGTATATCGAGCAAGCAGTAAAGGAAACAAAAGAAAAATTCGGAGTAGGTATTAAAATCCATGGAGAAGAAATAAAAACTTTGAGGTTCGCCGATGACATTGTAATTCTGTCAGAGACAGCAAAGGACTTTAAAGAGCAGTTGAAGAGTGGACAATGTCTTGAAAGGAGGGTATAAGATGAACATCAACAAAAGCAAAACGAGGATAATGGAATGTAGTCGAATTCAGTCGGGTGATGCTGAGGGAATTAGATTAGGAAATGAAACACTTTAAGTAGTAAAAGAGTTTTGCTGTTTGGGGATCAAAATAACTGTTGATGGTTGAAGTAGATTTGTTTGGAGTGTAGTCATGTATGGAAGTGAAACATGGACGATAAATAGTTTGAACAAGAAGAGAATAGAAGCTCTCGAAATGTGGTGCTTCAGAAAAATGCTGAAGATTAGATGGATAGATCACATAACTAATGAGGAGGTACTGAATAGAATTGGGGAGAAGAGGAGTTTGTGGCACAACTTGACTAGAAGAAGGGATCGGTTGGTAGGACATGTTCTGAGGCATCAAGGGATCACCAATTTAGTATTGGGGGGGGGGGGGGGCAGCGTGGAGGGAGACCAAGAGATCAATACACTAAGCAGATTCAGAAGGATGTAGGTTGCAGTAGGTAATGGGAGATGAAGAAGCTACCACAGGATAGAGTAGCATGGAGAGCTGGATCAAACCAGTCTCAGGACTGAAGACCACAGCAACAACAACAACAACAACATGTTACAGATTTTTGATAATAAATGAAAACAAACTACATATAATATTGTATCAATTAGCCTCTGCAGCAGGTCGTATGTGTATTTCATTAATCACATTTTATTGGCATTGTCTTCCGTATGCGCGCATAAAGAAAATAGTCAAAATGCTTGACATATGCCACTGAAAACCTCAGAAACTATGTGACAGATATCATCTACTGAAATGCGAAGCAGTCAGTAACGAAAATGTTTACCGTTACTAAAAATCCGAATGTGCATTATTTCACAGCGTTTTTTAAATTTTTTTTTTTGCACCTTGGTATTTTGGTTGCTATGGGTTTATTTACCGGTTTTCATCTTTAATTAGTAATTCATTGTTGCTATTTGAATTTACTTATTGTTATTTGGAGATAGTAAAGGAGTTATGGACGCTAGAAAATGGAGTTCCAAGTGGAGAAATCAGTAAGTACATTATCGACATAATTCTCTGTTTGAGTTCGGAAGAGGGGCAACAGCAATGGAGGAAGCCCGAAACAATTGTGCCGTGAATGGAGGTAATGCCTTTGGACAGAGCATGGTAAGAAAATGATTGTATCGTTTTAAGGAGAATCGTTTTGACATTAGTGATTCTCCACGTTCAGGAAGATCTTCGGAGTTTGATGCTGATTGTTTATACGCATTAATCCACAATGATCCATGTCTGTGTTCGAGAACTGGCAATTGTGATGAACTGCGATCATTCTGCCATCGTGCGACATTTGCATGCAACGGGGAAGGTTAAAAACATCACAAAACTCGATTGGGTGGCCATATGTGCATTTATGTTTCCTCGTCATCAATTGGCTCGTGAACACCACCGACCATTCATATCCTCTGTCGTTACTGCTGGCATGAAATGGTGCCTTTAAGCTAACAAAAGGAAAAGAAAGTAATGGTTATGCGCAAACAAAGCAGCAACTCACCGCACAATGACTTGGGCGTTCACAAAAGATAATGCTATGCATCTAGTTGAACAGCGACGGTGTGGTGTGCTACAAATTTCTTACCCGAGGTGTAACCACCACTGTTGATATTTACTGTCAACAACTAAGATGTCTTGCAGAGGCAGTCCAAGAACAACGACCAGGAAGACTGCGTGAAATTATGCTACTCCACGATAACGCCCGCCATCGCTGCTAGACTGCCAAAATCCACTATATAGGAATTGGGGTGGGAAGTCATTCCAAACCCTCCTTATTCACCTGATCTCGCGCCGTCAGATTTTCAACTTTTCCGCCATCGAAAAACCTTCAAGGAGCATCCTTTGCGGATGGAAATGCGTCCCAAACATGGATCGACGAGTTCTCGTCTCAAAACCGCTTGATTTCTACAGTCGCGGAATCCAAACGTTACGCTATTGCTGCCACAACACGGTTGTAAACAGCGAAGGGGAATATACACTACTGGCCATTAAAATTGCTACACCAAGAAGAAATGCAGATGATAAACGGGTATTCATTGGACAAATATATTATACTAGAACTGACATGTGATTACATTTTCACCCAATATGGGTGCATAGATCCTGAGAAATCAGTACCCAGAGCAACCACCTCAGGCCGTAATAACGGCCTTCATACGCCTGGGCATTGAGTCAAACAGAGCTTGGATGTGCTTTCCAGAGCAGCAGTCGAACATTTTCTGTATCCAGAAGGGCCGTACACGACCTGCAACATGCGATCGTGCATTATCCTGCTGTAATGTAGGGTTTCGCTGGGATCGAATGAAGGGTAGAGCCACGGGTCGTAACACATCTGAAATGTAACGTCCACTGTTCAAAGTGCCATCAATGCGAACAAGAGGTAGCCGGGACGTGTAACCAATGGCACCCCATACCATCACGCCGGCTGATATGCCAGTATGGCGATGACGAATACACGCTTCCAATGTGCGTTCACTGCGATATCACCAAACACGAATGCGACCATCATGTTGCTGTAACAGAACCAGGACTCATCCGAAAACATGACGTTTTGCCATTCGTGCACCCAGGTTCGTCGTTGCGTACACCATCGCAAGTACTCCGGTCTGTGATGCAGCGTCAAGGGTAACTGCAGCCGTGGTCTCCGAGCTGATAGTCCATGCTGCTGCAGACGTCATGGAACTGTTTGTGCAGATGGTTGTTGTCTTGCAAACGTTCCCATCTGTTGACTCAGGGATCGAGACGTGGCTGCATGATCCGTTACAGCCATGCGGATAAGCTGCCTGTCATCTCGACTGCTAGTGATGCGAGGCCGTTGGGATCCAGCATGGCGTTCCGTATTACTCTCCTGAACCCGCTGATTCCATATTCTGCTAACAGCCATTGGAGCTCGATCAATGCGAGCAGCAATGTAGCGATACGATAAACCGCAATCGCGATAGGCTACAATCCGACCTTTATCAAAGTCTGAAACGTGATGGTATGCATTTCTCCTCCTTACACTAGGCATCACAACAACGTTTCACCAGGCAACGCCAGTCAACAGCTATTTGTGTATGAGAAATCGGTTGGAAACTTTCCTCATGTCAGCACGTTGTAGGTGTCGCCACCGGCGCCAACCTTGTGTGAATGCTCTTATAAGCTATCATTTGCATATCACAGCATCTTCTTCCTGTCGTTTAAATTTCGCGTCTCTAGCACGTCACCTTCGTGGTGTAGCAATTTTAATGACCAGTAGTGTATTATTAATATCTAAAGTCTGTATTATGTATGTCAGCTGTGCTTATTAAACTAATGGAAAACTCTAGGATCTTATGCACCAATCTAAGAAATGGTAGCCTATCTTCAGGTTACATTGATCGTCGGTAATTATGTAGTGCCTTCAAATTTCCTCCAAATGTGTAATTAGAAGACAGTGAAAAGCGTCAACAGACCTATGTGTAAAGCATTGGAGTAATGCTAACGAAAGATGGACCTGCAATTCCGTGCCAAGTGCGCTACCTCCACGTGTGTCGCGTTTACGCACAATTTGAGACATCAAAATTTTTTCCTTCCCTTCATTTTCAGTACTTCAGAAGCAGCCGTGCCAAATCATCCTCTCTTAACACCAAAGTTTTGCACCGTGTCTCTAACTACAATGACGGGAAAATAATCGCACACCAAGTAGTTGTGCGATATAAACGGAAGTTGGTAGGCGTGTTTCAACATCTCAAAGATGGTGTCCATACAAATTTCGCACCAGTCGCATTAGAGTAGTGCTAGTAGCGTCACTAAGAGGATGCAAATCAGATTTGCATTAAATACATGCTGTAACGGTCGTGTGCGTTAGTTAGCTTTTTCTAACAGGATAATGCTCGCCCACATTTGTAATGGCTTATATCGCGCTTACAAGCCGTGATCTTGCAATTTTTATCACTTAAATATGTTATCTAAACAAATGAATTCCGGAAATTTCATTAGTCTACCTTAATTTCTTTTTGGTGCTGCGATTTTTTTTTCCGTTGGTGTGTTCAGCGTTGCATCCTGTGCGTTGATAATTAGCGCCAAAAAACAATAACGCAGCGTTCACAGCCTACGTTCGTTAACACGTGTTCTCTTTCGTTCCCTCTAGCGTAAACACTTGTTGACAGATACATGGGAAAGGCATTTAACACTGGCGAATCGCCCGCGAATGAGGATTCGCTTGGTTGGTTGGTTGTTTGGGGGAAGAGACCAAACAGCGAGGTTATCGGTCTCATAGGGTTAGGGAAGGATGGGGAAGGAAGTCGGCCGTGCCCTTTCAAAGGAACCATCCCGGCATTTACCTGGAGCGATTTAGGGAAATCACGGAAATCCTAAATCAGGATGGCCGGACGCGCGATTGAACCGTCGTCCTTCCGAATGCGAGTCCAGTGTGCTAACCACTGCGCCACCTCGATCGGTAAGGATTCGCTTGTATTTGTTTCATTTCGCTCCTGTGTAAAGGGAGCTTAACAGCCCTCAGGCAGACACAAAGGTACGTTGATACTGGGGCCATCGCAGCGGGAACAGCTCACAATCATCGTACTTGCTCGAAGCACAAATCGTCTGTAGCAATGATATATCTAACTCCATTTTTGCCCACAAACCGCCATCAGCTTTGTTCAAATGGCTCTGAGCACTATGGGACTTAACATCTGAGGTCATCAGTCCCCTAGAACTTGGAACTACTTAAACCTAACTAACCTAAGGACATCACACACATCCATGCCCGAGGCAGGATTCGAACCTGCGACCGCAGCAGTCGCGCGGTTCCAGACTGTAGCGCCTAGAACCGCTCGGCCACCCCGGCCGGCCATTAGCTTTGTTTCAGTTTTAGAAAATTCATATTTCTTAAACAATTTATTAAAAAGATACAATGCACTATGTAAACTGACGTAAGATTCTTTAAGTATTAAGGTTCCATTTGCATTTGGTAATATATTTAAAATTTTTCTTTTGCTGTTGCAGTACATATGTGATGGAAGTTACGGATGTGTCCGTTCATATAAATGTTGAAAAGTATTGGTGATAGTAATCACTTTGACATAGATTTATTTCTTAAAATTTCATCTGTACTCCTTCCAGCGTTTCTAATAACTTTTGAGGGTCTCAACGCGCTCTTTATGGCATTTATTAATTAGTTAGGATGTTGATTATTTTCCATTACTGACCACAGTTGTTTTCTTTTAATACCAACGAATACTTTTATAAAGTTTACGGCAATGCAGTGCGAATACAAAAATAATAAAATAATGTTCCGTGCTGTAAAGCATGGGACAGAATCTGCCAATATTAATCATGGAACTGGAGAAGGTTGCGCAGTCTCCCACTCTTTTTAATATTCATGTTTGCTATATTGTTGATAAATGGTTGATTATTTGAAACGATACATAAGAAGTGATAAATTAATTTCATGACGCTCCTCTTTGCTTATGCTTACGTTATAATAAGAAAATCTGGGAAAATGTTCAAATTGCATTTCATAAAAAAGCTGTTAAATAGTAAATGAGAATATCGACGGATAAAACAAAAGCGATGGCTCTGGGACCCATAACAGCCAAATTTGTTACAGATGGTCGAACAATTGATCGGGTAAGAGAGTTTAATTGTGTACACTGCAATTTTGAATTTGCCAAGTAAGATGGTGTAGAGATAAACTTCGCCAGATTCTGACTTTTTGTGGAATCATAGGACGAACATTAAAACACAAATTACGAAAAGAAACATTAAACAAACGGCGAAAAGTATTTTCCCTGCATATTCTGTTGTTTCTTAGCGAATCCTGGGCCCTAACATCAGATCAGTTACAACAAGACGAATCATCAGAGATGAAGTTCCTTCGCTTTTTAGCGGCATATCCATTATTAGCTATTAGGACTAAATGTAAAACGCATTCGAACTTTAATTGAAAAATGCAGACAGAGTTGGAAAGACCATGTTTATCTTATGTCTAATAATAAGTTACCTAAAGGTGGAATACAAGTTAACTCAGTAGGAAAGAGAAACGTTTGCCGTCGCTTAAGGAAAAGTTGTGAACAATTCTGAGGCAGGACAGGCCAAACGGTGTAATCCTCGAACACGATACTGATAATGACATTTAAAATGTCTAGAAATGCCGTGTGCATTCTAATTAAAATGGACTACTTTTTTCTATTATCTGCTGTAAAATAATTATATTGTCTGTAGTTGATCTTTCTCTAAATCCATTTCCAATTTCTCAAATAACACTTTCCGAAACTGGTTTAATGTTCATTTGTACCTAGGATGCAACTCCAAATGGCTAAAGAACAAAGACAACTTTAGAATACTAAATACAATGAAGAAAATTTTGTGTTGACAGAATGATACAAAATTATGTACTGGGTCTCCGAAGCAAAAACGGTGTCCCGTTTCATATACAGTTCAAGATATCGAATTCAGCCTACAGCAGTTTCAAAAAAATATGTAAATTAATGGAAAATAAAAAATGGAATGGTCGTTTCGTCCACTGAAGTAATGAATCTTAGTTGCTTTTTCCATTTGTGTGTAATATGATCATGCTGATGTTTCACAAATTTTGAAAATCTTTTATTTTTATTAACCTCGTCTACATTTAATTAACCTCGTCTACATCTAATCGTGGCTGTAAAGTCTGAATAGGTAATTTCTGCCAACAGAATAAAACGTAATCGTGACTGTGAATTCTACCATTGATGACGATATATCTTACACAGAGTTCTTTCACAGCTGAGACTACGAGCTCCAGTGTTGACAACGACGGCTATTCCAGCGCAGCTCTGCGGTATGGCCCACAGAACATGCGATTCCGTAACCGCCTCAGACGGCTGCCGGCTTATCCCGCAGAAGATCATCTCCGCTGACAAATTCCATTTCTCCTCCGGTCTGGGGTTATAGTGCTCGCTTCTGGAATCACGGCGTTGCCCTCCACGGAGAGTTCGTCGCCGCAACGGGCGCCTTCGGTGGCAAACGCGTAAGAAAACGAGCCCATGTATCACGCAGGGGTCGCTACACCGGAAGCTTCCCCCACTCCCACCCTCCCCGACACCCCATCCCACTCGGAGACACACAAAAAGGAATGCGGCGAAACAATTTCTATCGCTCCGGCGCCGTGGAAGCCCGCGCTCCAGAGGAAATGGGATCGAATGCAGAGTAACTGGGTGAGGGTGAGAGGAGAGGCTGTTCGTTGTGGAAGCCGGCAAGAGGTGTGCTGCGTGCCTCAGCCGCCGCTGAAGATGGAAGGCGCCGGCCGGCAGATGAATGTTGGCATAGATAGGGCGCGAAGATGAGACGTATAGCGCGTGCTACTCTCCACGAGTAGGGGTGGGACGCGCCGCTTTGTCAGAGGCGTTCAGGGATGGATCACTGACCGGCCTTCACCCCGCGAACCCCCACCCGTCCAGGAACTGATGATCCTCCGTCACGGCAGAACCGTTTCGTTCTCCAATTATGCTGGTCTCCGTTGAGTGCAGGGCCATCCGTCTAGGCGAATAATAGCGGTTCTTCGGGACCAGTTACAACAAAAGCCGGAGGAGAGAGAGCACTTTGAACTCCGGTTGGCATTAATGTGTGCTCCTCCTAAAAGGTCCACCAGTATCTACATGGTGCAGACCTATTCGTGCTTCACGAAATTCCACGAGTAGGCTTCATTTTCGTCTTATTATTAGGTCTAGAACTTTGGTTCCAACGTTTTGCAATAGATGGCATTAGTGGCAAGTGGTGGTAAGATTCATACATTAAACTTGAGCATTTGTAAACACCATTAGTCGATTTGTGATTGTATCATAAAGTTACTGTCTCTTGAACATGTCAACTCACGAGCCCAGTTTTCTTCCTTCGTGGGAAGTTTTAATTTTCTGCCGCTTAGTCTCGTAAAATGCTGGGTAAGACCTGTGACGAGGCAATTTTTAGTGAAAGAACGCTTCAAGAACGATTATTTTGACGTCGCAGACCGCATAACTGCCCACGTCGTGGTGTGTCGACTCCACTGTAGCTTGAATGGATTTTTAAGTTTGTTTTGTATGCCCGACTTCTAATTTCACCACACATGTCTCCAGGCTTGAGCAGTTATTGCCCGATGACGACACGCAATACAGTTTGTTAAAGCGGAGTTCGACGTTATTAATTATGTTTTTTGATTTAATTTTATTACTCGTACAGAGACTCTACGTTCCTTTGTTTAACAGCGCGTCGTCAAAATAAGTATGAAATGCTAATGTCTTTGCAATACATAATATCGACTATTGAGTTAAAGTTCGTACCTATTTTGCCATTTTAGAGAAGAGAAATCTTAAGCGCTTCTGCTTCTATAGTCTCAGTATCAAATGTTCACAAATTTCAATTTACTTCCTATCTCAGTTCAGTATTTAACACAAATTATATATAAATGTCATTTCAGAGATATTACGTCGGTTCCACGCTAACGGAATAACACGTAATTGTCATTTAACATCACTTTTATTAATAATCCTTTTTCTTATGACGTAAATGTTAATGAATGATCACTATCTAGGTGGAAAGAGGGATTGATCCTAATCATGAGATAATAGCTTTTAATGAGCCCGCCATCGTTAATTAAATAAAAAGTCACGTTCAAGGATGATTTGCGAACAACTTTCTTTACGTCCTTTTTCACGTATCTGTCAAAACTAATCCTGTCACCCACAATTCAAATTAACACTGACGTTAACCCCTTTTGTCGGAACATCGAATCGTAACTATTATGTGAAAGTTTATTATAGTCCCCGAATTAATTGCTTTCAGATACGCGCACGACCGAACAGCAGAACGGAACACAAACGACTTCTTTTAACAACCGAACAACGCAATGATGTTACATTACGACAATGTCCTCCCAATGAACATCTCTTTGACTTTATCTTCTCTACTCTGCTTAATTAAATTATTCCTAATTACAATTTATTCAACTATTTAACGAAAACATCTAACAAAAAATAAAATAAATTTATCCCAACGTTAAAGATCCGTTATAATCGGCAAGGCAAAGGAAGGGAAGAGGTTCTCGAAGCTGCTGGAACTGACGGAAACATTCACAGGAAATAGTTATCGAAAGCAATTGATGCGTTTTAGCTGAGCACTGAAAGACAAGCGGCCACAACACATATATGAAAAGGCAGTTTTGCTACATTACAATGATCGACCCCATGTCATAAACCCCGCCAAAACATACTTGCAAAATCCGCAAATTTCGGGTTATACTTTACCTTAACTGTTATTGATATTCAACAAATCAACAAGATTACTCATACCAGTCACTTTTTATTTATATCCACAACGCGTTTCGAAGGTTTAAACCTCCACATCAGGTGGATTTACGTGTGTTAGCATGACATACGTATCTGTTGTTTTACGATACTGGGGCAACTCGTGGCACTGCCTAGCGGAGAAACGAAAGCACTATTTCAGAACACGATTTTGGAGAGGTTTTTGAGTAAAAACTGAACGTATATCTAAAGGTGAAAATAAACAAGTAAGATGGAACACCTCCAGTGGTCACTGTCCGCCTTCTCTATCGTAACGCGTTATATTTAAACTGTCATATCTTGTAAACAAAAATGGTGCCTGGGAACTACTGGGTCCAAAGAACATACAGCAAAACACAAATATTATCTCATTCAATATGGGCTACATGACGACAATGTAGCTTGTTTGGAATAAGTTTTAAAGGTTGTGGAGATCTTTGAGCTGTGGGATATATTCGTTGACATAAATACTTCAAGAGATCTGAACTTTATATAGCGTGAATTTCACACTCGTTTATATAATCAAGTGACACGTTGCGAATTTAAGAACAATAATTATGTTGCTAACTGTGGTAAAATTATACGTAAATAAGAATTTTGGACTTAGAGATAGGAATGAAAGGATGGATGCAGAGAGAGAGAGAAGGAGAGAGAGACTGAGAGACAGACACAAAGAAACTTAGGAAGAGAGAGAAAGAGAGATTCATATACAGGACGAAAGGAGTGATTGTAGGAGAACAGACTTTTACAGAAAAGGGTCTTCATAAGATTGTATCTTTACATGTACTCTCTTAAAGGTAGAAGTAATACATTGGTTAACGCTTTAAAAATATGCAGGTAGATATACCATATATGTTGTTAGTTCATGTACCTATAGTTTACAGCTCATACGGTGTAAAACTTATTCGAGTGGTGGTATATTTGTAAATGAGGCCATTCCATTGTTGCTTTGGGAATGTCATAATAACGTAACAAACTATGAATAGTAAACATGAAAAGCGCGCGCGCGCATGTGTGTGTATTGCAAACAACAAAATAATGTAGACTCTTGTTAAAAACAGAGATGATACAATTGTCAATGTTGTCATTTTTCTCATTCAAGATGGATTCAGGTGGTTTTCTTTGGTGTTTGTACTGATACTTGTGTTGTTGATGTGGTGTTTTGTTTCGTGCAGGTGGGTGATGTGTGGTATTTTTTGTTGTTTAGTGCTGCCATGTGTTTTTTGAATTTAATCACAAATGATGTACCTCTTTGGTCTATGTAGAAACAGTCTCAGTCCTAGCACTCAGTTTTGTACACGCCCATATGACGAAGTCGATTCTGTGTACTGCTGTTGTCAGGTAACTTCTGCACAATCTTGTTGTCGGTTTAAAGTATATGTTTGTACCCTTTCGTTTGGAGACATTGGCAGTCTGATATGAAATATAACATAGAAATGTAATTGTATGGATCATGATACTTTCATTTTGTTTTTCTGTGATGTCATTGCTTTGCCATTATTAAGTGTTTTAGGGTGTCTACAATGTAGCTGTTATAGCCATTCGAAGTAGCCGTTTGTTTTATTATTTCAACTTCTTGTTTACATTTATCTTGAGACAGTGGTAAATGGGTAGTTCTCTTGAACGTATCTCGGAATGCTCCCATTTTTGCGGACTTTGGGGTGACAGCAGGAGCTGTGGATGGTAGTAGGTGTGTTTGTTATTCTTTATTCTAATGGTAATATCTAAAAAATTTAGTGTCACTAGCTTGGTTTTCAATTGTAAATATTATATATTCATAGGAATTGTTGAATCACTGGTTGAACTCATTGATACCATCTTTTGTGTAAGTTTTTCACAAAGGCCTCGAACTTAGAGACAAAACGCCGGAAGCAAAGTTATCGACCTAGTACGTTTTAACTGGCATATCGGAAAAAATTAAGCTATGACAATAAAAACCCTATAACTTCTCCCTTTAATGCAACACTTTTTCCCAACAGTGGATGATTTGGCAGAGACGTACGTTGCAGAAGTCTAGATTGTGGCTGGTCAGCAAATAATACATCTCGAAAATCACCTCGTCATCTTTCAAGACATGCTTCCCATCACATGATCTCTTCGTTCAAGGAAAAAAGCTCAAATCACTTATAACCATCGGAGAGAATAGGGGGCGAGGCAAAAGTTGACAGTCCAAAGATGCGGCATGTTTTACTGATCACTGGGCGGAATGAGCTGAGGCGTTGTCTTGGAGAAAAAGCACCCACCTTCAAATTAGAGCACAATCAGTTGCACAGTAAGTGGCTAAGACATTTTCTCTGCAACATAATTTCTTCCAGGAATGTTAGTCCCACAAGTTACGCTGGAGAACGTTTGTGACTTTTGGAAGGTAACCTGTAAGGCTGGGTCGGGAATGATCCTTTGATAGGTCAGTCGGTAGAGGACTTTCTGACAAAAGGCAACTGTTCCAGGTTAGATTCCCTGTGCGGCACACAGTTTTTAATTGGCGCACACTCCACTGCTGAGTGAAAATTCGTTCAGGAAACACTTGGACAGCTTTTCACGATGCTTCATCTTGACAGCCTCCCGCTGTCGTGACAGATTTCAGTAGTATGCGCCTGTGGCGATTTGACCCATACGGGCATGATATTCCGTCGAAGTCCTGTTTCCACCACCATTAAAAAAAGTATACTCCGTGTCAACTTGCTCAAATGATGATTTCATCATCGCCTAAATTCGGTGGTGGAGAATCCACTTGGTTCCACTGCTTGCTTTCCTATTTTGCCTCGGGGTCATAGTATACACCCAGCAGTCATCCATACTCTGCAGAGGCTGCTTATAATCGTTACTACTACAACATTAACTTTTTTATCTTTGCGCAACATGGTGTTCCAGAATATCTGATGATGGCAACGTCCGAGACGGCTGATGCTGGAATAATAAAGGCAGCTTGCATCCAGTCAATGACTTTTTCCTTAGTGACCTATCCAACATTTTGCTGACTGTAGGCCTATATATTTTCCAACATGTTCGTAAAACTCCTTGGTGATTTAATATCACATCTACGTCATTTCAAAAGCATCTGGTCGAAACAGGGCTTCTATTTTGAATGTTTTCACACTTCAATTTGTTCACAATACGTGTTGAACGAAAACCAAACAACTTCAGGAATTTCGCCATGGACCACCAGTAAGGCAGATTATCGCAAGAATGAGCTGCGACTGCATCAACAAAATTAGGACGAATAGCATCTAGTGAATCATGTGAGCACCATGTGTTACACTACAAATATCAAAATAGTGGCTCATTTCCTGCCTCACACAACGAGCTTCGACTGATAGAAGTTACAACGAATGAGGTCTGGGATGTTGGATTGGAAGAGGAGGAGCAGAAGATGAACTTTATCGCTGGTGGCCTCCCACGTCTCCCGACCTGACGCCTTTTGACTTTCATCCTTTGGGTTACGTAAAAGACCGCGTTTTTATCCCCTCTACGCCTGAAACTCTTCTAAAGTCTGCGACGTCGCATTGTTGAAGCTGAGAATTAAAAAACGAGAGATCAGTTGCTTCGTTTGTGGCAGGAAATGAGCCACCGTTTTGATATTTGTCGAGTAACACATCGTACTCACATCCAATGCATAAAAATTTGAACTTTCATCTTTCCACGTACGTAGTATTTGCGTTTCTATCTTTTGCAGTTAGGAGGCATTAAATATTTGAAATCTATTCCTTCTTTTTAACTAGCAATTTCCATAGTAGAATTCCACACTGCATCGGCTGATACCAACATGGAGCTGAAATCATATCGCGGGGAAAAATATCGTTTCAGCCCTTTGGCAGATAGTAACAGCGAATATCATTGCCTGGCAAGATTTCTGTTCCTGAAATACGCGTTGAGGCATTATAAGGGGAGATGCTGCTGCACACCTAACCCGACGCCGCCATGTTAGATGCCACAAATCCTAGCACACTGCTGTTTTAAGAATGCTTTTTGTTCTTAATTTCTGTCGTGTGCTTCAACAGTTGTTTTAAATAGAAAATGTTACAGAGCTTTCGTGAATAACACAGCGTCAGGTAGGCATTTTCAGACGATTTTCGGTTCTTACATACATATTTGATCCATTAATACGACGAATTTCGCCTTGTTAATGCAACTTTCTTTGTATTATACGTTTCGCATGACCATGAAGGAAAGTGTCTGATATGAAAATACTGTTTTTGTAATCTAGCATTTTTCTTAATACAAATTGACGAAACTTATGTTTGGTCTGTGTCCTCCTCCTGGAAATATTGTGTACATATTTTGCTGTGTTTGGTCGGTTACCAATCTTTCCTTCTCACAGCGTTCACTCAGAGTTTTTGCAGTTGGACTGATAGGAAATATTAAGTCAAATGATAGAAATAAAACCACCACAGCAAAAATAAACTGTGCAGTCAAAATTTATGTATGTAAATGAAAATTCCTCTTGAACAGTACTTACGAATGAAAAGTGATTCTTTTACACTATAGACTATAATCATAATGATCAGTACTCCTGTAAATAACGTAAGCTGACATTTTTCACCGAAACATTTCCACCGACAGCTAATGTTTGGAGCAATTAACATGGCGGACGTAGCCTTCAAGTCTAAGACGTCATGAAAACTTCCCTTGTTTTACCTCCATGAATTTCGCAACCACAGATCATAGAGTAAATATCTCTGGAGTGAGCACTCACATGCGCAGAACAGATTTTGTGTTGTCAACATACATTGCCGGCCTGGTCACGTGATCTCGGGATGTCGTGTGTTTGTTCGTATAGCGCCCGGTATATTTAGAATGTCACTACATCCCTAGTACACACGGATTCTTTTCGTACGTGTCGTGGATTATTTATATATGTTGCGAAGACATTTTAACAGTATCCATTTGATACCGGGAACAAACCAGCTACGTAACTTTTAAGGGCAAGTGATATTACATTCAGCTTCTTTGCGATAGGTGTCAGTTCATATGCAGTCGATTTTTGGTAGTTTTTGGTATGATACCGCACTTTATAGTATTACAGAGCCTGAAGTACATTTTTGCAGTGATAGTCCTGCAAAACGACTTGACAGTACGTTAGTACTTTCGCAAGTGTCCGAAAAACACCGAATTTACCACACATTAGCAATGATATCCCTGCTAATTCGTCCTTTTTTCTTGTATTTCTGCGTATTTATTTTCTCGTTTTTGCGACCTAAAGCACAATTTTTCTTACTGGTGGCACTTTGAGGTATTTATTTAACGCATTTTAAGTACTTGCTCCCAGTTCATTAAATAAATAGTAGACAGAGTAATCTATATACATAATTGACAAGTCACTGATAAATGCATGGAGGATAGTATTTACTGAAACAACTAACTTTCCCCTTTCCTGTTCCACTAGCAAATTTACGAGAGGAAGCGATTGTTTGTAAGCTTTTGTACGAGCCGTAATATCTATTATATAGTCATAAAATCGTAGAAAAATAGGTCTACAGAATCAAGTCTTAATTATAATGCGTCTCGAAATTTTTAAACGTATACAGTGTCTCTTACTAAAATGAAAACTATAATTAGAGCTATATGGAATGTACCCATGAAAAGTTACTATCCCTCCTTTCACATATTTTTCTTTCCATCCGTAGCAACAACGTAATTCACCATCGCTATTACACTATCAACAAACGGTGAAACACAACAAAAACTCTTGGTATTATAAACTTCAAACGCTGCAGAAAGCACACAGGCACAGCGAAATCCCGAGATCAGGTGACAATCCTGGTTTAATGTTGACAACATGCGCAGAACGCAATGCTCACTCCAGAGATATTTACTCTATGCCACAGATAAAGGGACGTTCGACATACAAGGATATCAGTGACACAGAGTTACATTGCAAAGAAAAATTTCACGAGAAATCAGTTTTAAAGTTGTTTAAAATCATTACAGTAAAAATAATATTATAAAAGAAATAATCACATTTTAAATATATTTACAAACTAATGATTCCTTTTCTACTTTTTTAATTTAATGCTTTCCATTGTAAAAACTCTGTTTCACTAATAACTGGGTAAGTTGAAAGTCATTTTAAGTGCTGTTAGTGATACAGAATTCTTGTATTGGAAAGCATTAAATTAACAATGTACAAACGAAATCATGACATTGAAAAAAGTTTTAATGTAATATCTTTTTCTATAACACCCCTGTATCACTATTATGTCTAAGATGTCAATATCTGAATCCGTAAGACGCTGAAAATTGGTTTGTGAATAATTACGTAATACTTCAAAAATTCAGGGAACTACTTCTCTTTAGTTATTACTTTAACTTTATGTACGCTTAAAATTTTCCTCTCAGTTTCCCATCAACATGATGCAGCCATTCGGAATGAATTTTTAGCAACCATCTTTCCATTATTCTTCCGTCTCTATATTTTCTACTATCTCTTCATCTCTTACATAGTCAGTCAGTCTATGCGGTGTTTCTTACTCTTCCTCGTAATTATTCTCCAGATTTCCTGTGGTCCATGGGTCACTACCACACTGTGATGTGCTCCAAACGCAGGTTCCTATTGCTTAATGTCACGTCAGTGTTAAATACTGTCCGACCTGTGCGAGCATAGCACTGTTTTTTCATCGACAACGGAGCAGTTCCATCTACGTTATCTCTTTTTCACGTCGTTTAGAAAAGTAAATTTTAGGATTTTGTTACAAGTGGTCTCCATGACAAAACGGTTTTGCTGAAAACTGTACATGTTTCTATTATAATAGCGTGCTGCAGAAGCTGCAGAAATATGGTTCTAGAGGAGACTTACAAGAACTAGCTGGACTGACAGATAGACGATAGGGGTAGATCTACAGGAAATAGGAGGGAACAAAGAACTACTGAAAGTTATAGGCCAGCGCAAAGCAGAGCTCATTGTACATTTGATGAGGCTAATATTATTTTTCAAAATATCTTCGGAGGTAAGATAGTAGGGAAGAGAACAAGAAGACGACCGAAAATATGCTATTTGAAAAGTATGATCAGTGAGATGGGATGTTCTTCAGACGTGGAGATAAAGAGGACTGCTGACAGGGGATGCTACGGCTGCAGAGGCAAGGCCAAGCCTTTGGAAAGATAAGATAGTGTGCTTGTAAGAAAGCGGTTGTTACGTAGATGCAAAAAAAAAAAAAAAATGAGAGCAAGAGATGACTACCCCGTAGAGACCTTTGCGAAGGTGATTCTGCACCACCGGCAGAACTGTCAAATTGCAACCTCCCGCTCCACAAACCATCTTCTTGCAATTTTTTCCACACAGCTATTGCCAAGTTTTGTAAGCAGATTAAAAATGAATAAAATATTATTGCAAAAGTTACTGAAATAGACTATACAGATTGCAGAACTGTCAAATTTTGCCCTCCCACCCCACAAACTATAAACCTGGGTGTACGGAGCATTTCCAGTATTGTTGAAGACGAATGGTAAGTTGAAGCATTTGTAAAAAGTTTCTGTTAAGACCTCGTTAAAAACTTGTGTAATACCAACTTTTCTTGAAAAACATCTGATTACTCTTTTTTTTTCATGACTGGTGTAAGAGACCTCATGTACTCCTCCTAGGTAATTCTTAACTCGTCTTTTTTCCTTGGTTTTCTTTCCGGACATTTTTTTTCGCCTCTCAGTGCCTGGTGCCTTGACGGGGTCCTACCTCGCCAACCCTTCGGTGCGGCTCTCACCCTGTGATGTAAGACACACCGTTATCCAGCCAAATGTGTATGTCCATTTGCTTCGTTATGCCGTTCGTATTAAAAGTTCATGTCAGTGAATGTACGATGACCGCTATTTTGCCATTAGATGTTCATTATAAATGACATAAAGCAACGGCAAGTACTCCGCTAAAAAGCGTTAGTAATAGCATTTCGAGAGAACATCACCAGACGTAACAGTGCGGCCACTGTTGTCCGTACCTCAGTGTTGCTACTTACCAGCGGAGCGAACAGCTGTAGCGTATGGCGTGCGAAAGACACACACACACACACACACACACACATTGGCAGAACTCTAAGGTATTCCTCATGTCTTTTTGTGCAGAACGCATCACACAGTTCTCATCTTTGTTGTACGCTACTATAATATTTATCACCTTTGGTGGGCAGTATTATCTCATTTCGAGACTTCCTTAGTTTATTTCTTATTGGAGGCTGTTTACATCAAGTGTAAACATTCAGTATTGAATAACAGGCTTTTAGTGTCAGGCAATGAAGCAGTGTCCTAAGTGTTAAAAGTTCAGGAAACGAGAGAAAACAATCGCATCTTTTTCATTGGAGACTCCATACGTTTCGAGCCAAGTGAAACAATTTTACGTGCTAGAGTTTTAGCGACGAGTTGCTAGTCGGGAGCAGATAAATTGCATAAAGTTATCTTTTTCAGTGACATGACTGTTAGTGTACCTGTGATAAAATCGCGTATGAAACCCACTATTTTCATTAGAAGGAAAAGTTTAGTCTCGACATGAGGTCATGGGATCACGGCCAACATCGATTACTTTTGCAGAGAGTTTTTACAATTTCTAATCCATACGTGTGGAGATTGTAAAGTCTTACTTGAGAAAATGTCACGACACCGTCATGTTACAACGGAATGTACATCAACTCGTTGTTTCTATCGCACTACTGTTAGGTAATGAATCACAAAAACTAACTCCTGATACGTTCAGTAAAAATATCTGGTGTCATTTTGTCCGTACCAATAAAACCCGCCCAACCACCTTTTCGTCTGACTCTATAGAGATTTTCTAAACAAGCCTCTTCATGTTGCAACATAAAAGAATGTCTGAATGTGCGTTTACACCTTTGCGCCTTTGTGCAAGTCGCCGTACGGCAAGCAGAGGCCCGTGTCTCCCTGTATGGACCAATCATCTTGTTCGTTTTTGTTTACATTAGGTTTATTCTTACGATGAACAATATGGCTAGCCTAGTATACATAGAAAGTTACCTAAATTTTTCAAAGAAGTTAAAAAAATGATTTTGTTTTTCCCACAAAGTGAAATGCACCGTCTCCAGACATATTTTTCTAAGTAATTAAAATGCTGTATTCTATGTCCTTTCTACAACAGCAGCTCAGTGTGCAACAGAAAATTGTGTTACACATTGTATAATGTGTTGGCTAGGTGGTTCTTCAGGGGTAGTAAAATATTTACAATTACTCTATGTTGGTTGTGCGACGTAGAACTAGAAACTCCGGTAGTGTACAACCGTACTACCGGATTCTCATTTTCATCCTCTAATTACATTTGTTCCGAGTAGCGCGTAGCCCGACTTCCGAGATAATTGGCTTTCTTAACATGTTTCTAGAGCAAAAAGGGAGAAAGCAATTTCAGCTTTAGATTACACTGGGATAAGGCCAGCTACAGACGTATTGTTACCCATGGGGACACTGTGAAGCGGCAGTAGTACAATAATACACTGTGCAATTAAGTAGAACATGAAATCTTCTCCGTCACTGTAAGACAGTAACTGAACAAAGAAGATTACGAGATCCAGTTACTGTAATGTTCTTAGAGGAAAAACAGAAAGAGCTCAGTAAATCTTTTCTAGGGTTAAAATGTCAACTTTTGATTTTTTTAAATTATAAGAAGTTCACGAATCTCTGACGTACATATACTTTAAAATCAAATATATTAATTTTTATTTTTTTCGTGCTAATTACACGTACAATTTGGTTTGATTGCTTGCTGTTGTTACACAGTAAATATCTACTGTATAGGACTACAAAGATATTGTACGTACGAGCATAATATTATTGTTGCGATCGGGAGCAGGAAATGTGACACATTATGTGAGCCTTAAGACATTGGCATACAACAATTCAGATACTTGCAGTAGAGAAATATGTCGAGATCCATAATTACGTTTCTTACAATTACTGACGAAATTGTAATTGGTTTTGTTTCTCTAAAGCGGCCCTTAGAATGTCGATAACACTGGGCAGTAATATTAAATAATATTATACAATATATTAATTGTGGGATCCCCGATTCGATCTTGTGCAATATTAGTGTCCGCTCTCTGCCGTGCAATCTTGGCGGATGTGGACTCCGGCTGTTATTTGGCTCCTGGGCTGGTTTAGCGCTCGCCTAAGGAAATGAGCAAGTGTAAATAAAAGACGAAATGGTATAAGAAGCGATGAATGACGAAATAGTATAAGAAGAGGTGAAGATTCACGCATGAAAACTTGCTAAACGATTTGAGGATGGGCGAACCTAATAAATACTGGACCTTCCTGAAGTTGGACGCACGATCATTACGTGCAAATGGCTACACCTATAATTGCGGTTGTATCTGTGTATTATTTATTTATTTAGATGCAATTTTAAAAATAATTATTTAAATTTTGCTAAAAAAATTCTTGTCCCGTCCAAGGCATCGAGGTACCCAAGTGTTGGCTCTAGCTCCGCTTTTACGTGCACTCTTCATTTTTTTTTTTTTTTTAGTTCTTCGTTGTAATTTGTCCACAACAAATTTCTTTTGTAACTGAAGCTTATCTGCTTACGAGTACATTTCGCTATGTTCTTATTTTTATTGCTCCGTTTTCTTTTGGTGATTACCATAGTCATTCCACTTAACGTCCCATAATGTTGGCAAAACCCTAACTACTTCCTTTAATTCTCAAATCAACACTATTTCGTTGATTTCGAACCCATTTCCATTTCGTAATACAATGAATCGCGCAAAACAAACAGTTTAGCTAACGAGAGTGAGGCGACAAAGATATACATTATTAGCCATAGATTGTACAATGTAAGCAGTTTGCTCAATAAGATCTAATTTCAGTAAATCCGTCAACATATTGCGCTATGTATTGTACAGCGTTTATATAGTGACAATTATTTTCACATTTTCTCGAACAGTACATTGTAAAACATCCTGAAAATTTTCAGGAACGAAGAGAACTCTTTGAAATCTCGTATAAGGAACTCAAATGCAATGCATCATTTTTCCGCCACGTTATGCTCTTAGAAATCTTTCATTTTCGTATACACACATATAGACAAACTATCCTTTCTGTATGATAAAAAGGCCAAAGAAGCGAAAAACTGGACATCTCTGATGAGGTATTATGAGAGAAATGTTTCTCCTGTGTAATTAATTAGCATCCAGTTAACAGTGTTATAGGTTTTCGTTAATTATCTTTGCTTCAATACTATTTAATTTTATTTTTTATTACTGATTTTAATTAATGGGAAATGTAAAGTGCGTTTATTTTAATATTTGTAACTGTATTTGCAAATGTGTGCTTTTGTTGTTAGGATTTTGTGTAATATTAATTTGAAGTTTTGTGTTTTATGTAAATGAAGTACTATCCCCTTTAGGACATAATTTATATCTATATCATTAAATTAACAAAAGACAGTATGGTATAAAACAGAGAAGCACGTTACGTGAGGAACGGTTTATGTATTAATGACGGAATAACTGTTTTGAGACGAGGTTTAGACTGAGATGTGTGGAAAAGAGAGAGGGGATACCGCAAAGTTAAAGTGAAACAGTTTTTGGACAAAGTGTATATATAATGGATATTATCGAATTTGTAATCGAACATCAAGTTTAGAAAGTAGTCAGTGACTCTGGAGGCTGTTCCGGCATATTCTGAAGAAGAAGAACCGAAAGTAATTTTCTGGTGAAGATTTCGTCGCAAGAAGAAAACAGCAGAAGAATCAATGACCGTTTAACAGCGGACGGCTGATGCAGAAGGTTTGAAGAACTGAGTAAATAACTAGGATCTGAGCTGATTTGGTGGAATATGTTTTGTGTAGTGTGGAATTACTTGAATATTATTGTTCCACTTGACTAGATGAAAGGCTTATTGGAATGACATAGCGAGGAAAAGCGGTAGCAGACGTAAGAACTGTGTTTACTGGTATCAGTAAATGTTACGTGGACTCTAGTATACGTGGAAAAATTTTGATCAGCTTAAGTTGCTGCGAGGGTGTAGTAAGAGTGTGTGGAATTTCATTTGTGGTCTTCGCTTGTCAAATACATCTACGTATTGTGCGACTGCGTTGTTAGTGTAAACAGTTTGGTTTCACTCATCCAGAAGTTTGTCCCTGGAGAGATTACAACATTATTTTTCACTAAGTGGAGTTCTGGAGTCACAGTTTTAGTGGAAGTATTTATTTGTGACCTTACAAAGTTTGAACTGGGAGCAGACGCCATCTTGGTCCAACACTACCGATGCTTTATAAGGAGCTGTCGTTGATCCCAGGTATGAAAATCATAGAAATACATCATTGTAATCGCCAGATTCAAAATAAAAATAACTCTTATGTACGACATAATGTAACATGACCTTCAAACTGTCAAAGCCGTTAAGGATTTAATAACATTTAGGAACAGTCTTGAACATTAAGAAAACAAAAAGAAGTCAAACTAACTTGTATTACGACAGCTGTAGGAAATAAATTCAAATATCAGTACTGTACTGTGCACAGCAATAGTGACGTCTCTCGCATAGATTTGACATACAAGCTCTGCGTGTATACAGTCAGTCATAATTTACAACTGCAAAAGCCAAGAATTTCTGTCGCAAATGTGGTACCCAGTATTTATTTCGGTGCTACTTCATCCACCGCGATTTCACGATTATAATGTATCCAAGCATGATACACTTCGCCGATTATTTTAGTCGCGTATTCGGTCGGACGGACAAAATCGCCAAGTGTGACATCAGAAATGAGCAACTCATTTGACGTTTCTGTGCTAAGGTATACTGGTATTCGTAGGGTCGCGTAGATAAGCCGCATCCATAGTTTTTGTGGCGAAATTTTGGGGAAAAATGTGGCATTTATTCGGGCCAATACAGTAATTTCTATACACAACACTATTCTAGTCGAAACCGGTTCGCCGGCCTGGATGGCCGAGCGGTTCTAGGCGCTACAGTCTGGAACCGCGCGACCGCTACGGTCGCAGGTTCGAATCCTGCCTCGGGCATGGATGTGTGTGATGTTCATCCTTAGGTTTAAGTAGTTCTAAGTTCTAGGGGACTGATGACCTCAGCAGTTAAGTCCCATAGTGCTCAGAGCCATTTGAACCATGTCATGTGCAAGCCTACACCTCAGCGTAAATACAGAAACCCAAATCCATTTGAACACGCATGCTGGGTTCAAGCGTTGTTCACCCTCTACAAGATTTACCCTCGGCTCTCCCCCAATTATTATTCCATGATGCCTTTAGGATGTGTCCTATCAATTGATACCTTCATTTATTCGAATTGCGCCACAAATACCTGTTTTCCTCAGTTCGTTTCATTACCTCCTCATTAGTTACTTGATGTACCCATCTAATTTTCAGCATTCTTCTATAGCATCACAAATCAAAAACTTCTATTCTCTTCTGTCTGAACTGCTTATCGTCCACGTTTCTGGTCCGTACAAGTCCACTCTCTAATTTCGTTTTGTGTTCGGTCTTAACATATTTATCTTTATCAGAAACGCTTTTTTTGCTGTTGCCAATCTGCATTCTTTTATCCTCTCTGCATCGGTCGTAGCCAGTTATTTTACTGCGTGAATAGCAAAACTCACCGAGACGTTAAACACCACAGAATGTTCATGAACGTCATCGCTAAGGCCTAGGTGTCTTGGTGTGAGCAGGCGTTACGCACAATGGCCGAACACCGCTGCATATCTTCGCGAGAGCTATCGTCGGGGCTCAGCGTATTGCGGGGAAATTATCATGATTATGTCCATCTGCTTCAGGGTGCAATAGGTCCCGACTTTCTATTTATGCACGATAATCTCCGCCGACGTAGGTCTGGAAATTGAAGATACTGAACGCACAGAATGCTGTCTGGACCTATACGCTACAGAGCACGCCGGGGATGCTCTTGGCAGGCGTGTTTCTCTGCGAATATCCCTTAAAACCGTCTTGAGAGAGTAGTGGGGCAATATCCATCAAGGACTCTTCAACTATTTGGTGGCAAGCTTGAATAGTAGGTGCAAAATTGTCTAGTACCCGAAGGGGGGCATATTCCTTACTGATCGTCTCATGTCACTCTCTCTTGGGAATCTAACCTGTGTCAGAGATGAAGGCTATTTACGTCTGTTATCCTGCTTACCCATGTTGTGAAACCAGTTCCATTTTTCAATATATATACACCACTCCCCCTCCATCCTGGGTGTATGTACTGTGTTTCATATCCATCACTGCCTGTGATTATTCCTGTCCAATAATGTCTCTGATCCTGAGTAATTATCGATAAGTGTCGAAAGGAAAAAACTTTCCTAATGTTTCTCAAAATTATATTTCTTTAGTCATGAACTGGCTTCAGGTTTCTCAGGCCATCTTCACGTGACAACTGAATGTCGCAAACGCTGATAAATATTATGTGTGGCTTACACATATATTATTTGTAAATAAGATACAATACCGACAAAGTGTTTACATGGGAAAACATCTCTTATTTTGGACACGCAGAAATAATTCCATTAACTTAAAACGGTGGGGAACAAAGCTTTTATGTGCATATAAATTTAACAACTGATGATACATATGATGAATTAACAGTCTGAATCTAATATTTGTAACGAAAGCCTTCTAATTTATTTGTTAAATTATCTTCTGTATAAATAATATCTGCGTGAGTCGTACATCATGTCAGACACATACGTAACTAGACTGGCATTGGCCCATCTTTGACCGAAGCATGACGTTTGGTGAGCCAAGATGGCGCGTCAGGAGGTTTGCATTTGGTCCTACTACCATTTTCTGAATATAAAAGATAATGCAAGCTTTACGAAGTGGTCTGAACAAGTTCAACAGCTGAGGAAATATTTGCGTACTAGTTGAGTTTAACATACTGCACATTCGTATTATATACACTCACGTTTAAAGCAGATTATAGTTTTCGTAAGAACTCAGAATTATTAACGAGAAACAGCAAGTTCTACTTCGGAGCACTTTAATAAGAAGCGTAATATTCGAAGAAAAGCCGAAGTTAATCGGAAGTGTTGAAAAACACATCATTAAGCTACAACTGTTAATAATAGGCTAATCAAACCCTTTAAAATATACATCAACTACTTACACACGGCCGGCCGGAGTGGCCGAGCGGTTCTAGGCGCTACAGTCTGGAACCGCGCAACCGCTACGGTCGCAGGTTCGAATCCTGCCTCGGACGTGGATGTGTGTGATGTCCTTAGGTTAGTTAGGTTTGAGTAGTTCTAAGTTCGAGGGGACTGATGACCTCAGAAGTTAAGTCCCATAGTGCTCAGAGCCATATTGAACTTACACACGGCGTTTCGGATAAAGCTATCTGTAATGTTATTACCGGGACTTACATACAGTACAAAAGCAAAAATCATAACCTGTTTCTAGTTATGCTGGCGTTGCGCTGCTTTCCTTTCCCTGTATCGTCCGCCTATTGTATGAAAAATAACAGGCAAACATGACGCATGTATTGAGCACTATGCCAAACTCTAAGTGTAACGTAGTGGTATCAGTTTAACCTCAGTTCTTCCGACTGTTTTATCGGTAAGTAAAGAGCTGTTTAAGAGTTCTTTCGCTCGCCGCCATATTGATATTCTGGAGCAGGGATGGCGGTTATCACTGAAACAATCGTTTTCTGTTATGTCGACTTTTTTCCACGCCGGTTTAAACTTACTGTTAAATGTGATCGAGATAACCCGGTTTCTGAAATAACCGAATTTCGATTCTCTTATTCCTATTATTTCCTGTAATAGATGTAGAAGCCCAACAAACATTGAAACATTTTAACTTCATCAGTTTCAAGATACATAGAATAAAAATATTAGATAAATATTATGCGGACAGTATATCGTGGCCGTCGGCCGGGACCGTACACAAACGAGAACTTCGACAACCCGAGGAAAGAGGAGCGGTACTGGGGAATAAGCCCCGCCACCTTCTCGAAGGGCTACCATCCTACGCCTCCGTCTTGTGCTTCCAAGAAAGCAGACCCGACATAACGGTCATAGGGATTACTAAATCCGTTTGTTGTGATGAGAGTCACGTTCGAGTCCCTTTTTCATTCGAGTCCCTTTTTCATCAGAATTAGTCTCATCACTCATTTCAAAATAAGAAAAGAAGAAAAGAAAACAGGCAATCTACAATACAAAGCAAACTGGAGCGCACACAGCATTTGGTAGTGGCTACAGCGCAATAGTTTGCTGCGGTTGGCAGCCCTAGTTCAGGCCCGACCGGCATTTTACACATTATCTCGAAAACTAGTAACAATAGCCAATAAAATTCTCCTTTTTTCTGTAACTGGAACGAAAACAGTTAATCTCCATGTTTTCGAGTGTGCTGATGGCAAAAATGTTTATGAAAATATGAGATAAGCTCTCGTTTTGAAGTTATGATAACTTTACGTTATTGCCTATACAAGCATTCCCTCCGAGGAAGGTCATTGAAGCCGCAACCTATTTTCCTGGAGTTTGTAGTTTTCTGCTGGTAAACGGTCAACATTGATTCACTCCACCTTCCCTGATATCTCAATTCCATGTCCGAAATTTGCTAGTGGAAGCGTTCTCCATACTCATCGGTTGCAGCACCATGGTTGTCAAAAAAGAGGTCCTAGTGCGAATCTAGGATGTGTAGCTTTAAGGACATGTTGCATCTCAGTATACTGTAGCAGTGCATTTGATTTGCCACAAGATCTTTATAGTTTTCTGCCCTCTTATTTCCTAGAAAGTTTGCCGACACTTCAACGAAGGTAATCCAAGGCAACTTTTCATCACCTGTCAGGATGGTGTAAAGATGTTTATATTTATACAGTTTGCTTACGTGGGGACCCATGAAAATGCCCTGTTTCATTTTCGCCTCGTTAAGACGTGGAAATTTCACGCTCAAATTGAGAAATGCTTCCCCAGTTTTGTCCTTGGCCTTAACGAAGTTTTTCATTAGGCCCAATTTTATGTGAAGAGCAAGGAGTATGTTCTTGGATTCAACTAGTCGTGCATAACGTCGTGAGATCCTGGTTTAAGTGACTGACATTTAGGCCAATCTTTTTATAATAAAGTGCTTTTGAGCGGGTATTTCACAGGCACAAAAAGCAACAGAATTTGCTGTAACCTTGTTGTAACCCGACGACTTCCAGATACCCGGTAGTCTGCCATTTAAACTTGTCATGGTTCAATCGCAAATAACATTTGTTTCCTGATACCATATGTTTCTTTGACGTAAGATGCATATCCAATCGGAATCGATGGTAACACGTTGCCATTATGCAGCAGCACACACGCGAGAGTTACTTTGGAGGAGTCGACGAACAACCTTTGTAAGTAGGCTGTTTAGGTTTTTTTATTGGTAACGCCACCTCTGTATGAAAATCACTGGCTGTGCTGTGTGCAGTCTGTGGCTGCTTTGCATTGTTGTAATACTCGCCATTGTAGTGTTAGGCAGCTGGCTGGGAACAGCGCGTAGCGTTGCGCAGTTGGAGGTGAGCCGCCAGCAGTGGTGGATGTGGGGACAGAGATGATGGAGTTTTGAAATTTGTCATGAACTGCTATATTTATAAATGATGATATCAAGGTAAATACATTGTTTGTTCTCTATTAATATCTTTCATTTGCTAACTATCCCTATCAGTAGTTAGTGCCTTCCATAGTTTGAATCTTTTATTTAGGTGGCAGTAGTGGCGCTTGCTGTATTGCAGTAGTGGGAGTAACCAAGATTTTTGTGAGGTAAGTGATTTGTGAAAAGTACAGGTTAATGTTAGTCAGGGCCATTCTCTTGTAGAGATTATTGAAAGTCAGACTGCGTTGCGCTAAAAATATTGTGCGTCAGGATAAGCACAGTCTTGTATAAATTGTTCAAAAGGGGACGTTGCATATGTCGACCCTTAGCCTAGGATACCTCACTGGAATCTTCTGATTTTTTTCTTGTAGTTTGTGTAATTAGTGTAGATTTTGTTTATTGCTAGCGCGTAATTGTAGAGAAAATCTCCTTTGTAGTTGCAGTCTTTCATTGTTGTACAGTAAAACAGTTGTGGCATGCATGTAGATTTGCAGCAAGTATTTCGCAGCTGCAATTAACTAGATATTATTTTCAGTGTTATGTTAATGTGTTCTCTTATTTTTGCTCTTCAAATTGTGTTTTTCTATGTTGTCGTGTGAAATACTGTGACAATAATGGCGTGTGAAAAACGTAACACTAGGCTCCAAAGCAAACTGAGAAATAATAGTGACGACGAGCGTAGCTTGCCAGCACCACTGTGTAATGAATTAACAGACGTTCAAAGTAGTAATTTGGTAACTGTGCATAGGGAAATGGAGCGGGCGGCAAACAATGGCGTAGGCAGTGAAACAATTAGTGAGCAGGGAAGCATTATCGATCGATCGGTCGGCAATAGCTCGGCTCAGGAATCCGAAATGACACGACACGATCTCGCAAATACTGTAGATTCAGGTTTTGGATCCTCACCGTTTTCTCAAATAAGTCAAGACACATTTTCTGCTTGTCAAAATGTGAATGTTTCCGGTGCAAATTCACTGCCGTAAAGCACTGAGGAACATGTTCCAGACACCAGTGCATTGTTATTACAATTAATACAACAAATGGGACAAACACAACAAAAGCTTCAAAAGTTAGACACAATGGAACAAAATCTTCAAAAGTTAGACTCATTGGAGCAAACTCTTGAACAAACACGTGAGGATTTAACTACTGAGTTACATCACATTGAATCGAAATGTCAAAAAGTCTGTAATGACGTAAAAACACAAATTGTGAGCATTTCCAACCTATTTTTTCGCGTCATGAAAATGCACTACAGAATCACGAAGCAGCCATAAAAGAACTGCAAACTACTGTTCATGAAGATCATGAGACCTTGCAAGCTAAATTTGACTCAGTTGCATCTACCGATTTGGTTAAGCAACTTGCAAAAACTCAGGAAAACTTGAAGGACACAGTAGATTCGATTTCAACACAAATGGACACTCTGAAACTTGGTTCAGAAAAACACACTGAGGAAATGTGTTCACTATCGGAGAAAGTAGCCGAACTTTCGGATCAGGTCACTAACTTATCTACAAAGGTAGATGATGATCTGAATGACACAAGACCTGTAGCCTTCACTGACACAGAAGAGTATGAACAAATTAGAAAATTCAAACAAAATCAAAATCAAATCAATACACAGTACAAAAGAGAAATCCGGGAAGTACAAGATCAGTGGACGCAGGTAATACAAAAATTACATATTTCAGAGGACACTCGCGCTCCAGTACAGGAAGGGGGATATAGAAATACGGAACAGCCACAAAATAATAACACAGCGCATTTCGGAAATTATGAAAGAAATTGGCAAGGCACACCGAATTTTGAGATGGAACGGCCGACACGACCTAACAATGACCGACATGCGACTTGCCGACATGATGATTTTGACTATAAGCTGTTCATTACTACACGTAAATTCAAAACTTGGGCATTGTTTCTGCAAGAATTCCGCTTCACAATAGTCTACATACCCGGCAAGGAGAACATTGTTGCGGACGCGCTGTCACGCGCACCGGCTGGGCTTGAGAAAAGTAACACAGAAGGCAACATTGAGAAAAATTTCAGTATTCTTTACATTCAGAAAGTCGCCTTTGAAAACTTCATCACCACATCTTTAAAGGACATTGCTCATGAACAAGATAAAGATCCGATTTGGAAAGACATCAAAAGTAAATAACATGAAAAGACACACACTCAGATTCGGCATTATTACCTGGTTAGAAACAACATACTCTTTAAACGCTGCACTGTTGATGACAAGCTATGGGTACTTTGCATTCCAGACGATTTTGTTAATAAGCTCATTTGGTACATTCATTTCAGCTACGCACATTTTGGCCCACGAAAATGTTATCATATTCTTCGAACGACTTGTTATTTTAACAATATGGAAAAGAGAATTCGAAGAGTCTTGTCTATTTGTAAACTTTGTCAAAAGGCGAAACCATCTACTATCTCCCATCGTGCTCCGCTGTTTCCTATCATTCCTTCTAAATTAAAAGAATTTGCTGCTGTTGATCTCTTGGGACCGCTTGTCAGAACATCTAATGGATTCTCGTACGTTCTAGTCGCTGTTGAACTTACTTCAAAATTTGTTTCTTTCACACCGTTACGTAAAGGCACTGGACGGTCTGTATCCAACGCCTTTGTTAAAAGTTTCTTACGTGAAGTTGGCCACGTTGCTAAAGTCATTTCAGATAACGGACCGCAATTCAGATCTGCTGTTTGGTCACTCATGCTTCGCAACCATAAAATCAAACCTGTTTTTATTTCATTGTACTCACCACATTGTAACCCCTCCGAACGGATTATGAAAGAAATCAATAAGCTTTGCAGACTTTATTGTCACAGAAAGCATCAGCATTGGGACAGATATTTACACTTATTTCAAAACGTGCTGAATGAAATGCATCATGACTCCAGTGCTTTACCACCTACTCTTGTACTGAAGAATGAAAAACCACCGAACAGAATCAGAGAGCTTGTACCTTTCCCGAATACACGTAAACTTCGACACAAAGACATAATTGATTTGGCTATTAAAAATATAAAATCTGCAGCAGACAAAAGGAGAAAACTACACGGTAAAGCAAATGCAAAGAAATTATATATTGGTCAGAAAGTTCTCATTAAAGCTCATTCATTGTCACATAAGAAGAAACACTTGAGTCACAAATTCTTTCTAGTTTACAATGGACCTTACAGAATCCGATGTATACCACATGATAATTGCGTTGAAGTTGAAACTCTGCGTACTAGGAAGAGTAAAGGTTTACACCACATTTCACATGTAAAACCGTTTATTGAAAGATAATCTGCTTTTTAACTTTATCTTTGCCATAAAACTTTTCACTTCACATTTCTAGTATGCATTGTCAGACTTAGAAACTGTTACCATGCAACAATGTTTGAAGTTAAATATCCAGTCAAGAACCAAGAGAACTTATTTAAACAGAAATTACGAATGCATTGTTATTGTGAACAGACGACACTGTTATTGTGTGTGTACATTCTTGCTTGTTAGTTGCACGATTACGTAACGACTATAAGGCTTACATACTTAGAACATATACCGGTACTGCTAATGAGATTTTAATGCAACATTTTGGTTTACTTGAAAATACATTCTGAATTTAAAGTACATTCAGTGAGATACCAGATGACACAGTGGTTAGTTTATGTGACAGCTACACGATTTTATCCCGACGCTACTAATGAGTGACAATGTACAATGTTGCTTTTGCGGTGTATCTGTTTTATATCTGCACAGCTTTCTGAATTCTTCTGGAAAGAAAAACATGTTTTAGTAGTAACTCTTGTGGTATATCAACAATGAGACAGCCTTTTTCGTGGCACAACAATACGTTACAGTACAGTACTTTCTTCATCACAACAATAAGCGTAATAACTACGATATCTATACGCAAAGCATTTCACTTTTGTGTATCATGAGGTAAGCACATTGACTTCTGCGGAACTTAGCTTTCGGAGGACGGTAACTACGACACTTCCACAGAGATTATCTTACAACAAGCCGCACAGTTTAGCGCTACAGGACACGCATTTCAGTGATTAATTTTGTACTTAAAACATTTATTTTTAAAAAAATTTTTGAATTACAAAGAAAGTTTTCCGTGATACATTTCATTCCATTGCTGTAATCTGTAACACCTGAGGGTATAATTACGTTAATCCTCAGGGGGGTACACACTTACTTTGTGTATCATGTGTTTGGCAAGCACAAGGAGCCCTAGCTAATATGGTATTTGCTTATACAACTTTACACATCGGTACCATATTTCTCTAACACAGTATTACACAGCTATCAGATCATTTAACTGAGAGACAAACATTTTTTTTTTTACTACGTCAGTGACAGATGTTTACGCAATTACACAGTTGGATACCTTCACACTTATGAAATTGTATTTTGTCTGTACTTTGTAAACTGTTCATATTTTTTCGGAACCATTGTGATACTATGAGAGCTTTGAATGATATATTTGGTATGAGATCATGATTTTTAAGGTACGTTTGAGGTAGATGACACTATTGAAATGAGCAGAGAATATGTTTTAGGGTTTTGAAATTATTGCAGAAAGCTACGACGTTTTTGAGATTTGACTGAGGTGTTATGATGTTATTTTTACAACGATGATGTGTATTATGCTGTTGAGGTATGTTTATGATCAATAAGCTGATGCTATATAAGGAATGTGATTACGTGTTTATATGTATATGAATAATGAATAGAAGTTAGGGACTATGGTTTGTAAAAAAGGTTGTTGGAAACCAAGAATCGTACTTTAAGAGTTATGAAATATGTGTATATGCATGAATGTATCACAATGCTGGCGAAAATTTTTTGGACGCTGTTATATTTATAGGATTTTGTTTCTACAGATTTGTAACCCAAATGCTTGACCTGTGAAATATATTTATATGAGACTGTCACTGTAGCGGAAACTGGTGTCATAAATATTTCGGTAAGAAAGTTCAGTGACCACCTGCACATAATGCGTCGTGGGCACCCAGCTGAGCGGCCAGGTGTGTCAGACGCCTGGAGAAAAAGCCATTATTGCGAGCCCTTTTCAGCGGCACAGGTAAAAAAAAAGGGGAGGCCATTATCCTCGCTATTGACGTTTCTTTGTAGAGAGCATCGCAAAAACGACACGGTCGAACTTGAAAACATATGTTGACACTGTGGAGCTCTTAATTTATGATATTTACTGAAATGCCTAATGAAATGACGAGAAATATTTTTACATCTGCACACCTGATTATGACAAGCGTCTTTCTACGAGAGTTGAGAGAATTTCTACTAACTTATGAAATGTCACATGACTATTGAATGATATTTTTATGCTTTGCATTTTATAGTTGCTTATTTCATTTGATATCTAGTTTCCAGCTGTGTTGCAGCATTGCTTTTATAAAATAAAATGCTTTTGCTGATGTGAACACTTTCTGTCAACAGATCTATTAAATAATAATTTTGTAATCCACATTCTTAAAAAAAAATGGAGCACTTGGAAAGGAAAGAACAATAAGAAGGGACTAGTAACAGTAACTGCACACACAATTTTCTTTTCAAGTATATGGTAATATTTTTTTACAATAAGTTGTTGTGGTGCACCACTTTAATTACATAGACATTAAGATGTGAATATACATTTCCCTTGTCTGCATTGTTGTCTTTACTGTAATATTTTTCTGCTTGAGCTATGTCATGTTTAGAGATAAGTTTTTTTTTTGCTGCTGCTGTTTGCCATGCATAGTGCTACTAAATTTCACTTTGTATTATTCTTTTAAGCCAGTTTTACTACTGATTTATTTTTCTTGTTGCTGCACATTGGCTCACATTAGTTGTAATGTTGAATTGCTTGGTAATTTAGATTTACTGTAGGTTGCTTTGCAAATTTCCATTTTTTTGTCATTGCTGTTTGTGTTAATTGTTTTGTGCTGCTGCATTGCCTCGTCCCTTAGTTTAGAATCTGAGCTCAGTAGATTTAAGTTAGCTTAAGAGGGGGTAGACTATATAAGAGACTGCGTTGCGATGAATTGGAAGAAATGCATTGAGAAGTTATACAAAAAAAAGTACAGAAAGCAGGTATAGATAGGACTTTTTGGAAATAATGAAGAACGAAGGGAGATCTCCGAGAAGTAAAAAAAGTTTTGTTTGCAAAATACTGCAGTAAAACAAACCCTATCCTTTCCTTGTATTATTCCGCTATGTGTTTGTGTACCCTTGTGTATTTGTTTTCTTCCTGTCTCTGTGTAGTTTCATAGAATTTTTTCTTCTTCTAATACTAAGCTACATTCACTATGATGAGGAATACTGTTATCCTCAAATATAATTGGCATTAATAATATGTTATTTTCTTTGTAAAGATGTTTAGACATTATTTATTCTGTTCTGTTTTAATGCTCATGTGTAAAGTTGATGTTTCAAAATTTATTCTGATCTTTTATGTATCTACTTATGTCATAATTCCTGTAACACTGTTGTATATGTTATTTTGATTCTTTTGTAAAGCCTGTACTACAAATGTTATCTGTATTGTTATGTTCTTTAATGATGTATTTTCTACCTTTGTAACTGTCTTCTTATGTTATAAAATTGTAATTGACACCAGTTCATCAAATTAAGTAACTTGTAAGTTACATTTCACTGCACACGTTTCTGTTGGTCATAGTATATGGACAATATGTGAGAAGTAGGGACTGTTAGTGTTTGCACGTGTGTTAATAATTCAGCAAGGGACTGGATAACAGCATTGCTGGTTCTAAGGACAATTCCAAAAATTTCGTGAGTGGACAAGTGGTGGTTTATGGACTTGCTATATTCTCCGCAAGACTCTTCATTGGTGATTGTGCACCTGCACAGTCGCAACAGATGGCTGCTGGCCGTCTCTACATGGACTACAGTGGGTCTGCATCTTTGATGACCCACCAATACCATTATTTCTACAAGGACTACAGTGGGTCTACACCTTTGCTGACTCACCAATACCATTATTTCTACAAGGACTGCAGTGGGTCTGCACCTCTGGTGGCCCACCAATACCGTAATCTCTACCAGGACTGCAGTGGGTCTGCTCTGTGATGACCTACCAAACGATAATCTTCAAAACTTCGATTGACTCCGCTGTGGGTTTGCTCTGTTGTGGCCCATTACCTGTCAGCATGTCAAGAGTCAGCACTGTCTTTCCGTTGGAAGGACAACACTACTTCTTCAAGACTGCATGGAAATCCACTACTTCTGTGTGCAATTTCTTTTGCTAATGAGACTTTGTAAAAAAAAACTGTAATTACTATTATGATGAATGATCAGGACTATCTTTATGGACTGTGAGAAAATTTTAGCTTTTGACCACCATTGTATCAATAAGTGTGTGCATTTGATTTCTTTGTTATTGTAATTGTGAAAAAAATTTTAACAAATATGTATTGGCCAGTGCCCAAAAAAATTTGTAAAATTTTTTGTGGGGAGCATGGGGGCTATGTAAGTAGGCTGTTTAGGTTTTTTTTATTGGTAACGCCACCTCTGTATGAAAATCACTGGCTGTGCTGTGTGCAGTCTGTGGCTGCTTTGCATTGTTGTAATACTCGCCATTGTAGTGTTAGGCAGCTGGCTGGGAACAGCGCGTAGCGTTGCGCAGTTGGAGGTGAGCCGCCAGTAGTGGTGGATGTGGGGAGAGAGATGGCGGAGTTTTGAAATTTGTCATGAACTGCTATATTTATAAATGATGATATCAAGGTAAATACATTGTTTGTTCTCTATTAATGTCTTTCATTTGCTAACTATCCCTATCAGTAGTTAGTGCCTTCCATAGTTTGAATCTTTTATTTAGGTGGCAGTAGTGGCGCTTGCTGTATTGCAGTAGTGGGAGTAACCAAGATTTTTGTGAGGTAAGTGATTTGTGAAAAGTACAGGTTAATGTTAGTCAGGGCCATTCTCTTGTAGAGATTATTGAAAGTCAGATTGCGTTGCGCTAAAAATATTGTGCGTCAGTTTAAGCACAGTCCTGTAAAATTGTTCAAAGGGGACGTTGCACCTTCTTTGATCACTTCTATAGTCAATGCCCGTAGCTGCTTTTAGTCCCTGTACATCACTGCAAAACACCAAGTTCTTTCCACTTTCGAAAATTGGAAGGAACAGCATATGGTGGTTATGGAACGCAGTGACATTTACGTCTTGTCAAGACAAATCTACTGTTGTAGTCTTGACGACAGCAGTTCAGCTTTACTTTCGTCAGTTCCAGATCTCTCACTAGGCCACTAAGGTCACAGTGTGTTATTTTGTGGATCTCTATACACTCATCATTACACACAAAATCAAGATCTTTCGAAGGACTGGGTTTTGAGTGTAATGGTGCAGCACTAGTTTTACTTTGAAGGTAATGGTGCAGCACTAGTTTCACTATCACCCTCGTCACTATCACAATCAGGTGAGACAGAAACAGGCGGTCTGTCCTTGTGAGGTACTGGTTGCATGGCCGACGGTATGTTAGGATTTACCCAGGAAGACTTTTTCTGCTTGGAAATAACATGTGCTAATGGTGTGTAACACCCCACTCGTCACTTATCTGGTTTTGGTGTGTGTTCACCCCAGGTAATTGACTAACAGATCAACAGAGAGTGCAAAACTGCCGCAATGTCGTATAATGCAAAGAAAGTAATAAGGCCCTGTGACTCCTGATTGAACTGCGGTGGCAGTGTTGACATTAATTGGTTCAGAATTGATCCTTTTTAATTAAAAAGGGGTGCACATTGATGTTATATTCAGCTATTGAACACAGATGCAAATGTTGAACATAAAAGTAATTACGAAAGTGACTTGGGATTTCAACTACTTGATTGAAAACAGATGCAGTCGATTAGCACAGATTTATTTTAACTCTCGACCTTCAATCATCACATTACATGACTCTCCTAACAGGCAGTGGTAATAAATTGCGTTTGCGTGGAGTAAAGTGCGATAACTCAAAAGTAACTCCTATCGACTGACCCAGGCATAATGCGAAGTGCGAGAAGAATTCTACACTACACAGCTCATGAAACCCTCGTGGAAACTTTGCCGACGTGATCCAACAAATTAATCAGTGGCCGGAGAGGGCGCAATATCACCGAATACAGTGTGGCGGAGCGGCGTCGTTGTGCAGACGTCGGCCGACCTCGTGGTGCTGCAAGGCTGCGCTCGTCTATTCACTCCTAACAGGCAGTGGTAATAAATTGCGTTTGCGTGGAGTAAAGTGCGATAACTCAAAAGTAATTCCTATCGACTGACCCAGGCATAATGCGAAGTGCGAGAAGAATTCTACACTACACAGCTCATGAAAACCTCGTGGAAACTTTGCCGACGTGATCCAACAAATTAATCAGTGGCCGGAGAGGGCGCAATATCACCGAATACAGTGTGGCGGAGCGGCGTCGTTGTGCAGACGTCGGCCGACCTCGTGGTGCTGCAAGGCTGCGCTCGTCTATTCACTCCTAGTTATCTTGCTCAGTACATAGCTGAACCAAAACTTCCTGTCTCCAAGCTCAATCACTCCATTTGCTAGGTCCTAAACTGCAGAGATGCTCACTCTTTCCCAGGCAAGCTGAGTAAAGAACGCCACATCCGCACTCTAGGCAAGCTGGGAATGGAAGACCTCTACGGAGACTTCTCACAGTCCGCTCTTCGCCTCGGTTTCCCCTCCAGCAAAATCACTTACGCCAATTGCAGCGCAAATCGCCTTAATTATGCGTCGCTTCCCAGCGCGGACCAATGCCTGCTCTGGGAAGTGAACAAATTCCCACAAACTTTCCCTTCCTCTCAACTTCTGCTATTTGGCTCCTCCCAGGTCACCCATCAAGGTTAGCGTCTGCACAAAAACCAATTTTTCCGGAATTCTGACTCCCAGGGGAGTACTTCAAATTCCTCGGTCCTACGTTCCCATCGGAGGCTGGCGTATTTCATTCTGTCGCTCTTCACCTGATTTACTTCAGACTCTGCGGACCGTGAATTCAGCGTGAAGTTGCTATAGTCACGAACACACATATTTTGACCTCTGTTGACCGCTCCACCGTAGCTTTGCGCGGCTTTCTTGCATGTTTCCCTGAAAACGGGACGACGGACATTTATCAACAGGCGTACAAGTTCTCCATCTGCTTCCCGGTACACCAGCATGGGGTCGGGGTCAACCACCCATGCTCTCACTCATCTTAAGGCGGCTGGAGGCCGCGTCACGTTACCGCTTTCTCAGAGCTTGAGCCGCCCTAAGTTGCCAATTGTCGCTTCCCTTCGCCGTTCCCCAGCCGGCCACGGTCAACTCTAAATACTTTACTGGGGTAAACTAGCGTCCAGTAAATCGACTCATTTCCACGAAGTTTTCATGTCGTGTGAATTACTTTAAAACCATCACCCGACATTAATTATTCCAATACATCCATACTATACCCTCTACAAGATGCATTGTGCCTTCTCAGTCATTTTGTTCAGCCCTACTGTTCGCTCAACGTGAGTTAGGTGATCTTTAATGACTTCATGTAAGGGGCATAGTTTTTGCCATCTTACAAGTTGTCATACAAAAGTAACAATCATTCACATGGTTGGTGGTTCTCGCCAGACCATGGGTATAATGAAGTCTGTTGAAGATCTTTTATCATTCAAGCATGAAAGAAGACTCGAGACACAAGGAATGTAATATACATGAGGAATCCAGGGCTTGTCCTAGTCCCCGATTTTCCAGTCAAAAGTACAGTCTGTACACTTTCCTAATATATGGCTTTACTGGCCATGTAGTCTGTCCGCAAATGTAGCAAAAATTGTCATCAATGTTCACGCATTTGTGGGGCATATTGAATTTCACGAATTACAATAATCACACATACCATCTACACTTCAGTAACACGTTCTTCCAGCACACGAGCAGAGCACAGCTTGTAAAAGACTGAAACTAATCGTAAATGAAACATGGTCTGCTCCTTCCTTCGCCTTCGCCCTCCGCTTGTTGGTGCAAGCCGAGGCTAAAAATAGCGCCGAAATACACAGTTATTGTCACCTTAAACTTCATCACTCTGACCACTATATGAGAGATTTCGCTTCGTACATGGGAAGGGATTGGCAATGGATGCTAATAAAATATAATTATCGTTAAAAGCACCCCCCTTGACATGGAAACGAGACCTAATTCGAGTTTTTCATTGACATTTCCGTTATCAGCGCGGTCGACATAGTTAACAAATATTTATTTCATTCCAGTTATATTTTCAGCGGTGTAAATGGTTCAGTTCTACAATAAATTACCAGTATTCTTCTGCTGATTCCAATCTCTTTAAACTATGCCGAAAAATCTTGTTGTAATCGGGATCATATGACCATTTGTGCATTACGAGTAGTCTGTGTTACAGGATAAAAACTGTAATTGAAGACCTCTTTTTTTCGCGTTAATATCTGTGTTTTCAAAGGCGACAAGCATATAAAGGCATCTTGTATAGACACGGGCAGCAGATAAGGTACCTTCCATTTTTATTGAATACTTTGAATGACTTCTCAAGTTTTTAAATATTTACTGTCACCATAATTTCCTTCCTCTTTTGTTAGTTCATAGAAATAGGAGACCAATAGCTACTCTTTTAAAGAAAAAGAAGCGTTGTACTTCATTGCTATGTCACTTAGTAAAAATATTTCCAGACTAGAGTTGATCCATTGTGCACCACAGTGGATATCCAACGACGACAGCGACAGACTGCCGCATGGTCCACGTGGAGGCAAATCTAGCACACAGCAGGTACACGAGTAGCTTAAGCTACGACACACCTGAACAGGGACATTATTGTCTTAGTAATGTTATTCTTCCCCCCCCCCCTTCCCACCCCTCATGAACCATGGACCTTGCCGTTGGTGGGGAGGCTTGCGCGCCTCAGCGATACAGGTGGCTGTACCGTAGGTGCAACAACAACGGAGGCGTATCTGTTGAGAGTCCAAACAAACGTGTGGTTCCTGAAGAGGGGCAGCAGCCTTTTCAGTAGTTGCAGCGGCAACAGTCTGGATGATTGACTGATCTGGCTCTGTAACAATAACCAAAACGGCCTTGCTGTGCTGGTACTGCAAACGGCTGATAGCAAGGGGACATTACAGCCGTAATTTTTCCCGAGGGCATGCAGCTTTACTGTATGGTTAAATGATGATGGCGTCCTCTAGGGGTAAAATATTCTGGAGGTAAAATAGATCCCCATTCGGATCTCCGGGCGGGGACTAATCAAGAGGACGTCGTTATCAGGAGAAAGAAAACTGGCGTTCTACGGATCGGAGCGTGGAATGTCAGATCCCTTAATCGAGCAGGTAGGTTAGAAAATTTAAAAAGGGAAATGGATAGGTTAAAGTTAGATACATTGGGAATTAGTGAAGTTCGGTGGCAGGAGGAACAAGACTTTTGGTCAGGTGAATACAGGATTATAAATACAAGATCAAATAGGGGTAATGCAGGAGTAGGTTTAATAATGAATAAAAAATAGGAGTGCGGGTAAGCTACTACAAAAAGCACAGTGAACGCATTATTGTGGCCAAGATAGACACGAAGCCCGTGCCTACTACAGTAGTACAAGTTTATATGCCAACTAGCTTTGCAGATGATGAAGAAATTGATGAAATGTACGATGAGATAAAAGAAATTATTCAGGTAGTGAAGAGGGACGAAAATTTAATAGTCATGGGTGACTGGAATTCGAGAGTAAGAAATGAATGAGAAAGCCGTCTGGTAGAACTTTGCATAGAGCATAACTTAATCATAGCTAACACTAGGTTCAAGAATCATAAAAGAAGTTGTATACATGGAAGAATCCCGGAATACTAAAAGGTATCAGACAGATTATATAATGGTAAGACAGAGATTTAGAAACCAGGTTTTAAATTGTAAGACATTTCCAGGGGCAGATGTGGACTCTGACCACAATCTATCTGTTATGAACTATAGATTAAAACCGAAGAAATTGCAAAAAGGTTGGAGTTTAAGGGGTGGGACCTGGATAAACTGACTAACCTAGAGGTTGTACAGAGTTTCAGAGTGAGCATAAGGGAACAATTGACAGCAATGGGGGAAAGAACAACAGTAGAAGAAGAATGGGTAGCTCTGAGGGATGAAGTAGTGAAGGCAGCAGAGGATCAAGTAGGTAAAAGGACGAGGGCTAGTAGAGCTCCTTGGGTAACAGAAGAAATACTGAATTTAATTGATGAAAGGAGAAAATATAAAAATGCGAAATCAGAAAGGTGGAAGGAGTATATTTTGGGGGACTGTACAAGGGCGATGTACTTGAGGACAATATTATGGAAATGGAAGAGGATGTAGATGAAGATGAAATGGGAGATACGATACTGCGTGAAGAGTATGACAGAGCACTGAAAGACCTGAGTCGAAACAAGTCCACGGGGGTAGACAACATCCCATTAGAACTACTAACGGCCTTGGGAGAGCCAGTCCTGACAAAACTCTACCAGCTGGTGAGCAAGATGTATGAGACAGGCGAAATACCCTTAGACCTCAAGAAGAATATAATAATTCCAATCCCAAAGAAAGCAGGTGTTGACAGATGTGAAAATTACCGAAATATCAGTTTAATAAGTCACAGCTGCAAAATACTAACACGAATTCTTTACAGACGAATGGAAAAACTAGTAGAAGCCGACCTCGGGGAAGATCAGGTTTGGATTCCGTAGACATATTGGAACACGTGAGGCAATACTGACCTTACGACTTATCTTAGAAGAAAGATTAAGGACAGGCAAACCTAAGTTTCTAGCATTTGTAGACTTAGAGAAAGCTTTTCACAATGTTGACTGGAATACTCTCTTTCAAATTCTGAAGTTGGCAGGGGTAAAATAAAGGGAGCGAAAGGGCATTTACAATTTGAACAGAAACCAGATGGCAGTAGTAAGAGTCGGGGGGCGTGAAAGGGAAGCAGTGGTTGGGAAGGGAGTGAGACAGGGTTGTAGCGTTTCTCCGATGTTATTCAATCTGTATATTGAGCAAGCAGTAAAGCAAACAAAAGAAAATTCGGAGTAGGTATTAAAATCCATAGAGAAGAAATAAAAACTTTGAGGTTCGCCGATGACATTGTAATTCTGTCAGAGACAGAAATGGACTTTGAAGAGCAGTTGAACGGAATGGACAGTTTCTTGAGAGGAGGGTATAAGATGAACATCAGCAAAAGCAAAACGAGGATAATGGAATGTAGTCGAATTAAGTCGGGCGATGCTGAGGGAACTAGATTAGGAAATGAGACAGTTAAAGTAGTAAAGAAGATTTGCTATTTGGAGAGCAAAATAACTGATGATGGTCGAAGTAGAGAAGATATAAAATGTAGACTGGCAGTGGCAAGGAAAGCGTTTCTGAAGAAGAGAAATTTGTTAACATCGAGTATAGATTTAAGTGTCAGGGAGTCGTTTCTGAAAGTATTTGTATGGAGTGTGGCCATGTATGGAAGTGAAAGATGGACGATAAATAGTTTGGACGGGAAGAGAATAGAAGCCTTCGAAATGTGGTGCTACAGAAGAATGCTGAAGATTAGATGGGTAGATCACATAACTAATGAGGAGGTACTGAATAGAATTGGGGAGAAGAGGAGTTTGTGGCACAACTTGACGAGAAGAAGGGACCGGTTGGTAGGACATGTTCTGAGGCATCTAGGGATCACAAATTTAGCATTTGATGGCAGCGTGCAGTTTAAAAATCGTAGAGGGAGACCAAGAGATGAATACACTAAGCAGATTCAGAAGGATGTAGGTTGCAGTAGGTACTGGGACATGAAGAAACTTGCACCGGATAGGGTAGCACGGAGAGCTGCATCAAACCAGTCTCAGGACTGAGGATCACAACAACAACAATATTATTCTTAAGCCATGTGTTTGTTGCGCGCTTCTGTCGACATTGTTACAAAACACACACTGTCGCTCTACCCATTTTCTGTAATAACGCAATATTTCAAACCAATGCAAATATTGGTAATAACAATTAGTCTTTTCTTAAGAAAACTTATATTCTCAAATGAAAAAATTTAGTCACGCTGCTGTGGCTGATTTATATTTCGTTTTTTCTCGATTATTAATAAAAATAAAAAAAACATCTACTATAACCGAAGCCAAACAAATACCGCCTCCACGAAATATCGAAAAATATCAGGTACTCAGAACAAAACTACCGGTATCGGTTTTAACTGGTCGGTTTTTCCCGTCCCCTTCTGAAGTGCTGGCTTCGGTTACGCCAATGATACTGTGATACCACATTGTAAAATGTGTTCATCATAAGTAATAAACATGATGTTAATTTTACACTATGTATTCTTCAGCGTTTGCTTGAATCTCATTGGATTTCGTTTCACATGGAGCCGAAGCCAAGCTGTGTCCAGTACAGTCAAGTACGATCACAAGTTCTTACAATCAAGTTCAATCATAAGGTCCCAGTTATGTGACTATATCCATGATTTTCTGTCGGAGAGATCACAGTTCGTAGTAATTGAATGAAAGTCATCGAATAAAACAAAAGTGATTTTTGGCGGTCCCCAAGGCAGTGTTATAGGCCCTTTGCTGTTCCTTAGCTATATAAACGATTTAGGAGACAATCTGAGCAGCCGCTTTAGGTTCTTTGCAGATAATGCTGTCGTTTATCGACTAGTAAAGTCATCAGAAGATCAAAACAAGTTGCAAAATGATTTAGAAAATATATCTTTAGGGTCCAAAAATTGGCAATCGATCCTAAATAACGAAAAGTGTGAAGTCATCCACATGAGTGCTAAAAAGAATCCGTTAAACTTCGATTACACGATAAATCAGTCAAGCCGTGAATTCAACTACATACCAAAGAATTAGTTATGAACAACTTAAACTGGTTGGAGCACATAGAAAATGTTGTGGAGAAGGCTAACATTTAGGAAATGTAACAGATCTACCGAAGAGACTGCCTACACTACGCTTACCAGTTCTCTTTTAGAGTATTGCTGCGTGGCGTGGGATCTTTACCAGACGGGGATGACAGAGTACATCTAGAAAGTTCGAAGATAATCAGCACCTTTTGTACTATCGCGAAATAGGGGAGAGAATGTTACTGAAATGATACAGGATTTTGGGTGGATGTCATTACAACAATGGTGTTTTTCGTTGCGGCGGAATATTCTCACGGAATTTCGATAAACAACTTTCTCCTCCGAATGCGAAAATATTGTCTTGACGCCGACTTAGATAGGGAGAAACGATCACCATAATAAAATAAGGGAAATCAGAGCTCGCTCGGAAAAATATAGGTGTTCGTTTTTTCCGTGCGCTGTTCGAGATTGGAATAATAGAGAATCATTGTGAAGGTGGTTCGATGAATCCTCTGCCAGGCACTCAAATTTAATTTGCAGAATATCCATGTAGATGGAGTAGGTTACATTTTATACTGTGTTACACGCACATACACTGAGTGATGATGTGGGCAACAGCTTTACCGGCGCATTTAACTAGGACGGCACTGGCCAGCCTGCTGGTCCAACTATCCTGCAATGATGTGGGCAGCTGCAGTCCAGACGTAAAAAGAGACGAGCAGAGAAACAATATAGCTTCGAACGTCATTTAATTTTTAAAGAGAATGAAATAACATTCGGCTAAACTCCAGCACTACAGCACGCTTCTTAGGTGACCAGTCGAAAAGGATAAAATGCTTTAGTTCTCACTTAAAATAATATTCTTATTACAAACAAGTGTGATGAAAACTCCTAACATAGGCCCAGGGTAATTTTTCTGAGCGAGCTATGTGTGATGCAAAAGCGTACTGCAGGGATTTCACTTCATTATTGAATACTGAAGGCATTAATTATAGTCAGTTGTCTGGTAATCTCTAAGCTCCTTCCTTATCCAAATCCGAGAAATACATTCCAGTTCTGGAACTGTCAACTGCTGCGTTGATAACGAGTCGTTCAACAACAGAATCCACGAAGCCACCCAGGCGCAGGATTTTCTCCTATTCTTTTATGACGTGTCGTTTTACATCGCGCCAGCGTTCGGCAGTGACGAGTGTAAAAGCTGCGACCGTTAGTTCCAGTACTTCTGGCAGCTTAACAGTCGTTATTTCTCGCGACAAATCCCTTAACTTAGCTGCAGATCAGGTCTGACGGGTTCATATTCTAATGGCACAGGGGCAAACGTTAAAATGCAGTATTTGTATGTTACGCTCGATGTTGTGAAAATGAATGTTTTTTATGTTACTACGACACTTATCACTCAAAACAATGGACATAGTCCAAATAAAGGCTGTTTAGTTTTTCATTTTTGTCCTAAAAAATTAAACAGTTAGGTTTTATTACTTTAAGCAACGTTATTAACGATCTTTCATAAAATATGGATAATTAAGAATTTATGTTTGAAATGAAAACAAAAATTTTGCGTGCAACAACTAACTAGAAACAATAAAACGTGCATTATTCATAAAAAAATACTGATGAATTTTACAATTACGGGATGTAAGTATTTCAGACTGAACGAAAAAGAAGACCAAGGCGAGAGCCGAACTAGCGATCCATGAAATGCATCAGATTACTCCGTTACCGATTCCGCTATGCATCCAGTGAGTATTTGTATCTCAGTTATATCAAATAGAGGAACTCGGGGCGAACGGGATACTTAATGTTTAACAATTTCTATAAAATAAGGGAGCACAAGGAAACACTTCTTAAAGCGGTAAAAAAACACCTTCTAGTGTAACCTAATGTACCTTTTTTAAAAATCACTTAAAACGATACGTTTTGCATTTTTTACAATTTTTCAAAGAAATACTTGCATATTTCCCGTTCCACCCCACCCACGGGGCAGAATGGGATAAGGGTATCTTTTGTTAAATTATTGCATAAACGTTGAATTTGAATTACGAATATCGTATTAAACTATGGCAAAATGTTGTATAACAGGCAATTCAGACTAAGGAATGTGTAATTTAAACAATTAAGTCATTCTTCAAAATAAGAAAATATTTTAATGTCATTCTGAAAAATGTACAGTGCTTAATAACCACCAAACCACTAGCTGATAGCCCTTTAGACAATAGTCAAAAATCAGTACTTCCTCTTCATCTTCACTGTCTATGCCTGTACATGAATTGCGTGCCCACTCTGGCATGCGACCCAGCCCTCATTAGAAACGGAGTAGAAGTCCCCACAGTAGAGACACTTAACATCCTCTCTCTCTCTGAATCTCTCTTCTTCCTTTTATTTTTCTTGTGGTCTTTGATGTCCTCTGTTTTGGTTTTTTGGGTGTACAGTTTGATATTTTTGCACCTGACGTCTCTGTCCTGACTTTGTTCATATTTGTGCACCCTCCTCCTTTCTGTAGGCCTACTTTACGTGCGACAGCATTCTGCATTTCCTTCTTATAAGGAGAATCTGTTAATACGATGGTTTTTTCTTTTCGTCTTGTAGTCCGCCGAGTATTTTGACAGATTAGTGGGATTGGAATGACAGCCTCGGGCGATATGTGGAAAGCTGAGTTGTTCGGCGAACATAGGTGGTTGGGAGAGTCTGGCATCCATGAACATCCAGGCTGGGTTTGCTTTCTACTTGCATCAAAATATGACGGGGCAGAACGGGACACTGTCCCATTCTACCCCGTCCCGTTCCGCCCCAAGAGCACTTTTGGTTAACAACTTTTATGGAGTGTAATAACTGACGTATTTAAACGCATTAAATAACTAAAGTATAACAAATGCCATGCACTTAAGGGAATGTCTCATTTTAGGGTATACAATCAACAATTAACAGTTTACCTGGGGTTGAAATTCACCAAACGTTAGAACAACGCAAGCGGTAACGTGACGGACAACAATTCACTTAGATCTCGCACTTGAAACTAAATCAAAATGGCTACCCTGACTTCCCTTCCATTCGGAGAAATAGTTACATGCCCATACAACAGGTTGCAACACTGTCCAGTATAGAAAAGAGCAATTTCCCAATGTGCCCCGCTATCCCGTTCTGCTCCTAGTTCCCCTACATTCTCTCGGAAAACATCAAAGCCGATTTTTTCTGTAAATTTATGAAAAACATTAATAACATCCTATTTCTCGCCGCTTTTTAACTACACGCGTGTTCCACTACGGAGCAGAAAGCAGCCTCCGCCATTCTCATACAGCGTATTAACAGCGCGACAAACGGAGCACAACGATACAAAGATTGTGAAATTACACGATTTCTGAAATAAAAGCTACATAGCTAAAGCGTAAGTAAGAAAAAAACGTAGATGGCTATTAATACTTTAGTAAGTTACATGTTAAAGTTTAATTTCACGTAACATAACAACATTTTTAATACGTAAGTAGAACCTACCTCCAAGAGCGTAACAACACCAGTGTACTTGTGCTACGGCTTCTGACCAATCATCGTGTTTGTGTTTGTTAAAATAATATTTATTCCAGTTCAAAATGGTTCAAATGGCTCTGAGCACTATGGGACTCAACTGCTGAGGTCATTAGTCCCCTAGAACTTAGAACTAGTTAAACCTAACTAACCTAAGGACATCACAAACATCCATGCCCGAGGCAGGATTCGAACCTGCGACCGTAGCGGTCTTGCGGTTCCGGACTGCAGCGCCTTTAACCGCACGGCTACTTCGGCCGGCATTTATTCCAGAGTAATGTATCATGTTTATCTGTGTTTGCGACATTCAGTCGTCACCTGAGGATGGCTTGAGAAGTGTAAAACCGGTTCGTCAACAAATAAATATAATTTTCTATGACATTAAAAAGAGTTTTCCGTTTTAAATGTATTTTTATGTAGTCGCAGCAAAGAGGAACAAACACTGCTTTGATGTAGGTATACGCAATTTGTGTACGACTAGTAATTTCAAAACCAAAGAAACAGCTTTGGGTCACAGGGCTGAGCTTGGCTGTTGCAGTGGAGGAACGAGTGCCAAGACAATTACACGAATCTAATCGGAAAGATTAATTTGACAGCAGTACGCGGAGACGATGCGAAGTTTCCCTTCCGGGCAAGATTTTCCTCGACGTCTGCGGCCTTAATACCGGGGCGCCGGCGCACTTCCATTTCTTTTCCTTCATTCCGTCCAGCCAGCGGCGCGCAGAGCTCGGCGGTCGCTAAGACTAATCCCGTGTCCCGGCAAACCTAATCAAAATTTATCCGCTGCCCACATAATGGTCGCCATATATCTCATAAAGCGCTACACGGCGAAATTTCTGGGAAAACGAGAGACACATTCGACCCGCGGGCCCCGCCTTCACCCCCTGCGGACGAGAGAGAGAGAGAGAGGGCTACACACTTTCACCCCCGCGCGAGGGGTTGAAATGTGCCGCACTGGGCGCCTGACGACCGACGGAAGAGATGCGGACGGGGGACGCGGCGCGACACGCCGCTAAGAAAGCTGTGCCGCGGCGGAAGCGAGCGCGGGCGCGATAGCACGGGAGACAGAGAATTGGAAGATTAAAAATTAATCTGAGAATACCGGGCGGCAACGCCTCGGCGCCTGCTCCGCCGCCGTCGGAGGAAAGGGATTAAGCGGGAAGATTTCTGCGCCAGCGGTGATTAAAGCGGCCTGTCGTTTATCACAAAACCTTAATAAGCAGTAACGCCGCGGGCACACGAGGTCGCCCGCCGGTGGCACCGTAGCGTAATGGCGGCTTATTTATGAGATGCCCCGCAGGAGCGGCGCGCGGGGTGTTACCGAAATTGGCGCGCACCTGCGTGGAGCACTTGCTGTACACACGCTTAGGGCGGTGGCGACGGCGGCTTCATTAGCCACTGGCTCTCTCGTAAAAGCACCTACCGCCAGTGCTGCCACCATTGCCGAGCCAAGGCAAGGGAGCAGCAGGAGGCAGCTACCGTGCGTAGGCGAAGGTGGAACAGTATGGGACACGTAAGCTTTTTCGAAATTGCATTTTCTCAAGATTATACTGCAACATTCTTCACACTGGACAACACTATGATGCGTTACTTAATCTACATCTACATCTACGGGATTACTCTGCTATTCACAGTAAAGTGCCTGGCAGAGGGTTCAGTCTCTCTACCGTTCCACTCTCGAAGGCCGCGCGGGAAAAACGAGTTCTTAAATTTTTCTGCGCAGGCCCTGATTTCTCTTATTTTATCGTGATGGTCATTTCTCCCTATGTAGTGCCAACAAAATGTGCAATCGGAGGAGAAAACTGATGACTGAAATTTCATGAGAAGATCCCGTCGCAACAAAAAAAGCCTTTGTTTTAATGATTGCCACTCCAATTCACCCTACGAACTGCCTTGAAGAAAGATTAAGGAAAGGCAAACCTACGTTTCTAGCATTTGTAGACTTAGAGAAAGCTTTTGACAATGTTAACTGGAATACTCTCTTTCAAATTCTGAAGGTGGCAGGTGTAAAATACAGGGAGCGAAAGGCTATTTACAATTTGTACAGAAACCACATGGCAGTTATAAGAGTCGAGGGACATGAAAGGGAAGCAGTGGTTGGGAAGGGAGTGAGACAGGGTTGTAGTCTCCCCCCGATGTTATTCAATCTGTATATTGAGCAAGCAGTAAAGGACACAAAAGAAAAATTCGGAGTAGGTATTAAAATCCATAGAGAAGAAATAAAAACTTTGAGGTTCGCTGATGACATTGTAATTCTGTCGGAGACAGGAAAAGATTTGGAAGAGTAGTTGAACGGAATGGATAGTGTCTTGAAAGGAGGATATAAGATGAACATCAACAAAAGCAAACCGAGGATAATGGAATGTAGTCGAATTACGTCGGGTGACGCTGAGGGAATTAGATTAGTAAATGAGGCACTTAAAGTAGTAAGGGAGTTTTGCTATTTGGGGAGCAAAACAACTGATGATGGTCGAAGTAGAGAGGATATAAAACGTAGACTGGCATAGGCAAGGAATGCGTTTCTGAAGAAGATAAATTTGTTAACATCGGGTATTGATTTAGGTGTCAGGAGGTCGTTTCTGAAAGTATTTGTATGGAGTGTGGCCATGTATGGAAGTGAAACATGGACTATAAATAGTTTAGACGAGAAGAGAATAGAAGCTTTCGAAAAGTGGTGCTACAGAAGAATGTTGAAGATTAGATGGGTAGATCTCATAACTAACGAGGAGGTATTGAATAGAATTGGGGAGAAGAGGAGTTTGTGGCCAACTTGACTAGAAGAATGGATCGGTTGGTAGGACATGTTCTGAGGCATCAAGGGATCACCAATTTAGTAATGGAGGGCAGCGTGGAGGGTAAAAATCGTAAAGGGAGACCAAGAGATGAATACACTAAGCAGATTCAGAAGGATGTAGGCTGCAGTAGGTACTGGGAGATGAAGAAGCTTGCACAGGATAGAGTAGCATGGAGAGCTGTATCAAACCAGTCTCAAGACTGAAGACCACAACAACAACAACACACCAATTCACATACCATGTCTGTGATACTATCTCCCCTATTTCGCAATAATATAAAACGAGCTGCCCCTCTTTGTACTTTCTCAATCTCATCCGTCAGTCCCACCTGATGAGGATCCGACACCGCACAGCAATACTCAAGAATAGGGCGGACAAGCATGGTATAATCAGTCTCTTTAGTAGACCTGTTGCACCTTCTAAGTGTTGTGCCAATGAATCACAGTCTTTGGTTTGCTCTACCCATAATATTATCTATGTGATCGTTCCAATTTAGGTTATTTGTAATTGTAATCCCTAAGTATTTAGCTGAATTTAGTCTTCAGATTTGTGTGACTTACCGCGTAATCGAAATTTAGCTGATTTCTTTTAGTACTCATGCGAATAACTTCACACTTGTCTTATTCAGGGTCAATTGCCACTTTTCGCACCATACAGATATCTTACCTAAATCATTTTGCAAGACGTTTTGATCATCTGACGACTTTACAGGGCGGTAAATGACAGCATCTTCTGCAAACAATCTAAGACGGCTACTCAGATTTTCTCCTATGTCGTTAATATAGATTAGGAACAATAGAGGGCCTGTAACACTTCCTTGGGGGAACGCCGGATATTACTTCTGTTTTACTCGATGACTTTCCGTCTATTACTACGAACTGTGACCTTTCCGACAGGAAATTACGAATGCAGTCGCACAACTGAGGCGATACTCCGTAGGCTCGCAGTTTGGTTAGAAGACGCTTGTGAGGACGGTGTCGAAAACATTCTGTAAATCTAAAAATATGGAATCAATTTGACATCCCCTGTCGATAGTGCTCATTACTTCACGTATATAAAGAGCTAGTTGTGTTTCCCAAGAACGATATTTTCTGAATCCCGTGCTGACTACGTGTCAATAAATCGTTTTCTTCGAGGAACTTCAGTATGTTAGAATACAGTATATGTTCCAAAACCCTACTGCAAATCGACATTAGTGATATAGGCCTGTAATTCAGTGGATTACTCCTACTTCCCTTCGTGTGTAGTGGTGTGACTTGAGCAGTTCTCCAGTCTTTAGTTATGGATCTTTCTGTGAGCGAGCGGTTGTATATAATTGCTAAATATGGAGCTACTTTATCAACGTACTCTGAGAGGAACCTGACTGGTATACAATCTGGACCGGAGGTCTTGTCTTTATTAAGTAATTTAAGCTACTTTGTTACACCGAGGATATCTACTTCTATGTTTCTCATCTTGGCAGTTGTTCTTGATTGGAATTCAGGAATATTTACTTCGTCCTCTTTAGTGAAGGAGTTTCCGAAAACCATGTTTAATAACTCTGCTTTAGTGGCACTGTCATCAGTGTGTTATCGCGCAGTGAAGGTATTGAGTGCGTCTTGCCACTAGTGTGCTTTATGTATGACCAGAATCTCTTTGGGTTCTCTGCCAGACTTCGAGACAAAATTTCGTTGTGGACATTATTAAAAGCATCTCGCATTGCAGTACGAGCTATATTTCGGACTTCTGTAAACTTTGCCAATCTTGGGGATTTTGCGTTCTTTTAAATTTGGCATGCTTTTTTCGTTGCTTCTGCGACAACGATCTTACCAGTTTTGTGTACCATGGGGGATCAGTAGCATCACATATTAATTTTTGTGGTATATATACCTCAGTTGCTGTCGATGCTATCTCTGTGAAAACATTCCACATTTTTTCTACACTTACATGATCAGATCGGAAGGAGTGAAGACTGTCTCTTAAAAAGGAGTTAAGAGCATTTTTATCAGCTTTTTTAAATAGATATACTTTGCGTTTCTTTTTGATGGTTGTAGGTATTACGGTATTCAGCCTAGCAGCAACTGCCTTGTGGTCGCTAATACCTGTATTCGTCACAATACTCACCATTCGTCCAGGATTATTTGTTGCTTTCGCAACCATTTACGCTTCGAGTGGGCTCATGAACTAATTGTTCAAAATAATTTTCTGAGAACGCATTAACACAACTTCGGATGACGTTTTATACCTGCCGCCGGCTTTAAACGTATAATTTTTCCAGCATACCGAGGGTAGATTGAAGTCACCACCGACTGTAATTGTATGAGCGGGGTACTTATTTGAAATGAGACTCAAATTTTCTTTGAACTGTTCAGCAACTATATCTTCTGAGTCGGGGGCTCGGTAAAACGACCTAATTAATAGTTAAGTCCGATTGTCAGGTATAAACTCTACCCACACTATCTCACACAAACTATCTACTTCAATTTCGCTACAAGGCAAGCTACCTCTGACAGCAGTAAATTCTCCACCACCAACTGTATTTAATCTATCCTTTCTGAACACTGAAATGAAATGAGCGTATGACATTGTTGTCCGGGAGGCCCAATGCGGGAGGAGTTCGGCCGCCTCATTGCAAGTCCTTTTTAGCTGACGCCACTTCGGCGACTTGCGGGTCAATGATGGTGAAGGTCACACAACACTCAGTCCCCTGCCGGGAATCAAACCCGGGCCCCCTGCATGACACGCAGAAACGCTACCGCTACGCTACGGAGGCGGACTCTGAACACTGTTAGGTCATTTGAAAAAATTTCGGCTGAACTTATTTCCGGCTTTAGCCAGCTCGCTGTACCTACAACTATTTGAGCTTCAGTGCTTTCTATTAGGGCTTGGAGCTCTGGTTCTTTCCCAGCGCAGCTACGACAATTTACAACTACAATACCAATCGTTTCTACCACTACCTTACTGTGTTTTACCTACCCACTTTTAGACGGACGCCCCTTCTGTGGTTCCCTGAGACCCTCTAACCTAAAAAACCGCCCAGTCCCTTCCACACAGCCCTCGCTACCCGTGTAGGCGCCTCCACTGTGTAGTGGACTCCTGGGCGGGGGGGTGGGGTGGGGGGGGGGGGCGTATAGCAACCAGTTTCAAATTATTCCAGAAAAAGACCAACACTTGTCGCGAAATTATGTAATATCCATAACGCGTTTCACCCTTTTGGGGCATTACCAGATTGTCGATAGAAACGAGAAACCAAACAGTTATAAACAAACAGAGAAAGGGGCATGGTCCCATCTTGCACGACTACGCAGGTAAAATGAACTAAACGTAGTAGAAACTTACGTAAAAGTAGTAGTAGAAACTTACGTAAAAGTAGCTGAATGTGTAACCAATCCGTCATGCCATATAAACTGGAAAACGGATGCAACAGTAACTTAATATGTCATCCATCCGTCATAAACACATGTAAAATGCAAAGTGGACCTAGTTAAAAAAAAAAAAAACGACTGTATATCATCAAGAGCTGTAGGAAGGTAGCGGAAATGCAAACCTACATTCGTAGCATTTGAGATTTGGGGAAATCTTTTGACAATATAGACTGGAATACTCTCTTTCAAATTCTGAAGGTGGCAGGGGTCAAATACAAGGAGCGAAAGGTTACAATTTGCACAGAAACCAGACGGCAGTTATAAGAGTCGAGGGGCACGGAAGGGAAGCAGCGGTTGGGAAGGGAGTGAGACAGGGTTGTAGCCTCTCCCCGATGTTATTCAATCTGTATACTGAGCAAGCAGTAAAGGAAACAAAAGAAAAATTCGGAGTAGGTATTAAAATCCATGCGGAAGAAATAAAATCTTTGAGGTTCGCCGATGACATTGTAGTTCTGTTAGAGACAGCAAAGGACGTGGAAGAGCAGTTGAACGGAATGGACAGTGTCTTAAAAGGAGGACATAACAGGAACTTCAACAAAAGCAAAACGAGGATAATGGAATGTAGACGAACTAAATCAGGTGATGCTGTGGGGATTAGATTAGGAAATGAGACACTTAAAGTATTGGATGAGTTTTGGTATAGGGGGGAGCAAAATAACTGATGATGGACGAAGTAGAGTGGATATAAAATGTAGACTGGCAATGGCAAGGAAAGCGTTTCTGAAGAAGAGAAAGTCGTTGACTTCGAGTATAGATTTCATGTCACGAAGTCTTTTCTGAAAATATTTGTTTGGAGTGTAGTCATGTATGGAAGTGAAACATGGACGATAAATAGTTTAGACAAGAAGACAATAGAAGCTTTCGAAATGTGGTGTTACAGAAGAATGTTGAAGATTAGATGGGTAGATCACATAACTAATGAGGAGGTACTGAATAGAATTGGGAAGAAGAGGAATTTGTGGCACAACTTGACTAGAAGAAGGGATCGTTTGGTTGGACAGGTTCTGAGGCATCAAGGGATCACCAATTTAGTATTGGAGGGAAGCGCGGAGGGTAAAAATCGTAGAGGGAGACCAAGAAATGAATACACTAAACAGATTCAGAAGGTTGTAGCTTGCAGTAATTACTCGGAGATGAAGAAGCTTGCACAGGATAGAGTAGCATGGAGCGTCGTATCAAACCAGTCTCTGGACTGAAGATCACAACAACAACATCATCGCGTTTTTCCTTGAGCACACCAAGTGACTCCCCAATAGTAGTACAAAGCAGGGCCACTCCTACAGAAAAAACGCGGTATGAGCCGCACACAACGTAATGAGCGTTTCGCGTGCACACAAATATTACTATGATAGACCAATGTGCGAATTTGTTTCTTCCAGAAAAATTAAGTCTGTCAAGTCACTTTATACGTAAACCTACATTAATGCTTAAATGACTGGTTTTAAAGAGCTCAAGCCATTGCACAACGCATCAGGCCAGTTTAATTAAATAAAATTAACGTGTCTCATATCGGTGGTGAAATGCACAAAATAGAGTAGATATAATAATAGAATTATGGTAAAAAATACAGTTGGGATCACTTTTTTAGGAATCCTAGCAGAGGAATCGTATTCTATGTAGAATCATGCTCAGAGTTTCACAACAAAAAGAAGAAGGAAAAAACATTGAGGTAAACAATAAAGAGCGAACGACGTCAAAAAGTTATGGTAGAGAGATTTCTCTTAGTCAGTATCAAGGAAGTGGGAAACGGATAGTTGTTTCCATGGATGGCTGTTTCCAGAATGAATCTTCTCCCTGCAGCAGAATGTGCGTTGTTTTGAAGCTTCCTAGAAGATTAAAACCATGTACTAAACCCCCCAACTCTGGCTGGAACCTTGCACTTTGCCGGCACTGCTCTTACCGGATGAGCTATTCAAGCATGATACAACAGCCTTTAGAGGACGTGTTACGCTTTCTTGGGACAAACCAGACCTATTGTAAAACTAGGAGAGGGTACTGCCAGAAGTGAGGCTGAGAAGGCGGATCTTGGATTGTGGCTGAATACTTCGCTTGTTAACAGCATTCATCGCAAAAGGCCAGGTTGTGGGTTCGAGACGCAGCCCGTTTCACAGTTTTAATCTACATTTACTTCTACACAAACCGCTGTGTAGTGCATATCAGAGGGTAATTTTCATTGTGCAGTTATTTGGTCTTCTTCCTTTTCCCTTCACGTATGGAAAGAGAGAAGAATGATTGCTTAAACGCACTCTAATCTTGTCTTTACTATCCTACGAAGTCTATACGCAGGGAGCTGTTGTATATTCCGTGAATCCCCACTTGGAACTCGCTCTCGAAACTTTATAAGTTTCACGGAAAAGTGTACGTCCGTTTTCAAGAGACTGCCAGTTCAGTTTTCTCTGCGTTTCCGTAATGCTCTGCCAAGGTTCACACAAACTTGTTTCGGATTCGTGCTGTCCTCGTTTGTACACGTTCAGTATCCCTTGACGTTCTATTTGGTACAGCTCCCACAAACTTGACAAAATTTTCTTGGAGTGTATTGAGCCGGCCGGTGTGGCCGTGCGGTCTAGGCGCTTCAGTCTGGAACCGCGTGACCGCTCCGGTCGCAGGTTCGAATCCTGCCTCGGGCATGGATGTGTGTGATGTCCTTAGGTTAGTTAGGTTTAAGTAGTTCTAAGTTCTAGGGGACTGATGACCTTAGATGTTAAGTGCCATAGTGCTCAGAGCCATTTGAACCATTTGGAGTGTATTGAAAGCAATCTCATTTGTAGACTGACTGCATTTTCCTGGCATCCTAGCAATGAACCGAAGTCTGTCATCACTCACTACCTACGCGTGCCGGCCGGTGTGGCAGAGTGGCTCTAGGCGCTACAGTCTGGAACAGCGCGACCGCTACTGTTGTGTCTAGACAAGACAGCCTAGACACAATGAGAGGAAGCCGAAAGGCACGCGCTTAAACTCACGCAGGCTGGCGTGAGGTCTGAAACAGGATACGTAATGAATGCTATAAAGAAAAGTACGTAGCTTCTGGAATACTTAACTTTAATCCACATTTGTAGAACATCGCTCTTGATGATACACTAATAGAATCTCAATGTCAATTGAATACGGCGCCTTGCTAGGTCGTAGCATATGTAGCTGAAGGCTATGCTAACTATCGTCTCGGCAAATGAGAGCGTATTTGTCAGTGATCCCCTCCTGGCAAAGTCGTCTGTACAACTGGGACGAGTGCTAGTACGTCTCTCTAGACCTGCCGTGTGGTGGCGCTCGGTCTGCTATCACTGACAGTGGCGACACGCGGGTCCGACGTATACTACCGGACCGCGGCCGATTTAAAAGCTACCACCTAGCAAGTGTGGTGTCTGGCGGTGACACCACAGCTACAGTCGCAGGTTCGAATCCTGACTCGGGCATAGATGTGTGTGATATCCTTAGGTTAGTTAGGTTTAAGTAGTTCTAAGTTGTAGGGGACTGATGACCTCAGCAGTTAAGTCCCATAGTGCTCAGAGCCATTTTAACCATTTTTTACCTACGCGTGAGTTAGGTGATCGTTCCATTTCATTTCCTTACAAACTGTTACGTCCATGTAATTGTATCTGACCGATTCCAACTGTGACTTATTAAAATTTAGTCGTAAAGTACACTTGTAAGATGTGCGAAAGCATATTTCTTATGATTTGCTTTTCGTAATGTGCACAGTTTAATACTTCTGAATATTTAATGCAAATTACCAATATTTTTACCACCTATGAATCATAAAAAGATGTGACTGGATACACAGGTCAACAATGGTGTTGTTAACATTAAAATCTCATTGTTGCTTCTTATACTAGTAACTAAAAAAACATAAATTATTAAAAAGGCCATAGCCTGTCACATTTTTTGTTTTCAGTGTTATTGATTTTATACTGTACTGCAGATTGAATATAGTTCAGTACTGCAGTTACGGAACTATCGGATTGACTATAATTCAGTACTGCAGTTACAAAACTAGCGAGTCGTTGGTGACAGAAGAGCTGTTTAGTCAACCGTCACCTCAGCTAAGTTCGTATGCTGAAACAAGTGGCCGACTGAAATGTATCTTTTCAGAAGCTGTCTAGTTCTGTAATGGATTCAATAACTCGATGAATGTGTAAAAAATTGCTGAATGAGATTTTATTATATTTCTCGTCTTTTCGTGAGGAGTGTACAAACTAGGTCGATAACCAAAGATGTCAGAAAAGCGTATTTCTTATGTTTTGACCTCTGTAAGCCTTAAGCTCAAGTGCACCGTCTGTAGTTCTAAACTGACATGCAGGTCCATGTTGAAAATGACGACTCCGCAAGCAAATAAATCTTCTTTCTCGAAGTCCGCAGCTCGTGGTCTTGCGGTAGCGTTTTCGCTTCCCGCGCACGGGGTTTCGGGTTCAATTCCAAGCGGGGTCAGGGATTTTCTCTGCCTCGTGATGACTGGGTGTTGTGTGTTCTTCATCATCATTGACGCACTCAAGTCGCTGAAGTAGCGTCAATTAAAAAGGACTTGCAATACGGCGGCCGAACTTCCCCGCATGGGGCCTCCCGGCCGACAATGCCATAAAGCGAAATTTCATCTTTCGGGAAAGAACATGCGACGAAACAGATGCATGTGGGGGCAGAGAATCCACATGTAACTGTTGAACTGAATCCAAGAAAGTTGACGTGCTCTGTGCCGCCTACAAGACGATCTCGTAAGTCTTGTTCGTCGCTGAGAGAATAGTCAGTGGTTTCGCCTATCTCGACATGCTGCAATTATGGCTCATACCACAACTTGAAACTTGAATCTGATAGCAGGATTTCATCTTTCAAGAAGACGTCGCCGCTCCATAACTCCTCACATGTGTAAGAGATTACCCAATGAGATGTTGCCACGTCGCTGGATGGCCGTGTTGCTGCGTCTGACCTGGCGAGACTCGAATTGTCACCACCGTTGCCGGACCTGATGCACCGCAATTTTTCCTAGTATGGTTATGTTATGTTGTTGTGCTGCTGCTGGTGTCTTCAGTCCGAAGCCTGGTGGTTTGATGCAGCTCACCAGGCTTTTCTGTCATTTCCAAATAACTACTACAGCCTGCATCCATTTGAACATGCTTACTGTACACATTCCTTGCTTTCCTTCTATTTCTACCCCCCACACTTCCCTCCAATATCAAATTTGTGATTTCTTGATGTCAAAGAAAGCCTACTATCAACCGATCTCCTCTTATAGTCAAGTGCCGGCCGGTGTGGCCGTGCGGTTCTAAGCGCGTCAGTTTGGATCCACGTGATCGCTACGGTCGCAGGTTCGAATCCTGCCTCGGGCATGGATGTGTGTGATGTCCTTAGGTTAGTTAGGTTTAAGTAGTTCTCAGTTCTAGGGGACTGATGACCTCAGTAGTTAAGTACCATAGTCCTCAGAGCCATTTGAACCATTTTATATTCAAGTTGTGCAACAAATTTCTTTGGCCCCAGTTTTAGTCATTAGTTACGTGATCTGCCCATCTAATTTCCATCATTCTTCTGTAATACCACATTTCAACAGAATTTATTCTCTTCTTGTATGGACTGTTTCTTGCCCACGTTACACTTACGTACAAGGCGACACTCTAGCCAAATACTCTAGACAAATACCTTCAGAAAAGAACTTCCTAACACTTAAATCTATATTCGTTGTTAACAAAATTTTCTTCTTCAGATGCACTTTTCGTACCATTGGCAATACATTTTATATTCTCCCTACTTTGACCGTCATCAGAATTTTACTGCCCAAACAGCAAACTCGTCCACTACTTTCAGTGTCTCCTTTCCACATTTAATACCCTTATCATCGCCTGATCTAATACATCTAATAAATATGTATGACTTTTATACATCACCTAACCCACCGAAAAATGGTTCAAATGGCTCTGAGCACTATGGGACTTAACTTCTGAGGTCATCAGTCCCCTAGAACTTAGAACTACTGAAACCTAACTAACCTGAGGACATCACACACATCCATGCCCGAGGCAGGATTCGCACCTGCGACCGTAGCGGTCGCGCGGCTCCAAACTGTAGCGTCTAGAACCGCTCGGCCACCTCGGCCGGCTAATCCACTGAATCTGGAAGACTGTTCCTAACATCACTCCTGATATGCTGGGTCAGACACAGGCAGAACTGGACTACTGATTCTATGAGTACCTTATGACGAATGGTGGACACACAGAACATTTATAGATCTTGAAAAGAAAGCTTTGAGAGTCTTCCACATGCTATATTGTATATCACGTTGTTCTTGGCCATTTACCTGTACCAATTTTCTGCAATGTTTCGTGGACATTATAATTAAATTGTATACTGACAATTTAAAAGACAGAATGAAAACCACAATACGGGCGACGGAAATTAAAACCAACTACTGTGTGCTGGCATCGATTTTGGAGGAAAAAGTTGGGGGTCTAATGTATCATCAATGATGCAGTCATCAGAGACTGTGCACAAACCTGGGGAGGAATTGGCCATTGAAAGGAATTGTCCCGCCATCGGTCATAACCGATTTAAGGAAACAACGTACAACCTAAATCATGATGGCAGAATGTGGGTTTGAGCCCGCATCTCGTGGTCGTGCGGTAGCGTTCTCGCTTCCCACGCCCGGGTTCCCGGGTTCGATTCCCGGCGGGGTAAGGGATTTTCTCTGCCTCGTGATGGCTGGGTGTTGTGTGCTGTCCTTAAGTTAATTAGGTTTAAGTAGTTCTAAGTTCTAGGGGACTGATGACCATAGATGTTAAGTCCCATAGTGCTCAGAGCCATTTGAACCATTTTTTTTGTGGGTTTGAACGGCGCTCGTCGTCATGCCTCATCTGAGGCGTGAGTTGGAATTCATATCGGAGAGGGAATGTATTAGTGTGGTCCACGCATATGTGGTATCGGTAACGCCAGTATGGCAAAACGAATAGGGCATTTGCTTACTAAGCAGGAGATCCGAGTTTGAGTCCTGGTGCTGGTACGAATTTTAATTCGTTTCTTTAGCCACCACCATTATTATAGATAAAGGTAGGACTCAATATGCCTCAGGAACACCAACTATATATGGCGTTCATTCTGTGTGTCACCTCGTTAGTAACCTCGCTAGGTAACCTTTTGGTTTGGCGTGTCATGCCGGATTTCCGTTCTTACCCCTTATCTGGGGGACCAGCATTTCACCTGAGATAGGGGATTCGGTTCAGCCGCCGCTGGCAGGAAGACTTGCCATAAAACACGCTTTATTTATTAGTTCCTGGAGCCATTTGGCCTGAACGGAACGACCTGTCCATATCTCTGGCTCCTAACAGAATTTAACTGCTATCCTTCGGCCCGGTAGACTTTTATAGGAGTGCTGTTCGCCATAAAGGCTGCCGTCTGCCCAGTGATTAATGTGTAGCAAAACACCGCCGTCGGCATATTCTTCCTCGCGAACGAACGCAACGGAGTACTATCACTTTTATCGCCGGGTGCGAATCGCTTAGAGTAACCGTCCTTACATCACTTCTTAACGCCTCTGCAACAGTTAAAGTGAAAGTGTTAAAATTTGTAGAGCCGTAAAGCTGGCGATGGACTGTGTTGAGACTTTCAAACTGCTCACTTCCAGTGAAATAAACACGGCTGAAGCATTAAATAACTGAAAGTCGACAATCGACGCGACCACGGAGAGTCATTTCTCCATCGCAGTTTCACAGTAAGTTTATCTGCTGAGAATCAATAAACACGTTACTATACTACGTTGTATGACTTCAGTGTGGATATTATGGTTGCTCGTGGTAAACAAATGCGTAGGTAGTTACCACGCTCTCTAGAATACAAACAGAACGTGAACTCAACCGAAAAAATTTGGGAGGTTGTTCAGGGATATTTTCTGAGTATTTGGGTGACAAGGACCGATGGTCGTTGGTGGCTCATTACAAAAAAAATGGCTCTGAGCACTATGGGACTCAACTGCTGAGGTCATTAGTCCCCTAGAACTTAGAACTAGTTAAACCTAACTAACCTAAGGACATCACAAACATCCATGCCCGAGGCAGGATTCGAACCTGCGACCGTAGCGGTCTTGCGGTTCCAGACTGCAGCGCCTTTAACCGCACGGCCACTTTGGCCGGCGGCTCATTACAGTAATGTAATATACTGGGTACTCCATTGATAGTGACCGGGCCAAATATCTCACGAAAGAAGCATCAGACGAAAAAACTACAAAGAACGAAACTCGTCTAGCTCGCTTTGTGATAGATGGCGCTGTAAAAGTCACAAACGTATAAGTACATGGTATCACGTAACATTCCGCCAGTGCGGACGGTATTGGCTTCGTGATACATTACCCATGTTAAAATGGACCGTTTACCAAATGAGGAAAAGGTCGATATCGTGTTGATATACGGCTATTGTGATCAAAATGCCCAACGGGCGTGTGCTATGTATGCTGCTGGGTATCCTGGACGACATCATCCAAGTGTTCGGACCGTTCGCCGGATACTTACGTTATTTAAGGAAACAGGAAGTGTTCAGCCACGTGTAAAACTTCAACCACGAACTGCAACAAATGATGATGCCCAAGTAGGTGTTTTAGCTGCTGTCGCGGCTAATCCGCATATCGGTAGCAGACAAATTTCGCGATAATCGGGAATCTCAAAAACGTCGGTGTTGGGATCGCTACATCAACAGCGATTGCACCCGTAGCATATTTCTATGCACCAGGAATTGCACGGCGACGACTTTGAACGTCGTGTACACTTCTGCCACTAGGCACAGGAGAAGTTACGGTAAGGTGACAGACTTTCTGCACGCGTTCTATTTAGCGACGAAGCGTCATTCACCAACAGCTGTAACGTAAACCAGCATAATATGCACTATTGGGCAACGGAAAATCCACGATGGCTGCGACAAGTGGAACATCAGCGACCTTAGCGGGTTAATGTATGGTGCGGCATTATGGGAGGAAGGATAATTGGCCCCCATTTTATCGATGGCAATCTAAATGGTGCAATGTATGCTGATTTCCTACGAAATGTTCTACCGATGTTACTACATGATGTTTCACTGCATGACAGAATGGCGATGTACTTCCATAATGGATGTCCGGCACATAGCTCGCGTGCGGTTGAAGCGGTATTGAATAGCATATTTCATGACAGGTGGATTGGTCGTCGAAACACCAAACCATGGCCCGCACGTTCACCGGATCTGACGTCCCCGGATTTCTTTCTGTGAGGAAAGTTGAAGGATATCTGCTATCGTGATCCACCGACAACGCCTGACAACATGCGTCAGCGCATTGTCAATGCATGTGCGGACATTACGGAAGGCGAACTATTCGCTGTTGGGAGGAATGTCGTTACACGTATTGCCAAATGCATTGAGGTTGACGGACATCATTTTGAGCATTTATTGCATTAATGTGGTATTTACAGGTAATCACGCTGTAACAGCATGCGTTCTCAGAAATGATAAGTTCACAAAGGTACATGTATCACATTGGAACAACCAAAATAAAATGTTCAAACGTACCTACATTCTGTATTTTAATTTAAAAAACCTACCTGTTAACCAACTGTTCGTGCAAAATTGTGAGCCATATGTTTGTAACTATTACAGCGCCATCTATCACAAATATGTAATAAAAAATGGGGGTTCCTACTTAAAAGCAGTTGATATCCGTTTGACCTATGGCAGCGCCATCTAGCGGGCCAACCACCCTGTATTTATACTTTATTTGATTTATTACCCCAATTGCTGTAATGGAATTATATCAGGCGATGCTGAGGGAATTACATTAGTAAATCAGACACTGAAAGTAGCAGATGAGTTTTACCATTTGGGCAGTAAAATAAATGATTGCAGCCGAAGTAGGGATGATATACGACGGTGGTCTGGTAAATTTCCATTAAGGAATGGAGCATTTTGTTGCACCTTCATGGATGGTAAGCTTGATTATTCCAAGGATCCTGTAAAGTGTTACAACAATGTACAGCGTACAGTTTATTGGCCACTGCCATGTGAACTGAACTGCGATCGAAAATGGATAAAACCGAGTTTCGTGTTGTTATTCAGCATTTTCATTTGAAGGGTTGGACTGCTGCACAAAGCAAACCAGAACTGGATGAAGCTGACACGGACTCTGCGCCATCTCTGAAGACCATTTACTTTCGGATTAATGAATTTGCCGTGCGGAATGACCGCGTGGTTTGAGGCGTCATGTCACGGACTGCGCGGCCCCTTCCGGAGGTTCAAGTCCTTCCTCGGACATGGGTGTGTGTGTTATTCTTAGCATAAGTTCATTTAAATAGTGTGTAAGTCTAGGGATTGATGACCTAAACAGTTTGGTCCCTTAGGAATTCACACACACATCAATCAATTTAAAAATGGCCGACCTAGCACCGAAGGTGAACTGCGTTCCGGCTGTCCAACTGAGATCACCACAAAGGAAACCATTAACAGAATTCATGGTATGGTAATGTAGGGCAGCTGAATAAAAATTTTTTAGATTTCTGAGACTGTAAGTACGTCAGCTGAGCGAGTACGTAATACCTGCACGGAGAATTGGCTATAAAGAAGTGGTACGCGGGGTGGATGCTGGGATTGCTCGCAGTCGACCAAAAGAGCATACGGCACAACATTTCAGTAAGTAGTCTGGCGATGTTTAATGGCAATCCGCAACACTTTTTGGACCTATCTGTAACTGTTGATGAAATCTGAGTCAATCATTACGCTGCAGAGTCAAAACGGAGGTCAAAATAATGGGTAATGGTTAGTGGAAGTGCACCGAAGAAGGCAAAGAACAATTTTTTACCTGATAACGTGATGGTCATTATTTTTTGGGATTCCCAAGGAATAGTCTCCATAGGTTACTTCAAAAAAGGCGAAACCATGCCTGGAACCTATTGTGCTTCATGGTTGATTTGCTTGAAACGGGTTGGCTGAAGAAAGATCGCGGCTGACACGCAGAAAAGTGCTTTTTCGTTAGGATAATGCACCATTCCGCATCAGCGATAACAATGCGTGAACTGGGCCTTAAATTGGTTCCTCACCCACCTTATTTACCAGACTTAGTCCCAAGTGACTTCTTCCTGTCTCCTAAGTTGAAACTTGCTGGAAAGAAATTTGCATCAAATGAGGAAGTGATACTTCAGACACCACGGATTTTGCAGTTTTAGAGAACCTACTTTTCTGTTAGGATGAAAATGCTGGAAGATCGCTGGACCAGCTGTCTATCCCTCAAATGATACTATACAAGGAGTAAGGTGAGTTTTTTACGAAACAAACTTTTTTTTCTAGCTATTTCACCAGACATATCAACCATCCTCGAAAATGTAGATTATCGGTGTTCAAAAAAGCGTTTTGGAGGAAGACAGTTTTGTTAATATTGATGATAAAATTGAGTGTTAGGAAGTCCATTCTGAACGTATTCGTCTGGAGAGTAGCCTTGCACGGAAGTGAAACGTGACCAATAAGCAGTTCAGCCAAGACGAGAATAGAAGCGTTTGGAATGAGTTTGCTACAGAAGAATGCTGAAGAATAGTTGGGTAGATTGCGTAACTTACGAACAGAATTGGGGAGAAAAAAATTTGTGGCACGGCTTGACTAAAAGAAGGGATCGATTGATATTAAACATTCTGAGACAGCTGTGAACTATAAAATCAGTATTGGAGGTGAAAACTGCATTAGGCCAACAAATGAATACAGTAAGCAAGTTAAAATAGATGTGGGTGGCGATAGTTATTTGGAGAAGAAAGGGGTTGTACATGACAGTATATGGTGGAGAACTGCATCAAACGAGTCTTCGAACTGAAGACCACAACAAACACTCAGTTACTTTTATTTATTTGGAAAAAACCTTTGCAACAATGAAAAATCATGCAATACGCAGTGGCCAAAATGTACAAAAAGTAATAACACAACTCTCTGATGAAACAAATCGGAGAAGGAACCGAGAAGCACTGAATTCAAGTGTGAGTGCTAGGAGTAACGTGGGCATTGTTTTGCAAACAAGGGAAACTACAGCACTGATCGTATAAGTTTTTATTTTTTTTAATTATTCCGTATCAATTTCAATCACAGAGTGACTATCTTCAGTGCTAAAACAAAATAAAAACACACAAAGCTAAAGCTAAGTGATCAATGCACAAACGTATGTGTCATTTTACAGTGGAAAACATTGAGCTTTAGAAGGTAAAATACATACCAAGTTTAAGCCTTGTGGACTCATATAACCATAAACAAAAAAAACTTCAAATATAGCTGTTTATTGTAGAGAACAGGCCAATGAGAAGATAAGAGTCAAACTGAGCCAGTTGCTAAGCTCCAGAGCATTTGTTTGTACAGAAGAAAGTAACAGGCTGTATGGAGATTATACGAAATAGAATACTGATTACAGAGTTAAAATATATTGCCATACAAAAGTAGTGCAAAAAATATACACGCTACTAGATCTAACTGGGTTGTCAGTAGCAAGTACATACTATGAGTGAAAGAAACAAGTTTGTTACCAAGCAAGACACACGACACTTGCTATGGACATTTGCACAGTTGTGCAGATATTTTCAGTGCAGTAAAAGATAAATGGGGGTAAGATATCAAAATATATTGCATGGGGGCTTAATTAAAATAAAATGAAAATAATTTTAATTTCTGCTTTAGTAGCTGTCTGTTCGGTTACGAAGTCTCGTAACGGTTGGCCCTGACAAGTATCATTACGCTATCTGACTGCATAGAACAACAACAAAGAATGAAATGGAAATTTTCATTAACACAATTAATTAATTAAGTCCCCAGCAACTATAAAACCTACGAAACCAAAGCACAAGTGTAACTGTTCTGTGCGTGGAAGTATGACTCAACGTACGCATCTGGCACGGTTCTTCTTCCACAACACAAGAAATTTTAAATATCATTTATACTGAATTAATTAAAGAAAATAGAAATACCATAATTACTCAAGAAAACCAGAATTACACTCTAATACAAGAACACAAGCCAGATGCTTTGTTGACTGAACCTGTAATGACACATTATTCAGGACATTGAAATAATGAGAAAGAAAAGAAAAGTAGTTTGTTACCTTAATTTATATTGATGAAAAGCACTCTAGACATTACAATCTCTCCACACCGACTCGCTACTATCACATCTTAACAAGAACTTTTCAGTATCACATCTCAGCAAGCACTGCCTACTAGCTCATCTCAACAAACACTCCTCACTAGGACATCTTAGCACTGACTACCACGAGCTCTCCCCAAGCACTGCCCACTACGAGTTCTCAATAATCACTGCCAGTGGAGGCGACGGAACAATACTCTCTAGCGCGATCTCTGGTGCTGTGGCTCAGTGTAGCCACCTTTCATATGCCCTTCCTCCACGGCTAGAATTTGATGGTATTTTTGCCAGCATTGGTGGTGAAAATACCACCAAATTCGTCAAAAAAATACAGACAAAAATAAAAGATAATAGTAATGCGTAAATATCATAAAACTAGATAAAATTTTGGCTTTGCACTGACCTTTCAATAACCTAATATATAAAATACAGTAAGCAATACAAATTCTTTCATACATGTGACTTTACATAACAGTTTACACAAGTATTATGTGGTTAAACAGTTCAATCAATAGCGTCAGCAATGACGAATATGTGCAGGTAAGAGTTTCATAACTTTTCACAAACAGTAATACACAAAAAATCAGTTTATACAAATATTCACATAAACGCTTTCCATAGCCCAAGAAACAAGTAGTTGACAGTTCCAGCAGTAGCACCCAGCAATGGTCAACAGGTGCAAATACCAACAAGTGACATTTTTTCAGTAGAAACAGTCCATCAGTGGCACCCAGTAATGTTGAGTAGGTGCAGACACCAACAAGTAACACCATTTCAGTATAAGCAGTTCCATTAGTGGGACCAGCAATGTTGAGCAGGTGCACACAGCAACAGGTGACATCTTTTCAGTAGAAGCAGTCCATCAGTGGCACCCAGCAATGTTGAGCAGGTGCCGACACCAACAAGTGACATCATTTCGGTAGAAGCAGTCCATCAGTGGCACCCAGCAATGTTGAGCAGGTGCAGACACCAACAGGTGATATCTTTTCAGTAGAAGCAGTCCATCAGTGGCACCCAGCAATGTTGAGCAGGTGCAGACACCAACAGGTGACATCTTTTCAGTAGAAGCAGTCCATCAGTGGCACCCAGCAATGTTGAGCAGGTGCAGACACCAACAAGTAACACCATTTCAGTAGAAGCAGTCCATCAGTGGCACCCAGCAATGTTGAGCAGGTGCAGACATCAACAGGTGACATCTTTTCAGTAGAAGCAGTCCATCAGTGGCACCCAGCAATGTTGAATAGGTGCAGACACCAACAAGTAACACCATTTCAGTATAAGCAGTTCCATTAGTGGCACCAGCAATGTTGAGCAGGTGCAGACACCAACAAGTGACATCATTTCAGTAGAAGCAGTCCATCAGTGGCACCCAGCAATGTTGAGCAGGTGCATACAGCAGTCCATAATATTCACTTTCACTAATCACACTGTTCATCAGCAGAAATTAAACATGACTAAATGTCACACATCATGTTGAAAAGTGCAGCACCATCACTAATCAGACAGTTCAGGCACGAACAATAGTTTGAATACACATACAATGCTTTTACACAAAACATACAAATCATAATAAACACACAAATGATATCAGATAATTGTCATATTAAATATTACAAATACACAAATATCAGTAAACCTATAATTTTTATGGGTGTCAGTGCAAGCCACAACAACAAGTAAAATAATATTTAGGAGATAGGTTGGTACCAATTTGGGATAGGGAAAGGAAAACACACAAAAAAAACTCACTCATCTTTCATCCACATTAGTGCTACTGTGTAATTGAATAGTGTTAACTGTGTAAATGCAATTCTGTCAAAATTTTATGTTCATCATGTGCATCAAGTAGTAGTGGCAGCAATGTATAACAGTCAATAATAGTTAGTCAGCGTCATAGTCATCATGTCAAGACCAATGTTTGCCAAGCCAGATCAAATTGTACGGTTGCTGAACAACTGTCAGTGAGCCAAGATATGCAATTACTTCCTCTCTCCAAAAAAAAGTATATGCTGCTTAGTGATTTGACAAAGTGTGTGTGTAGACAATCTTCCTGCTACTTTAGTGTTCTAGTCTGCCATCTTTATCCTCCTTGTTCCATATAGACCAACGAAAAAAAAAATATATGCCCCTCACTTACTTCACCTCTTATCCACCAAAACTCCAATAATCATCAGCATCACATAATCTCAATACTTCAATAATACCTCTTCAATACGTCGATCATCAATATCATTTACCTTACCTCTTGTCCACGAAAACTCCAATAATCATCAACTTCAATAATCTCAATACCTCAATCATACCTCTTCAATACGTCGATATATATAAACCTCAGCACCAATATCATTTCACTTCCATAACAACTCTTTCCTCTAGTCAGTCTCCTCGAACAAGTACAGACAAAATCCTAGTGCAAACTTCAATTCAGCATCCCATACAATCCGAAGACACAGTGTCCACACACAACCTCTGTATAATCCATCTGACCCAAATCTTCTACTCATTATAAATTATAAGATACATTTTGGTTCCTTGTCCATCATTAAATAAAAGAAATGCATACGTGACCTCTAACAGACTTAGTTCGAATAACTCTCAGTAATTAAGTACGATTACGAAGTGTTAATGATCGTGATATTTCAGTGTGTACACCACTTCAAAAATTATGGCAAACAGAAGCAAACATGTGGAGTATTTCTTGTGTCAAGTGTCACTTCCTATTTCAATTACTCACGAAAAATGCAGTGTAATAACTGTCAATGGTCTAACCTAGTGTTGGTATGTAATGTCGTTAGCTTCCTTCCTATTAGCATAAATTTATACAGCTTCCATAAAACCTCCAGCTCATGTGACTTCTATGAAGTTTTTTGTACTAATGTCGTTCGTAGCATTATAGCAGTTCATTTTCTTATCTTAAAAATATAAGGCACTGAGCGTAAGCAAAACATGCAATAGCGAGTAAATATACCAGTAGAGAACAGAATGTCAACAAGTGGATGCAACACAATTCCTACAACAAGGCTCTGCCAAGCGAACAATCTATAATTAATACCATAGTGTGACCTAAACCCCATGTTCGTACACCGCATATCAGTATTCTATATACCAAATTAAAGAGTACTTATGACAACAAAAGGAAATGTGTTAATATACAATCCATACGCAAAGCAGCAAATATACATCTTACCTAATAAACAGGTCATTATCATCATATCAGCATAAGCAAATAAATGTTCATACGTAATCTTAATAAGTAAACATGAAGGCGCAAGCAGATAAATCACAAAGTATAACTTACATACGTAACCATATCAGCACAATTAATCAGGTGACAATTAAAATGTAAATAAATAAGCACAGCAGGCACATAATAAAAAAAAATATGACATCAGTGAAAAAGCATAGCAGCCAAGCGATGCATAATATACATAAGTAATAACACTGTTCATTAATCAATAATTGTCAAAATCAGCAAATGTACACAAGCACGTCGCTTCACAAGTAAATTCATAGAACATGAAATTAGCACAAAGTATGAATCACGTAATCGCGAGCAGCAAATTACATCTAAAATACGTACCTAAGTGGAATTATGTTACCTGAAAAATAAATTCAATTAATAGTTACCCTTTTTAGTTTATTACTTTCTTCTTCGAAATTACATTCTTCCTGAAATTTTCTCCATAGTAAGTCGTCTTAACGTCGGACATGCACAGAATTTACCTGAAGGTCTCAAATATTTTATACAACCGTATCCTGATAAATACTGAACGTTAATAACATAATTTATAAAGTCACCGTAGCTTTATACAGAATTTAGTCGGAGAAATTAGACTGTGTATTCGTTTATGTCTGTCAGTGCATTCGCACTGAGCGCTCGATCAGCTGTAGACGCGTGACGTAGAAGGTGATTGTTTGCGGTCAACGACTGCCTTGTGAGGCGCGCAGACTTCACTGTTGCTTTGAGTACGCGCCGCCGCCAGAACACAGCGCGGTATCCTTGCATTCTCCGCATGTTTACGTAACTGTCGGATTCTCAAAAGTATGTCATTCCACAAAAATTATAACGTTAGATATGTGATGTATTCCCTTAGAGCGCCGAGTTTTAAGAGTTTCTACTTCAACAGTGTTATCATGAATAATTTTGCGAATTCTATATGGACCGTTATAAAGCAGAAAAAATTTGCGACATAAGCCTTTTCCTTTATGAGACAAACGGTGAGACTTAATTAACACCTTCTGACCAACTGACAAAGTTTTTAAACGACCAGGACGCTTAGCTGATTTCTCTCTTCTAGCAGCCGCAGATGCAATATTTTGTAGAGCCAGGTTGACAACTTCAGAATGCCGCAGTTTCCGTGAAGGCGGAAAAGGAACGATTTCAGAAATGCGATTTGTTGGTACTTTATTTTTTAATATCAATAGAGGCGGTAAAGAAGTTGAGTCATTAGGGAGTTCATTCAGAATGTTTTGAAAAATATGAAGATACTGATCCCACGTTCTGTGATTCTGATGACAATAAAGTCGGCACAATTTATTGATTTCCTTCATCCATCTCTCTGAAGCATTAGATTGAGGGTGAAAAAGTGAAATGAAAATTGGTTTAATCTTACGACGCCGTAGAGTACGAAGCCAAATTTTAGAGCGAAACTGTGATCCATTATCTGATATAACCTTATCAACATGACCGACTTCTTTAAGAAAATGTTTGATGAAAGCATTAGATACTGAACGAGCTGTTGCTTTGCGTAAAGGTGTAAAACACACATATTTTGATGTCAATTCCACTGCTACGAAAATGTACGCAAAACCATTAGTAGAACAAACCACTGGACCGAACAAATCAACTGCAGCCATCTCCTTTAATTTCGCTGGAATGATAGGAAACAACGGTGCTCTGTGAGAAACAGTTGGCGGCTTAGCATTTTGACATAATTTGCATTTGGCAAGAACAGATCGAATACGTTTTTCCATATTATTGAAGTAGCAATTTTCTCGTAATTTATGAAAGCATTTTCTGGGACCAAAGTGCGCATAACTGAAATGTGTGTACCAAATCATCCAATCTAACAAAGCGTCTAAGAAAATTACAGACACCAAGGAAACTACGAACATCACGTTTTGTGGTAGGAACAGCATAATTACGAATAGCGTCTAGTTTCTCTGCATCAGGGAGAATACCTTCTGTAGAAATAATGTGACCGAGAAATTTCACCTGAGAACGACCAAATTCAGATTTTTCTAAGTTCACTGTAATGCCAACTCTTGCAAAAATACGTAATAATGAATCCAAAATTTTGTTATGCTCACTCCAAGAACGTTTAGCAATAAGAATGTCGTCAACATATGAAGTAATATTGTCACGAAGATAAGCAGGTAAGATTTCGTTTAAATTAAGAATGAATGCTGCAGAAAATATATTAAGTCCAAACGGTAATTTCCAAAGTCACTTTTGGGTAAAACAGTCAAATCCGGTTATTCTTTACCTACTGTCTAGAGAGATGGATAGTAGAAGAATTGTTTTTATAGATACAAAGAATAGTAAAAGAGTAGGCAGCGGTGCAGAAAACTAAAAGGGAAATAGCACCACTACAGCTCGGGGCCCTGTGAGCGCTACGGCACATATTCACTTAGTGTAGTGAATCCCCTGAGGACTTTAATAGCTGCACATAATTTCCAGTTTGTGACTTTGTAGCACATCTGGCGGAAGTGAGTACATAAATTGATCTAACCATGAACATGGATGTATGTCATTCTTAGAATTGCGGAAGATCTTAAATTTCCGAACAGTCAAAAAGTGTTTATAGTCAAAGTTTTCGCCTCGTGGCGACAAAGACCTACCGCGTCTGTCCCAGTTTGAATGTCGATTATTGTCAAGTTCGCGCGCCTGGCGGTCTCTTGTTGCAGCCCGTAAATGAAACAAATTATTTTCTTCAAACCCCTCTGCTATCTGTGATTCCAAATTTCTTTTGCTGTCCTTTCCTACAATTTCCCCTTCAATTTGTTTGACTTGCTTTCGTAATGCCTCAACTTCCCTTTTAACACGTTCATTAAATTTTCCCTGATTTTCAACATGCTTACTTATGTTCTGGTACTCTTCGGTTTCTGCAAATGGTAATGGAGCTGTATCATCTGAATCTCTATCCCCATTTAAACTAAGACTTGTCAATTTATCTGAAATCTCCTCAACTCTTTCCGATAAGTCACCTATTTTTTCTTTCTGTTTACCTACGTCTTCCGTAAGTGTCGCGACTCGGGTTTCAGTGTTGACACATTTGGTAGTTAACTGTTCATATTGTTGTGTTAGGTTATTTATTCTGTCATTTGGTACTGATTCCTCGATTCTCTCAAATATTTCTTTCTTATCGTGTGCACGTTGTAAATTTAACTCTGAAAATTTCTGTACTATCACGCGATCTCTTTCTTCCTTTTCTCTATCCTGTTCCCTTTGTCTAATCTCTACTGCAATTAATCTATTATTGTGAGAATTCAAAATCGGTTGTACTTCTTCTCTGATTTCTTTCTTTAACTCATCTTTCATATTTTTGAAACATGTCCCTATTCGTGAGTCTAACCGTGTTTCCATTGTTCCCATCTCAGTTTTAATTGTTCCTATTTGTGAGTCTAACTGTGTTTCCATTGTTCCCATCTCAGTTTTAATTGTTCCCATCTCAGTTTTAATTGTTCCTATCTCTGTTTTAAATTCAGATAGAAAATTTAATATTGCACTCATCAACTGCTCCATATTAACTTGTTCGAAATTCTTTTCGCCCCTAACATTTCCCGCAAAACCAGGTTCCTTCGTCATCGCTGTGAAGCTATGTGTTCGATACTGTTCCAGAAACTTCTGTCGTTAATCTCGAATTCTGAAAATTTTCTAATTGTGAAAAGTTTTGAATTGGTTCCGGACTATTTTCCCGACTTATTAAATTGTTTTCAACTTCATTATTCATGATACTGTTTTCCTTTGTTGGCGAGTTCGCCATGTTAACAATTTCGTCATTCTCACTATCCATCATTTTTGCCTTTTTCATCGATCGCGTAATCATTTACATAACGTACAAAACTCGTCACTATATGAAAATTACACACAATGACACTATATCTCCAACAATACCATTCACACGAAATGTTTCCCTCAAACACGATTAATCGAACAATTGAAAAAATTGCACAAAATTGTCAAACCCGTAGACAAGACAACAAAAAAAAATAAATTTTGAAAAAATACCATTAGAAGAATGCCAATTACCACATCTACACATGCAAAATAGACTACAATTACTAAACTACAAATTACTACAACAATACTACTGTCTACTATTTTTACAATCAGAAGAATTCCAAGGGACGATCCTGGCAGGGTCGCCACGTGCATGGGGGCTTAATTAAAATAAAATGAAAATAATTTTAATTTCTGCTTTAGTAGCTGTCTGTTCGGTTACGAAGTCTCGTAACGGTTGGCCCTGACTAGTATTATTACGCTATCTGACTGCATAGAACAACAACAAAGAATGAAATGGAAATTTTCATTAACACAATTAATTAATTAAGTCCCCAGCAACTATAAAACCTACGAAACCAAAGCACAAGTGTAACTGTTCTGTGTGTGGAAGTATGACTCAACATACGCATCTGGCACGGTTCTTCTTCCACAACACAAGAAATTTTAAATATCATTTATACTGAATTAATTAAAGAAAATAGAAATACCATAATTACTCAAGAAAACCAGAATTACACTCTAATACAAGAACACAAGCCAGATGCTTTGTTGACTGAACCTGTAATGACACATTATTCAGGACATTGAAATAATGAGAAAGAAAAGAAAAGTAGTTTGTTACCTTAATTTATATTGATGAAAAGCACTCTAGACATTACAATCCCTCCACACCGACTCGCTACTATCACATCTCAACAAGAACTTTTCAGTATCACATCTCAGCAAGCACTGCCTACTAGCTCATCTCAACAAACACTCCTCACTACGACATCTTAGCACTGACTACCACGAGCTCTCCCCAAGCACTGCCCACTACGAGTTCTCAATAATCACTGCCAGTGGAGGCGGCGGAACAATACTCTCTAGCGCGATCTCTGGCGCTGTGGCTCAGTGTAGCCACCTTTCAATATATAATTAATCCGTAACGAGTCACTGGAGATCACGATCCCCACGTACCAAAATATCACCTAAAATGGAATTGTCGGTGGATTTTTGGGTACGCCCCATGTATACAAGATGTCAGAGTAATTAGAGCAATATTGCTCCTAATTAAATATTCATGGTCTTAACTGCGATAGAGTATATACAATACATGTTTGAGATCAACAGACGGTCAGCCCTGGATGGTCTACCCGTTTTTCGTTATTCTTCCTGGATAGAAGGTCTCAAGAATGCTTACGGTGGTCGTTCCCAAAGTAATGGATCCTTTATTTCATGACAATTAAAGAGAAATACCGTTACATAATGCAGTAAGTTACTTTCGATCTTATGGTTTTAGCAGATGACGTGGTTGTCTAAGAGAAATTAAGATAGGATAAAATAGTCTTAATATCTACACAGAAATTAGGAAAATATCAGCCTGATGTAAACACTGGAAACAGAGTTTCATGCAGAAAAAGGCATAATTGGTGCCTTGAAGAACTGTGATAGCCCATGGGTATATTATTAATAGAAGAGAACTTAAGTCAGTCACGACATAAAAGAAGGAAGAAAGACCAAGGCCTAGAGCTACGTCGGTAGAGGAGATAAGGACGTGGCGGTAAAGTGGCCAAAGAGTTTTCAAACGATACGTCCCGGTATTCGAATTTAGTAACTAGGCAAACCAGAGAAAATCTAAATTATGGTTGCCAGAGGAGATCTGAACCCTCCTACCTATTCACACCATATGTGGAGGTACAAATAATAGTGAACAAAATGGGCTCAGTTGTAGATAAATCATGTAGAAGGTCTTTGAGGTTTGGTAAGGTCTTAGCCAACTGTTGGTTGTCTACAGAGGAAAGAGCTCGTATCCTATGCTAAAATACTGCTCAAATGTATGGAATCCTTATCAGGTCGGATTAAGATGCCAAAAACAAGGTTTTTGCTAGATCTAACCAATCGTCAATTGCATCGATAAAGTCTCTATAATTATGATACCATTTAGTCGAGCCACCAATATGCTTAAAAATTCTGCTAGACCTTACATGATAATTCATAAAAGAGGTGGCATAACTAGGTATATTTTCTATTAGGTGAATCGGGCCAGAGGTTAAAGTAAAATATTATTACAATAACGTTTTTTAATATTTGAATGCACCATGTTGCATAGTTGCATGAAAAAGGTCTTAGTCCCGCCTCTTTTAGGCAATGAAATGCAAATAAATCAAACAGTGCGTTGGATGTTATCGCAGTGACAAGGATTAATGCTTATAGAACTTATCAGATCAATGAGCTAAGGACTGAGGAGGAATTTAATAAGAAATTAGTCAGATGAATTACGGATTATTGGAATATCGGCTAAGTCTTTTGCTAAATGTAATTTTCTTCTGGGATATGTATTAGAACGAAAATGTCGTTGCTGCAAGCAAATACAGAAACATACAATACTCGTTGTTAAGCATGCATATTGTTCTAGGCGAGCAGAGATAAAAGGAAGTGGGTGAACACGAAGGGCGACGTTGAACTACTCAAAAGACTGGGGGCAACCTGAACAAATAAAGACGGTAAACGAAGCTCCCAACTTCTGCAAGAGGTGAGCAGCGGATCATTAAAGAATAGTCACATAAGATTCAAGACCCGCTGGTCTTGAGAACAGACTCTGTGTAGAATCTTAGTTTACGATATTAATTCCGTCGCCAGCACGTCGCAGGAGCAGACAGATGGAAAATTAACTGTGCCAAGAGATGCTTATTACGAGAGAGTTTTCACTTCAGGAGCAGTGTGCCACCCAGCGGAGGACGAAGTTATGAGCTTCCAGAAATAATTCCACATAATTAAAAACTGCTGGCAAGTAAAACAAGATGAAAAAATGAATACGGAACTAGGGCGAGAGCTTCTACCAGGAACAATGAATTCTAATGAAAGGCTCCAGCGAAACTTCTACTTCTTCTGTAGTTTGACCCATCAACGGTGCCTTGAATATAAATAACCAAACAAGCGTTTACGTGATAATGAGGTCTAAAGAAGAGCGCTGCGATTTAAAAAAAAATGGTGGTTCAAGCAACCAAACCAATTTTTCTTTTACTAGATTTCGTAATGCATAAAGTATTTTCATATTTCTAGAAACCAATCTTTTAGTTAGAATTAACTGTAGATACTTCTTTTTCATTGTTTTGCCATAAGGTATTGAAAAAGGTAAGGTGCGCTTGAAAGAACTTTCATCATACACACCATTTTGATTTTCATTCCCTCTGGAAGATATTACCAATAATTTCAGAAACGAAGTTAGAAGCCGGATGCAACTTATCGCAGTCACATTCGATTCATGAACTTCGTATAATGTTTAATAAAGAAATGTGTAACTAAAATAATGACTTGCAGCATTTACGTTACTTTACGGCTTTACGCTACTTCTGATACTTTCATGTCATAATCACTATGTAGCTTATCTCTATGTAGATAGTTGCTTTCCCAAAGCTAACAGAATCCTGAGCCAGAGCACCCAAAAATGAGGCAATGGGAAGGGACCGTTGGAATCGACATGCTACCCAAGAGCCCATAAGGCGATTACAGAGTTTCATGAAAATGCCAATGGACTTTTATTTATGAAGCAACGAGAGACGTATTACAAATTCGTGCTATGTACAGCGTAAAAGCGTACTTGCCACGAGTTTTCTTCTGATGTACCCCTTCGTACAGGAACACAGTAATATATCCGTAAAATATGTGCTTTGGAATCAAGTAATCTTTTTTATTAACCTTCCTAGTGCCACTGGAGTCAATATGACCCCATAGGCGCATTGGAAACATACGTCTCCCTCCATTTCGAAACTATTATTCTCGAAATAGATGTCTTTCTCTCTCAGAGATGATGTTTCCTTCATTTTTTATATGTGCAACACATTAAAATTTATTCATAGTTTTTGCACTGAGTACCGCTGGAATCAATATGATCCCAAGTTAAAGTGTTTGTTTTTGTTTCTTAAATGTAACATTTATGGAAATAGAATGATTAATACGATGCTGAATCGCTGTTGCGCGAAACACCTGCAACAATGAAAATATTGTTTGCCACTTATTATTGTACCCATTGTTAGGGTTTCTTGCATTAGCTGTTGCTGCACCCTTCCTAGTAACACTGTGGCCAATATGACCCCATAAACGTTGGAATATCAAAACTCAATTGTTTTGAACGCTACTTCTTTCAAAATATATCTGACTCAATTGTATCCAGAGAAGTTTTGTTCAGTTTTATATTTACAACACATTAAAATTTATTCATGGTTTTTTGCACTGAGTACCACTGGAGTCAGCATGTCCCCAGTGTAAATTTATGCCGGCTGGTGTGGCCGAGCGGTTCTAGGCGCTACAGTCTGGAGCCGCGCGACCGCTACAGTCGCAGGTTCGAATCCTGCCTCGGGCATGGATGTGTGTGATGTCCTTAGGTTAGTTAGGTTTAATTAGTTCTAAGTTCTAGGGGACCGATGATCTCAGATGTTAAGTCCCATAGTGCTCAGTGCCATTTTTTTGAAAATTTATTTTGGTTTCTTGAACGTAATATTTACGAAAATAGTCATTACTATTACGGTAACGTACGTTTTTATGTTAGTTCATTAAAATATTGCCAATATATCCAATGTAAAGTACTTGGGGTCTATAGGACCCTAGTGGTATTCAGTGAGGGAAAAAAGCCCTAGTAGTAGAGAGTTTATACGAATTCCTTTTTTTTAATATTTAAGTTCACGTTGATTTCAAACATAAACGTGGACATCGTATCACAAATGAGAACATGGGCACCAGTTACTAGCGAATAATAATTATTTCTTTTCATGCTGGCTTTACTACTCAATCACACACTTTCGCTATCTCTGGTATCTCGTGTTTCTACAGCTGTGTAGAACAATATGCTTCAGGAGCATATATAACATACTAACAAAAACATCTGTATTACTGAACTGCTAAAATCAGTAAACAGTTCCAGCTGTAGGTTGTTTGTCTAACGGCTTCCAGGTGCTACAAAAATTTGATTTCAGTATTTCATATGATTACTGGCCAATTTTAAAATTTTAGAATTCTGTCATAATTCAGTCACTGGGAGGTATAAATACACGCTAAAGTAATATACGTAGTAAGTTAGATACAGTGTAAAAATCTTGATGCACTGCAACTCAATGCACAAATTGGACAGATTATACTAATGCAGTATTTGAGAGTTAGAGCACTTAGCGACTTCCAGCAAACTTTACGTGTAATCCCAAACCTTTATGAAACATTTTATCGCTGACAACCTCCTCCCCTCCGCTAATGAAATGAAAAGCAGTTCATCGCTTACTGAATTTTCGCTGTTCGTGCAGTATAACTTCAGCATTAGACATGATTTATTACTTTTTTATTCGCAACACATTTTACTGTAGTATCATTACCCAGTTTTTTAGCGAAATCAATAAGAAATAGTGAGAAAGCTGACATAAAGTATAGCATTTGCAGCCGCAGGCAAGTGGCCGAAGTGTGGTGATATGTGGGTCAAAATAACAATTATGCTACGGACGCTGGAAAGTTACCAGACTTTTCCAATTGAAGTAAACTATCTCTATCAAACAAACAAATGTGATATGCACTGAGGAGCCAAAGAGACTGGTACAGGTGCCTAATATCGTGTAGGGCCCCAGCGAGCAAGCACAAGTGCCGCAACACGACGTGGGATGGACTCAACTAATATCTAAAGTAGTTCTGGAGGGAATTGACATCATGAATCATGCAGGACTGTCCACAAATCCGTAAGGGTACGACCGGGTGGAGATCTCTTCTGAAGAGCACGTTGCCAAGAATCCCAGATATGATCAATAATGTTCATGTCTGGGGAGTTTGGTAGTCAGCGGAAGTATTTAAACCCAGAAGAGTGTTCCTCGAGCCACTCTGTAGCATATCTGGACGTATGGGCTATCGCATTGTCCTGCTGGAATTCCCAAGTCGTCGGAAAGCACAATGGACATGAATAGATGCAGGTGATCAGAAAGGATGCTTACGTACGTATCACCTGTCAGAGTCGTGTCTAGATGTATGAGGGGTCCCACATCATTCCAACTGCACACGTTCCACACTATTACATAGCCTCCATCAACTGCTGACATGCAGGGTCCGTGGATTCATACCCGTTCACGTGCATCCGCTCGATACAATTTGAAACGAGACTCGTCCGACGAGGCAACATGTTTCCAGTCAACAGTCCAATGTCGGTGTTGACGGGCACAGGCGAGACGTAAAGCTTTGTGTCGTGCAGTCATCAAGGGTACATCTGTTGGCCTTCGGCTCCGAAAGCCTAAATCGATGATGTTTCTTTTAATCGTACACAGCTGACACTTGTTAATGACACAACATAGAAATCAGCAGCAATTTGCGGAAGGGTTGCACTTCCGTCACGTCGAACGATTCTCTTCAATCGTCATTGATCCTTTTTTTTGCATGATCTTTTCTCGGCCGCAGCGATGTCAGAGATTTCATGTTTTAACGGATTCCTAATATTCACGGAACACACGTGAAATGTTCGTACGGGAAAATCCCCACTTCATCACTACCACGAAGATGCTGCGTCTCATCGCTCGTGCGTCGACTATAACACCACGAGTAAACTCACTTAAATCTTGATAACCTGCCATGGTAGCAGCAGAAACCGATCTAACAACTATTCAGGTATATAGGCGTTGCCGATCGCAGCGCCGATTCTGCCTGTAACATATCTGTGTATTTGAATACGCATGCCTATACCAGTTTCTTTGGCACTTCAGTGTATATGCACACTACAGAATAGCCATCAATAATTTGTATAGTTACGTTGTTTCATAGGCTATCATGCCAGGTAAGGAGAGATTACGAATTTATACTTCAGATGTTTATGACATGAGTTGGGAATAATGGCAGATATCTTACACAGTCCACGACTGTCGCTGCATTTATCGTGTTTAAGAGAGTATGAGATTATATAAGCGTTCAGTTAAAAAGAACTTACTGTTATAATATATTTATTAATTGTACTGAAGTTCTTGCCCTTGTCTGTTTCAAGTACATTGTCTCGATATTCAGAAATTTGTCCAGGCAGACCTGGTAAGCTAACAAAAACCGTTACGAATTAACTTTAGCGTCATCAGGTTATTTTATCTGCATTGTTTCGCTATTAATATTTATTTTGAGAATGAGAAACAATCACACAAAAAGGAATGTGGGAGGTAGAGTGTCTGAGGCACAGAGCAGTCTAAGTTTTGGAACAAATCTCGCAGAGTGACAACGCTGAGTTGAAGAAAACGGAATTCCATTTAATAAGATCAGTGATATACTTTTTATGAAATTCTATTTATTATTGACACAACCACATTTTATGATACAATCATAACTGTTTTCGGCCTTTCTGAAGACGGTCATTGTTAATCGAAACCGGTTATGAATGTCTCATAAATAGTAATTTTGGCAATAATAAACAGAAACCTAAATTCGAATTGTCCCTGCAATGGTACAATGAGTTGCCTTAGCATAAATGTGGTATCTTTACGCGAACTTTCTAGCGCACCCTTTTCGAAACACTTGCTTCGTTGTGATGGTTAGCTGTTCGACGATGAGGCGAAAATTTTGAAATTCACAATTCCATCGATATTGAGAAAAGATGAAACATCAGTATGATGTTGATTAAAATCGGCCGTGCTTTCTTTTCTTGTGGAGGTACTTTGTCAACCTACTGTGATAACTGTACTTCTGTCTCCATTAATACCAATAAGTCCAGTGCTAGTCTCCTTTGACGGTTCGTAATCAGTATTTCCAACGAATTCCTTGCATACGGTTACTCTACATTCGTTCTGCTCTTCAGTCATCAATAACGATGAAACATTTCTCCTCATTGACGTTTGTTCAAAGAATCGCTTATAACATCATGATATGAACAACTGGGATTACACCCCATTCTGCAAGATCTGCGAAAGTTAGTGGCACACCATATCGTCGATGTTCTGAATCTGAAAGCCACAGATTTATATCGAAGACCTTGCTGGTAGGTGTTTGTATTCAGTTTTTCCACGATTATTTTTCAACCGAGAGAGCTATTTGTAACACTGCATTAGATCTAAAGCATCTTCTCTTGATGTTTACGTCAGAAGTTCGGGCTTCAGTAGTTTCCATAAATGTTTTCCACAATTACACGCAAAATTTCACGTTACATTGCTGCTCCTGCAAAACAGATACTGAAAAATCGACGCAAAAACTGTACAATTTTCCGTGACAAACAGTAACTCTGAAATTAGATGATACAGTAACAATACGAAAAAATAAGTTTTCTCGGGATGTTGTGACACAAATAGCGCTACCAAGGTAGGTTCTTTGGACTCTTTGTTACCTCATAAAAATTGAGCTGTGTTTTTAAGACACCTATTAAAATTTACGTCAGTGAGAAGTGTCCTTTTATTTACGTAATCTAATTTCAGCACATTGTGTAGTTCCTCCGTGCCCATAATTCACTGTGAAAGAGAACATCGCAGGGTGATTGTGGCCATGAAGGCCATTCTGCGGGTCATGTAGACTATTTGATTTCAATATATCATTGATTCATTATGAGTACATTTCTCTTACAATATGTTTGATACTCATTGTTAACATCCATCAAATTTCGTATATTTTTTGCGTATATAGTCACGATAATAACCTTTAGTGATCAATGTGGTTCCAAAGCATACAGAAAAAACAGCAACAAGACAATTCAACAATTATCCTGCAGGCAATAAGGAAGCTGTAGTGCACCAAAATTAGGACAGGTCTCCTTATGATTAAAAAAGTTATATAGTCATTTTAAGCTGTGAGTTACTGTTACCGTTTTCTGTTTACAAATTACTGAATGCACGCAGCTTGTTTAAAACGTAATACCAGCCGTGTTCAACAGCTAATATCTATGCAACTGGTGTAGCATATTTGGCGTAAAGTATTAAAAATCTATATCCCAAATCTAATCTCGCCTCGTCATTTAAGAAGCAGCACGAAAATACAATGTCGTTGCGGTATATTGTGTTAATATTATTTATCTTCACAACTGTTCTCGATAGCCTTCGCCCGTTGTCAAGAGTCCTGCTATGGACAGTTCATACACAGGAATAACTTGCGTAAGCGTACTTGGTGCCAGCCAACTTTAAACAAACAGAGTTTGGATAAAAATACGAAATCACAGCGAGAGATGCCTTCTTCAAAGGCACGCGCTGACCAGGCCTGAAGGTTTCTCTGTTGTATTTGGCGACGTGCGGTACCTGTGCAGAGTCCCCAATTTGTTGCAAATGCCAGTCGCGGTAAGAACAGTGTTTTGTGCAGTTTTTGGTGCGCATGTCGCAGCTAAGTGAACTGGAACGAGGGAAAATCGTCAGTGCTCGTGTGGTGGGCACGCTTCCGTAACCAAAGGAGGCGAAGTGTTTGGTGTTTCAAGAGGCGCCGTGTCGAAGATTTAAAGCGCGTACAGTGAAAGTGGAAAAACATCATTCACCAAGCAACAACTCGGACGAAAGTGTGTGTTGAATGATCGTGACGGACGCTCATTGAAGAGGACTGTGACGGAAAATAAGAAGGCGACCGCTGCAAAAGCCACTGCAGAATTGAATATCGCACTCGTGAATTCTGTCACCACGAAAACAACACAAAGGGAGCTCCACAAGCAGGTAATTACAGGGCGAGCTGGATTCAGAAAACCCTGATCAGTGCTGAAAATTCCCGTGACAGGAAAACGTGATGCCGAAGCCATAAAACGTGAGCTATGAAGCAATGGAAGAAAGTCGTTTGGTCGGATGTGTCTTGTATCACACTGTTTCCAACTTCTGGCCGAGGTTTTCGTCTCTAGGAACATGGCGGTGTTTCGGTGATGATTTGGGCGGCCATTCGTGGTATTGCACGGGCTCCATGGTTACTCTGCAAGATCGCATTACTGTCAAGGATTATGTGACCATTCTGGATAATCAGGTCCATCCCATGGTACAGTGGTTGTTCCAAAATGGTGGTGCTATGTTCCAAGACGACAGGGCTCCTGTTCACACATGTCGCATCGTCAAGGACTGCTTTTGTAGGTATGATCATGAACTGTTGCAATGTGTACTGCCGACCACAGTGACCAGATTTGAATATTACTGCGCCTTTACGGTTTACTTTGCAGACAAGGAAGCCTGATCACTGCCCACCTCTATCATCACTATCTGCATTTCCCACTGTTTTGCAAGAGGAGTGGTATAAGGTACCTTTGGAAAATGCACTGAAGAGCTAAAGAAACTGGCACATCTGCCTACATCTACATCTACATGTACATCTATACTCCGCAAGCCACCGGACGGTGTGTGGTGGAGGGCACCTTGAGTACCACTATCGGTTCTCCCTTCTATTCCAGTCTCGTATTGTTCGTGGAAAGAAGGATTGTCAGTATGCTTCGGTGTGGGCTCTAATCTCTCTGATTTTATCATCATGGTCTCTTCGCGAGATATACGTTGGAGGGAGCAATATACGGCTTGACTCTTCGGTGATGGTATGTTCTCGAAACTTTAACAAAAGCCCGTACCGAGCTACTGAGCGTCTCTCCTGCAGACTCTTCCACTGGAGTTTATCTATCATCTCCGTAACGCTTTCGCGATTACTAAATGATCCTGTAATGAAGCTTGCTGCTCTCCGTTGGATCTTCTCTATCTCTTCTATCAACCCTATCTGGTACGGATCCCACACTGCTGAGCAGTATTCAAGCAGTGGGCGAACAAGCGTACTGTAACCTACTTCCTTTGTTTTCAGAATGAATTTCCTTAGGATTCTTCCAATGAATCTCAGTCCGGCATCTGCTTTACCAACGATCAACTTTATATGATCATTCCATTTTAAATCACTTCTAATGCGTACTCCCAGATAATTTATGGAATTAACTACTTCCAGTTGCTGACCTGCTATATTGTAGCTAAATGATAAGGGATCTATCTTTCTATGTATTCGCAGCACATGACACTGGTCTACATTGAGATTCAATTGCCATTCCCTGCACCATGCGTCAATTCGCTGCAGATCCTCCTGCGTTTCAGTACAATTTTCCAATGTTACAACCTCTCGATATACCACAGCATCATCCGCAAAAAGCCTCAGTGAACTTCCGATGTCATTCACAAGATCATTTATGTATATTGTGAATAGCAACGGTCCTACGACACACCCCTGCGGCACACCTGAAATCCCTCTTACTTCGGAAGACTTCTTTCCATTTAGAATGACATGCTGCGTTCTGTTATCTAGGAACTCTTCAATCCAATCACACAATTGGTCTGATAGGCCATATGCTCTTACTTTGTTCATTAAACAACTGTGGGGAACTGTATCGAACGCCTTGCGGAAGTCAAGAAACACGGCATCTACCTGGGAGCCCGTGTCTATGGCCCTCTGAGTCTCGTGGACGAATAGCGCGAGCTGGGTTTCACACGATCGTCTTTTTCGAAACCCATGCTGATTCCTACAGAGTAGATTTCTAATCTCCAGAAAAGTCATTATACTCGAAAATAATACGTGTTTCAAAATTCTACAACTGATCGACGTTAGAGATATAGGTCTATAGTTCTGCACATCTGTTCGACGTCCCTTCTTGAAAACTGGGACGACCTGTGCCCTTTTCCAATCCTTTGGAACGCTACGCTCTTCTAGAGACCTACGGTATACCGCTGCAAGAAGGGGGGCAAGTTCCTTCGCGTACTCTGTGTAAAATCGAACTGGTATCCCATCAGGTCCAGCGGCCTTTCCTCTTTTGAGCGATTTTAATTGTTTCTCTATCCCTCTGTCGTCTATTTCGATATCTACCATTTTGTCATCTGTGCGACAATCTAGAGAAGAAACTACAGTGCAGTCTTCCTCTGTGAAACAGCTTTGGAAAAAGACATTTAGTATTTCGGCCTTTAGAATGTCATCCTCTGTTTCAATTCCATTTCGGTCACAGAGTGTCTGGACATTTTGTTTTGATCCACCTACCGCTTTGACATTAGACGAAAATTTCTTAGGATTTTCTGCCAAGTCAGTACATAGAACTTTACTTTCGAATTCATTGAACGCCTCTCGCATAGCCCTCCTCACACTCCATTTCGCTTCGAGTAATTTTTGTTTGTCTGCTAGGCTTTGGCTATGTTTATGATTTCTGTGAAGTTCTCTTTGCTTCCGCAACAGTTTTCTAACTCGGTTAGTCCTCAGCTCGTGGTCGTGCGGTAGCGTTCTCGCTTCCCACGCCCGGGTTCGATTCCCGGCGGGGTCAGGGATTTTCTCTGCCTCGTGATGACTGGGTGTTGTGTGATGTCCTTAGGTTCGTTAGGTTTAAGTAGTTCTAAGTTCTAGGGGACTGATGACCATAGGTGTTAAGTCCCATAGTGCTCAGAACCCGGGTTCGATCCCCGCCACTGCCTAAATTGGTTAGTGTGGTGACTAGCGTAGTCTGCCGACGGCAGTGCTGCGAGGCGGTCACGCGCCAGAGCGCTGCGGGCGAGGCGCGCACGGTGTGTTTGTGTTTACTTCGGCCGCTGTAAGTGCCGTTTTCCTTCTCGACCACCATGGCGCACAACTATCGGAAGAAGACATTACGTTTCAACTTTTGTTCCGACTTCGCCAGACCCAAGGCCCTGGAGGTACCACCAACGGATCTAATTGGTATCCACTTGTCCATAGTTAGCAGTACCGTCTACGTCAAAATGATCAACGATGCGGCGTGCGACAAGGTGCTTCAAGAGGCAAAACGTGGACTGCGCTTCTGTCATTCCGACGGCAACGTCGGACCCGTTACCGTCGATCACGCAGGTCTCGGCACACGGACAATAAGGATCTTCGAACTGCCGTTCCAACTACCTGCAGACGTCGTCATCGACGCGCTCCGTCCCTATGGCAACGTTCTGGAACATGTTGCCGAACGATGGGTCCAATTTCAGACCTATCCAGTTTTAAACGGTGTTAGACAGGTCCGTATCGAGTTGCAGAAACACGTGCCTTCCTATCTACGTGTCGGAGGCTGCCGTGCCATTATAATGTACGACGGCCAACCTCGGACCTGTTCCGGTTGCGGGAAAGAAGGTCACCTACGGTCTGAATGCATTCAACGACGTGTCGCGCAGCTCCCGTAGTCGAAAACGTCCGTCACTCCCACGATGACCGCCCTACCGGTCACTTACGCAGCGGCTCTTGCCACGTCTACAGTTTCGTCCAGTCCGTCGCCCGGTCCTTCCGATCGGCACGTCCCACCGTCCCAGTCACCAACGGACGGTACAGACGTCCCACCTGACAACCTTGCCGCCGAACAGGCTCCCGCACCGGACGCTGAGGAGACCAGTACATCTTCACAACACCTGTTTGACAATTTCATTGCACCCACCGAACGCCTTCGAACCAGGTCGACGCTCCTCCTTGCCGTCGTCCGACACTGAGGAACACGTGCGCAAACAACGCTCGCCACGTAGGCGCAAACGCCGTCGCCGTTCACCCACGTGCTGTCAGAGCGTTGCCACCCGCGACGACGAAGACGACACCCAAGCAGCCGACATTTCCACGCAGAGGTCGGCGGACAACTTTCACGATGAACAAGACGTTTCGCAGGACGGGACCACTATGGAGGTCGCCACGCACAATGTAACGATCGGTGCGCCGGTTGAGACGCCTGTCTCCCCGCCGACAACTCCAGATCTCTCTCACCACGACGCAATTCCCATGGACATTGGACAGACCCACGGCACAGGAGCATGGGCCGACGACATTGAGGAAGGTACGCCCCCTCCTCCGGATGAGTTGTCTCCGCCGGACGAAGCTGCCTGTTAACATCAAAAGCGAGGCATTGCAGCTGATGGGACGGGACTTCCTGTCGGTGCCCTCCTCTTACTTCCCTTGGTGATGGTAGATGCGCGTCCACCACCACTGAAACAAACATACCGGTTTGCCACACTGAACATCAACATGATCGGCACTGAACCCAAGCTGCAACTCCTATGTGACATGCTTCGGGCCTCTGACGTCGACGTCGCCCTTCTTCAGGAAGTACGCGTTGCCACACTACCACCAGTCTACGGCTACGACTCCTACACGTCCACATGTGATCAATCAGGGCGTGGAGTCGCTTTCTACATACGTGAAGGAATCCCACTCACGGACACGACAATCCTTCCCTGTGGAAGAGGCATGGCTGTTACCATCTTCGACACGCGCGTCATCAATATCTACGCTCCGTCTGGCTCCACGAACCGTCGGCAGCGGTCCACTTTCTTCGGACATGACGTGGCGCCCCTGTTTTCTGGACGCTATGATCGCCTTATCATGGGAGGCGATTTCAACTGTGTCCTCCATCCGCAGGACCAAGTGCCTGGTTATTCGCCATGCCCGGCGCTGCTCACCTTAATCGAAGATTTTCATCTAGTGGACGTTTGGGAGAAAATTCATGGCAATACCCCCGGTTTTACCCATTATACAGCACATTCTGCGAGCAGACTGGACCGGTTTTATGCCTCTGCTCACCTCGACAATGAAGTCGCCCAAGCTGAACGATGGCCCCTTGCATTTTCGGACCATTGCGCCGTCATTTGCTCCCTGGCTCTACCACCTCAGTCAGTGTGGCGCAGCAGAGGTTACAGGAAGCTTAATACCTCTCTCCTTAATGATCCACACTGCCGACAATGTATTGCCACTACATGGGCGTCTTGCGAAAGACGCCTTCCGCAGTACACATCCACGTTCCATTGGTGGCTCAAATGTGCCAAACCTGCGATCAGAAAGGCCTTCATACAATGTGGCAAGGAAGCAGCAGCATGGCATCGAGACACCACAAATTTTCACTACGCCGTCCTCCGTGAGCTCGATGCGCTCCCTCCATCACCTGACACCCATGGGGAACGACAACGTACTAAAGCTCGTCTCCTCTCTCTTCAACGTGCACGACTGCATGGTGTCGTGGTGCGTTCCCGACGACAAGACCTCCTCCACGACGAAACCCCATCCACAATCCATGCCGCATCCGACCATAGTGGTCGACGTCGGCTTTTCGTCCCCAACATCACGACCTCCGATGGTGTTCACCACACAACACAGGCGGAAGTCGTGTCCGCCTTTGCTGAACATTATCGCCAATTTTATGATGATGAACCGATGGCGACGCCCATTCCTGATGATCTCCGTCCTTCCCCTGATCGGACCCTCACCGTAGCGGAGTCAACGTCCATGATGTCTGCAATCACCGCAGAAGAGGTGGTAGATGCGATCAACAAAGGGCCAAGAACAAATCACCCGGACCAGATGGTCTCCCAGTGGAGTTTTACCGTGCGTTCACCACGTTAATGCTTCCTCGCTGGACGGAAATGATTCAGGAACTCTTTACTCCGTCCTTCCCAATTCCACCTGAATTCGTCACTGGCATTCCTCTACCTGTGCCTAAACCGAAGGGAGGGTCTCATGTCTCTGCATATCGCCCCCTTACACTACTGAATGCAGACTATAAAATCTATGCACGCCTCTTAGCAGCGCGCATACGCACCGTCTTACCTACGGTCCTTTCACCTGAGCAGACTGCACGTGGTTGTGGGGCCACCTTACAAACAGCCCTAGGAGAATGCCGTGACCTCATTGCACTGGCGTCGGTTTGTCGCCTTCGTGCAGCACTGGTATCCGTCGATTTCACGAGTGCCTTTGATCGCGTTCGACACCCATTCCTCCTCATGGTGGCGACACGTATGGGGTTCCCATTGCTTTTTGTCGATGCCATTCGCCGGTTACTACTTCCCGCGGTCTCGATGGTACAAGTCAATGGGAGGCTTGTAGGACCGATTCCTATACGCCGCTCTGTGCGTCAAGGATGCCCTATGTCTACTTTACTATATGCCATTGCACTTGAGCCCCTCATCACTGGACTTACCTCTAGACTGGAGGGCCTCACTTTGCGTGACCACACCTTTCACTGTAGGGCTTATGCGGACGACCTCCTCTTTCTCACCTGCTCCTCCACAGAACTCAATGACGCCATCCAATGGATCCACCAGTATGGACGTCTTTCTGGTGGCATTCTTAATGTCCGTAAATCGACTATGATGCACATTGGGCGCGGCCTCCCGGCTATGGTGCCGACCCCACTCCCAGTCAGTGCCACCCTTCGTTACTTGGGTATCGACTTTACGAGCTCCACACACCGCACAGTGGCCCTGGCTTACCGGCGGCTTTTGCAGTCGATTCGGCACCATGTCCGCGGTCAAGTGCACCGTAACTTAAACCAACGCCAACGTGTGTCCTATGTCAACATCTATGTCGCCCCTATACTGGTACACGTCGCCCAGATCCTCCCAATGCCGTTACTCCTTGGCCGCCGCATCCAATCAGCCTTTGGATATTTCGTGTCAGCAGGGGCACTTTTCAAAGTCCGCTACAACACTCTAACACTGCCTCCTGCAAAAGGTGGCCTCGGACTCATCAACGTGCGGGCACGCTCTTCTGCACTCTTTGTCCACACTCTGTTGCGGCACTGGCAGGGGCCGGTCCCGTCCATAACACGCAGTCTCTTAGATATCCTCCGACCAGCTTCTCTCGATCCACCGATCAATGTGGCACCTATTTCTCCATTATTGTACTACGTCGCCAATTGTTTCATAGAACTCAGCTACGTTCGGGCCGATCTTCCAGTCACCCGTCCTCCCCGTACAAAAGATTATTATCGTTTGTTTATGCTGTCCAACCCTTGCGACCCCATGGTGCTACAGCATCCTGACATTAACTGGCGCACGGTTTGGGGGTGTGTGCATGCACCCTTTTTACCGTCGTCTGTGTCTGCACTCTGGTACGTTTTAGTCTATGGAAAATTCCCGACTAATAGTCGACTTTATCGCATAGGACTGGCCACCTCCCCACTCTGCCCTGACTGTCAGCTCGAAGACACCGACGAGCACCGTCTTACGTGTCCCCTGAAACAAAACGTATGGCTCCTCATCCAACGAATCGTGGGCTTTTTCCTCCGTGCCCCGCCACCGACGGTAACCCCGGATTTCCTGTTGTTGCCCCAGACATTTCACTACCCTCTTGCTAAGCACCATACCCTAATCTGGTTTCGAGGACAGGCTTTAGAATATCTCTTTCAGAGTGGTCCGCATACAGTCCTTGACTTCTGGTACAAAGTTGTGACCGCGCATAGCACCCTCACCCGAAAACCATCTTACCGACAAACCTTTGCCGGTTATCTCCGCAGCGTCTTCCTTGACCCCCCTCAAAGTTGGGGTGTACCATGCCTACCTGTCACATGATACAACACCCTTATCCACGTTCTCATGCATCGACCAAAAACAAACACAATTTTTTTTAAAAAAAGGAAGAAAACAGAATATGTTATATTTTGTTGTATTTAATGTTTTTCTTTTTTAATATTTTTTTTGTTTAACTAACAGTCATTTGTATATTTTTAAATGGTACCTTGAAGAACTCTTGCATAGTGAATATATATGTACTTTTAGTTTGTTCAATACAAATTAAAAAAAAAGAGCCATTTGAACCATTTTTTTCTAACTCGGTTGTTGTACCACGGTGGCTCTTTTCCATCTCTTACGATCTTGCTTGGCACATACTCATCTAACGCATATTGTACGATGATTTTGAACTTTGTCCACTTATCCTCAACACTATCTGTACTTGAGACAAAACTTTTGTGTTGAGCCGTCAGGTACTCTGTAATCTGCTTTTTGTCACTTTTGCTGAGCAGAAAAATCTTCCTACCTTTTTTAATATTTCTATTTATGGCTGAAATCATCGATGCAGTAACCGCTTTATGATCGCTGATTCCCTGTTCTGCGTTAACTGTTTCAAATAGTTTGGGTCTGTTTGTCACCAGAAGGTCTAATGTGTTATCGCCTAACGCAGTGTAGGGCCCTAGTGAGCACGTTGAAGTGGCATGGACTCGACTAATGTCTGAAGCAGTGCTGGATGGAACTGACACCATGAATCCTGCAGGGCTGTCCATAAATCCGTAAGAGTACAGGGGCGGGGGGTTGAGATCTCTTCCGAACAGCACGTTGCAAGGCACCCCAGATATGATCAATAATGTTCATGTCTGGGGAGTTTGGTGGGCAGCAGAAGTGTTTAAACTCAGAAGAGTGTTCCTGGAGCTCCTCTGTAGTACTCCTGGATGTTTGGCGTGTTGCATTTTCCTGATAGAATTGCCCAAGTCCTTCGGAATGCACAATGGGCATGAATGGATGCAATTGATCAAAGAGTATGCTTGCGTACGTGTCGTATCTAGACGTATCAGGGGTCATATATCACTGCAACTGCACACGCCCCACACCATTACAGGCCTCCACTAGCTTGAACAGTCCCCTGCTGACATGCAGGGTCCATGGATTCATATGATTTTCTCCATACCCGTACACGTCCACCCACTCGGTATAATTTGAAGGGAGACTCGTCCGACGAGGCAACATGTGTCCAATCGTTCAATGTCGGTGTTGACGGGCCAAAGCGAGGCGTAAAGCTTTGTCTCGTGCAGTCATCGAGGATACACAAGAGGACCTTCGGCTCCGAAAGCCCACGTTGATGATGTTTCGTTGAATGGTTCGCACGATGACAATTATTGGTGGCCCAGCATTGAAATCTGCAGCAAAATTGCAGAAAGGTTGCGCTTCTGTCACGTTCAACGATTCTCTTCAGTCGTCGATGGTCTCGTTTTTCTGGCCACTGCGATGTTGGAGATTTGACATTTTACCGGGTTTCTGATATTCACCGTTCACACGTGGAATGGTCATACTGGAAAATGGTCACTTTATCGCTACCTCGGAAATGCTGTGTCCTATCGGTCATGCGCCGACTGTAACACCACGTTCAGACTCACTTATTTCTTAATAACCTGCCTTTGTAGCAATAGTAACCGAGCTCACAACTGCGCCACATACTTGTCTTATATAGGCGTTGCCGACGGCAGTGCCGTATTCTACCTGTTGACATATATCTATACCAGGTTCTTTAGCGCTTCAGTGTGTGTAGGACCTGTACTCACCCATTCCGATAGGGTTGGGAGCTGCACTGAATGTCATCGATTTTCCTACACCGTATTAGACATGATACGTGAAGTGTCTTTGGTATTTCCATATTCTTGTCCACCGCAGTACTATTTGAGTACACGGGAATGCAGGTTTTCTCCGCGAAATCTTTTCACATTTTCAGCCGAGTCGTGGCGTTGTCTTGTCGCAACGTGTCTATTAATTTCCTACTTGGCACCTTCAGGTGAAGTCACTTCGCTTGAAGATGACGAGTCGGAAATTCGCTGAAACGTTGCGACGACAAGTCACCCAGACTCTGCTGTTATATCTAGAAGGTTTCATCAATATTATTTGTGCAGCTACATTTCCCAAAATCGTGTTGGCTCATGCACATTTTGTACTCGAAAAGTTCTCTGGATATGATACTTAATAGGCCATGCTTAAACGAAGGAAGATAGAGTTATAACGTTCTGTGGATAATGGGCTCGTTAGAGACGGAATACAAGCTCGGATTGAGCATAGTATGCGAAACCGGTTGTGCTCTTATTCATTGGAACCAAACGTGCCTTGTGTGATTTTAAGAAAACCACGGCAAGTAAATTCTTAATGACTCTCCAGGGAACTGAATGCATGAGCTTCCAAATTGGACTCCAGTGACTTAACGACTGCGCATTCACGGCCGCCGAATGCTTGAAACTAGTTGCGGGAATAGAGGATGTTGTAGCTGTGGTCTTCAATCCTCAGACTGGTTTGATACAGCTCTCCTTGCTACTCTCTCCTACGAAAGTCTCTTAATCTGTGCATAATTTCTGCAGCCTCCAACTACTTGGTCCCGCCCACCGCAGTCCAGTCTGATCGCCTTACATAATTTTTACCTCTCATACTACCCTCCACAGACTTGTTTTAATGAGTATGTAATTAGCTTTAATTTTTTAGGATGCGATTTTTATTATTTTGTGTTTTAAGAACTATTTCTTGATGCCCCAGGATGTGTCCGTATCTACTGATCTCTTCTTTTAGTCATGTTTTTCGTAATTCTTTTCACCCAATTCGTTTCGGTAAAATTCTCTAGTCATCCGAACTATCCATCCAATATTCAGCATACTTCTGTAAGACCTTATTTCGAAAGCGTATATTTTCTTCTTTTCTGTACTTTTTATCTTCCACAGTTCACTTCCGTACTGGTCCACACTTCCGTCAAATATTTCAGGTAGAAATTCCTAACATATAAACCTGTACTAGGTGTTAAAGTACCTCTGTTTCCACAAACGCTTTTCTTACTATTGAAAGTCTACTCTTGTTATCACCATTACTACGATCACGCTTGCTTAATTTACTCCCCAAGTAGCAAAATTGGTCTCCTACATTTAATGTCTCATTTCCTAGTCTTGTTTCTGCGCTATCACGTAATTTAATTTGACCACACCCATTACCCTTGTTTTTATTTCGTTGGTGTTCTTCTTAGAATCTCTTTTTAAGACACTGTTCATTCCGTTCATAGCTTATCCAAATCCTTTACTGTCTCTGGCGGAATTATCTTGTCGTCGGGAAACTGTAAGGTTTTTATTTCTTCCTTTCCCAGTATCTCTTTGGTTTCCTTTATCGCTTGCTGTACATGCAGACTGAATTACATGGAGTACTGGGGGAAGTAAAGCTATGAGAGCTGACCGTGAGTCATTATTGGATCATTCATTCATTAGAGCATTTGCTAGTGAAAGGCGAAGATCTCAACCCGGCAAACAATTTTAATCTTCCAGGAAGTTTCAGACTGCAATCTTGTAAGCACACTTTTCAACTATTCCCTTCTTTTGACAGCCTTCGACACTCAGAAATGTTGTCTTGTTCCTGAACAGGTAGTATACAGGTTGGTTCAGCTACTGCTACCAATCTATTTAATGCAACCCGCACCACATGTGTATCAGCAACGGTACCCAGGCGACAACGATGTAATTGATGTACGACACCTCTCGGAGCTTTGGGAGACTTTTGGCTAACGGAATCATACTGTAACAAATACAAGTGTGGACTGGCGGTGAGTTACATGGGATATTTGCTCCAATATATGCCTTACTTGTGCCATACTTATCCAAGTGTCTCCAATCTTTCTTTTTGTAATTAGCGGTGTAGTAATACAGGTTTTGGGTATCTCCGTTTATATTACTTAATCTTTCGTATTTGATTCAGAAACAGTGCCTTATAAAAGTGTGTTTCAACATAAGGCACAACGAAATTACCAGGAGATATCGAAATGGGAGGTGTCGACATAGCTTGCCAGTATGCAACCCATGAAAATATTAATCTATGACTCGCCGCCTTAACATGCTTAAGCACTTTCTTAAAAAAAATTTGAACAATGTATCTGAGATGTCTTTGTATACTTGACCAATTATTCTGCGACATTCTGACTATGTGCTTCAAATATCCAGAGAAATCAGGCCAACAACATCGTTCTGTCATGTGGGATTGCATAAAACTACATCGCTAGGAACAACTAATCGCCGTGAATACCATTTCACTCCCTGTATTTCACCCCTCAACTCTCAGAATATCAAAGAGTGCCTTCCAGTTGCCACTGTCAAAAAAAGAAAAAAGTAACGCAATATACTGCAGCCCACGTCATGATTGCCTGTGAGAATCGTGCTTCAGAATCAGTGGTGGTTCATCACATTTCTGGAGACTAGAAATCTACTCTGTAGAAATCAGCATGGGTTTCGAAAAAGACGATCGTGTGAAAGCCAGCTCGCGCTATTCGTCCACGAGACTCAGAGGGCCATAGACACGGGTTCCCAGGTAGATGCGGTGTTTCTTGACTTCCGCAATGCGTTCGATACAGTTCCCCACAGTCTTTTAATGAACAAAGTAAGAGCATATGGACTATCAGACCAATTGTGTGATTGGGTTGAAGAGTTCCTAGATAACAGAACGCAGCATGTCATCCTCAATGGAGAGAAGTCTTCCGAAGTAAGAGTGATCTCAGGTGTGCCGCAGGGGAGTGTTGTAGGGCAGTTGCTATTCACAATATATATAAATGACCTTGTGAATAACATCGGAAGTTCACTGAGGCTTTTTGCGAATGATGCTGTAGTATATCGAGGGGTTGTAACAATGGAAAATTGTACTGAAATGCAGGAGGATCTGCAACGTGTTGACGCATGGTGCAGGGAATGGCAATTTATTCTCAATGTAGATAAATGTAATGTGCTGCGAATACATAGAAAGAAAAACCCATTATCATTTAGCTACAATATAGTAGGTCAGTAGTTTGAAGCAGTTAATTCCATAAATTATCTGGGGGTAGGCATTAGGAGTGATTTAAAATGGAATGACCATATAAAATTAATAGCCGGTAAAGCAGATGCCAGACTGAGATTCATTAGAAGAATCCTAAGGAAATGCAGTCCGAAAACAAAGGAAGTAGGTTACAGTACACTTGTTCGCCCACTGCTTGAATACTGCTCACCGGTGTGGAAACCGTATCAGATAGTGTTGATAGAAGAGATAGAGAAGATCCAACGGAGAGCAGCGCGCTCCGTTATAGGATCATTTAGTAATCGCGAAAGCGTTACGGGGATGATAGACAAACTCCAGTGGAAGACTCTTCAAGAGAGTCGCTCAGTAGCTCGGTACGGGCTTTTGTTGAAGTTTCGAGAACATACCTTCACCGAGGAGTCAAGCAGTACCATTGCTCCCTCCTAGCCAGCCACCATGACCGAGCGGTTCTAGGCGCTTCAGTCTAGAATCGCGCGACCGCTACGGTCGGAGGTGCGAATTCTGCCTCGGGCATTGATGTATGTGATGTCCTTAGGTTAGTTAGGTTTAAGTAGTTCTAAGTTCTAGGGGACTGATGACCTCAGATGTTAAGTCCCATAGTGCTCAGAGCCATTTACCATTTTTTTGCTCCCGCCTACGTATATCTCGCGAAGAGACCATGAGGATAAAATCAGAGAGATTAGTACCCACACAGAGGCATGCCCACAATCTTTCTTTCCAAGAACGATACGAGACTGGAATAGAAGGGAGAACCGATAGAGGTACTCAAAGTACCCTCCGCCACACACCGTCAGGTGGCCTGCGGAGTATGGATGTAGATGTAGATGTAGATGTAGAATGCTAACTGACGAATATGTTTCATACGTTGAACGAGTTTCTCCACTACGGGCTTCCCGTGAAAAGTCCCAGTCCTCTGGATTCAAAGCGCCTGAGACAATTGGTGATTAGTAGCTGCGCGGAGCAGCACGTTTCTTGCTGGGAGTCCGCACAGTAAAAACAAACAGAGCGGGGATAGTCCTGGCGGCCGGTGGAGAAGAAAAAGACAGTAAGGCGGCGACACGTGCCTCTGCGACAAGGTGGTCCGTCCACGGGTGGCCCCCCCACGCCGTCACGAGGCCGCGCTCCCACGACAATCGATGCGGATCGGCGCGGCGGAGCGCCGCCCGCAGATTGGCCGTTTGGCTCTTGCACACGCGATGTGCCCGACTACTGCCAAACCTGCGGGGCTCTCCGGAACAAAATTCATTACCTACAACATACACTCCTGGAAATGGAAAAAAGAACACATTGACACCGGTGTGTCACACCCACCATACTTGCTCAGGACACTGCGAGAGGGCTGTACAAGCAATGATCACACGCACGGCACAGCGGACACACCAGGACCCGCGGTGTTGGCCGTCGAATGGCGCTAGCTGCGCAGCATTTGTGCACCGCCGCCGTCAGTGTCAGCCAGTTTGCCGTGGCATACGGAGCTCCATCGCAGTCTTTAACACTGGTAGCATGCCGCGACAGCGTGGACGTGAACCGTATGTGCAGTTGACGGACTTTGAGCGAGGGCGTATAGTGGGCATGCGGGAGGCCGGGTGGACGTACCGCCGAATTGCTCAACACGTGGGGCGTGAGGTCTCCACAGTACATCGATGTTGTCGCCAGTGGTCGGCGGAAGGTGCACGTGCCCGTCGACCTGGGACCGGACCGCAGCGACGCACGGATGCACGCCAAGACCGTAGGATCCTACGCAGTGCCGTAGGGGACCGCACCGCCACTTCCCAGCAAATTAGGGACACTGTTGCTCCTGGGGTATCGGCGAGGACCATTCGCAACCGTCTCCATGAAGCTGGGCTACGGTCCCGCACACCGTTAGGCCGTCTTCCGCTCACGCCCCAACATCGTGCAGCCCGCCTCCAGTGGTGTCGCGACAGGCGTGAATGGAGGGACGAATGGAGACGTGTCGTCTTCAGCGATGAGAGTCGCTACTGCCTTGGTGCCAATGATGGTCGTATGCGTGTTTGGCGCCGTGCAGGTGAGCGCCACAATCAGGACTGCATACGACCGAGGCACACAGGGCCAACACCCGGCATCATGGTGTGGGGAGCGATCTCCTACACTGGCCGTACACCACTGGTGATCGTCGAGGGGACACTGAATAGTGCACGGTACATCCAAACCGTCATCGAACCCATCGTTCTACCATTCCTAGACCGGCAAGGGAACTTGCTGTTCCAACAGGACAATGCACGTCCGCATGTATCCCGTGCCACCCAACGTGCTCTAGAAGGTGTAAGTCAACTACCCTGGCCAGCAAGATCTCCGGATCTGTCCCCCATTGAGCATGTTTGGGACTGGATGAAGCGTCGTCTCACGCGGTCTGCACGTCCAGCACGAACGCTGGTCCAACTGAGGCGCCAGGTGGAAATGGCATGGCAAGCCGTTCCACAGGACTACATCCAGCATCTCTACGATCGTCTCCATGGGAGAATAGCAGCCTGCATTGCTGCGAAAGGTGGATATACACTGTACTAGTGCCGACATTGTGCATGCTCTGTTGCCTGTGTCTATGTGCCTGTGGTTCTGTCAGTGTGATCACGTGATGTATCTGACCCCAGGAATGTGTCAATAAAGTTTCCCCTTCCTGGGACAATGAATTCACGGTGTTCTTATTTCAATTTCCAGGAGTGTAGTTGTAAACTGTCAGTGCTTCAGAGGCGCGGAACGCAGCAACTGCTTCATGTATCGACAGGTTTCACACAGTTCGGTTGCTATGCACTGGGGATGGCGGTTATCTGTGCAACAACGGGTTTTCGATTACATCGGTTCTTTTCCGCACCAGTTTAACCTGAGTGTTAAAGCCACTCTAAATAACCAGGTTCTGAAAAACCCGATTTTCGGTTTTCATTCGTATTATTTCCTGTAATAAACCTAGAAATCTAATGAAGAAGGAAAAATTTTGACTCTTTCCTTTTCAGGATATATATATAAAGGAAATATTTAATGAAATGAGCAAATAAAAGAAAACTTAGTCCGTTCACCGTTCGCAGCTTTTCTCGAAAAGGGACAATTACTTGAATAGTACAGAAAATCACCAGTATTCTCCTACTGATTCTAATTTTTGAAACTCTACTCTAAAAACATGTTGCAATCGCATATCATACCACTGTTTCGGCATTGCGAAGAGTCAGTTCTAAAGCGTGAAAACTGAGGTTGAAGAACCGAGGTTTCGTGTTAATATGTACGTTTTTAAGGTCACATTTTATGAAGACACGGGCAGCATATCAGCAACAGTCATATTTTATTGTATATTGTGAATCAATTGTTGTTAAGCTTTTAATTTATTAATGTAACGGAATTTCCTTTTTCTTTTGTTATTTCATGTAAATGGGAGACACATTTATACACTTTTGAAGTAAATGAATCACTGTACTTCATTGTTATGTCAGTTTCTAAAAATATTTCCGGACTAGGGTTGGTGCCATCCTGCAATACAACGGATGTCTGGCGACGACACTGAAAAAACTACTGTATAGACCACGTGGAGGGAAGTCTAGCAGATTACAAGTACACACGAACCGTATGTCACGATACGTGGCAACAGGTACATTTTTGTCTCTTTATTGCAATTATATTAATCCCTTCAGCTGCTAACAGACGTTGATATATATCAATGGGGACAGGTGAAAATAGCCTGCCAGGGTGGCCGAGTGGTTCTAGGCGCTACAGTCTGGAACCGCGCGCCGCTACGGTCGCAGGTTCGAATGCTGCCTCGGGCATGCATGTGTATGATGTTCTTAGGTTAGTTAGGTTTAAGTAGTTCTAAGTTCTAGGGGACTGATGACCTCAGAAGTTAAGTCCCATGGTGCTCAGAGCCATTTGAACAGGTGAAAATGTGTGCCCCGTTCGGGTTTCGAACCCGGGATCTACTGCTTACATGGCAAATGCCACCGAGGGCACAGAAGATAACGCGACTGCAGGGACCATCTCGCGCACGCCTCCCGCGAGACCCACATTCTCACCTGTATGTCCACACACTACATTCGTAGTGTCCCACCCCAACACACTCACTACTCATGGAAGATATTCTTACAAAGTTCCGTAACAGGTCGGGGAATATGTGTGCATCCGCACAGAAGGAGAAGGTCATGGCTGGTATTGCCAGAACTACATACTTATCCGAAAGAACAGACACCGTATCCATAAAAGTGTATTATTGTCTCAGTATTTCTGTACCAGTTGTTATGCCATATGGTTGCTGCTCGTTTCTGTCGGCATTGTTGTTAAAATAGCAATGATCGCTTTTCCTACTTTCTATAACAAAGCAATATTTCAAATCAAAGCTAATTTTACAAAAAAAGGTACTCCTTTAAAAAAAAGATTTATGTAAAAAATGAAAATTTTTCACTGCTGCTATGGCTAACTGATATTTCGATTTTATTACTCGGTTACGAGTAAAAAATAAAAAAAAGGTCATTATAACCGAAACAAAACAGGTAGCGAAAAACATCGGTTATTCAGAACTAAAATACTGGTATTAGGTTTAACCGGTCGGTTTTAACCATCCGCACAACTATACCTTCCTTTATTCACTCTGTAAAATTTCTGTTCTCTCCATTTTGATTCAATACATCCACTTTGGTTATCCCAACACTTTTCCGTTGCACTATATTACAAAAGCTTCTATTTTCATTTTGTATCAATTTTTAATCGGTATTTAATAACGCTAAATGCAAAATTTAATAGTCATGGGTGACTGGAATTCGGTAGTAGGAAAAGGGAGAGAAGGAAACGTAGTAGGTGAATATGGATTGGGGCTAAGAAATGAAAGAGGAAGCCGCCTGGTAGAATTTTGCACAGAGCTCAATCATAGCTAACACTTGGTTTAAGAATCATGAAAGAAGGTTGTATACATGGAAGAATCCTGGAGATACTAAAAGGTATCAGATAGATTATATAATGGTAAGACAGAGATTTAGGAACCAGGTTTTAAATTGTAAGACATTTCCAAGGGCAGATGTGGACTCTGGCCACAATCTAGTGGCTATGAACTGGAGATTAAAACTGAATAAACTGCAGAAAGGTGGGAATTTGAGGAAATGGGACCTAGATAAACTTAAAGAACCAGAGGTTGTAGAGAGCTTCAGGCAGAGCATTAGGGAACGATTGACAAGAATGGGGGAAAGAAATACAGTAGAAGAAGAATGGGTAGCTTTGAGGGATGAAGTAGTGAAGGCAGCAGAGGATCAAGTAGGTAAAAAGACGAGGGCTAGTAGAAATCCTTGGGTAACAGAAGAAATATTGAATTTAATTAATGAAAGTAGAAAATATAAAAATGCAGTAAATGAAGCAGGCAAAAAGGAATACAAACGTCTCAAAAATGAGATCGACAGGAAGAGCAAAATGGCTAAGCAGGGATGGCTAGAGGACAAATGTAAAGATGTAGAGGCTTATCTCACTAGGGGTAAGATAGATACTGCCTACAGGAAAATTAAAGAGACCTTTGGAGATAAGAGAACCACTTGTATGAACATCAAGAGCTCAGATGGAAACCCAGTTCTAAGCAAAGAAGGGAAAGCAGAAAGGTGGAAGGAGTATATAGAGGGTCTATACAAGGGCGATGTACTTGAGGACAATATTATGGAAATAGAAGACGATGTAGATGAAGATGAAATGGGAGATACGATACTGCGTGAAGAGTTTGAAAGCACTGAAAGACCTGAGTCGAAACAAGGCCCCCGGAGTAGACAACATTCCATTGGAACTACTGACGGCCTTGGGAGAGCCAGTCCTGACAAAACTCTACCATCTGGTGAGCAAGATGTATGAAACAGGCGAAATACCCTCAGACTTCAAGAAGAATATAATAATTCCAATCCCAAAGAAAGCAGGTGTTGACAGATGTGAAAATTACCGAACAATCAGTTTAATAAGCCACAGCTGCAAAATACTAACACGAATTCTTTACAGACGAATGGAAAAACTGGTAGAAGCCGACCTCGGGGAAGATCAGTTTGGATTCCGTAGAAATACTGGAACACGTGAGGCAATACTGACCTTACGACTTATCTTAGAAGAAAGGTTAAGGAAAGGCAAACCTACGTTTCTAGCATTTGTAGACTTCGAGAAAGCTTTTGACAATGTTGACTGGAATACTCTCTTTCAAATTCTAAAGTTGGCAGGGGTAAAATACAGGGAGCGAAAGGCTATTTACAATTTGTACAGAGACCAGATGGCAGTTATAAGAGTCGAGGGAAATCAAAGGGAAGCAGTGGTTGGGAAGGGTGTAAGACAGGGTTGTAGCCTCTCCCCGATGTTATTCAATCTGTATATTGAGCAAGCAGTAAAGGAAACAAAAGAAAAATTCGGAGAAGGTATTAAAATACATGGAGAGGAAATAAAAACCTTGAGGTTCGCCGATGACATTGTAATTCTCTCAGAGACAGCAAAGGACTTGGAAGAGCAGTTGAATGGAATGGATAGCGTCTTGAAAGGAGCGTATAAGATGAACATCAACAAAAGCAAAACGAGGATAATGGAATGTAGTCGAATTAAGTCGGGTGATGCAGAGGGAATTAGATTAGGAAATGAGACACTTAAAGTAGTAAATGAGTTTTGCTATTTGGGGAGCAAAATAACTGATGATGGGCGAAGTAGAGAGGATATAAAATGTAGACTGCCAATGGCAAGGAAAGCGTTTCTGAAGAAGAGAAATTTGTTAACATCGAGTATAGATTTAAGTGTCAGGAAGTCATATCTGTAAGTATTTGTATGGAGTGTAGCCATGTATGGAAGTGAAATATGGACGATAAATAGTTTGGACAAGAAGAGAATAGAAGCTTTCGAAATGTGGTGCTACAGAAGAATGCTGAAGATTAGATGGGTAGATCACATAACTAATGAGGAAGTATTGAATAGGATTGGGGAGAAGAGAAGTTTGTGGCACAGCTTGACCAGAAGAAGGGATCGGTTGGTAGGACATGTTCTGAGGCATCAAGGGATCACAAATTTAGTATTGGAGGGCAGCGTGGAGGGTAAAAATCGTAGAGGGAGACCAAGAGATGAATACACTAAGCAGATTCAGAAGGATGTAGGTTGCAGTAGGTACTGGGAGATGAAGAAACTTGCACAGGATAGAGTAGCATGGAGAGCTGCATCAAACCAGTCTCAGGACTGAAGACCACAACAACAACAATAACAAATGGAAAATTCTACCTGAAGGCTAACCCTTTCTTTTCTTTTGCTCTTCGTGTAATTGCTAACCTTGGGAACATACGAATCTACCTTCTTACATATTTAGCATATTTCTCTTGAATAATGCTATGTGGAATAGTTTTCTGGAGTAGCACATCACGTAGAAAGGAAGTATTGATTGCACAAAAGCGACAAGTAAAAATATCTACATCTACACTTATACTCTTCAAATCAGACTTAAGTGACTGGCAGAGGGTCCGTCGTACCACCTTCACAATAATTCTCTGTTATTCCCATCTCGTACAGCGTTGAAAATCGAAACCTGTATCTTTCCGTGCGAGCTCTGATTCCCTTTACTTTATTGTGATGATCGTTTCTCCGTATGGAGGTCAGCGTCAACACAATATTTTCCTATTCGGAACAGAAAGTTAATGGTTGAAATTTCATGAGAAGATTCTGCCGCAACGAATAACGCCTTTGTTTTAATGATGTCCACCCCAAACCCCTATATCATGTCAGTGACACTCACTCCCCTATTTCGCGATAATACAAAACAAGAGGACGGAGAAGCGTAGTGTAGGCAGTCTCCATAGCAGATCTGTTACATTTTCTAAGTGTCCTGCCAATAATGCGCAGTCTTTGGTTAGCCTTCCCCATAACATTTTCTATGTGTTTCATCCAATTTAAGTTAGTCGTATTGTAATTCCTAGGTATTTAGTTGAATTTGCGGATTTTAGATTAGAGTGATTTATGTGTAACCGAAGTTTAACAGATTCCTTATAGCACTCACGTGGATGACCCCACACTCTTCGTTATTTGGGGTCAAATGCCAATTTTTTCACCATTCAGATATCTTTTCTAAATTGTTTTGCAATTTTCAAAAAAATGGCTCTGAGCACTATGGGACTCAACTTCTGAGGTCATTAGTCCCCTAGAACTTAGAACTAGTTAAACCTAACTAACCTAAGGACATCACAAACATCCATGCCCGAGGCAGGATTCGAACCTGCGACCGTAGCGGTCTTGCGGTTCCAGACTGCAGCGCCTTTAACCGCACGGCCACTTCGGCCGGCGAAATTTTCACTGATCTTGTTATGACTTTACTAGACGTGGTGCAGTGTCAAAAACCCTCCGGAAATCCAGAAATACAGAATCAATCTGAAATCCCTTGCCAATAGTTATCATCACTTCGTGTGAATAAAGAGTGTATTTCACAAGACTAATGTTTTCTAAATCCGCATTGAGTGCGTGTCAGTAGACCATACTCTTCGACGTAATTCATAATGTTCGAGCACAGTACATGTTCCAAAATCCTGTAGCATATCGACGTTAATGATACGGACCTGTAATTTAGTGGATTGCTCTTACTACCTTTCTTGAATATTGGTGTGACCTGTGCAAATTTCCAATATCTGGGTACGGATCTTTCGTCGAGCGAACGGTTGTGTATGAGTGTTTAGTATGCAGCTATTGCATCAGCATACTCTAAAAGGAACCTAACTGGCATACAGTCTGGGCCGAAAGACTTTCTTTTATTAAGTGATGTAAATTGCCTCATTACTCCGAGGATATCTACTTCTAAGTTACACATCTTGCCAACTGTTCTTGATTCGAATTCTGGAATATTTACTTCGTCTTCTTTGGTGATGGAATTTCGTAAAGCTGTGTTTAGTACCTCTGATTTGGCAGGACTGTCATCTACAGTATTTCCATTGCTATCGCGCAGAGAAGGCATTGATTGTGTATTGCCGCTAGCATACTTTACATACGACCAGAATCTCTTTAGATCTTCTGCCAGGTTTCGAGACAAAATTTCGTTGTGGAAAATGTTAAAGTATGTCCTGTTGTAGTCCGCGTTAAATTTCGAGCTGATGTAAAAGATCGCCTTCCTTGGCGGTATTGCTTCCGTTTCAATTTATCACGCTTTTTTCGTTGTTTTGGCAACAGTGTTCTGACCCGTTTTGTATACCAAGGAGGATCAGATCCGTCGTTTGTTAATTTATTTGGTATAAATACGTCAACTGCTGTCGATACTATTTCTATGAATTCAAGGCATATCTGGTCTACAGTTACATTGTTAATATGGAAGGGGTGGATATTGGAAGGATTGGCAGTCATCGTATAGGCATCTTAAGGAGATAGGGACTGAAACTACACCAGCACAGCAGATTGGCGGTAAATGTAAAACAAAAAAATATACACGTTTTTGTGTAGTTGTATGAGTAGGTCTGATAATTGTATGTTCATTAATATTTGAACTAATCATGTATACTTATCGGAAAAACCGACTCGTTTCGTATAGTAATAACAACAATAATAATAATCAGTGTTCGGAGGATCTGTGAAACATGTAGCTAACTGACTGCTTTTCCATACCTGTATAACGCCAGATTTGTCTTTCCTGATGACAACATCCGCCTCAGTAGAGGAGACCTATGGTGGCTCCTTTACCTACAATAAATTACTTGAGACGATAACACCAGCGTTACATTACAAAATAGAGCTCTATGTCCTCTGGAAATGTAGCGTCTGTGGTTTCCCCGTGCCGGCCGGTGTGGCCAAGCGGTTAAAGGCGCTACAGTCTGGAACCGCGTGACCGCTACGGTCGCAGGTTCGAATCCTGCCTCGGGCATGGATGTGGGTGATGTCCTTAGGTTAGTTAGGTTTAAGTTGTTCTAAGTTCTAGGGGACTGATGACCTTAGAAGTTAAGTCCCATAGTGCTCAGAGCCATTTGAACCGTTTTTGGTTTCCCCGTTCTTTCCCTCTCCACTGATATCTCTCTGACAACACTCTTAATGGTTTAGTCTTTACCGTGTCTTGAAGTTTAATTTGTAGTCATGTAACAACAGTATGGACAGGCGTCAGCAAAAGGTAGCAATAGGGCGCAGTTGGATTGCAGAACTTTTATTCATGTATTGAATGAATAACAGTCAATTCTGCCACACGATATGGTTATTGTGCCACTTATTTAGTTCAGTTCTTCAAGCACGACATGTCTCGAAACCGACCAATTGATTTACGTAAAAAATTTAAATTCTAAGGTCTTGCTCCCACACCTGGAAAAATCACTGTGGACGCTCAAATGTATACCATACGTACGTTGGACGTATTTCCAATTGTGTAACAATACCTGGTGGCTGTGTACACGGGTCACAGACTAATCACCAAGCATGTTGATTTACTTGAGGTTAAATGACAAAAAGACTTTGTCGAACTTTTAAAACGCTTCGCCACACTGACAGCCAGAAGGGAGTTACAGTACTTAGCGTGACTAAGATTGATTGTTTGTCCAGTTCACCTGAGCTGATATTTCACGGTAAGTTTTTTTATTTATATTTTGGGAGAGTAAAGCGTTATTAAAGAACTGTGCTAATTTAATCGTGTTAAGTTTACATGACATAAATGTATCTTTTATATCATCCACTCCATATCAAGGACAGGGTTACCACTTAAAGAAGCAAGAAATAGTCTGTTTCTACTGGCCTTTTAAATGCATTAAAAGTGAGGGTATTACTTCAGAAAAAACACTTTAAGAACAAAAATATGACTTTAATGTAATTTAATGTATAGAGTAATGTTCGTAAACGAACGGAAAATGTTTCATTACTCACTTAATTACAGGAAAGGAATTAGCTTGCTCACAGGGCCTATTGTGTGGAGAAAGGTTGAGGCCATAAAGAAGTCGTCCTATAGTTTGTCATACCTAAATATATAATTTTGTTTTCGATTCATTTTCATTTCGGTAACAGTTCCAAAAGGCTGCTGATCCTTTCCCTGATACGCCATACTTACAAATTATGCCTTATAACACGCAGTTTTGGGGTATTTTCATATTATATTCATCATGAAAACACGTAAATCCAGTATGGCGGACCTGTTTATCTGCCATAAGCCAATAGCAATATAGCTTTTTGAACGGAGCGTAATGGGGGTAATCTCCCGCAGTGCTGACAGCATACGCAGCTCACGTTACGACCTGACCAAGTGCTTTGTTGTAAATGACGCAAGTAAGCAACAAGGTTTCGTGAAAGGGCGTTACTGCTGCGTTCATGTTCACTTGTGCTACTTATCTGCAGCTGTAAACATGAAATGAATTAAAATTAATGTCTCAGCTCGAGGTCAAGCAGTTCACTGCGTAAAGGCTAGTGTCAGCTCGTGTATATTGGCGAGCACGGTGACAAGCGTCTTGGAAACTTCGAATTCTGTCGACGAATTCTGGCAACACCAGGGAGCCTTGCCTCAAGGGAAATTGAACAAGCCATACACTAAGATTGCGTTACGAGAAGGCAGTGGCCCTTAGCATACAAAGTAAGAAATTGCAAGATTACTTCATGCAAACATTTATGTATGCTGCTGGTCTTATGCTTGAATCGGCGCTACGTGAGTGTAGAAGGAAAGGGAGTGATATTTTCCATGTCCACTACTTTCACTTTGACAGGGAAGTTTTCGATTTTAAATAATAGCGAGTTACGTGAAAACAACGGTACAGTAATCACTCTTTTTCATTTACGCCCAAGAAACCTCAGATTAGGCGTCTAAGTCACATAACTCGCCGTACCCCAATCACACACTTCTGTTACCAGAAGGAGCTAACCAATCACTGAAACAAATATTCTACGATTGCCATACTAATACATTCAATGTTAATAGTTATCTTGTTGCAACGACTAAAAAAATGTGCCGATGTGTTTATCGAATCCTCTGGAGTATTACTAAAGTCTGTGTCTGACATTTTTAAACATTTCATTCTACGCAATTTCTCGCTACAGGTGGGCGAAGTCGTTCATCTTTGGGAGCCAGTTCACTCGTGATCTTCCCATTTTGGTAACCGTTCATTATTACTCTTTCACCATTCCTTTTTTAATTGCCTGTGTGACATACAGATTTTAGACAAATTTCACGAAAAAATATCAAAGAAGCCCAAGTACTACTTCTATGTGGTAAATTCATAGTTATCTTTCGTAGACAGATTGTTTACTTGAATTACCTTAGCTGAAAGTGTTCTCATTACGCATCACTTCAGTCGGTTGATGTGACAGACTAGTAACTGCAACTCAGGCAGAGAGAATCCAGAACAAGCTGACCATAAGTACGGATTATGGAACATGCAAGCGCAAGTCATTATTTACGAGAAAACTGAGTGTATATTTCTGTTAGCATTTCTAGCACAAAATAATTGGAAGCAAACTATATTCTTTCAAGCCAACATTAATCATTTTCTTTTACAATTTGTGGGTGTCTAAATTAACTACGCACCGAAGTGTCGTTCTATGTGGGAAGTGAAGATTTCTTTTGAAAATTAAAGACTTCCGACACCAGAATGTGATAAACTGCATACAAAAGTTGGAAAGTCTGTTTTAGCAACGGCGCAACTACATAAATATCCAGGGAGATCGTCGAACTTAACAACTGGGAAGAAACAAGACTTTTTTCCTAATATTGGCGACATACCACACGTCATTGCTTTGAAGATCTTTACAATCGAAAAAGGTAACCAGTTTTTGATCAGTCAGCTGTTGAAAAGCTTTCCCAAGTATATGCTTGAAATCAATCTACAACTACTTGCGAAAGAAAACTTCTGAGCGAGCACAAGCAACCATTAATAGACAAGGGTGAATCGAGCTTTAAAATAAACAAATCAGTAAGCTGCGTAATAATGTACTTAAAAGATAAAATTATTACACACAAATGTGGCCGAGCGGTTCTAGGTGCTATAGTCTAGAACCGCGCGACCGCTACGGTCGCCGGTTCGAATCCTGCCTCGGGCATGGATGTGTGTGATGTCCTTAGGTTAGTTAGGTTTAAGTAGTTCTAAGTTCTAGGGGACTGATGACCTCAGAAGTTAAGTCCCATAGTGCTCAGAGCCATTTGAACCATTTTTTTGTATTTCAAAATAAAAGAAAAATCCGCTACTAGTTCCATGCTGATAATTTTATGCATGTTTCTGCCTTTTAACTTATGACGGAAAAGTTGTCCATGATATTTCCACTGAATGGACGTTCTTTTAAGTCACTAGTTTCTGTCACAATGGCATACCTTTTAGAGACGTTGTGGTAAAACATTTCCTGTATTTACATTGCAGGCATAAGATACGCTCTGAGAAGAAGAAGGAGGAGGAGAAGGAAAAGAGGAACGACGCACCACAAAGGAATTATCTGGATGTAACGGAAATCGATAGACGTGATTATACATACAGGCTAACAAATGATTACAATTTCAGAGAAATTGGATGATTTATTAAAGAGAAAGCGCTTCACAAATTGAGCAAGTCAGTAACCGTTGATGTTTTTCTGGCCCTTATGCAAGCAGTTATTCGGCTTCCCATTAATTGACAGAGTTGCTGTAGTCCTGAGGGATATCGAGCAATATTCTGTCCAACTGGCACATTAGATCGTCAAAATACCGAGATCGTTGGAGGGCTCTGCTCATAAAGCCCCAAACGTTCTAAACGTGTCTTAATTTGTGGCGTATCATGTATAAAAGGCTGGCTGAGTGTATCACATTCCATCCCAAAAATAAAAGTTTTAAACAAAAAACGATAATCGAAGGTAAGAGAGTACCTTCTTTCTTAAATAATGAAGCGGAAAGTTGACGGTACTCTTTTCAGAATGACTGAGTGAATTTTTTTACACTTCCGCAATGTGCAACGAAATGTTTCGGAAACAGTCTGTTGGCCGTAGGTAAAATAATGGTGACAGTCTTCTCTCTACACTGGATAAATGAATACGCTAAAAATCTTAATTACAAAGTATCTGAAATAAAAACAATGGCATCATATAGCTATAGCACCTTTATTTTAGTTTAAAATATAATTAAAATAGCGGATTGTTGTGACGAGGAGCACAAAGAGTGACAGTGTTAATTGCATTTAGTGCCGTCGACATTTTGTAGATGCGCAGACTCTGAGTTTGAAAATGAGAAAACCCTTCGACGAACTTCTTACCCCATAGCTAAGAAACACTTTTGCCGTAAAACGTAGCAGGTCGCTGTAGACTGAATAGGTTTTTCTCTGTGCTCCGACATGGCCTTCCCTGCTCACTTTCACGATGAATTTTCGGAAGAGCTGTACCAGCTGTCGATAGGAGATGCGCGGCGAGAACCTTACATCTTACTCTCAACTCTTTGAACTTTGCATGGGGGCTTAATTGAATGCAATGAAAATAATTTTAATTTCTGCTTTAGTATTAGTCTGTCCGATTACGAAGTCTCGTAACGGTTGGCCCTGACTGTTATTATTACGCAATCTGACTGCTTAGAACAATAACAAAGAATGAAATGGAAATTTTCATTAACACAGTTAATTAATTAAGTCCCCAGCAACTATAAAACCAACGCAACAACAAGCACAAGAGTAACTGTTCTGTGTGTGGGAGTATGACTCAACGTACGCATCTGGCACGGTTCTTCTTCAACAACACAAGAATTTTTAAATAACATTTATACTGAATTAATTAAAGAAAATACAAATACCATAATTACTCAAGAGATCCACAATTACACTCTAATCCAAGAACACAAGCCAGATGCTTTGTTGACTGAACCTGTAATGACACATTATTTAAAACATGGAAATAATGAAAAATAAATCAAGTTTCGTTACCTTCATATATTGACCAAAATCACTCTCATAATTACAATATAGCTCCACACCGCCTCGCTATTACCACATCTCAACAAGAACTTTTCAGTATCACATCTCAGCAAGCACTCCCTACTAGCACATCTGAACACGAACTGACTACTACCAGTCCTGGACAAGCACTCACTTCTAGCACATCTCAATAATCACTTCCCGTGGAGGCGGCGGAACAATGCTCTCTAGCGATCTCTGGCGCTGTGGCTCAGTGTAGCCACCTTTCATATGCCCTTCCTCCACGGCTAGAATTTGATGGTATTTTTGCCAGCATTGGTGGTGAAAATACCACCAAATTCGTCAAAAAAATACAGACAAAAATAAAAGATAATATTAATACGTAAATATCATATAACTAGATAAAATTTTGGCTTTGCACTGACCTTTCAATAACCTAATATATAAAATACAGTAAGCAATACAAATTCTTTCATACATGTGACTTTACATAACAGTTTACACAAGTATCATGTGGTTAAACAGTTCAATCAATAGCGTCAGCAATGACGAATATGTGCAGGTAAGAGTCTCATAACTTTCCACAAACAGTAATACACAAAAAATCAGTTTATACAAATATTCACATAAACGCTTTCCATAGCCCAAGAATAAGCAGTTGACAGTTCCAGCAGTAGCACCCAGCAATGGTCAACAGGTGCAAATACCAACAAGTAACATTTTTTCAATAGAAGCAGTCCATCAGTGGCACCCGCAATGTTGATCAGGTGCACACAGCAACAGGTGACTTCATTTCAGTAGAAGCAATCCATCAGTGCACCCAGCAATGTTGAGTAGGTGCAGACACCAACAAGTAACACCATTTCAGTAGAAGCAGTCCATTAGTGGCACCAGCAATGTTGATCAGGTGCACACAGCAACAGGTGACTTCATTTCAGTAGAAGCAATCCATCAGTGGCACCCAGCAATGTTGAGCTGGTGCAGACATCAACAAGTAATACCATTTCAGTAGAAGCAATCCATCAGTGCACCCAGCAATGTTGAGTAGGTGCAGACACCAACAAGTAACGCCATTTCAGTAGAAGCAGTCCATTAGTGGCACCAGCAATGTTGATCAGGTGCACACAGCAACAGGTGACTTCATTTCAGTAGAAGCAATCCATCAGTGGCACCCAGCAATGTTGAGCAGGTGCAGACATCAACAAGTAATACCATTTCAGTAGAAGCAGTCCATTAGTGGCACCAGCAATGTTGAGCAGGTGCAGACATCAACAGGTGACATCTTTTCAGTAGAAGCAGTCCATCAGTGGCACCCAGCAATATTGAGCAGGTGCAGACATCAACAGGTGACATCTTTTCAGTAGAAGCAGTCCATCAGTGGCACCCAGCAATGTTGAGCAGGTGCACACAGCAACAGGTGACTTCATTTCAGTAGAACCAGTCCATCAGTGGCACCCAGCAATGTTGAGCAGGTGCACACAGCAACAATTGACATCATTTCGGTAGAAGCAGTCCATCAGTGGTACCCAGCAATGTTGAGCAGGTACACACAGCAACAAGTCACATTTCTCAGCAGAAGCAGTTCCATAAAATACACTGTCACTGATCACACTGTTCATCAGAGTTTATAAGCAGAAATTAAACATGTCCTAGTGGCACCAATATTGTAGAAAAGGTACAAGTAACAGTCCATAATTTTTTTACAATCACTGATCACACAGTTCATCAGCAGAAATTAAACATATCCTTGTAGCACCAATCATGTAGAAAAGGTGCAAGTAACAGTCCATACTATTCACCATAACTACTGAGACAGTTCAGTCATGAACAATAGTTTGAATGCACATACAATTTCTTTAACAAAATATAATCAATGCTCTTACACTAAACATACAAATCATAATAAACACACAAATGATATCAGTTAATTGTCACATTAACTATTACAGTACACAATAACAGTTAACCTATAATATTTATGGGTGTCAGTGCAAGCCACAACAAACAAGTGAAATAATATTTAGGAGATAGGTTGGGATCACTTCTCTGGGATTATAAAAGGAAAACACACAAAACACACTCACTCATCTTTCATCCACATTAGTGCTACTGTGTAATTGAATAGTGTTAACTGTGTAAATGCAATTCTGTCAAAATTTTATGTTCATCATGTGTATCAAGTAGTAGTGGCAGCAATGTATAACAGTCAATAATAGTTAGTCAACGTCATAGTCATCATGTCAAGAGCAATGTTTGCCAAGCCAGATCAAAATGTACTGTTGCTGAACAACTGTCAGTGTACCAAGATATGCAAATGCTTCCTCTCTCAAAAAAAAAAAAAGTATATACTGCTTAGTGATTTAACAAGTGTGTGTATAGACAATCTTCCTTCCACTTTAGTGTTCTAGTCTGCCATCTTCATCCTCCTTGTTCCATATAAACCAACAAAACAATATGCTCCTCATTTACTTTACCTCTTATCCACCAAAACTCCAATAATCATCAACTTCACCTAATCTCAATACCTCAATAATACGTCGATACATATAAACCTCAGCACCAATATCATTTCACTTCCATAACAACTCTTTCCTCTAGTCAGTCTCCTCGAACAAGTACAGACAAAATCCTAGTGCAACTTCAATTCATCATCCCATACAATCCGAAGACACAGTGTCCACACACAACCTCTGTGTAATCCATCTGACCCAAATTTTCTACTCATTATAAATTATAAGATACATTTTGGTTCCTTGTCCATCATTAAATAAAAGAAATGCATACATGACCTCTAACAGCCTTTAGTTCGAATAACTCTCAGTAATTAAGTACGATTACGGAGTGTGAATGATCATCATATTTCACAGTGTGTACACCACTTCAAGAATCATAGCAGAAGCAAACATGTGGAGTATTTTTGTGTCAAGTGTCACTTCCTATTTCAATTGCTCACGAAAAATGCAGTGTAATGACTGTCAATAGTCTATACCTAGTTTCGGTATGTCATGTCGTTAGCTTCCTTCCTAGTAACATAAATTTATACAGCTTCCATAAAACCTCAGCTCATGTGACTTCTATGACTTTCTTGTACTAATGTCGTTCGTCGAATTACTGCAGTTCATTTTCTTATCTTAAAAATATCAGGCACTGAGCGTATGCAAAACAAGCAATAGCGAGTAAATATACCAGTAGAGAACAGAATGTCAACAAGTGGATGCAGCACAATTCTTACAACGAGGCTCTGCCAAGCGAACAATCTATAATTAATACAATAGTGTGACCTAAACTCTATGTACGTACACAGTATATCAGCATTTCTATATACTAAATTGAAGAGTAGTTATGACAACAAAACAGAAATGTGTAAATATGCAATCCATAAGCAAGGCAGCAAATATGTTATCTATCATAATAAACAGGTCATTAGCATCATATCAGCATAAGCAAATAAATGTTTATATGTAATCTTAATAAGTAAACATGAAGGCGCAAGCAGATAAATCACAAAGTATAACTTACATATCTAACCACATCAGCACAATTAATCAGGTGACAATTATAATCTAAATAAATAAGCACAGCTGGCACATAATAAAAAATATGACATCAGTGAAAAAGCATAGCAGCCAATCGATGCATAATATATACAAATAACAACCCTGTTCATTAATTAATCATTGTCAAAATCAGTTAATGTGCGCAAGCACGTCGCTTCACTAGTAAATTCATAGAACATTAAATTAGCACAAAGTATGAATCACGTAATCGCAAGCAGCAAATTACGTCTGAAGTACGTACCTAAGTGGAATTATGTTACCTGAAAAATAAACTCAATTAACCGTTACCTTTTTTTGTTTATTACTTTCTTCTTCGAAATGACCTTCTTCCTGAAAATTTTCTCCAAAGCAAGTCGTCTTAACGTCGGACACGCACAGAATTTACCTGAAGGTCTTAAATACTTTATACAACCGTATCCTGAAAAATACTGAACGTTAATAACATAATTTATGAAGTCCTTATAGCTTTATACAGAATTTATTCGGAGAAATTAAACTGTGTATTTATTTACGTCTGTCAGTGCATTCGCACTGAGCGCTCGATCAGCTGTAGGCGCGTGACGTAGGAAGCGATTGTTTGCGGTCAACGACTGCCTTGTGCGGCGCGCCGACTTGACTGTTGCTTTGAGTATGTGCCGCCGCCAAAACACAGCGCGGTATCCTTGTACTCTCTTCGTGTTTACATGTAGCTGTTGGTTTCTCAAAAGTATGTCATTCCACAAAAATTTTTACGTTGGATATATGATGTATTCCCTTAGAGCGCCGAGATTTAAGAGTTTCTACTTCAACAGTGTTATCATGAATAATTTTGCGAACTCTATACGGACCGTTATAAAGCAGAAAAAATTTGCGACATAAGCCTTTTCCTTTATGAGATAAACGGTGGGACTTAATTAACACCTTCTGGCCAACTGACAAGATTTTTAAACGACCAGGACGCTTAGCTGATTTCTCTCTTCTAGCAGCCGCAGATGCAATATTTTGTAGAGCCAGGTTGACAACTTCTGAATGCCGCAGTTTCCGTGAAGGCGGAAAAGGAACGATTTCAGAAATGCGATTTGTTGGTACTTTATTTTTTAATATCAGTATAGGCGGTAAAGAAGTTGAATCATTAGGAAGTTCATTCAGAATGTTTTGAAAAATATGAAGATACTGATCCCAAGTTCTGTGATTCTGATGACAATAAAGACGGCACAATTTATTGATTTCCTTCATCCATCTCTCTGAAGCATTAGATTGAGGGTGAAAAAGTGAAATGAAAATTGGTTTAATCTTCCGACGCCGTAGAGTACGAAGCCAAATTTTAGAGCGAAACTGTGATCCATTATCTGATATAACCTTATCAACATGACCAACTTCTTTAAGAAAATGTTTGATGAAAGCGTTAGATACTGAACGAGCTGTTGCTTTGCGTAAAGGTGTAAAACACACATATTTTGATGTCAACTCCACTGCTACGAAAATGTACGCAAAACCATTAGTAGAACGAACCACTGGACCGAACAAATCGACTGCAGCCATCTCCTTTAATTTCGCTGGAATGATAGGAAACAACGGTGCTCTGTGAGAAACAGTTGGCGGCTTAGCCTTTTGACATAATTTGCATTTGGCAAGAACAGATCGAATACGTTTTTCCATATTACTGAAGTAACAATTTTCTCGTAATTTATGAAAGCATTTTCTGGGACCAAAATGCGCATAACTGAAATGTGTGTACCAAATCAATTTATTGACCCACTCATCAGGAATACAAACTAACCAAACAGAGTTGTCGACCGATTTTCGTTTGAAAAGAATGTCATTGCGAACTAAATAATGCTGTCTAATCGCTACGCTTTCCTTTCTCCTCCACTTCTCCTTAATGTCCTTCCAGATTGGATCCTTATTTTGCTCCTTAGCGATGTCCTGGAGCGAAGACGAAATAAAGTTCTCAAACGCAACACCTTGAATGTACATCAAACAATAATGGTTTTCTTTGCAGTCCTCTTCAGCACATTGTTTCAAACCCATAGGTGCACGTGATAAAGCATCAGCAACAATATTTGAAGATCCCTGTATGTAAACAATACGAAAATCAAATTCCTGTAGGTACAACGCCCATCGTGACAATCTGCCATGAGTTAATTTTGTCGACATAAGAAATTCCAGAGCTCGATGATCGGTGTAAACCTTAGTATGTCTGCCAAACAAAAATGTGCGAAATTTTGTGAAAGCCCAAACAACAGCCAAAGCTTCAAGTTCCGTAATCGAATAATTCTTTTCGGATTTAGAGAGAACACGACTTCCAAATGCAATAGTCTTCTGTACTACAACGCCGTTTTCTTCTATCTCTTGAAATAAATGTGCACCTAGGCCTTTGTATGATGAGTCCGTCGCCAAACAAAAATCTTTAGATAAATCCGGATGTGAAAGAAGTGGGGCAGCAACTAAAGCATCACGAAGTTGTTCAAATTCTGACTGAGCTTCCTCATCCCAACACCAATTAGAATTTTTTCCAGATAATTCACATAAACGAGGTGTGGCCAAATTGTCCAATCTAACAAAGCGTCTAAGAAAATTACAGACACCAAGGAAACTACGTACATCACGTTTTGTGGTAGGAACAGCATAATTACGAATAGCGTCTAATTTTTCTGGATCAGGAAGAATACCTTCTGTAGAAATAATGTGACCGAGAAATTTCACCTGAGATCGACCAAATTCAGATTTTTCCAAGTTCACTGTCATGCCAACTCGTGCAAAAATACGTAATAATGAATCCAAAATTTTGTTGTGCTCACTCCAAGAACGTTTAGCAATAAGAATATCGTCAACATATAAAGTAATATTGTCACGAAGATAAACAGGTAAAATTTCATTTAAACTACGAATGAATGCTGCAGAAGATACAGTAAGTCCAAACGGTAATTTCCGAAACTGGTAACAGTTACCAAAGGCTAAAAAGGCAGTATATTTTCTACAATCAGGGTGGAGTTCTATTTGCCAAAAACTTGCGCGCATATCAATCGTGGATAAAACTTTAATTCCATGGAAATGTTGAAGAAGTTCATCTAAATTTTGTGGACGGTCAGTTTCAGGAATAATAATATTATTTATCTGTCTGGAATCCAGAACCAAACGAATTGACCCAACCTTTTTAAGAACAACGTGTAATGGGCTGGTATAAGGGCTGATTGCTGGCTCAATAATGCCCTGATCTAACATGTATTGAAGTTCATTCTTAACCTTGTCTCTGTAAGCCAAAGGAATAGCGTACGTTTTCCCGCGAAATGGTGTGTGTTCTTTTACTTTAAATAAATATTGTAAGCCTTGTATAGTTCCTGTGTGATGACTAAACACTGTAGCATGTGAAGTCAAAATATGGTGCAGCTCTTCTCTTGCAACGTCATCTGGCACTTCAGCTTTTTTAACCTTTTCATTAATTAATTCTTCGCTACTAATTATATCCTCCATCGCGTCTCTGTATCTATTGTCATTGTCATGAATAAACACACTGTCGTCATAATGCTCAACGAAAGCATCAGAAGTAAGAAATCTTAAACATTTTGTATCTGATTCAGATCTTGCTAAACACTCGAAAAATTTCAAACATTTCGGCATTCCGGCAACAGTCAAATTCACACTTCCTTCTTTAAAGTTCAAAATTGCCTTATGTGTGTTAAGAAACTCCATACCTAATATAATCTGTGTACTGAGTAATGGAACAATAATAAAATTAGCCGAAAATTCGTATCCTTGACAAATGAAATTTAGGTTGGTCTGTTGTTTAACTTCCACACCTTTTCCAGAAATCGCTCCTCGAATTGTAGTTTTAGAAATAGGTAACACAGGACAGGCAATAGTTCTTTCACATATACGAAAAACTGATTCACTAATGACGTTCAATGGGCTCCCAGAATCTAAAACTGCAGTGAACTTATTCTTACCCACACATACTTCAATAACAGGATGTAAAAATGCGTCTACATTATTTTCCTTTTCATCTAGCAAAATGTCTCTCATGTCTTCCAGGCGTACGTAGTGTAAAGTCGTAGTGTCATTACTTTCTGAACCGTCTATATTGCTGCCAGAAGCCGAAGCTGCTAGTCATTGTCGATTGTTTGCGTCACGTCTTTGATTATTCCCGACATTTCGCGGATCAATTTCTACTATTTCCACTTGTCTCTCTGAATTTCTGTCACGCGGAGGATGCCAATTAGGTCCTTTCTGTCTGTTAGATGCAAATTCTTGGTTGTGTCTGTTATTAAAATTTCTGTTTTCCTGTCTGTCTGCATAACTACTTCTTGTATAATTTCGACTGTCACTTCTGAAATTATTGTTAGACCTACTACCCTGGTTATTTCTGTAGTAAGAGTTTCTATTATTGTATGAATAATTTCTGTCTTGATGATACCGATTACTGTTTCCGTATGATTGATCATTCCGGTAAGAATTACCGCTATTATAATTGTCTGTGTAATCTCTGTTAGAACGTCTGTTATTGTCATAAGGCTGGTATCTATTGTCCTGTCTGTTACGTCTGTCATTCTCAAAGTTACCCAAATAACGTCCGTTCCGATCACTATCCCTTTTCTCTGAAAATGTATTGTAATTACTGCTACTGAAAAAATTACAAGAGGTCCCGTCGTCGTTGTCATACTCAAGTTCTTGTAGCAAAGTCTTAAAAGTCTCAATGTCGTCTTTACATCTTCCGGCTAAAGCAATTTGTCTTATGGATTGTGGCATCTTAGTTAAACAAATGCGAATTAATTCAGTCGGGCTATAAGGGTTGGACAAGAACTGATTCTTTCGAATCATGTCTTCAAAGTATTCTGCCGGCGTGCGGAACTCAGACTGTTTAAAATTACGCTGCATAATCAGACTATGTTTGACTCTGTCTTGTGTGTTTTCGGACCAATATGCCGATAGAAATGCATGATAAAAATCATTCAGATTATTACAATCTCTAATGAGTGCGCGCATCCGCGTCGCCGGTTCGTTTTCTAAATATCCACACATAAATTCCAGTTTGTGACTTAGTGGCCAATTTGGTGGGAGTGCATACATAAATTGATCTAACCATGCACATGGATGTATGTCATTCTTAGAATTGCGGAAGATCTTAAATTTCCGAACAGTCAAAAAGTGTTTATAGTCAAAGTTTTCGCCTCGTGGCGACAAAGACCTACCGCGTCTGTCCCAGTTTGAATGTCGATTATTGTCAAGTTCGCGCGCCTGGCGCTCTCTTGTTGCGTTCCGTAAATGAAACAAATTGTCTTCTTCAAAGCCCTCTGCTATCTGTGATTCTAAATTTCTTCTGCTGTCTTTTCCTACGATTTCGCCTTCAATTTGTTTGACTTGCTTTCGTAATGCCTCAACTTCCCTTTTAACGCGTTCATTAAATTTTCCCTGATTTTCAACATGCTTATTTATGTTCTGGTACTCTTCGGTTTCTGCAAATGGTAATGGAGCTGTATCATCTGAATCTCTGTCCCCATGTAAACTAAGATTTGTCAATTTATCTGAAATCTCCTCAACTCTTTCCGATAAGTCACCTATTTTTTCTTTCTGTTTACCTACGTCTTCCGTAAGTGTCGCGACTCGGGTTTCAGTGTTGACACATTTGGTAGTTAACTGTTCATATTGTTGTGTTAGGTTATTTAATCTGTCATTTGGTACGGATTCCTCGATTCTCTCAAATATCTCTTCCTTATCGTGTGCACATTGTAAATTTAGCTCTGAAAATTTTTGTACTATCACGCGATCTCTTTCTTCCTGTTCTCTATCCTGTTCCCTTTGTCTAATCTCTACTGCAATTAATCTATTATTGTGAGAATTCAAAATCGGTTGTACTTCCTCTCTAATTTCTTTCTTTAATTCATCTTTCATGTTTTTGAAACATGTCCCTATTCGTGAATCTAACCGTGTTTTCATTGTTTCTATCTCTGTTTCTAGCCGTGTTGCCACTGTTTTCAGTTCAGATCCTAACTGTGATCCCAGTGAGTCTAACCGTGTTTCCATTGTTCCCATATCAGTTTTTAATTCAGATCCCAAAGTTCCCATCTCTGTTTTAATTGTTCCTATCTCTGTTTTAAATTCAGATCGAAACTGCTCCATTGTTCCCATTTGTGTTTTAAATTCAGATCGAAACTGCTCCATTGTTCCCATTTGTGTTTTAAATTCAGATCGAAAATTTAATATTGCACACATCAACTGCTCCGTATTAAATGGTTCAAAATTCTTTTCGCCCCTAACATTTCCCGCAAAACTAACTTCCTTCTGCATAGCCATAAAGCTATCTGTGTTCGATACAATTCCAGAATCTTCTGCCGTTAATCTCGGATTCTGTGAATTTTCTGATTGAGAAAAATTTTGAAGTGGTTCCGGACTATTTTCCCGACTTATTACATTGTTTTCAACTCCATTATTCATGATACTGTTTTCCTCTGTTGGCGAGTTCGCCATGTTAACAATTTCGTCATTCTCACTATCCATCATTTTTGCCTTTATCATCGATCGCGTAATCATTTACAAAACATACAAAACTCGTCACTATATGAAAATTACACACAATGACACTTTATCTCCAACAATACCATTCACACGAAATGTTTCCCTCAAACACGATTAATCGAACAATTGAAATAATTGCACTAAATTGTCAAACGCGTATACAAGACAACAAAATTAAATTCTGAAAAAAAATACCATTATAAGAATGACAATTACCAAATCTACACATGCAAAACAGACTATAATTACTAAACTACAAATTGCTACAACAATCCTACTGTCTACTATTTCTACAATCAGAAGATTCCAAGGGACGATCCGAAGCAGCGGTCGCCACGTGCATGGGGGCTTAATTGAATGCAATGAAAATAATTTTAATTTCTGCTTTAGTATTAGTCTGTCCGATTACGAAGTCTCGTACCGGTTGGCCCTGACTAGTATTATTACGCAATCTGACTGCTTAGAACAATAACAAAGAATGAAATGGAAATTTTCATTAACACAGTTAATTAATTAAGTCCCCAGCAACTATAAAACCAACGCAACAACAAGCACAAGAGTAACTGTTCTGTGTGTGGGAGTATGACTCAACGTACGCATCTGGCACGGTTCTTCTTCAACAACACAAGAATTTTTAAATAACATTTATACTGAATTAATTAAAGAAAATACAAATACCATAATTACTCAAGAGATCCACAATTACACTCTAATCCAAGAACACAAGCCAGATGCTTTGTTGACTGAACCTGTAATGACACATTATTTAAAACATGGAAATAATGAAAAATAAATCAAGTTTCGTTACCTTCATATATTGACCAAAATCACTCTCATAATTACAATATAGCTCCACACCGCCTCGCTATTACCACATCTCAACAAGAACTTTTCAGTATCACATCTCAGCAAGCACTCCCTACTAGCACATCTGAACACGAACTGACTACTACCAGTCCTGGACAAGCACTCACTTCTAGCACATCTCAATAATCACTTCCCGTGGAGGCGGCGGAACAATGCTCTCTAGCGATCTCTGGCGCTGTGGCTCAGTGTAGCCACCTTTCAACTTTAATTGGGAGGGTTTAATGAAGGCGAATACAAACTTTTCTGACTAGTTCGTTAAAGGAAACCTGCTTGAATGTAAATCCGTAAAGTACATTTAACAGTCTGTAGCCTCCGGGCGAATCGCTTCACTTTGGTGATGAGTAAAAGTTAACCAATGTCTTTGTTGTCGAATAATGGCTTGACAACTTTTAAGTCCCCGTAAGATCGGCAGTTGCGCTCGTTATAACTGTTTCTTAATTAGGCTGTGCTTCTCTTTTCACAGATACAGTCTGTTCACATCGAGTTATTTAATACCAAATTCCGGCTCTCCATTTTTGTCTCTCGTTAGCGTTAGGAGTCTATCGCGCCATTGTTTCGCAGCGAATCGTCTGCAGACTTGGATAAGTAGTACTGCCCAGTTGCTCAGAGCTGAAGGAACTAGAGCTATTTTTTCTGCCAATCAGGAAACGGGAGATGTTGTATACAGTGGTACCAACTGTTTGCAGATTAAAGATCTCAGGTATGAGCGGAATGTATTTCCACTATTATCCTACAGTTTTCTAGGAGATTAGGAGGAAATGTAGTAATTTGCTGGGGTGCAAAACGTAAGGATGAAAGTAACTTTCGCATGATTTGTCACCGCCAAGTAACATAGCTCAATCAGACATTGACAGAAAGAACTGCTGTAATATATGAGGGTCACTCCAAAGAAATGCACACTATTTTTTTTTTAATCCATCTTCTGTTCTACATGTTTGAAAGTTTTACAGAGTGTAGATGCATCCATTAGGAACAATATTTTCATTTCTCCACATAATTTCCATCCCTCTCAATTGCATTACGCCATCTTGGAACAAGCGCCTGTATACCCGCATGGTAAAATTCTGGAACAACCTATCTTCAAACCTTGTTCCACAAAGAGAGTCTTTAGTTTCCCAAAGAGATGATAGTCACATGGAGCCAGGTCAGGATTGTAAGGCAGGTGTTTCAGTGTTGTCCATCCGAGTTTTGTGATCGCTTCCATGGTTTTTTGACTGACATGTGGCCGTGCATTGTCGTGCAACAGCAAAACATCCTGTTTTTGCCGATTTGGTCGAACACGACTCAGTCGAGCTTGAAGTTTCTTCAGTGTCATCACATATGCATCAGAATTTATGGTGGTTGCACTAGGTATTATGTCCACAAGCAAGAGTCCTTCGGAATCGATAAACACCGTAGCTATAACTTTTCCATCAGAAGGTGTGGTTTTGAATTTTTCTTTTCTTAGGTGAATTTGCATGATGCCACTCCATTGATTGCCTCTTCGTCTCAGGTAAAAAATGATGGAGCCATGTTTCATCTCCTGTCACACCTTTTCCAAGAAATTCATCTCCACCATTCTCATACTGTTCGAAAAGTTCTCTGAATACCGTTTTTATTGTTTCTTTGTGAGCCACTGTAAACATCCTGGGAACCCACCTGGCACAAACCTTTTCAACGCCAACACTTCCAGTATTCTGCAAACACTTCCTTCTCATATCCCAGTGTAGCGTGACAATTCGTTCACTGTGATGCGTCTGTCAGCAGTCACCATTTAGTTAACTCTCTGCACATTGTCTGGAGTGTGTGCAGTACGAGGCCTGCTGCTGTGAGGACAATCGTGAATATTGCCGAGCCCGCTTTCATCACGTAACCTGCTTGCCCACCGACTAACTGTACTGCAATCGACAGCAGCATCTCCATACACTTTTTTCAACCTCTTGTGGATGTTTCCCATTGTCTCGTTTTCACAGCACAGGAATTCTATGACAGCACGTTGCTTCTGACAAACGTCAAGTGTAGCAGCCATCTTGAATACATGCTGTGACGGCGCCACTCACGGGAACAGGTTGGACTAAGTTTGATAAGAAGCAGGAAGGATGTATCTACACACTGTAAAACTTTCACACATGCAGAATGAAAACTGTATTTTTACAAAAATAGTGTGCATTCCTTTTGGAGTGACCCTCGTAGTACAGAAGTGGACTCAAGAAATTCGCAGTGAGACCAACAGAAATTTCTGTTTATTCAAAGGTGGTGTTGCGGCTTGGGGGAGGGGGGGGGGGGGCATAATGTTGCATGGGCGTATTGACCTTCAGTGTGGTTCTCTCACTGGTCAACGCCATTGTGACACAATACTCGTTTATCACTTGTGTCGCAACAATGCAAGACCACATCGAAGAGCGCAGGAGGAGAAGTTGTAGGAACGAGAGGTTATTCGGCGAATGGACTGGCCTGCCCATTTTCCCGACTTAAACCCCATCGAGTGCGTGTGATATGCGTTGGAGAGACGTATTGTAGCACGTCCACATGCAGAAATTACCATCCATCGGCCTCTAGTCGCGATAGTGGAGCAATGGAACGCCGTACCACTCACAGCTAAGCTTGTGACCAGCATCGGAGCGCGTTTCAGAGCGCGCATTGCTTTCACTCACCCTGTTAATGACCATGTCCTGCGATTTGTAACGTCTAGGGGAGAATCATCAATCGCGATGACCTCAGGGTAATTATTGTCTTTGAAAGAAGTGTCTCATTGCGTATTTCTTACAGTTATCTTGTGTGCAGTACTGTAGCAATTCTTTCCGTAGTGCGGGTTTCATCGAGCTATGTTCCTTGACAGTGATAAATCACCCGGAAGCTACTTCCATCCTTACGTTTTGCACACCAGTTTACAATGCAGGTTTGCAGGCCTGGAAGTTCCATCTAAATAAAGTGTGACATTGCATCAGATAATGTAGTAGACTCAATATTCAGCACTGAAGCGTCCAGTTCCATACGTTTTTGTATCCCCCTTGCAACTTTCTTTAAATTTTTATTGAATGAATGCGTGAATGAGGAATGGATACAAAACTCGAGTTATCGTGTAGCGTGTTGTAACTACAGGTGGTGTGCTTACTCTGTATTATTGTTATCAAATTTTTTATACGACTTCATTGGTCAACGCAATTCCCAATACCAATAAAGAAATACAGTCGATCCAAAATACATTCAGCCCCTTAGGCACTGAATCCTCTGGCCCTGATCAAAACTGATAACTTTGGTCCCTGTGCACAAAACAAATAACTTAAAGTGTCTTACCACTAAAGCAGCAGCGGTGGTACACGATATAATATGGTATCTCATAAAAAAATAATATAAATATGCTAGCTACACGTTCAGCGCTGTGCAGTGTGACCATAATACTTTGAAATGCAAATGAAATTCTTTTGGCTGATAAATGAAAACACTGAAGGAAAATCCAAAGTCTTTGAAGAGCATATGACCTGGACAGGGAGGCGGTTCGGATTGTGCTGAATTAGTAACAGTGATTTTTTTTTTTGTGAAGTTATATATCAAGTTAAGTTTGGCTTTTAAAAACAGCTGACAATTGAAATAACATTTCTCAGAAAATTGCATCACATTTACCAACTGATCTACAAACAATGCGATTTATACAGCAAGTGTTATCTAACCTCACTAAACAAGCATAAATACAAATCATCAAATTGTATATACCTGTGTAAACAAACCTTAGAAACATTACAAAATGGAAATGTCTGATTATCCTTTTCATCAAATCAGTTTACGTACATTCTTGGGCTACCAAACAATTACGAAGTATCACCTGATTCATCTATACTAACGCGCTGGCAAAGCGAGAGTCAACAATATTTAACATACACTCCTGGAAATGGAAAAAAGAACACATTGACACCGGTGTGTCAGACCCACCATACTTGCTCTGGACACTGCGAGAGGGCTGTACAAGCAATGATCACACGCACGGCACAGCGGACATACTAGGAACCGCGGTGTTGGCCGTCGAATGGCGCTAGCTGCGCAGCATTTGTGCACCGCCGCCGTCAGTGTCAGCCAGTTTGCCGTGGCATACGGAGCTCCATCGCAGTCTTTAACACTGGTAGCATGCCGCGACAGCGTGGACGTGAACCGTATGTGCAGTTGACGGACTTTGAGCGAGGGCGTATAGTGGGCATGCGGGAGGCCGGGTGGACGTACCGCCGAATTGCTCAACACGTGGGGCGTGAGGTCTCCACAGTACATCAATGTTGTCGCCAGTGGTCGGCGGAAGGTGCACGTGCCCGTCGACCTGGGACCGGACCGGACCGCAGCGACGCACGGATGCACGCCAAGACCGTAGGATCCTACGCAGTGCCGTAGGGGACCGCACCGCCACTTCCCAGCAAATTAGGGACACTGTTGCTCCTGGGGTATCGGCGAGGACCATTCGCAACCGTCTCCATGAAGCTGGGCTACGGTCCCGCACACCGTTAGGCCGTCTTCCGCTCACGCCCCAACATCGTGCAGCCCGCCTCCAGTGGTGTCGCGACAGACGTGAATGGAGGGACGAATGGAGACGTGTCGTCTTCAGCGATGAGAGTCGCTTCTGCCTTGGTGCCAATGATGGTCGTATGCGTGTTTGGCGCCGTGCAGGTGAGCGTCACAATCAGGACTGCATACGACCGAGGCACACAGGGCCAACACCCGGCATCATGGTGTGGGGAGCGATCTCCTACACTGGCCGTACACCACTGGTGATCGTCGAGGGGACACTGAATAGTGCACGGTACATCCAAACCGTCATCGAACCCATCGTTCTACCATTCCTAGACCGGCAAGGGAACTTGCTGTTCCAACAGGACAATGCACGTCCGCATGTATCCCGTGCCACCCAACGTGCTCTAGAAGGTGTAAGTCAACTACCCTGGCCAGCAAGATCTCCGGATCTGTCCCCCATTGAGCATGTTTGGGACTGGATGAAGCGTCGTCTCACGCGGTCTGCACGTCCAGCACGAACGCTGGTCCAACTGAGGCGCCAGGTGGAAATGGCATGGCAAGCCGTTCGACAGGACTACATCCAGCATCTCTACGATCGTCTCCATGGGAGAATAGCAGCCTGCATTGCTGCGAAATGTGGATATACACCGTACTAGTGCCGACATTGTGCATGCTCTGTTGCCTGTGTCTATGTGCCTGTGGTTCTGTCAGTGTGATCATGTGATGTATCTGACCCCAGGAATGTGTCAATAAAGTTTCCCCTTCCTGGGACAATGAATTCACGGTGTTCTGATTTCAATTTCCAGGAGTGTATTTACCTTGTTAGCGAGAAGATTTCTGGTCTCGTAATTCCTACATTAATCTAGCACTTGGTGGCTTCGTAGAGCACAATATAAAAATTGCCTACTCCATCCTCTTTCGCTCACAGACTACCCAATACTGTGCGCCAAGAGCTCTCTTACTCCAACACTACTGTCTCAGACCAGAAGCAGTATCTTTGGTTCTGCAGTCGTGCACAGTCAGCGATCCGCTTTATAAAGCCTATCAGAGACATACATCGTTTGTAATATTATAGTTTCATCTTAGTTTACATTAGTATTATTATCATATTGGGGTGCCACATACAAGTGTACCCTAGCGGACTCTTTTCACCCTTTAATTTGAAACGTAGGTTAGGAAAATATTAATTCGAACTGGTAGTGGGTGATGGTAGAAGGACAACTGGAAAAAAAATCCTTTTATTAATGATTACAGGAAAAATTGGTTCCGCGTAATCGACAAAGAACTTCGGAGGCGCCATCCAACTTCGAGTTCCAGGGAGTGCAGTACCTAGAAAACTGATCGTGGTGCGGAATGGTGGAACGAAAGGCACCAAATCCGCAGTCCGCAGACAGTATTAGAGTTGTATCAGTTTTCTACGGACGTGTCTGTAGTTGCACCCCGCTAGACCTACTTGGAATTAACATTCGTATTTTAAAAGACCGTTAGTAAGTATAATTGTACGAGGCGCAATGTCCGTAATCTCATTTCAAGAATATTTTGTTCTCAAAGGAATGTAGCTTCCTGTACAAAGTGAACAGAACTGAGATTATTCTAATCTAGTTTCCAGTAGTGTAGTGCAGTTTTTTTTATTAATTACTGCGTGAATCTGCGACCATTATTTTTTCCTTGTTTTGTCATTTAGTACTCTTTGGGTGGTTATCGGCGGCTGGAGCAGTAGAACATTATTGAAAGTAGTCAAATGCCAATTCAATGGCCTCAATTGAGATAGTTACAGGGTTAAATTAATTATTCCTGGAGATTTTTATTTTATGTCCCTTATGGCCGTGGTTCACCCGATACAGACTATAATAACACAAATAATGTGAACTTTAGCGCTCACGATTCGATCTTTTGAGAAACAGAGCTGCCGCACCAAACAAAATAATATTCACAGCGGAAGAGGAAACTGAGTTCTGCAGTGTGTCAAAGATCTGCTCAGCAAGTAACACATCTACAGCTACATCTACACCGTTATTGTACTCTTTCCCGTTCGTCCGTTTTTCCGATCACGTGGCGGACGTGGTTTATTGCCGGAGCTTCACTTGTTGTTTGTTGCTTGAGTCTCGCCAGTTGCTGTCTCATAGTTACAAAGCCTCCACAGAAGAAACAACTACAAATCTTGATGCACGCTTGCGATAGTTTATCTACGACGATATTTACAAGAAATGTGTACGCAATCAGTACTGAAACTGTGGATTAACTGAAGGAAACCTTGCGCTGGAATATTGAAACAGTCGATGTTACAGTACTACTTAGCGTGAGTACTGATGTAATTTCAAGAATGCGAAATGCGTGCAGGTGCAGGGCGAACATTTTCATCATTATACTGTAATTTTTATATTGGTGTTATTGTAATAATTTTAAAGCACTTCCAATTTTAAATAAAATCAACATTTTTAGGGCAGAATGTACTTTTTATCGATGAGGAGTCGCTTTTACCTGGGACATACTGCACAGAGTTAGTTCCATTGGAGATGAGACGACCACTTTTCTTCCCAGACCTCAATCCGATTATGGCTCCATCTCTAATGACCTTGCTACCGACGGGACGTTAAATCTTACTTCCGTTCTTTTCCTTCTCACTATTACAATTTTTGATTAATCTACAATGCAAGAACAGGAACAACTGCCGAACTAACAATTTACATGTCCTGAAATTGTTGTAAAGAAATCGCGATATTTTACCGTTGTCACCTCCGAACCCATTAGAATACGGAGGATCATGTGCACGTTAATGTGCGACTTACTTTCTTATAAACCTGTGGCTTTCGTACGCGATTATTAGGTCCATAGTAAAACATATAACGGTAAAATATTTGCACTACTAGTTATCAGGCCGAGAAAATCCCCCGCTCGCTTTTATAAAGTTTGGGAGAAATGCGAGGCAAACGTTGGGAACTTCGAGTAATGGATCGATTTTAGTATATAATAAATCACTTTAAATGGAAGATAAACAGCATTAACAATCGAGCAGCTAGCTAGTTAAGTTCATCAACAATTTCTGAATCTTTCGTGGGTGTCTTTCTTAAAGCCCCTCGTACTCAGACTTTCCAGTGTCAAATAATTTGGATGTGTCCTGATGTTTGACGTTCCTTACTGACTTACAAACTATGAGAAGTACGCATTTCTGCGACTGCGAATAAAGTCATTCTCTGATTTCGCGCCGTAAGCCGTCTGTTTTGCTCTTATTGAATGATAGCTAAAAGTTACTTAACACAAGAAATATCCGTTGCAAAACGAAAATGTTCTAGCTTCGAAACTATCCTGTGCCAAAATAAAACACATGCACTATTATAACCCTTTTCGTAAACATAGAGTGATTGTTTATGTAACCTGAGACCAAGTTGTTGATAATATCTTCTACTGACAAAAATTACTCTTTGATTACAATCAATTACAGTACTGTACGATGGCTGCATAGCTGAAAATTTTGTTTGTTACTGAGTAGCATCGGATATCAAACTGCAGTTCTCTAAAGAAATGATTCGGAAACTAAGTCTTACAGTCTTCAAAAGATGTTATATAAACAATTTTTGTTATTTTCCTCTAGTTTCGATTTTGAAACATCAGGTCAACATTTCATATAAAAACTGAACAACTTTAGAAGAAGTGAACTTATTGCGAAGGTTTTGTTTTGACTTAAACACCGTTTTAATTTTTAGCAATTAACTGAGTTCAGGACTTTGGACATTAGCAAGCTGTCTGGTAGTAAAAATAGCGATAATTATGGACAGCTTCTAGTGAAAACAAGAACTAATAAAAAATCTGAAATATATAAAAAACTCATGCTTTAGTTACTTACATAACACTAAAAAATTAATAATAGAAAATACTAGTATTCCTCATTACACTGATTTTTTCCAGGACCTTTGAAAGTATGGGAAGGGAAACTATGGCACGACGAAAATTCTAATACATTGCTCTGGCACAGAACAGTGTATGCATTTGTGCGTGTCTGTTGAAACCTTAAAAAGACAACATTTGAGAAAGAAGGGCTTTGAAAGAAACATTACACCACAACATAGAACTCTTCTTGCAGACGTGATTATATAATGCGTAGGCAGTTTCCTACACAGTTAAATCATTTTATCTAAATAAAAATCAGTCGTCATCTGAATGAAAATGTTTAATTCCACTTTACCAGTTTCAACATAATATTCTGCCATGTTCAGACGCTTGATACACGCTTAAATCATAGGAAATCCGACGTCAAATAAGATTTTCCTTGCCTGTGATACAAGCCTGTATCGAACTTCTGAAGATGATAGGCTAATATATTGAGACTGGTAAAGGGAAATTAAACAATTTTGTTCGGATGACGAATGATTTTTATTGAAAATAATACGGACCGCAGCCGATGAACAGCAGTTATGAATAAGATCATACAGTTAGATCAGTTGCATAAATGTTGCAGTTCTTATCATATACAGCTCTGACGTTACTAACTTAAAGCGTATCTACGTCTGGCCAGAAGTAATAACCAAGCAACTCCTTCCGTAGGGCTCTTCAACATACTTACATTACAGTCACTACTTAGGACTATTTTATGGCGTATTTCTTTATTCAAAGCATTTCTCAGTTTACACGGCTAATTACAATGCGTTGAAAAGATCCCAAGGACATGGCTGAATCCTGCGCTTCTGAATTATGGCTCACAAGTGAAATTAAGAAAAAAATTAGTTTTAAAGTGCGATATACGTTGCACTTCTATGGCATCGCCAAGTACGATCTACTTATGCTAGATAGTTTAGATATAACTTTTCTCAAGTTACTTAGCTCCAATGGGAAAGGAGGAAAGGCGCACGATGAAATTCTCCTTATAGGGCTCAAATTGTGTTCAAATCTGTATCAAGTTTCTGCACTGAAGAGCCAAAGTAATTGGTACACCACCACAATACAGTGTAGGGCCCCCGCGAGCACGTAGAAGTCCCGCAACATGACGTGACATGGACTCGACTAATGTCTGAAGTAGTGCTGGAGGAAATTGAAACCATCAATCCTGCAGGGCTGCCCATAGATCGATAAGGTTACAAGGGGGTGGATATCGCTTCTGAACAACACGTTGCAAGGCATCCCAGATATTCTCAGTAATGTTCATATCTGGGGAATTTGATGGCCAGCGGAAGTGTTGAAACTCAGAAGAGTTTTCCTGAAGCCACTCTGTAGAAATTCTGGACGTGTGAGGTGTCGCTTGGTCTTGCTGGAATTTCCGTCGAAATGCACAATCGGCATGAATGGATGCGGGTGATCAGAAAGGATGCCTCGGTACGTTACACCTGTCCGTATCGTATCTAGACGTATCAGGAGTCCCATATCACTACAATTGCACACGTCCCACACCATTACAGAGCCTCCATCGGCTTGGACAGGCTCTGCTGACATGCAGGGCCCATGGATTCAAGAGGTTGTATAAATTTACGTACACGTCTATCTGCTCGATACAATTTTAAACGAGACTCGTCCGATCAGGCACCATGTTTCCAGTCATCAACAGTCCAATGTCGGTGTTGACGGGCCGAGGCGAGGCGTAAGGCTTTGTGTCATGCAGTCATAAATGGTACACGAGTGGGCCTTCGGCTCCGAAAGACGAATCTAAGCTGTTTCATTGAATATTTCGCAAGCTGACACTCGTTGATGGTTCAGCACTGGAATCTACAGCAATTTGCGGAAGGGTTAGACTTCCGTCACGTCGAAAGATTCTGTTCGGTCGTCGCTGGTCCCGTTCTTGCAGGATCTTTTTCCGGCCGCAGCAATGTCAGAGATTTGATATTTTGCCGGTTTCCTGATCTTCAAGGGTACACTCATGGAATGGTCCTATGGGAAAATCCCCATTGACCGATACCTCGGAGATGCTGTGTCCCACCGCTCGTGCGCCGACTGTAACTCTACGTTCAGATTCATTTAAAGCTTGATAACTTGGCAGTGCAGTAGCAGTAACCGATCTAACGATTGCCCCAGACAGCACCGTATTCTGCCTGTTTACATGTCTCATGCTTATATCAGTTTCTTTGGCGCTGCAGTGTAAATGCGTTTATCAAAGGATAAACATCATGAACTCTGAGTCGAATTTCCATACATTACAAAGACCATTCTCTGCTTAAAAAGCCGAAAACTTTATATCGTAGCATTATATGAATTCCACAATAATGTCCGAAAACGACGTAAAGCAACATAATCTGTATGGAAGTCCAATAGCTGCACATTGCGCGAAGAGTGAAACAGATACAAATCAGCGTAAGAGTGGTGCATAATATATTTATTTTGGCCATTTTTTCTTAAACTGAGAGTATTACCGAGTATACAGTGTTAAAGATACGACCTTCTAAATTCATAACAATTCAAAATCGGAAATTGGGGTAGGGGGGTGGGGGGAGTGATATTACTGCCGAAAATGTTGTAAGATACAAACGGTCCAGTCACATTAATGTGAACACCGCCTATGTTCGACGTTAACAAGTAGTGACCACTCACAGTAGTTGTCAGCACTAGCAGTGGAGGGTACTTACCGGTCGACCCCACTGCCTCCTCGCGATAGCATCGCCCTGTACTTAACACTGATCAGACCAGTGTTAGAGTACGCGTCAGTGGCGTGGGGCAACATGGCCGACAACCACATCGGAACCCCACAGAGTCTGGAGAACCGAGCGCTGAAGCTCACCCCTCGCCTGCCGAGCAGATACAGTATAGACCTAAAGCACCAAGACACCAGAATCACACGGCTGCGTGAGAAATTCAAGCAGACGGCGTGTCAGTTCTATGAAAAGGTGGAACTTTCCCGCAACAGGCTCATCCAGGACTTGGGTCACGTAATACACCACACGCCGACCTCTCGTTGGTCTGAGGTGCTGCGGGAGGAAACAGCACACACAGGGCGATACAGATGCCAGCCATTACCATTACCATCAAAAAGAGAAATACTGCAGGAATAGGGCATCAAGCGTTGAACCTGCACCGCAGTCAAGCGTAGGAAAGGATTGTCATTTTTTTTTTGGGACTGAGCGTGCGAACCAGTTGAGCAGTCGTAAAGCTGAAACGGAGCGATTTATCTGACGTCCAAAAGGCTAAACTCATTAGCTCTTAATTGAAGGTGGAAGCATTCCAGAAAAGGCTAGGGTTGCAAACTGTTTGCATACCGCCATCGTTAAACCATACCGTTCATGGCAAAATGGCGCTGTCTAAAACCGGCGCCGATGCAACTGTGGTGTACCACGGGCCTTAGAAGACAGGGGTGAACGACGGTAGTGGAGATGTATTCGGGCTAATAGACCTGCAGCTGTTGGGCAACTGACCGCCGAGATGAACCAAGGGCCTACCAACAGTGTCTCCTCAACTACATTGTTGCGTATGGGCTCCGCAGCGGCCACCTGGTTCATGCACCCAAACAGACTGCTTTTCATCGGCGCCGAAGGCTAGAATTCGCACGCCAGTACTTCAAATTGACGTCCACTGAGTGGTGACAGATGTGGCCTATCGAGACGAATCACATTCTGTGACCTACCGGACAGATGGCTCGTTGGCGTGTACAGCGTCAAACGTCTGACAGTAAACACCCTGCAACAATCGCCGAAAGGGGATAGGCTGGTGGATGGAGCGTTATGGTTGGGAAATGTTTTAGTTGCATTCCCTGGGTGGTACCGTGATTCTGCAACGCACAATGGATCAACGCAGGACTGTATCTATCCTTGGGACCATGTCCACCCCTACATGTACTTTATTTTTCCGCTGCATGACTGCATCTGCCAGCAGAACAATGCAACGGGGCACACAGCTCGCAGTGTACTTGCGTGATTCGAAGAGCAGCAGGATGAGTTTATCGTACTACCCTGGCCACCGAACGTTCCGGATTGAAGCACAATATAGAATCTGTGGGAACACCTTCGATCGGGCCGTTTCGTGCGGTAGATCCTCAACTGAGAAACTTATCGCAGTTAGCTACGGCACTGGAGCTGGAGCTGGAGCCTCCACATCCCTGTCGGTACGTTACACGTCACTGACTCTCTTCCTACACGTCCTGTAAAAGTTGGATATTCAGGCTTTTGACAGGTGGTGACATTAATGTAAGTGGACAACGTACAATCAGAAAACATTAAAGAGTGTTTATAGTTACTACCAGGACAGTCGTCAGAATGACGTTCCTCTTCTGGTAGATTTTGTTTTCCCACGATGTAACAGCAATTATGATTTGGATACCAAAACATGAATTTTCTAGGTGACGAATGACAGTCGGTGGCCGTGGAGGTCTGGGGGGTAGATCCTTAGACTCAGGCGGTGTTGGTTCCACCTTCAGTCAAGAGTGGAGGCTGTGATCTTGCCTCGTTCCTGTATCTCCAGGACGGGCTCAGGTCTACTCAGTTTGCAGTAAATTAGCATCGGGGATCTTCCCGGTGTTCAAAGGCGGTCGGGGAGCTGACTGTCCTTCAGACCCCTTCTAGTGCCGCTGCGAAAAATTGCTGCACTCTGCCTACAGCTAGGCCAATACCATTGTCATGGGCTTGTGGTACAGACTGCACTGTTACCTTAATAGCGCTCAGTGATATGGAGGCTTTGAATTCTGAGTGAAGAGTATTGTGCAAACAAAAGAGTTTTCTGCGTCAGTCACTTATTTATTTTGTCTCTAAGCTTCTCGATGGCTCACACTTTCATCTTTAGGTGCAGAACTGTTTGTTTACATAGCTAGTGTTGGTGAAGAGTGCAGACATCTTTTGATAGTGGCAGCGTAGATTATGTTGTGTCTTTTGCTAACGATAAGAACTGCTTATTTACTAAAGGATCTTTTGAGGTTTAAAAAAAAAACCAACACGAATTTCTGACAGTGAATTGCACTTATAGGGGCGATACAGTCTGCCTACTGCTGCTTTTTGTCTGTCTTCTCCACTGTACATAACGTTTACGCTGCCAGTTCAGACGTGTTGTACATGTCACATATATGCTTGATTACTCTGGACACAGAGGTAAAGGTCTGAATGGTTTCTACATAAATATGTTTTTTTAATAAAATAAATATGAATTAGCTGCACCAGGAAATCGACATATGCACAATTCAATTACTGTATTAGTTAGTTATATGTACATAAACTAGTTTGTCTTGGATTTTTAAAAAGTATGACTGTGCTGCAGCTTTGTATACAAAATTAAGGATTAAATGCCTATTTACATAAACATATTTTCGTTTTATTTAAAAATTATGAAGGTGCTGCATCAGAGAAAGGATTACACAATTCACTTATGATATTAATTTCTTATATGTAAAAATCAATTAGGCTACAAAAGGTCATACCTAAGTATTGTAGGGTGAACTTAATGGGAAATGAATGGAAGTGGTTACATTAATTGCTATGTATTGAAACTGAAAATTATCAGAATTCTTTAAGTATTTTGTCAAAGCTTTTGAAAAAGTTGATTGAGCCGGTTTCACTACTGTTGTTGTGCAGGTGTTCCTCCGACTTTCTTTATATGGCTACAGATTCCTAGTTGTTCCTTCTGTGTCCCTTTTTCCATCTTCATAGTATTTTAAGGCTGCTCTCTACATTGTGAAATGGATGTTCTGTATCTTTTGTATGGGAGGCTATTGATTTGTGTCGGGTGTTGTACCGGAAAGCGTTGATGCGTTCTTTGTATTTGCTTTGGCAACTTTTATCGTTTGTTTCGAATGCGATTCTTACTTTGTGTCGCTTGAAGATACTGACAATTTTCGTACGTGTAGACCTAATTTAAAAAGGAGAAGATATACAACATGTAGCAGTATGCAGACTTTTTAAGAGTCTGTCGCCTCTGTAAATGCCCTTCACAGTCAGAAATTCATGTTTTTAACTTTCAAAAGAGCATTTTGTACATAAACAGTTGTTGTTATTAGCGACATAAGCTGTCATGCGCTAGGCCTGGTAGTGTGAAAAGACCTCTGCACTTTTCACCAATACCAGCTACGTAAATAAACTTTCGTCCACCTACAGGTGGTGGTTTGAATCACTGAAACGCGGAGTGGCTGAACGAACAGGTTATTGAGGAAACTGTTTTATTTGTCCTTAGCAACAGTCGCAACTTTCATAATGCTGTCCTTTAGGGACGAAATGTTGATCGCAGAATATTGTCATTTTATTTGAAGCAATGGTTTTTCAGAGACGTTGGGGCAATAAGTCACCAGAGGATCATTATTCATTGTGAGACAAATAGCTTTATCAGTTCAAATGCGTAAGGACACATTTGACATATAGATAATCTATTTTTATCAAAACGAATCACAAGGAGCTTATTACCTAAAGTCCAGTTGTCTTAGCTGATCAAGGATTACTCTCAGATGGAACTTCTATGTGTGTAACTCCAGAGTACAGCAGTTCTCGATAAGACAGATTTTGTAGATCTGACAAGAAACTACGCAGTATAAATATATTTAAATCAGAAATACTACTTTTGCTTTTGCTGTAGTTTAAGTGTTGCACCGCCCTGAAATGTGTACAGCCCTGAATGGAAAGATAATTTAGATACATGATCAGCCTTTCGGTGGGTTTGACTGCTATGCAACTATACCGCTGTCGATGCAGTTTCTTGTCAGACCTAAGAAATAGATCACTAACTTTTCTCATAGAAATATGTTATTATTGAACCAAAAGTTAACATGCCAAGAAAAAAATCAAAGCTGATCTCTTTATTTCAGTAGCCAGTACGTTTATGAAAATACAATTACTATTTTTAAGCCCCTTTGTGACCTTTAGTCTAAGTGAAAACAGATTACCAATATCTTTAACGCGTTAAAGGATGTTTGAGCTGAAAGGACGCCTCACCCTCTATCAGGGGTGAGAATGATAGATGCTTCATCCTCTGAATGAGACTTATAGTTCAGTCATGTGTTGCTAGGTTAGGAAAATACGTAGATCGCCAGCCTTACTAAACAATGCTTTGAGCTTATATAATAAACACATGTTGGTTTGGTGCATCAGTCACAGAAGAAATACAAGGAGCTTTTTTTTAAATAATGTGATTTCACAAGACTAGATGAATGAAACAAAAGCAAAATTTAAAGTACTCATCAGACCACAAATTTTTGTATCCAAGAGAACTAGCTCATTTTACAAGAGGGTATGTCTTTCTCAGACATGCATATGTTTCCGTGAATGGCCGAAATTGGTGAATGTCAACAGATACCAAATACGTCGGTGGAAGATCGAATATTTCATTACATTGTTGTACATTCAGACCCTCTCAGGTGTGTGCCGACAATCACAGATATGCTCTGGTGGAGGTCCAAAACAGAAGAGTCAAAAAACAAGAGACTGGCTCTCTCCCGCCAAATCCTTTGTTCTGCTCGGAGTCAATCAGCTTTGTCAGTCTCATGCAAGCTTTGATAACGCGAGCAACGTTTTCTTAATTTTTTTCCGATACCTTAATTTATACCAAATGGATACTGCAGTAAATCGCGATGTTTTTCATCAAAAGTTAAATGCATTAATTGCGGGTAAACGAGAAGACAATTGTTTTTATTTTTCTCAAAAAAAGTGTGCTAAAATACTTTCTGAAGTGGTTTCTGCTAAAATTAAATGCGAGACACCTTTGGATTACAGACGATTAAAACGTTTAGATGTTTTAAAAATTAATGATGAAGAGAAGTTAATTGTACCATCAAACCAGGGGAAACGAACATACAGTATTATGTTACTAATGAAGAATTGTACAGTATACTATATGAAACTCACATCAGAATAGGCCACGGAGGAAGAACACGTATGCTTAAAGAGTTGCAAGTTAAATACAAAAATATTACACATGAATTTGTAATGTTGTATTTAAATTTATGCAAACAGCGTCAAATAAAACACAGTGCACATAAGAAATATATTGTTGTGGAGCTAATGGTTAGTTCTGATTTAAACTCAAGATGTCAAGTTGATCTGATAGATTTGGAGTCAAACAGAGGTGGCGAATATAAGTTCATAATGGTGTATCAAGATCATTTAACTAAGTTCGTCCAGCTACGACCTTTGAAAACTAAAAGAGCTGAAAAAGTAGCGCATCACGTTCTTTCAATATTTTTAACATTTGGTGCACCAGCAATATTTCAATCGGGTAATGGTAGAGAATTTAGTAATCAAGTCATATCCGAAATAGGCGCTATGTGGAAAGACGTTAAAATAGTTCACGGAAAGCCTCGTCACAGTCAAACACTAGGCTCAGTTGGAAGGGCCAATCAGGAAATACGGAATATGTTAACTGCATGGATGAACGATAACGATACAAATAAATGGTCAGATGGTTTATCCTTTGTTCAATTTGCCAAGAACACTACATACCACGAAGGAATACGCCAAAGTCCTTATGAAGCCATGTTTGGCGTTAAAGCAAAAAGAGGCAGCATCATCTTTGTTGCCTGGCGAAGAAATCGCAATTATTGAAACTGAAGAACAACTCGAAGAATTTGCCAATACTTCTGAAACCGAAGAACGGCTTGAAGGAACCGTTAACGCTTATAAAAAAATTTGAGCATTGGTCATACCGAAAACCATATTCCAAAGAAAAATATTGAAGAGGACCTACAACTTACAACATCTTCACATCAAATTCTGTCTGAAAAACAGGAGTTGATTTCTACAAATTGAGCGGCCGCAAAAGAAGATCTTCTACTGCAAGCAACAAAAATGTTACGAACCTCACAAAAACAATTTTCTCCTGCTCAAATTGGTGATAATGTACAAATACAAGTCCCTGATGTCGACCGTGGTCGTACAAATAGTCGAAATGTGTTAGCGGTTGTTGTTGGAATAGAAGACTCCGACCTCTATAAACTGGCAAACAAAATTGGTACCCTCAAGCAGCTTTACACACGTAATCAGTTCGTAATTTGTAAAGAAAAGTTTCTTCCCATAGATGAGATTTCTTTTCAAAAAATGTCGCTGAGAGATGCAGCTGCAGCTAAATCGAGAAGCGGGGGACAAGGCTATACACGCTGTCATTGCAAAAGGAAGTGTTCCACAAATAAATGCAGTTGTAAAAGCAAGGGACTCTTGTGCAATTCAAAGTGTCACAATAGTTTAAGTTGTTGCAATAAATAAGATAATTTTTTATAACTAGTATTTTCTTTTCTCGTGTAGAATATACTGTGTATTTTAATTTCTTGGTCGTTGCTTTCAGAAAAAGAAGCGAAAAAGTTACGTCAACCTTGTGACGTTTTATAGCGACTGAACTACGGAGAAGAAAATGTAAATCTCCAACATGTTCAACATTCACCATTAGTGCATGGTGAAGGTCAACATTTACCGGTGTAGGTCAGAAATAAGGGTATTTAGCAAATATTTCGGACATACACTCAGGGACTATGTGAATGTTGACATTCACCGGTGAAAGTCGACATTCTCCAGATTTCGGTGTTTCACTGTAACAAATATATATCCTGCTGGTACTTTTGACAGCTACGTTTATCATCAAAGTTTAAATTTTAATTTAATAATTTTTCAGACGCACGTCAAGCATCCAAATGATAGTCAGACTTCTCCTATACTTTGTCAAGCATGTCTGGAGATAACTGCGTTGACTGTTGACTGTTGAGGGTGTTACGTGGCTTCATAGATCTGCCGGAAGACGTTCGAAGGGGAGGCACATTGATGGGTCTTTCACAAACTTCAGAAGACAATCAGATGCTGTGAGACCAAGCGTTCCTGGAGGATATGGCGCAACGCAAGGTGTGTGCATCCGCTTCCCCCTCCCCATTTTCTTACGGACAGACTATCGCTGACAAGAGACAGCTGATTACGAGGAAATGACCTTACATGCATGTGCCGATGTTATCGTCCTCTATCCTATTCAAAAGCGACGTTATTGAAATGTATTTGCAAATGTGGAAAAAGGCAGATTTTTGATACATCCAGATACGTGATACCTTTTATGAGCGAGTGAGTGATCCAGCTAGCTCCTCCAGGGAGTCCTATACTAGCAGCCACGTGAACCGTTAAAATCGCTCCTGGTGCCAAAGTAAACTATTAGTCTCCATGCGTGTCCCCAAGTTCCTGCTTTCCTTTATTGCATCGACATACCTAGGCTGCAATTCTCAATCAAGTGCCTGACAGAGTGTTCATCGAACCACCTTAAAACATTTTCTCTACTGCTCCATTAAGTTTCGGGAATGCAGCCGCATGTATTCTGCTTCTTCTTCTAATATTTCGGCTGTATACCTTTCAGCCATCTTCAGAGACACTTAAATCCTTCTATGCGAGCCCTATTTTTTCTTATTTTATTACGATAATCATTTCTATCTATGTATGTGGAAGCTAACAAAGTATGTTCGCATCCGGAGGAGAGAGTTGGAGTCAAATTTCTTGAAAAGATTTTATGGAAACAAGAAACGCCTTCGTCTTAATTTTTGCCACCCCCCATTTGCATTTCATATCCGTGGCACTCTCTCCCTTGTTCCGCGATAATACAAAACCAGCTGCCCTCCTTTCAACTTTTTCGATGTTCTCCGTCAATTCTATCAGATGTTGATCCCACACCGCACAGCAATACTCCAGAAGTGAGTTGACAACCATGATGTAAGCAGCCTCTTTTGCATTGCTGGTGCACTTTCTAAGTGTTCTATTTACAAAACGCAGTCTTAGGTTCGCCTTCCACACATCATTATGTTTATTCCGTCGTACGGCTCTCTCTGAAGATGGCTGAAAGGTATACAGCCGAAATATTAGAAGAAGAAGCAGAATACATGCGGCTGCATTCCCGAAACTTAATGGAGCAGTCATTGCGCCGCGAAAACCTGAAGACTCACATTTTCTCTACTATCCAACTATCGAACAGCACCTGGCAAAAATGAACACTTAAATTTAAATAAATGGTTGTAGCTTAGTCATAATTTACACTGAGAGATATTTGTTTTTTATTTCTTGATGGTGACTAGTTTCGGACTCCTGTGACCATTTTCAAACCATCCATGCTGTAAGTGTGACAAATACGGGCGATAGCGTACGTACAGAAATTGCCCATAAAGTAATCAAAGTGGTATATGCCGACTTAACAATAGCAAATTACATCACATAGGACGGACATTCGAGATCTCTAACGTACTCTAGAATTCTCTGATGTCGGTTCCATGTGGTGTAATTTTCTGTTGTTAAGTTGGCCAGACGCCGCTTTGATGCAACTTATGGCGAAGCTATGACCATTTAATTCAATTATAAGACAAGTTGCGGACCTTTTTTCACCTGCAGCTTGCAACAAGTTCGTGAACACTTAAATCCTTCTATGCGAGCCCTATTTTTTCTTATTTTATTACGATAATCATTTCTATCTATGTATGTGGAAGCTAACAAAGTATGTTCGCATCCGGAGGAGAGAGTTGGAGTCAAATTTCTTGAAAAGATTTTATGGAAACAAGAAACGCCTTCGTCTTAATTTTTGCCACCCCCCATTTGCATTTCATATCCGTGGCACTCTCTCCCTTGTTCCGCGATAGTACAAAACCAGCTGCCCTCCTTTCAACTTTTTCGATGTTCTCCGTCAATTCTATAAGATGTGGATCCCACACCGCACAGCAATACTCCTGAAGTGAGTGGACAACCATGATGTAAGCAGCCTCTTTTGCATTGCTGGTGCACTTTCTAAGTGTTCTATTTACAAAACGCAGTCTTAGGTTCGCCTTCCACACATCATTATGTTTATTCCGTCGTTTCTTTTTAAATTGGTTCGTAATTGTAGTTGAGTGACAGCTTTTAGATTTGTGCGGTTAATTTTCTATCCGAAATCTGATGGCTTCCTTTTAGTTCTCACTTATTTTGTACATATTGAGTAAATTGTCAATTGCAACATACACATACACAGTCTAAATCATTTTGGAATTGGGCATTCATATCCCGATGACTTTTGTTGACGATAAATGACAACATTTGCAAACCACCTCAGATAGCTGCTCATATTGCCTGCTAAATCATTAATATGGATTACAAACAGCAGAGGGCCTATAACACTTCCTTTTGGAACACCAGACTTAATTCCTGAATTACGCTATGACTTCCCTTCAGCTACTACGATTTGTGATCTTCCAACGGCAAATGATGAATTCTGTCGCATAACTGAGACAATACAACGTAGGCACACAATTTGATTGTGAGTAATGGTGTCAAAAGTCATCTGTAAATCTAGAGATATGGAATCAATATGAGATCCGCTGTCGAAAGGAGTCATTACTTCGAGTGAGTAAAGAACTAGTTATATTTCACAAGACCGATATTTTCTGAATTATTGCTGACTACTTGACAATAACATTTTCTTCAAGTTAATTCATACTGTTCGAATACAATATTTGTTCCAAGATCTTACAACAAATCAACGCTAGTGTCATGGGTCTGTAATTCACCGGATTACTCCTATTTCTTTTCTTGGCTATTGCTAAGACCTGCGCAATACCTTAAGTTACGCATCTTTTGTCGACAGAGCGATTGTGTATGATTGCTACATAGGAGCTGTCGTATCAGCATACTCTGAGAGGAAGCTAACGTGTACAAAGTCTGGTACCGAGGCCTTGCTTTTATTAAGTGTTTTACGTCTATAGCTACACCGAAGCTACTTATTTCATGTAGAAGACAGAGTCTTGTGAAATCTGGCGTGCCTTACTGAAACACTCTACATTTTTTGGGAATGCAGATGACAATCGATTCAAATTCCTGGCTTATTTCATACCCCCACATAAGATACGCAAACCATGAAAGTTCCTTACACCATTTTTGGACAATTTTATCCAAGACGCTGCTTTCACTACATTAAAAGTTTTTATAACGGAAGGTAGGAAAACGACGAGGGAAACAAGTGCGAACTCCACAACGAGTGCACAGTTATCAGGTGCCAGCTCTAGAACGAAAGATATATTGTACTAGATCCTTGGAATGTTTTCTAAGAGTGCTTCATTTTTCCATCCAAAATAAAACATAAAATAAGACTAATAAAATAAAATGTAAATTCAAATTTCTGTTCTAATATTTCAGAGGCGCCACACAGTCATTTTAAGATCGGATTAACAACTCTGCAGTCTCGAGGTACAATTATCTTCCCCATCAATGGCCACAAACAACGCCACGTGCCCGTAAGCGGGGTAATTTTGAGGTCGCACGAGAAGCGTCGGCGGAAGCCGGTGGATGGAATTTAACCCACAGCGTCAGTAACGAGAGACGCTTCATAAGGAAGAATGGACCGGTGATTGCAGCTCACCAGTAGCGCACTGTAGCTGCAGTGGAAGGCGTTCGATTGCGCACGTGGAGACGGCGGCGGCGACGCGGCCGTGGCTGCAACTTGTGCATACAGCACTTCCGCCCCCCCGGAGCTATGTCGCCGCTCGGGTTCGAGGCCCGCCTATCACCTCGCCATTCACCGCGTGGCCACCTCCCTTCTCTATCTTACTCGCAGACTCCTTGGCATGAAACTCTGCCGCTGCAACCACTTTCACCTCGCCGAGTTCCTCCGAGACAGCATGCCTGGAGAAGTCTTTGTGACCAACTAATGCAGTTGAAACGACAACCATTACTTTTTATCCATTTTCTTAAGGTATTTGGCATGTTTCAGTAATATTTTAGTACGAGTGTTTACTCCGTAACGTGTTACGATATTTGATTCGTTAAAACATGGGTACACCCGGGCTTGAGAAGATTGTGAGACAGGGTGGTAGCCTATCCCACATCGTATTCAATCTTGACATTGAGCAAGCAGTAAAAGCAACCAACGAGACTTTTAGAAGGAAATTTAAGTTCAGTGAGAAGAAATAAAAAACTTGTAAGCTTGTCAAAGACTTTCTAATTCTGTCAGAGACGACAAAAGACATGGAACAGCTGCTGATCAGAAAGAACTGAAATTATGTGATGAACGTCGACAAAAACGTACTTGAATTAAAGCAGGTGCTGTTGAGGGACTAAAAAAAAATGTTCAAATGGCTCTGAGCACTACGGGACTTAACTTCTGAGGTCATCAGTCCCCCAGAACTTAGAGCTACTTAAACCTAACTAACCTAAGGACACCACACACATCCATGTCCGAGGCAGGATTCGAACCTGCGACCGTAGCGGTAGCGCGGTTCCAGACTGAAGCGCCTAGAGCTGCTCGGTCACAGCGGCCGACTGAGGGACTCAGATTAAGATACAAGTCATTAAAAATAGTACATGAATTTTGATTTTTGGGCACCAGCAAAATAACTGACTTCGGAAGAAGTAGAGGATACAAAATGCAGATTGGCAGTAGCATTTGTAAAAATGAGAAATTTGACTTCTAATGTGTTACGTGTTAGGAAGTCATTTCTAATGGTATTTGTCTGGAGGGTAGCCTTACGAATGAGAAACGTGGGCGATGGTCCGTTCACGTAAGAAGGGAATGGAAACTTTTTCAATGTGGTGCTACATAAGTATGCTGAAGATTAGATGCATAGATCGGATATCTAATGAGAAGGTATTGAATTGAATTGGGGAACATGGAAATTTACCACACTACTTGACTAAAAGAAAGTTGATAAGACGTCGTAAGGCATCAAGGAATAATCAACTTGGTAATGGAAGGAAGCGTGGGTGGTAAAAATTCTACAGGGAGATCTGGACATAAATACCGTCTAGTAAAATGGATGTCGGTTGCAGTAGTTAATCAGAGATGGGGAGGCTTGCAGAAAATAAACTAGAGTGAAGAGCTGGGTGAAACAAGTTTTCGGACTGAAGATAACAACCGCATGCCTCAATCTTGTGCGGCTCTCTCTGACTGTACACGCAATATGTTCTTGTTTCTTTTCATAGCCCAGTACACGTCAATTAATTGTCAGGTACTCTTGCAGCGAATAACGTTCTTATCGCCTTTTAGTTGTCACTCACTCACTGTTGTAGTTATACAGGGGGTGGCTTCCACAGCAGTAGTCATCAGGAAATGCGCTGTAGGACGTCTTCTGTTAAACATTGTCAAGTCACTGTGCTGCCGCAAGTGCTAGTTATCATAGTCAGCTGCAGATGAACCTTTAGAGGAGGAATGTAACCGTACGATTATTTTCATTGCTTGTATTGGTTCCCTACGTGTTGTTTCTATTACCGCGTCAGAATGTCTGGTTCAAATGGTTCAAATGGCTCTGAGCACTATGGGACTTAACATCTACGGTCATCAGTCCCCTAGAACTTAGAACTACTTAAACCTAACTAACCTAAGGACAGCACACAACACCCAGCCATCACAAGGCAGAGAAAATCCCTGACCCCGCCGGGAATCGAACCTGGGAACCCGGGCGTTGGAAGCGAGAACGCTACCGCACGACCACGAGATGCGGGCAGAGAATGTCTGGAACTAGGTGCAAAAATTTGTGGGGCTACTACTACCGCCAAGCCAACCCTTGTTATGCCCGCCCTACTAGCCGCGCAGTCTTCGCACTGCTTTCCGGGTGGGAATGCGTGCCGGTCCCCGGCACGAATCCGCCCGGCGGATTAGTGTCGAAATCCGGTGTGCCGGCCAGCCTGTGGATGGTTTTTAAGGTTTTCCATCTACCTCGGCGAATGCGGGCTGGTTCCCCATCTTCCGCCTCTGTTACACTATGTCGGCGATTGCTGCGCAAAGACTGTCTGCACTTACGCGTACACCATCATTACTCTACCACGCGAACATTTGCGGCTACACTCGTCTGGTATGAGACGTTCCCGTGGGGGGGTCCACTAGGGGGGCGAACCGCACAATAACCCTGGGATCGGTGTGGGGCGGCGGTGAGGTGGATGGACTGCTATGGCCTGTTGTGAGGTTGTGAACCACTGAGGACCAGTATCAGCATGTTAGGCAGTAGTTATAAAAAAGGTGCTCTGCATACGCTAAAATACCAAAACACACTGACAGGTCAAATCTGTAAAAGAAATTAACAATGACGAGTTTCCTGATGACTCTTAGTATTGCTTGGCCAAATTACATATGTAATCAAACGTTATTCAAAGATATTGCATGGTGGCTTAATAAAAATATTAATGCAAATAATTTTAATTTTTTTTTTTTTGCTTTAGTAGCTGTCTGTCCGATTACGAAGTCTCGTAACGGTTGGCCCTGACTGTTATTGTTACGCAATCTGACTGCTTAGAACAATAACAAAGAATGAAATGGAAATTTTCATTAACACAGTTAATTAATTAAGCCCCCAGCAACTATAAAACCAACGCAACAACAAGCACAAGAGTAACTGTTCTGTGTGTGGGAGTGTGACTCAACGTACGCATCTGGCACGGTTCTTCTTCAACAACACAACAATTTTTAAATAACATTATACTGAATTAATTAAAGAAAATACAAATACCATAATTACTCAAGAGAACCACAATTACACTCTAATCCAAGAACCCAAGCCAGATGCTTTGTTGACTGAACCTGTAATGACACATTATTTAAAACATGGAAATAATGAAAAATAAATCAAGTTTCGTTACCTTCATATATTGACCAAAATCACTCTCATAATTACAATATATCACCACACCGCCTCGCTATTACCACATCTGAACAAGAACCTTTCAGTATCACATCTCAGCAAGCACTCCCTACTAGCACATCTGAACACCAACTGCCTACTACGAGCTCTCCCCAAGCAGTGACCTCTAGCACATCTCAATAATGACAGCCCGTGGAGGCGGCGGAACAATGCTCTCTAGCGATCTCTGGCGCTGTGGCTCAGTGTAGCCACCTTTCATATGCCCTTCCTCCACGGCTAGAATTTGATGGTATTTTTGCCAGCATTGGTGGTGAAAATACCACCAAATTCGTCAAAAAAATACAGACAAAAATAAAAGATAATATTAATACGTAAATATCATATAACTAGATAAAATTTTGGCTTTGCACTGACCTTTCAATAACCTATTATATAGAATACAGTAAGCAATACAAATTCTTTCATACATGTGACTTTACATAACAGTTTATACAAGTATTATGTGGTTAAACAGTTCAATCAATAGCGTCAGCAATGACGAATATGTGCAGGTAAGAGTCTCATAACTTTCCACAAACAGTGATACACAATAAATCAGTTTATACAAATATTCACATAAACGCTTTCCATAGCCCAAGAATAAGCAGTTGACAGTTCCAGCAGTAGCACCCAGCAATGGTCAACAGGTGCAAATACCACAAGTAACATTTTTTCAATAGAAACAGTCCATCAGTAGCACCCAGTACTGTTGAATAGGTGCAGACACCAACAAGTAACACCATTTCAGTAGAAGCAGTCCATCAGTGGCACCCAGCAATGTTGAGCAGGTGCACACAGCAACAGGTGACTTCATTTCAGTAGAAGCAATCCATCAGTGGCACCCAGCAATGTTGAGCAGGTGCAGACATCAACAGGTGACATCTTTTCAGTAGAAGCAGTCCATCAGTGGCACCCAGCAATGTTGAGCAGGTGCAGACACCAACAAGTAACACCATTTCAGTAGAAGCAGTCCATTAGTGGCACCCAGCAATGTTGATCAGGTGCACACAGCAACAGGTGACTTCATTTCAGTAGAAGCAGTCCATCAGTGGTACCCCGCAATGTTGAGCAGGTGCAGACATCAACAAGTAACACCATTTCAGTAGAAGCAGTCCATCAGTGGTACCCAGCAATGTTGAGCAGGTACACACAGCAACAAGTCACATTTCTCAGCAGAAGCAGTTCAATAAAATACACTGTCACTGATCACACTGTTCATCAGAGTTTATAAGCAGAAATTAAACATGTCCTAGTGGCACCAATATTGTAGAAAAGGTACAAGTAACAGTCCATAATTTTTTTTTTACAATCACTGATCACACAGTTCATCAGCAGAAATTAAACATGTCCTTGTGGCACCAATCATGTAGAAAAAGTGCAAGTAACAGTCCATACTATTCACCATAACTACTGAGACAGTTCAGTCATGAACAATAGTTTGAATGCACATACAATTTCTTTAACAAAATATAATCAATGCTCTTACACTAAACATACAAATCATAATAAACACACAAATGATATCAGTTAATTGTCACATTAACTATTACAGTACACAATAACAGTTAACCTATAATATTTATGGGTGTCAGTGCAAGCCACTACCAACAAATAAAATAATATTTAGGAGATAGGTGGGTAGGATTAGGAAAGGAAAACACACAAAACACATCCACTCATCTTTCATCCTCATTAAGTGCTACTGTGTAATTGAATAGTGTTAACTGTGTAAATGTAACTCTGTCCAAGATTTGATGTTCATCATGTGTACCAAGTAGTAGTGGCAGCAATGTATAACAGTCAATAATAGTTAGTCGACGTCATAGTCATCATGTCAAGACCAATGTTTGCCAAGCCAGATCAAATTGTACTGTTGCTGAACAACTGTCAGTGAGCCAAGATATGCAAATACTTCCTCTCTTCAAAAAAAATGTATACTGCTTATTGATTTAACAAAGTGTGTGTGTAGGCAATCTTCTTTCTACTTGAGTGTTCTAGTCTGCCATCTTCATCCTCCTTGTTCCATATGGACCAACAAAAAAAAAAATATGCTCCTCACTTACTTTACCTCTTATCCACCAAACTCCAATAATCATCACTTAATCTTAATACTTCAATAATACGTCGATACATATAAACCTCAGCACCAATATCATTTCACTTCCATAACAACTCTTTCCTCTAGTCAGTCTCCTCGAACAAGTACAGATAAAATCCTAGTGCAACTTCAATTCAGCATCCCATACAATCCGAAGACACATTGTCCACACACAACCTCTGTGTATTCCATCTGACCCAAATTTTCTACTCATTATAAATTATAAGATACATTTTGGTTCCTTGTCCATCATTAAATAAAAGAAATGCATTCATGACCTCTAACAGACTTAGTTCGAATAACTCTCAGTAATTAAGTACGATTACGGAGTGTGAATAATCATAATATTTCACAGTGTGTACACCACTTCAAGAATCATGGCAGAAGCAATCATGTGGAGTATTTTTTGTGTCAAGTGTCACTTCCTATTTCAATTGCTCACGAAAATGCAGTGTAATACTGTCAATGGTCTAAACCTAGTTTTGGTCTGTCATGTCGTTAGCTTCCTTCCTATTAGCATAAGTTTATACAGATTCCATAAAACCTCAGCTCATGTGACTTCTATGACTTTCTTGTACTAATGTCGTTCGTCGAATTATAGCAGTTCATTTTCTTATCTTAAAAATATAAGGCACTGAGCGTAAGCAAAACATGCAATAGCGAGTAAATATACCAGTAGAGAACAGAATGTCAACAAGTGGATGCAGCACAATTCTTACAACGAGGCTCTGCCAAGCGAACAATCTATAATTAATACCACAGTGTAACCTAAACTCTATATTTGTACACAGTATATCAGCATTTCTATATACTAGATTGAAGAGTAGTTATGACAACAAAACAGAAATGTGTAAATATGCAATCCATACGCACAGCAGCAAACATGCCTTACACAATAAACAGGTCATTAGAATCACATCGCCATAAGCAAATAAATCTTCATATGTAATCTTAATAAGTAAACATGAAGGCGCAAGCAGATAAATCACAAAGTATAACTTACATATCTAACCACATCAGCACAATTAATCAGGTGACAATTATAATTTGAATAACTAAGCACAGCAGGCACATAATAAAAAAAATATGACGTCAGTGAAAAAGCATAGCAGCCAAGCGATGCATAATATACGCAAGTAATAACACTGTTCATTAATCAATAATTGTCAAAATCAGTAAATGTACACAAGCACGTCGCTTCACAAGTAATTTCATAGAACATAAAATTTAGCACAAAGTATGAGTCACGTAATCGCGAGCAGCAAATTACGTCTAAAGTACGTACCTAAGTGAAATTATGTTACCTGAAAAATAAACTCAATTAATAGTTACCCTTTTTAGTTTATTAGTTTCATCTTCGAAATGACCTTCTTCCTGAAAATTTTCTCCAAAGCAAGTCGTCTTAACGTCGGACACGCACAGAATTTACCTGAAGGTCTTAAATACTTTATACAACCGTATCCTGAAAAATACTGAACGTTAATAACATAATTTATGAAGTCCTTATAGCTTTATACAGAATTTAGTCGGAGAAATTAGACTGTGTATTTGTTTACGTCTGTCAGTGCATTCGCACTGAGCGCTCGATCAGCTGTAGGCGCGTGACGTAGGAAGGTAATTGTTTGCGGTCAACGACTGCCTTGTGCGGCGCGCAGACTGACTGTTGCTTTGAGTATGTGCCGCCGCCAAACACAGCGCGGTATCCTTGTATTCTCTCCATGTTTACGTAAACTGTTGGTTTCTCACAAGTATGTCATTCCACAAAAATTTTTACGTTAGATATGTGATGTATTCCCTTAGAGCGTCGAGATTTAAGAGTTTCTACTTCAACAGTGTTATCATGTATAATTTTGCGAACTCTATATGGACCGTTATAAAGCAGAAAAAATTTGCGACACAAGCCTTTTCCTTTATGAGACAAACGGTGGGACTTAATTAACACCTTCTGGCCAACTGACAAGATTTTTAAACGACCAGGACGTTTCGCTGATTTCTCTCTTCTAGCAGCCGCCGATGCAATATTTTGTAGAGCCAGGTTGACAACTTCAGAATGCCGCAGTTTCCGTGAAGGCGGAAAAGGAACGATTTCAGAAATGCGATTTGTCGGTGCTTTATTCTTTAATATCAGTATAGGCGGTAAAGAAGTTGAATCATTAGGAAGTTCATTCAGAATGTTTTGAAAAAGATGAAGATACTGATCCCACGTTCTGTGATTCTGATGACAATAAAGACGACACAATTTATTGATTTCCTTCATCCATCTCTCTGAAGGATTAGATTGAGGGTGAAAAAGTGAAATGAAAATTGGTTTAATTTTACGACGCCGTAGAGTACGAAGCCAAATTTTAGAGCGAAACTGTGATCCATTATCTGATATAACCTTATCAACATGACCAACTTCCTTAAGAAAATGTTTGATGAAAGCATTAGATACTGAACGAGCTGTTGCTTTGCGTAAAGGTGTAAAACACACATATTTTGATGTTAATTCCACTGCTACGAAAATATACGCAAAACCATTAGTAGAACGAACCACTGGACCGAACAAATCGACTGCAGCCATCTCCTTTAATTTCGCTGGAATGATAGGAAACAACGGTGCTCTGTGAGAAACTGTTGGCGGCTTAGCCTTTTGACATAATTTGCATTTGGCAAGAACAGATCGAATACGTTTTTCCATATTACTGAAGTAGCAATTTTCTCGTAATTTATGAAAGCATTTTCTGGGACCAAAGTGCGCATAACTGAAATGTGTGTACCAAATCAATTTATTGACCCACTCATCAGGAATACAAACTAACCAAACAGAGTTGTCGACCGATTTTCGTTTGAAAAGAATATCATTGCGAACTAAATAATACTGTCTGATCGCTACGCTTTCCTTTCTCCTCCACTTCTCCTTAATGTCCTTCCAGATTGGATCCTTATTTTGCTCCTTAGCGATGTCCTGGAGCGAAGACGAAATAAAGTTCTCAAACGCAACACCTTGAATGTACATCAAACAATAATGGTTTTCTTTGCCGTCCTCTTCGGCACTTTGTTTCAAACCCATAGGTGCACGTGATAAAGCATCAGCAACAATATTTGAAGATCCCTGTATGTAAACAATACTAAAATCAAATTCCTGTAGGTACAACGCCCATCGTGACAATCTGCCATGAGTTAATTTTGTCGACATAAGAAATTCCAGAGCTCGATGATCGGTGTAAACCTTAGTATGTCTGCCAAACAAAAATGTGCGAAATTTTGTGAAAGCCCAAACAACAGCCAAAGCTTCAAGTTCCGTAATCGAATAATTCTTCTCTGATTTAGAGAGAACACGGCTTCCAAAGGCAACAGTTTTCTGTACTACAACGCCGTTTTCTTCTATCTCTTGAAATAAATGTGCACCTAGGCCTTTGTATGATGAGTCCGTCGCCAAACAAAAATCTTTAGATAAATCCGGATGTGAAAGAAGTGGGGCAGCAACTAAAGCATCACGAAGTTGTTCAAATTCTGACTGAGCTTCCTCATCCCAACACCAATTAGAATTTTTTCCAGATAATTCACATAAACGAGGTGTGGCCAAATTGTCCAATCTAACAAAGCGTCTAAGAAAATTACAGACACCAAGGAAACTACGAACATCACGTTTTGTGGTAGGAACAGCATAATTATGAATAGCGTCTAGTTTCTCTGGATCAGGGAGAATACCTTCTGTAGAAATAATGTGACCGAGAAATTTCACCTGAGAACGACCAAATTCAGATTTTTCCAAGTTCACTGTCATGCCAACTCGTGCAAAAATACGTAATAATGAATCCAAAATTTTGTTATGCTCACTCCAAGAACGTTTAGCAATAAGAATGTCGTCAACATAAGAAGTAATATTGTCACGAAGACAAACAGGTAAAATTTCATTTAAGCTACGAATGAATGCTGCTGAAGATACAGTAAGTCCAAACGGTAATTTCCGAAACTGGTAACAGTTACCAAAGGCTAAAAAAGCAGTATATTTTCTACAATCAGGGTGGAGTTCTATTTGCCAAAAACTTGCGCGCATATCAATCGTGGATAAAACTTTAATTCCATGGAAATGTTGAAGAAGTTCATCTAAATTTTGTGGACGGTCAGTTTCAGGAATAATAATATTATTTATCTGTCTGGAATCCAGAACCAAACGAATTGACCCATCCTTTTTAAGAACAACGTGTAATGGGCTGGTATAAGGACTGACTGCTGGCTCAACAATGCCCTGATCTAACATGTATTGAAGTTCATTCTTAACCTTGTCTCTGTAAGCCAAAGGAATAGCGTACGTTTTTCCGCGAAATGGTGTGTGTTCTTTTACTTTAAATAAATATTGTAAGCCTTGTATAGTTCCTGTGTGATGACTAAACACTGTAGCATGTGAAGTCAAAATATGGTGCAGCTCTTCTCTTGCAACGTCATCTGGCACTTCAGCTTTCTTAACCTTTTCATTAATTAATTCTTCGCTATTAATTACATCATCCATCGCGTCCCTGTATCTATTGTCATTGTCATGAATAAACACACTGTCGTCATAATGCTCAACAAAAGCATCAGAAGTAAGAAACCTTAAACATTTTGTATCTGATTCAGATCTTGCTAAACACTCGAAAAATTTCAAACATTTCAGCATTCCGGCAACAGTCAAATTCACACTTCCTTCTTTAAAGTTCAAAATTGCCTTATGTGCGTTAAGAAACTCCATACCTAAAATAATCTGTGTACTGAGTAATGGAACAATAATAAAATTAGCAGAAAATTCGTATCCTTGACAAATGAAATTTAGGTTGGTCTGTTGTTTAACTTCCACACCTTTTCCAGAAATCGCTCCTCGAATTGTAGTTTTAGAAATAGGTAACACGGGACAGGCAATAGTTCTTTCACATATACGAAAAACTGATTCACTAATGACGTTCAATGGGCTCCCAGAATCTAAAACTGCAGTGAACTTATTCTTACCCACACATACTTCAATAACAGGATGTAAAAATGCGTCTACATTAGTTTCCTTTTCGTCTAACAAAATGTCTCTCATGTCTTCCAGTCGTACGTAGTGTAAAGTCGAAGTGTCATTACTTTCTGAACCGTCTATACTGCTGCCAGAAGCCGAAGCTGCTAGTCATTGTCGATTGTTTGCGTCACGTCTTTGATTATTCGCGTCATTTCGCGGATCAATTTCTACTAATTGCACTTGTCTCTCTGAAGTTCTGTCACGTGGAGGATGCCAATTAGGTCCTTCCTGTCTGTTAGATGCAAATTCTTGGTTGTGTCTGTTATTAAAATTTCTGTTTTCCTGTCTGTCTGCATAACTACTTCTTGTGTAATTTCGACTGTCACTTCTGAAATTATTGTTGTATCTACTACCCTGGTTATTTCTGTAGTAAGAATTTCTGTTACTGTATGAATAATTTCTATCTTGATGATACCGATTACTGTTTCCGTATGGTTGATCATTCCGGTAGGAATTACCGTTATTATAATTGTCTGTGTAATTTCTGTTAGAACGTCTGTTATTGTCATAAGGCTGGTATCTATTGTCCTGTCTGTTACGTCTGTCATTCTCAAAGTTACCCAAATAACGTCCGTTCCGATCACTATCCCTTTTCTCTGAAAATGTATTGTAATTACTGCTACTGAAAAAATTACAAGAAGTCCCGTCGTCGTTGTCATACTCAAGTTCTTGTAGCAAACTCTTAAAAGTCTCAATGTCGTCTTTACATCTTCCGGCTAAAGCAATTTGTCTTATGGATTGTGGCAGCTTAGTTAAACAAATGCGAATTAATTCAGTCGGACTGTAAGGGTTGGAAAGGAACTGATTCTTTCGAATCATGTCTTCAAAATATTCTGCTGGCGTGCGGAATTCAGACTGTTTGAAATTACGCTGCATAATAAGACTGTGTTTGACTCTGTCTTGCGTGTTTTCGGACCAATATGCCGATAGAAATGCATGATAAAAATCATTCAGATTATTACACTCTCTAATGAGTGCGCGCATCCGCGTCGCCGGTTCGTTTTCTAAATATCCACACATAAATTCCAGTTTGTGACTTAGTGGCCAATTTGGTGGGAGTGCATACATAAATTGATCTAACCATGCACATGGATGTATGTCGTTCTTAGAATTGCGGAAGATCTTAAATTTCCGAACAGTCAAAAAGTGTTTATAGTCAAAGTTTTCGCCTCGTGGCGACAAAGACCTACCGCGTCTGTCCCAGTTTGAATGTCGATTATTGTCAAGTTCGCGCGCCTGGCGCTCTCTTGTTGCATCCCGTAAATGAAACAAATTATCTTCTTCAAACCCCTCTGCTATCTGTGATTCTAAATTTCTTCTTCTGTCTTTTCCTACGATTTCGCCTTCAATTTGTTTGACTTGCTTTCGTAATGCCTCAACTTCCCTTTTAACGCGTTCATTAAATTTTCCCTGATTTTCAACATGCTTATTTATGTTCTGGTACTCTTCGGTTTCTGCAAATGGTAATGGAGCTGTATCATCTGAATCTCTATCCCCATTTAAACTAAGACTTGTCAATTTATCTGAAATCTCCTCAACTCTTTCCGATAAATCACCTATTTGTTCTTTCTGTCTATTTACGTCTTCCGTAAGTGTCGCGACTCGGGTTTCAGTATTAACACATTTGGTAGTTAACTGTTCATATTGTTGTGTTAGTTTATTTATTCTGTCATTTGGTACGGATTCCTCGATTCTCTCAAATATTTCTTCCTTATCGTGTGCACGTTGTAAATTTAACTCTGAAAATTTCTGTACTATCACGCGATCTCTCTCCTCCTGTTCTCTATCCTGTTCCCTTTGTCTAATCTCTACTGCAATTAATCTATTATTGTGAGCATTCAAAATCGGTTGTACTTCTTCTCTGATTTCTTTCTTTAATTCATCTTTCATATTTTTGAAACATGTCCCTATTCGTGAATCTAACCGTGTTTCCATTGTTTCCATCTCTGTTTTAATTGTGCCTATTTGTGATCCCAACTGTGATCCCAGTGAGTCTAACCGTGTTTCCATTGTTCCCATCTGTGTTTTAATTGTTCCTATTTGTGATCCCAAATTTAATATTGCACCCATCAACTGCTCCATATTAGCTTGTTCGCAATTCCTTTCGCCCCTAACATTTCCCGCAAAACCAGTTTCATTCGTCATAGCTGTAAAGCTATCTGTGTTTGATGCTATTCCAGAATTTTCTATCGTTAATCTCGTATTCTGTGAATTTTCTGATTGAGAAAAATTTTGAAATGGTTCCGGACTACTTTCCCGACTTATTAAATTGATATCCACTTCATTATTCAACATACTGTTCTCCTGTGTTGGCGAGTTCGCCATGTCAACAATTTCGTCATTCTCACTATTCATCATTTTTGCCTTTTTCATTGATCGCGTAATCATTTACAAAATATACAAAACTCGTCACTATATGAAAATTACACACAATGACTCTTTATCTCCAACAATACCCTTCACACGAAATGCTTCCCTCAAACACGATTAACGAACAATTGAAATAATTGCATTAAATTGTCAAACGCGTATACAAGGCAATAAAAATTAAATTTTGAAAAATACCATTAGAAGAATGCTAATTACCAAATCTACACATGCAATATAGACTACAATTACTAACTACAAATTACTACAACAATCCTACTGTCTACTATTTCTACAATCAGAAGAATTCCAAGGGACGATCCGAAGCAGTGGACGCCACGTGCATGGGGGCTTAATAAAAATATTAATGCAAATAATTTTAATTTTTTTTTTTTTTTCCTTTAGTAGCTGTCTGTCCGATTACGAAGTCTCGTAACGGTTGGCCCTGACTGTTATTGTTACGCAATCTGACTGCTTAGAACAATAACAAAGAATGAAATGGAAATTTTCATTAACACAGTTAATTAATTAAGCCCCCAGCAACTATAAAACCAACGCAACAACAAGCACAAGAGTAACTGTTCTGTGTGTGGGAGTGTGACTCAACGTACGCATCTGGCACGGTTCTTCTTCAACAACACAACAATTTTTAAATAACATTATACTGAATTAATTAAAGAAAATACAAATACCATAATTACTCAAGAGAACCACAATTACACTCTAATCCAAGAACCCAAGCCAGATGCTTTGTTGACTGAACCTGTAATGACACATTATTTAAAACATGGAAATAATGAAAAATAAATCAAGTTTCGTTACCTTCATATATTGACCAAAATCACTCTCATAATTACAATATATCTCCACACCGCCTCGCTATTACCACATCTGAACAAGAACCTTTCAGTATCACATCTCAGCAAGCACTCCCTACTAGCACATCTGAACACCAACTGCCTACTACGAGCTCTCCCCAAGCAGTGACCTCTAGCACATCTCAATAATGACAGCCCGTGGAGGCGGCGGAACAATGCTCTCTAGCGATCTCTGGCGCTGTGGCTCAGTGTAGCCACCTTTCAATATTAATTATAAAATTTAAAAAATGTTTCTCAATTAAGGAAATGGAATTTTTAAATTAATATCGAAACAATGCGGCTTTCTTCGAAATAGTCGCAAAGTTAAGTGTAGCATGAGTGAAGTGTATACTGGCCATAAAACTGTAAATTAACACCATTGAGATTAGCCCGTCTTCCGAATTTCTCTGGAAGTAGAACAAAGAGAACGCTCTAGATCTACTCTAAGGCTGTTACGTCGTTGATTCATGGTAAGCAGGCTGGGGACAGACAGGGACGCTAGTTGCCAGTAGACCAGTATTCGCATAATAACACACATTCCTGGGTAGCAGCGAGCCATGCGTTGTCTGACGAGTACCTATAAATTCAGACAACGTGATATACCCCACTTCACATCACATCCTGACGCTGTTCAGGGAGCTCTACACATGCGACTACGGCGAAATACACTACTGGCCATTAAAATTTCTACACCACGAAGATGACGTGCTACAGACGCGATATTTAACCAACAGGAAGCAGATGCTGTGATATGCAAATGATTAGCTTTTCAGAGCATTCACACAAGGTTGGCGCCGGTGGCGACACCTACAACGTGCTGACATGAGGAAAGTTCCCAACCGATTTCTCATACACAAACAGCAGTTGACCGGCATTGCCGGGTGAAACGTTGTTGTGATGCCTCGTGTAAGGAGGAGAAATGCGTACCATCACGTTTCCGACTTTGATACAGGTCGGATTGTAGCCTGTCGCGATTGAGGTTTATCGTATCGCGACATCGCGGCTCGCATTGGTCGAGATCCAATGACTGTTAGCAGAATATGGAATCGGTGGGTTCAGGAGGGTAATACGGAACGCCGTGCTGCATCCCAACGGCCTCGTACCACTAGCAGTCGAGATGACATGCATCTTATCCGCATGGCTGTAACGGATCGTGCAGCCACGTCTCGATCCCTGAGTCAACAGATGGGGACGTTTGCAAGACAACAACCATCTGCACGAACAGTTCGACGACGTTTGCAGCAGCATGGACATCAGCTCGGAGACCATGGCTGCGGTTACCCTTGACGCTGCATCACAGACAAAAGAGCCTGCGATGGTGTACTCAACGACGAACCTGGGTGCACTAATGGTAAAACGTCATCTTTTCGGATGAATCCAGGTTCTGTTTAAAGCATCATGATGGTCGCATCCGTGTTTGGCGACATCGCGGTGAACGCACATTGGAAGCGTGTATTCGTCATCGCCGTACTGGCGTATCACCCGGCGTGATGGTATGGGGTGCCATTGGTTACACGTCTCGGTCACCTCTTGTTCGTATTGACGGCACTTTGAACAGTGACATTACATTTCAGATGTGTTACGACTCGTGGCTCTACCCTCCATTCGATCCCTGCGAAACCCTACATTTCAGCAGGATAATGCACGAGCGCATGTTGCAGGTCCTGTACGGGCCTTTCTGGATACAGAAAATGTTTGACTGCTGTCCTGGCCAGCTCATTCTCCAGATCTCTCACCAATTGAATGGTGGCCGAGCAACTGGCTCGTCACAATATGCCAGTCACTACTCTTGTTGAACTGTGGTATCGTGTTGAAGCTGCATGGGCAGCTGTACCTGTACACGCACATGCCATCCAAGCTCCGTTTGACTCAATGGCAGGCGTATCAAGGCCGTTATTATCCACTTCCACTCAATTCCGTGCTCCAAATGTACATTCTCAGAAATATCTTACTCAAATTAAGGCCGATGTTTTTTACTAGCAGATTCCTATTGGCCAGGATACCCTCTCTGCTTGTGACAGTCTCTGCTTGCTTCATCCGTCGTGGATTTTTTTTTTTTTTTTTACTTCCAAGGTAACAGATTCCCCTCACTTCCCCAATTTTGATGTAAAGTTTACCGCTAATCTCAGTTTTGATATTCCTCCTTATTTTCTTCGATTTACTCTCAATCGACAACGTGAGCTCACTAGACTGATCATTCCATTAAACAAGTCCTGCAATTATTTCTGACTTCCATCGAGGAACACAATGTCGCCAGCGAATCTTGCCATTGACATCCTTACACCCTGAATTTTAATCCCACTTCAGAACCTATCTTTTACTGTCGTCATTGTTTCTTCGATGTACAGATTGAACAATAGGGGAGAAAGAACGCATATCTGTCGTACATTCTTCTTAATCCGAGTACTTCGCACTTGATCTTCCACTATTACTTTTCTTTCTTGGTTCTTGTTGTATATTACCTGTCTTTCTCCTATAGCTTACACATATTTTAGAACGTCTGGCACCATTTTAGATTGTGTTGTGGTGTTCAGTCCAGAGACTGGTTTGATTCAGCTCTCCATGCTACTCTATCCTGTGCAAGCTTCTTCATCTCCCAGTACGTACTGCAACCTGCATCCTTCTGAATCTGCTTAGTGTATTCATTCTCCGATTTTTACCCTCCACGCTGCCCTCCAATACTAAATTGGCGATCCCTTGATGCGTCAGAACATGTCCTACGAACCGATCCCTTCCTCTAGTCATCTACATCTACATGGATACTCTGCAAATCACATTTACGTGGCTGGCTGAAGGTTCATCGAACCACCTCCACAATTCTCTATTATTCCAAACTCATATAGCGCGCGGAAAGAATGAACACCTATATCTTTCCGTACGAGCTCTGATTTCCCTTATTTTATCGTGGTGATCGTTCCTCCCTATGTAGGTCGGTGTCAACAAAATATTTTCGCATTCGGAGGAGAAAGTTCGTGATTTTAATTTCGTGAGCAGATTCCGTCGCAACGTAAAACGAATTTCTTTTAATGATATCCAGCCCAAATCCTGTATCATTTCTTTGACACTCTCTCCCATATTTCGCGATAATACAAAACGTGCTGCCTTTCTTTCAACTTTTTCGGTGTACTCCGTCAGTCCTATCTGGTAAGGATGCCACACCGCCCATAAGTATTCTAAAAGAGGACGGACAAGCGTAGTCTAGGCAGTCTCCTTAGTGGATCTGTTACATTTTCTAAACGTCCTGCCAATAAAACGCAGTCTTTGGTTAGCCTTCCCCACAACATTTTCTATGTGTTCTTTCCAATTTAAGTTGTTCGTAATTGTAATACCTAGGTATTTAGTTGAATTGACGGCTTTTAGATTAGACTGATTTATCGTGTAACCGAAGTTTAACGAGTTCCTTTTAGCACTCATGTGGATGACCTCACACTTTTCGTTATTTAGGGTGAACTGCCACTTTTCGCACCATTCAATTATCTTTTCTAAATCGTTTTGCAATTTGATTTGATCTTCTGATGACTTCATTAGTCGATAAACGACAGCGTCATCTGCAAACAACCGAAGACGGCTGATCAGATTGTTTCCCAAATCGTTTATATAGACAAGGAACAGCAAAGGGCCCATAACATTACCTTGGGAAACGCCAGAAACCACTTCTGTTTAACTCGATGACTTTCTTTCAATTAGTACGAACTGTGACCACTCTGACAGGAAATGACAAATCCCATAACTGAGACGATATGCCATAAGCACGCACTTTCACTACGAGCCGCTTGTGCGGTACAGTGTCAAAACCCGGAAATTCAGAAATACGGAATCAATCTGAAATCCCATGTAAATAGCACTCAACACACACCGTCAGGTGGCTTGCGGAGTATGGATGTAGATGTAGGTGTAGAACACTTCATGTGAATAAAGAGCTAGTTGTATTTCACAGGAACGATGTTTTCTAAACCCATGCTGAATGTGTGTCAATAGACCGTTTTCTTCGAGGTAATTCATAATGTTCGAACACAATATATGTTCCAAAAACCTGCTGCATATCGACATTAACGATATGGTCTTGTAATCTAGTGGATTACTCCTACTACCTTTCTTGAATATTGGTGTGACCTGCACAACTTTCCAGTCTTTGGGTACGTTTCCTTCGTCGAGCGCATCAGCATACTCCGAAAGGAACCTAACTGGTATACAGTCTGTGTTGTGGCGTAACACGACAGCTACGCCACACGGAAGCAGCCGAAAGGCACGCGTTAATCTCACGCAGATGGGCGTGAGATTAACGCGTGCCTTTCGGCTACTTCTGTGTGGCGTAGCTGTCGTGTTACGCCACAACAGTTGGCGACGAGGATGGGATTCGAACCCACGCGTGCACAGCACATTGGATTAGCAAGACACACTTGACTTTGCTCAGGAATCATTTGAAACTTCGCCAGCCGTGTGTCACATTAACCGGCCCGCCGGGCGAGCTGCACGGAACTGTAAACATCCTCTCGCGCACGTCCGCGCAGCCACGTGTCACGCGGCAGCAAGCAAATGCAGTGAAATCATGCCCGCGGTGTGCAACTAGACATTCGCGTGACAATTGCCCGTCACGCCAAGCTATTTGCTTTTACTGTAATAAGAAAGGCCATGTTCAAAGTGTTTGCCAGAAAAATCTCAGATCAGACAATCACCACCATCCCAGGCCCTTTGCTTCGCGCCGAAATCGAACCAAGGACACTCAGACTCGTGGACCTTCGCCCATGGACATTCATGTAGTTAATTCCACCCCGTCCAGTGCCACTTTCTCTAACAGTGACTGTGTTCGTCCCACAAAAAGTGTGCGTCGACGTAGCCGGAAATCTCGTCAGGTCGCAAGTGCTTCTGTACCAGTATCGGTTCAAATTGCACGTGAAAGTCGCTCTTGTCGTCAGCAGGACAATAAACTTTTTGTAGACTTAGACCTTGAAGGCAAAGTGATACCATTCCAGCTCGATACAGGAGCTGCTGTTTCATTGATCAATCACGACACGTACAAACAACTGGGCAAACATCCGTTGCGTGCCACAACTGTTAAGTTACATAGTTATTCAGGCCAGCATACCCCTGTGTTAGGACAGTGCACTCTTCTTGCAACATACAAGGGACAAACGAAACTTGTGTCATTTTACGTAATTCGTTCTTCTACTGCAGTGAACTTGTTTGGTTTAGATTTATTTCAGTTGTTTAACTTGTCTATAGTCAATCAGGTACTATCAGTGAACGAGACTGTGCCTTCAGCCAGTGTTTCTCGTCTATGTGCAGAATTTGCAGACATTTTTGCACCGGGCCTAGGTTGCGCTAAGAACTATGAAGCACATTTGGACTTGAAAGTAAACGCGCAACCGAAATTTTTCAGAGCGCGCAATGTTCCCCACGCATTGCGTGATGAGGTCGCAAGAACATTACACGATTTAGAATCACAAGGTGTAATTGAACGTGTGCAGGCTTCTCTCTGGGCCTCACCATTAGTAGTTTTGCCAAAACCTTCCGGAAAATTGAGACTTTGTGTGGACTTCAAGGCAACAGTCTGGACCAGAAGACTTACTTTTATTAAGTGATTAAGTTGCTTCACTATTCCGTGGATATTTATTTCTACGTTACTAATGTTGGCAGCTGTTCTCGATTCGAATTCTGGAATATTTACTTCGTATTGTCCCTTATTCTATTCAATACCTCCTCATTAGTTATGTGATCTACCCATCTAATCTTCAACATTCTTCTGTAGTACCACATTTCGAAGGCTTCTATTCTCTTCTTGTCCAAACCATGTTTCTGCGTCGGACATATTGCAACGTGTTTCCCTCTAGTACCTCTAGCAATTTTAAATCTGTCACTTTCTGTACTTTCTCACTGACCTATTAACAGAAGTAGTATCAGCATGTTTTGTTGAGGAGCACAGCATTCTCGTCATACTCGCACTTAATTATCAGCATTCCTCTGTAACATCACTTCTCAAACGCTTCGATTTTTTTATTTCGGTTTTCTTACAATTGGTGATTCGCTTCTGTACAATGCTGTACTTCATGGGTATGTTATCAGAATTTTTCTCTTTCCGCATAAGAGTTTGACGCTGCTAGAATTGTTCTGGTGCGGAATATTCTCTTTGCCTATGCTAGTCTGCTTCTCATATCCTCCACGACGCCTCTGTGTTGCACTGTTTTGCTTCCAAGGTAGAAGAATTCATTTACTTTATATATCATGTGGACCCCGATTTTGATCTGAAAGTCATTTCTGCTTCTCCGCAATGAAGGGTGGATCAGAAAAAAACTTTACAACTTTGAAAATTCGTACAAACCTGAACATACGACGTACAGCTTGTACATACGACGTACAGATTTACTCTTGGTGTCACCTTGAAGGAAAATAGATCAAGTTTTGACTGCTGGCAAGACATCTGAAATTCCTAAATGTTCCCAAGTGGATGAGCCGAAAAGCGCCAATTGCATGACCACCACAGTCATAGGAACTACCGCCTCTTGACTTTTTGTTTTGGAGAATCGTGAAGGCTACCTTCTTTGTCCCACCCGTATCAGGTTCTCCATCAGAGCTCAGAGCTAGAATCTACCTCGCAACAGAACAAGTCACACCTGGAATTATGCAGCGCCTTTGGAAAGAAAACGTCTTCAAATGGTGTGTGTGCCACATAACCAATGGAAGTCACTTTTACCTGTTTAGGTATATGATAAAAAAATGTATTTTGCTATAAAGTGGCACCAAAACCATGCATGTAGGTTAAATGAACAAATAAAAATGATGGTGGTGGTGGTGGTGGTGGTCAGTGTTTAACGTCCCGTCGACAACGAGGTCATTAGAGACGGAGTGCAAGCTCGTGTTAGGGAAGGATTGGGAAGGAAATCGGCCGTGCCCTTTCAAAGGAACCATCTCGGCATTTGCCTGAAACGATTTAGGGAAATCACGGAAAACCTAAATCAGGATGGCCGGAGACGGGATTGAACCGTCGTCCTCCCGAATGCGAGTCCAGTGTGCTAACCACTGCGCCACCTCGCTCGGTAAATAAAAATAAAAATGAGATTTCAGAATCATAAAGTCCTTTTTAGTACTACCTATACATTCGTATTTCTTTGTTAGACTCTCATTCCATACACTGTGTTCAGCAGGTTCTTTATTCTGTTCAACAGGTCCTCTAATTCTTCATCACTTTCGCAGATAACAGCAATGTAATCACCGAATTTCATCATTGACATCCACCTCTCCCCCTGAATTTCAGTCCTTTTGTTTACTTGCATTTCGTTTCTACCCTGTGGCTCCCAAAACGTATCAGAACTGTCAGAGAAGCGCACTACGGTCAGGAAGACGCTTGTGTATCCCCATGTTGCCTGACCTGAATCCTATTTATCACTTGTGGGGTGCTGTGGATGGCGACGCGACCCCAGGTTCGATCAATCTCCGTGAGGTGTTGGAGGTTGAGAGTTCATGGATCTTGACGGCACCCCATCGCTCTCGATGTCTCGTGAAATTCAAGTCTCGATGCAATAACTGCTGTCATCGCTGCAAAAGATTGCTCTCCACGCTACTAGTTTAGTGTCTCGATTTGACTTGGGTGTCTTTCGGGTTGTTGCAAGCTATGTAAGAATTATGAAAATCAAACGATAATTGGTTATCACTGTTAGCATTCAACCGCAATTCTTATACATATTTTAACAACGCGTTTCAAGAGACAATGCTCTCATCATCAGGTTGTAAAATCTATGTCATGAAATTAAACGGACTAAAAAGACAAAATACCATCACCAATAGTTGGGAAGTCCATAGAGTAAAACAGAGTTAAAAGTATATTGGACTGTGGGTCCTCGTCTTACATTGAAGTTGTTGACACAATTCAATGGCCGTCCCATAACAGTGCAGAACTTGTGATGCAAAATATATAGGGCAGACAGGAAGGTCATTCGCGATCCGGTATAAAGAACGTAAAGATGCGTTCAGGTTAGGAAATTATGACAAATCAGCTGTTGCGAACCATATTTATGAAACAGGCCATCCCCTTAATAGCATAGAAGACAACGTAGAAATATTGCATGTAGAAAAGAAAGGGAGGAAACTTGATTTACTAGAGGAATTCGAGATAGCTATCCATGAAAAGAAACAAAGCAATATCCTAAATGTACAGGATAACTTTAAAGAAATGAGATTTTTTAGCGGGTTTTTAGAATTATTTTAGGGCAGGCGTGCGACTTTAAACTTGTAGCATGTCAATGACGGAGTTGCGAGAGGCTAACGATGGCAGACCAATGCAATAAGGAAATGAGGCACCCAATAGCATAGCGTTACCGTCAAGCATACGGCTGTAACCACGCCACAACACCTAGGCACGTCAGTCCACAACAGCTCCCGAGCCGGCGCAGTCGACAGCATATTTGGTAGCTATGGGACGGCCATTGACTTGTGTCAACAACTTCAATGTAAGACGAGGACCCACAGTCCAATATACTTTTAATTCTGTTTTACTGTATGGACTTCCCAACTATTGGTGATGGTATTTTGTCTTTTTAGTCCGTTTAATTTCATGACATAGATTTTACAACCTGATGATGAGAGCATTGTCTCTTGAAACGCGTTGTTAAAATATGTATAAGAATCGCGGTTGAATGCTAACAGTGATAACCAGTATAACGACAACTGCTACCTCGACTCCTTAATGGATTATATCAAACGATAATTATCTTTTGTGTTATTCTGTCTCTGTCACCAACGTGCCTCGTTTCAGGAGAGCTCAACGCTCTTAAATTGGCAGAAAATAATTATGCCCTACCATATAGATAAGAAAAAAATTCTGTCTTTTGCAACTAAACGTTTTATTTGTGTCCGCAAAACATATTTCGCCTATTCATGCTAGGCATCGTCAGTAGTCTATAATACAGGGCGTAACTGGTACAAGCGCAGGCACTGTAAGTAGCCTGTTTATATGTCTGTATGTTGGCAGTGCGATAGACTGCATTAATAACTCTGACAGCGCTGTGCGCACTCTCTAAGAAACTCTGTGGTTGGTCGGGCCTGCAGTTGGTAGTTAACAGTCAGCGGTGAAGGAAGTTGGAGGTGAACAGCCTGCAGTGATGGAAGTTGGGAGTGAGTAGTCAGCAGTGATGGAGGTTAGAGGTTAATAATTAACTGTGTTGGAGGTTTGCAGTATTAGCACGAGCGGACGGTCTGAATGTACATCCATCACTGAGATTTATTGATGATGATTATATAATTTTTGAACTGGTTGTCACATTCTTAAGGTAAATACATTGTTTGCCCTGCAACAAAATCTTTCCTTTGCTAACCACATGCCTATCAGTAGTTAGAGCCTTCAGTAGTTAGAGTCTGTTATTTAGGTGGCAGTATTGGTGCTTGCGGCATTGCTGTACTTTGGGTAATGAAGATTTTTGTGAGGTAAGTGACTTATGAAATGTATAGGCTATTGTGAGGATTTCTTCTAATTCAGGGCCATTCTTTTGCATTAATTATTTGAAGTCAGGTTACCAGTTTTAAACAGTCAGATCGCGTTATTCTTCAATAATGTGAGTAATTAATGAATAGGAAAAATTTGAGTTCTGTTTTTCAGAGCAAATTCTGTAGGTCAGTGTTGAAAGATAAAAACAAAGTGAGAGTACATTCAATTTCACTCAGCATTTGAAGTAAAAACTATTAAGTTTCAATACTTCTATTTGTGACTGTGGACGGTCTACTGAACAAAATTACATCAGTATTTACGTCATCTGCTGAATAATAATGTTTTTGATCCGGAAACTTAGAACAGCACAGAGAGGTCAGAAAAGATCTGTGTTGAGATTTACGTGGAAAGACATATAAAAAACAAAGTCATCAGATGAATTATCGATGTCAAAGTCATCCTGGAGAGAACACTCACCATGAAATGGCCAGAAACGTTACCAGAAGATATGATGACCGATGGACAAAGGCGGTGCTGGAATAGAGTCGGGGGACAACGAGGAAAACCGCCAGACCGATGGGACAGAGACTTGCGGAAGATCGCTGGAGTTAACTGGCTGAATATCGCCCAAGACCGTTGCTCATGAAAGAAGTTGCAGGCTTATTTGAGCTCAGTAGCTGGAGAGGCCACTTTATATAGCAAAAGAAACGACTGACGATATTGAAAAATCTGTCGTGATTTCTGGCAGTTCATTTAAATTATCTATTTACAAATGTATGGTAGTTTCTTTTTTATTCCGACATCCATTTTTATGTCCTTTCCTTGTATCTATGCTTTCTTCTGTATGTACTACAAGCACATTTCCAATTGATAGGCCACATTTAAACATTTCACGGCGTGTAACCTACAATATAACACACTACACATCTCCTTGCTCACATGCTGCAAAGCTAAATGAGATATCATGAGAGTTGCCTACAGTGTGTGAGCAAGGGTATCTGCAGTATGTTATATTATACATGCAGTGAAATGTTTAAATGTGACCTGTCAATTGGAAACTTATACTGTGTGCATCTAGTGCGTAAAGAAACCAGTCGTTTCGTTTAAAATTAATGTGATTGTGCCGGAAAACAGATTATTTTCCAAGTTGATGCAAGTTAGTCACACCTCACGGGCCATGGTAGAAACGAAAACATTACGCCTTGACTCTCTGCTACGGAATACTGGTATAGTCCTCTAGTCTACGCGTACACTGTGGCTTTGTATAAGAGTCAAATGAAAACGAAACAGATGGAAAAAAGTAAGTAAATTGTTTATTATTTCAAAGGTAATCGCCATAACTATTAATACATTTATCCCACTGTAAGACAAGACGGTCATTGCCTTCATGGTAAAATGTTTGCGGCTGACTACGGAACTACAGGGTGGTGCACGAAATGTGCTACCATTTTCTTTTTTAATATAAACTTTAATGTCAATACAATCTGAAAAGAACATATACTACAATGAAGATCCGTCCATGGAGATTTCTTCTAACTCAGCACATGCTCAATATGCCCACCATTCCGTTTCCTAACTTCCTTCAAACGAACACTGAAGTTAGTGATTACCCTACGGCACATGTCTTCCGTAAATTCACTGCAAGCTTTAAGAATAAGTGTACTGAGCTCCATTAAATCGCGTGGACGTTTCGGGAAAATTTTTTCCTTTATGAAGGCTCAAATGGCTCTGAGCACTATGGGACTCAACATCTTAGGTCATAAGTCCCCTAGAACTCAGAACTACTTAAACCTAACTAACCTAAGGACATCACACACACCCATGCCCGAGGCAGGATTCGAACCTGCGACCGTAGCAGTCCCGCGGTTCCGGACTGCAGCGCCAGAACCGCACGGCCACCGCGGCCGGCCCTTTAGGAAGCCCCAAAGAAAAAAGTCACATGGATTGAGGTCTGGACTATTGGCGGGCCAATTTTTTCCGTCATTGAAGCGACCTGGAAACCTGAGTGAAATGATCCGCATGTCGAAATGCTCGTGTAAAAATACCAACACAGTGTTTGCAGTATGTGGCCTTGCTCCATCTTGCATGAACCACTGCGTGTTGAAGGGCAAGGCAGTAGCAAGAAGCTAAGCATGCTCAAATAACGCTCGCTGTTCACAGTTTCTTCAAAGAAAAAGGGTCCAATAAGTCCGTGACTGGAAATTGCTGCCCACGCTGTAATCCTCGGAGCATAATGTTGTCGTTCATGAAGCACTTGTGGGTTTTCAGTGGCCCAAAAGAGTACATTTTGTTTGTTAACCACACCGTCTAAATGAAAATGCGCCTCGTCTGACAATCAAACGTTGCTGAGAATTTCTTCCCTATCCTCCGCCCACTGAGCAAACAGTAGTCTCTGCTGCTTGTGTTCTTCAGTGAGCTTCTGTGCACAGGTCATCTTGTATGGGTACATATGGAGGTCACTTTTAAGAATGCATTGAATGGAGCGTCTGGATATTACCAGTTGCACTGCTGCCTTTCTATACGATTACCCGTGACTTCTCCGTACAGCAACTCGTACAGCTTCAATATCCTCCGGCGAACAAACCGGCTTCGGCCGAGATCTCTTCGCTTCCAATACTGTTCCTTCCTGTACAAATTTATCGTACAACCTGTGGATGGTCTTCTTGCAAGGGACCCATCGTGTGTTAAACTGTTGTCGAAAACGCCTCTGAGTCACAACAAGGCTTTTCGTTTCATGAAAAAGTAACACAATTGCCGATCGTTGCTGTGTAGTCAGCCTTCCATTGTCAGCCATTGTTGCTTACTAGTCTCCTAGCGGCACTATCGTGAATTGCACGTCATTTCGTAACTCATTTGTTTTTCCAAGCTCTGCTGGGACTGCTGTAGAGATCCCAGCGGGATATCTAATGTGCGTCGTAAATTGTGAAAGAAACAATTGGTAACACATTTCGTGCGCCACCCTGTATGATCGTACCCAGGCATGCGCCTTTTCGTCCGAAGCAAATCGACAGCCACAAATGACTTCCTTCAAAATAACAAAGATATGGAAGTCGCGTGGGGAGAGATCGGGACTTAACGGAGGATGTGTGAGGCATTCCCAGCGAAACTTCTGCAACGTAGTCGAAACAACCTTGGCAAAATTCGGACGGTCCTTATCCTGCAAGAGAATGATGCCGTCCGTCAGCATTCCTGGCCGTTTGGACTTGATGGCGAGTTTCAATTTCTGCCAAGTATCCACGTACCATGTTCCAGAAGTCAATGAGCAGCGAGCCTTTGCAGCAAATAAAAGGGTGACGTTCCTATATCTGGCGTGACCGCCCACCACCTGACGTGTTTTCATTTGAGAGCCGCTTATATTATATGAAATGAGCACGAAACACATCTGCTGATCCACGTGAAATCACACCGTGAGGTACAGATAACGGCATTAATTTTCATTTGAAACTATGTGGATTGGTATAATCAATTATTAATTTATTTTCTTCGTATTTTAAGGCATACGCTTAAGTTTAACAAACGTATCAACGACAATATTTTGTCTTCTGACAGAAAACTGGTGACTAGTGTACAGTGCACAGTGGAATGAATGCATGAAAATTTTTTACAGCCAGTTTGATGAATCATTAACTCTGTGTAAATACGAGTAGGTAATGCAACAACTGTGCTCGATGTGCTGAATTTATAAACAGACCTTCGTGTGCTCTCACTGTAGCTGTGAGTTAGAGCTTGAAGCGCTCAGTTCCCTCAGCAGAGGCAGTAACAGCGGTGCGCCGTTATGGTGATCAGCGATGGGACTTATCGCTGGCAGTTTATGCCCCCGCCTAGTGCGGTATTAGCACAGGACACGTGGCTTATCTCGCGTCACAGTTAACCTCAGTATACGCCGACTGTTATACTATCGCAAGTCATGCAGTGAAATACTGCTTAGGGCTGCGGATGATTATACCCCATGTGCTGATAAACGATTTTGGGCGTACGTTATTGCTGACACGGCACTTCGAAAATCGTCTGGTTTTGTAGATACTATCACGCCAGATACACGGAATATAACTGCGTTGTGCTACCTCGTGAGCTCTTTCCCCTCGGAAATACACGATTATGTTTCCTACTGACATGCAACGATACCTAAAGCAAGCAAGGAATCACAATATGAAGAGTAGAAATAGTAAAGAGTCAAAGTGCCAAACCTGTCATTTGTCAGGATAGTGAATAAAAAGCAGCAGAATATCCCTGTTTTGTGCATAACTGATTTGTATCCATAAATTTAGAAACCACTCGGATACCTGAGAATTTAGCTTCTCATTGCTTCACCGCGAAAAATAATGAGACGAATTAGGAAATAAGAACTTTAGGAAGAACGTTCAAAGTATCATACCACGAAACTGACTTATGTACCAGTAGGAAAGATTCTATAAGTTAATTCCTGCAAAGCAGGAAACGCTAATCAGCCACGGTTAATAACGCTTTTTACACTGTTTGACAATTGGTGAAGGACAACTGGCACTTGCTAAGGAACCACTGCCAACTGCTGCCGAGCAACTAGCTATTGCTGCGGAACACCCGACCATGGTAGTAAAAGGAAATGCAGGGGGCGCGACTTGTTAACTGAAGCGAAGTCTGCACATGAAAGCTCAGTAAGCATTCGACAGTTCGTGCAGTGCGGTGTTTGACTAAGGTTTCTTGTGGAACCGATTAGTGCGACATTCCGGCAACTTCTCTGCAAGACATCACTTGAAGGTTTACGATAGTGAACGAGGAGTTGTACTGTTCAAAAATGGTTCAAATGGCTCTGAGCACTATGAGACTTAACATCTGAAGTCATCAGTCCCCTAGAACTTAGAACTACTTAAACCTAACTAACCTAAGGACATCACACACATCCATGCCCGAGGCAGGATTCGAACCTGCGACCATAGCGGTCGCGTGGCTCCAGACTGTAGCGCCTAGAACCGCTCGGCCACCGAGACCGGCCTGGACTGCTCGAAGCCGGCCAAAGGGTCATTACGGTGGCCAGAGTAATGGTGAGTCAAAAAGTGCCATCTCGAGAATTAAAAAAGGTCGCTGAAAGAAGAAATGCTACGCCATGTCGGTGGTCATAAACGGACCACCATATCTCAAGAGGTCCGGCCCCGGTAGCTGAGTGGTCAGCGTGACGGAATATCAATCCTAAGGTCCCGGGTTCGATTCCCGGCTGGGTCGGAGATTTTCTCCGCTCAGGGACTGGGTGTTGTGTTGTCCTAATCATCATCATTTCATCCACATCGACGCGCAGGTCGCCTAAGTGGCGTCAACTCGAAAGACCTGCATCAGGCGAACGGTCTACCCGACGGGAGGCCCTAGCCACACGGCATTTCATTTCATTTATCTCAAGGGCATCGATACGTAGCCCTAGTGACGAAAAGGAACAGACGTCTCACTCGTAGGCAGATCGTTGCAGACCATGAAACCGCTACCGTTACAAGTGTCTCTGTCAGATTCATTTCGCGGTGATTAACTCAGACTAGTTTGTGTGCACGGTGGCCTGTTGAATGCATCTCACTTTAACCACACCATCGTCGAGATAGAGTTCCTTGGTGTAAGGAGTATGTTGGTGGGGCCAGCAACACTGTCACTCAGTGATGTTCTCTGTGGCACCTGACTCTGGCAACCAGTTAGTGTGTGTAGAGTGAGGGGAACACGTTGCGCACCACAGAATGTTCATGAACGTCATCGAATGGCGTAGACGTTATGGTGTCGGCAGGCATTACACACAGTGGCCTTACACCGCTGCATATCTTTGCACCAGGTACCGGTACAACATAGCGGTAGTGCAGGGAGATTTTTGTGAATCTTTCCCGTCTGCTTGGGGTGTGATAGGTCCCGACTTCTTGCTTACGAACAGCAATGCCTCCCAACCTAGGACTGCTGAGGTGTCGGACACACTGGAAAGTGATACTGAACGTTTGAAATGGCATGCGTGCTCTCCGAGCCTAAACCCTATAGGGTATGCTTGGGAAGCTCTTGGTAGACGTGTTTCTCAACGAAAATCCCGTCCCCGAACTGTGCAAGAAATGAAAACCGCCTTGCGAGAGGAATAGGACAATATGCTTAAGGACTACTCAACAGTTTGATAGCCAACAATAATAATAAGGGCAAAATGCGCATTACTTTGGAGGAGGGCATATTCCTTACTGGGAACCCAATGTCTACCTTTATGTTGGAGTATGAGCTGTGTCAAACGTGAACATTATTTATGTTTGTTATCTTGCTTCTCCATGTGGTGCAATCTGTATCGTTTTTCTTTACAAATATACGTATGTTCTGTGTTTCAAATCGTCCATCATTGCCTGAGATTATTCCTGTCCAAGAATGTCTCTGATCCTTAGCAATTATCAAATAGCGCCGTTAGCCATTTCAAAACGACAGGTTCATTCCAGACGGCTGTTCACTATCATATAACATCTGTAGCTGTTTACATTAGTTGCCGGTAAAGAATAACACCCAACGAGTAGTGTAAACAACAACAAATGTAGTCCGCAGCTCGTGGTCTAGTGGCTGTCGTTGCTGCCTCTGGATCACGGGGTCCCGGGTACGGTACCAGGCGGGTTGTGGATTTTCTCTGCCAGGGTTTGGGTATTTGTGTTGTCCTCATCATTTCATCATCATCATCATTCGTGACAGTGGCTATATTGGACAGTAAAAAAAATTGGACCGCGTAAAAATTTGGACTTTGTACGGGCGCTGATGACCACGGAGTTGAGCGCCCCACAAACCAAACATCATCATCAACAACAAATGTAACAAAAAGGTTAACAGCCGTTGGTGAATATTAACTTGGCGGTTGGAAACCGGTAAACTCGCTATGTGTGTAAATAAACGGCATTGTTAACAATGGCTGGTCGCTGTTTTCTTCTTTGCAAGAGTCCACGTATATTCCGAACAGGGCCACGGTCTCAAAAACGTCAGTTTTCGACAAAATAACAGGAAATATGTTTTTTTTTGCTATTAATCTGAGGCATTACGTTTTATGTGTGGCAATACAAGTACAGATACAAAAAATAGGTATTCAAATAATAGAATTGTAGTGAACAAAACTCGCTTCTCATATCTATTAAATTTTGGAACTTCAGTGTGAGGCACAGCTTGGCTCGAAGTCATGCGAGATCTGGTAATGCACGTTTGAAAGACTTCCTCCGTGATGTGGCACCTGGATCAAGTCTAGGGCCATGCAACAGAATACCGAGAACACAGCAGCACTGAAAAAGTGTTTGTGAAAAAATTGCTCTTTGAAGCTTTCGATGTCCACTCTTCATATAACATCGTATAATTTCAGATACATTCTTCGCCTGCAAGATGTAAGATATTTCTCTTCAGTTTTAAATCAGCGTTGTTGACTTACAAGAATGTTTAAAGAGAAGGAACGATACAAAAAAACCTAGAAAGAAACTTCTTCTTTCGTTAAGGTCGCTAAAATTATCTTCTTGGTCCTTGTGATAACTTTTAATAACAAACTGCTCTCTACGTGCTTCAGTATAATCAACACATTTCATTTCCGATACGTAGTTTTGTCTCTGTTGGAGCTGTTCAAATGGTTCAAATGGCTCTGAGCACTATGCGACTTAACTTCTGAGGTCATTAGTCGCCTAGAACTTAGAACTAATTAAACCTAACTAACCTAAGGACATCACACACATCCATGCCCGAGGCAGGATTCGAACCTGCGACCGGAGCGGTCTCTCGGCTCCAGACTGCAGCGCCTAGAACCGCACGGCCACTCCGACCGGCTTGGAGCTGTTAGTAAGAAAACAAAATGATGAAGTAAACTTTTCATTTAGTCCTAATGAAGTTTCAGATGACCAGCTTCAGAAAAAATAATTACGGGAACACTGGAATTACAAAAGGAAAAGTATTATTAAGGAGGGAAAACGCCTTGTAGATGGTATTCCCGTAATTTATAGTACTTAGGGAGACAAAAAAATTGTTATTCCACTTGGAAATAAATAGGGTAACATGCCCGCAGCAATCGACGAATGCTTAAGACCTGCAAAAGGACCATATTTATCCTCAAACCCATACATGATGAGGCATTGACCAATAGATGTCACAGTAGTGGCTCGCCAGTATGAAGTGAGTAAAGCCTGAAGAACGTAACCACCATCATGTGTTCTGCCAACACAGAACAGTACAGAGGAGGTCGCGTTAAAATACGATGTTGTTTTTCGTGTTTAGATTGTGGTTCCCTTGCTGCGCTTAAGAAAATGCTAAATGGAGAAGGATGTGAACACATTTTACAGCATTTAGTACTGCATACAATAAAGGAACAGTTCGCGGACAACAACTTTTTGTACCAGTGTGATAATGCATGCAGTCATAAAGCACCATCAGTGAGACACTGGTTTGTGGACAATAACATTCTTGATATGGGCTGGCCTGCCCAGAGATCCGATCTGAATCCAATGGAACGCCGCTGGAATGAGTTGAAAGGTCGACTTCGCTCCAGTTCCCAGTTTCCAGCATCACCACCTTCTCTGGTTTCAGCTCTTGAGTGATAATGGGCTGCCATTTCTCTACAGATATTCAGACACCAAATCGAAAGGGTCTCCAGCAGTTTTCAAGCTGTCATAAAGGCTACATACCACATATTAGTGTCCACCAGTAAGTGTAGGGATCCTTCTGATCATGTAATGTATTAACCAGATGGAAACTACTGGAACGATCTTTGTCTCTCCGGGACACACTGTTCTGAACCAAAATCCACACACTCTCAGTGAATGCGTTGCGAGAGACAAATTAGGCAACGTATTGCTCTGAAGATTCACTCGGAAACGGACTGGCGGACCCGGATAAATCATCTGCATTGCTGGACTATTAAATCACTCTAAATAAAAGTAGCCATCCTGCCATGACCGACAAAACAGGGTTAATTTTTCAATTTTCCTATATCATTAATAACTGCACACCAGCATTATAACTGTATGAAGAATTACCCCTAAATGTGACCACCTAGATTATGCATAGAGTCACTGTCCTGCCTCCATAAAGACAAAGCAAAGAATCAGGTCCTAACCAAATCGGAAAAAAATTCAAACAAAAAACACCGTGGAAACAAATGCTATTTATCGTTTCAATTAGACATCTCAGTTTTATCAGACACCACCTCCAACTGATATGTGGTTACGCACTCTGATATGAGACGTCTTCTTATAGAGCAAATGTTCTCTCACTAAATTGCAACACTCGTCTGTAACATAGGAAAACGACAGCCTGATTGCACGCTCTCACATGAAAGCAAGTTCTGTGTGCGTTTCGTACCAATCGAATAACTTAGCGATCACTGTGGACAAGTCACTCCTGACTTCAGACACAACTTTAAAAAATACAAATAAAATATAACTCTTCAGGGAATCAACCATAGGAGCGGCATGCAGGAATTTTCATTGACCTCGCTCATATTATTTCATTGCAGAATGCTGCTTTCTGCCCATATTTTCCAGGGGGTATTTTCAACATGTGTTGCCTAACATCTCCCACCATCGGGAAATCAGTAATCTTTAAGCCAACATTTTACCGCCTGACTTTAATCTTTTTAAAAGAACTGCAGAAAGAGAGCCCAATCGTCACCATGATGGTCAGAGGTCGCTTTCCCTATATACGTCCAAACAACAGTAGTGTCCACAATAGCCAAGAGGACGAGTCTAATGGCGCGGGTAAGAAGCACATGTTATACTCTAACCTTCATCTTTACTTCTAGAGATGATGTAAGAGAATGCTGTTTTATACGGAGAAGCCACGACACTAGAAAAGTCAGCGATCTGCAGGATGAACTGCAGAGGCGATGCTTGGTGCAGGGGATGACAACTGATCCTCTACATAAACAAATACAAAGTATTGGGTGTACCCAGATAGAAACATCTATAATTGTATGATTACACGATTGCAGAATAATGAATTGAAACAGTTACTTCCATAAAATATCTCGAAGTACGTGTACGAAGTGACTTGAAATGGAACGATAACATAATCTCTGGAAAGGCAGATGCCAGACTGAGATTCATTGGAAGAATCCTCAGGAAATGTAGTTCATCAAAAAAAGGGATAACAGGTAGTTGTAACAACAGTGCAGCCAGTCACTGAGATGCAGTGTTGGCTGTAATTCTGGTATGTGTGCGAAACTTGGCAGATGTACTAATGTGTTAATGTGGACCCGGTTTATGCTGGAAACCAATTATTTTCCGTCTGTGGTAACCAGGTGTATATCAGGCAATGTACATTGTTTGTATGATGGTTTAACATCCACATTGCCTTTTGACGAGACTTAACGAGAGTGAACAGTATGGGCGTCGGGAAAACAGGTCATGCGCTCTTGGTGAAAGTGTTTTATATGAACGGCAGCAATTAAAGTGCTGCGTTGAGGAAATATCGCCGACGGAAGATCTGAGGAGAGAGCCGATGCCATGAAATGGTTTAACGAAAACGATAATGAAATTCGAAGACGGGTGTGCTTTGTGTGACACCTGGAAGAGAACGGCGTCCTCTCCTGGTGGAAGTTATTGACGAGGTCGCTGTTGCTGTAACTGACCATACAGCACGTTTCCCAGGTGATCCTATTGTCACGGTGTTTTCCATCCCATGGTCAAGAGTAAGGGAAGTTTTGCGGTCTATCGTACAGTGGTACCTATACAAGATCCAGACAGTGCAGCAACTGAAACATCCTGATCCTCAACAACGTTCCGAATTTGCTCTTCAGTGTCACATGTGGCCACGCAATGTTTTGTGTAGTGACAAGGCACGTTTTTCACCACAGAGTGCAGTGAATACACAGAACTGCCAGATTTGGGACACTGTTAAACCAGGTATTGGGTACGAAGGGCTGTAACACTCCCCGTGTGTGACCTTTGTTCTCGGTCCGTTATTCTTTCAAGAAAATACACCCAGAGGTGTACCGTGAAGTCTACACGCTATTGAGACATCTTTGTACACGTCTTTCTTGCAGTCAAAGCGCCAGATCTGCCCCTGGTGGCTAAAGTATCTACAAAGTTTAGCTGCAGTATTATAATTAGAGCCCACACTGGACATCTGTGAATAGCTGCACGACGCAACGAAGCTGGTGTACAGTTATTCCGGCGTCTCTATTCTCATTTCAGCCAGGTCAGATTTTAAGGGACAGCCAACGAAAGATGAGAAAATGGATTCTCTGTTTTTTCATGAGATAATCGACACACTTTCTTTGTCGTTTCACATGGCCACCCACGCACACAGCACCTAATCACGACGTATCACGAAGCAATATCTGTTTCCCACCTAGGTTAATCCTTATTGCACCAGCTAACGTCTTCCTCAAGGGCGAGTTAGCCATAAATGTTACATACGGATGTACAATGGAGTTTCTGGCACAATGTTGTTCCACTGCGAGTAGGAAGGGGCGTGCCAATAGCTCATGTGGTAGAACCTAGATCGTTTTGCCACGGATTAGAATTAGAGTCACAGTCTTAAACGTTCAGTCTACCAGACACATTTTAGTGGTACTTCTTCTTATGATGTAATACCTTCTGCCGGTAGGGATCTTTCCTATTTCTTGTCGAAGTTTCTGGCTTGATTTGGGCGCCCGTTATGGGCTAGGGAAACCTTGAGTTAGTCCAGTCTTTCAGCGATCTGCGGCAGGAAGTGTGCGGTATATGTCTGTAAGAGCAATTGTGTGTGAAATGTGGGCACGGATTAACGTGTAAGCTGACAAGACTATTAAATACTCTTTACAGAAATAATTACGGCGAAGATGATGATCGGAATGACGAGTGGGTGAAATTTTGAAGAACATATTACTACTTGAACATTTGATGAGGCACTTTGAATATGTCTGATCGGTTGAACGTTTCATATTGTGGTAGTGCATAAAACGGAAACATCTCGTTACAACACCCGGGAGTATACCGTTAACAATCACGCCGAGAAAGCCTGAAGGATCACACACTGAATCGATTAATGTCGTGAATAAATTTCAACCGTTTCTATAACATTAAATTATTATACTTTAAACATTGCATCAAAATAAATATTTATTCTAGAACGAAAACAGTGCTTATTTGAATGTCTGAAAGAACGGAAATTGCTGACGATCGACAGCCGTACGAAAATAATTCGTAATAAATTCGCTGAGTGTCAATATATTGGCATCGGCGTACAGGGCCGGCCCTAGGCAGTCCCTGTCCGGGCGGAAATTTAGCCGGCACGGTAGCTCAGCGTGTTCGCTCAGAGAGCCGGTTGGCCTAGCTGAGTGGAAGGATGAACCATCGAATTTGAACAGGATGTCTTGCGACGTCCGGAACAACCAAACACACGATCAATAACGAACAAAATGGAAGAAAAAAAAAGGCATGTGCAAACGGTGCAACCGCACAGGGTCCCGCGCAAAACACTAGAAGGCAATTTGAAAACTGTCACCCATAATTTTGTTGTTACAGATAAATTGTAAAAATGAAGTCAAGCGATTCTGAAACTAATTTTTATGTAATGTAATTCGATTATACAGCCATTGTAACACGGCTATGGCCACTGGAGTACGTCTCAGAAAATTAACCCTGCATCGGAGTAAAGGCAATCAGGGGCTATGATACTCATGCGCTGTAGTAATATCCATTGTCAACACATGGCTACTGCTCATGCGTAAGTTAAGAGGTATGCGATTCATTGTTTCACAGAGCCTCTCCGCGCCCTTTCTACTCATTGTTGTTTCTAACAGTCAAGCATTACATTCTTTCGTCAGCGGCTGATTCTCACAGAATAATCTGTTCATTATCGTCAGTTTAAACGTACGGCACTTTTCCAGTTCACCATTTCACGCGTTCTGTATGCACTCTGTATGAAGATACAGCGTTCTTACCTGTCCTGTGAAGTTCAAAATGGTAACAGGGAAATGCCACATGAAAGGGTCAGATTTAGAAAATACGATTCAGATGCTGTAAAGATCAAGAAAAAGCTACAACATGAGCAGTATCAGAACTCACAAAAAGGCGCTTTCGAAAAATTTCTTCGACCAACAACTTCCGACAATGAGACTAAAGTTTGCTCTAAGTACGATGGCATTAACAGTAGCCTCTCATCTATGTGGTGCTTTAGATACAAGTGAAGTATTTGAATGTGTACTCCGTGCTATCCGACATTCAGGGAGGCCTGGTAGTAGCAGTTGTGAAGTATTCACAAATTCCGACTCAGGAACTTGGGCTAATACATTAACATCACGCATGATAAATGAAATCGTGCAGAAAGGCCCTACTATAATTATATTGTTTCGTAATTCTTAAGTGAGGACAGAAGAAAAATTTCTACTCGTTTTTACGTAAGAACGTTATCAAATGGAGGAAAAAGGGATCGCAAATGGCTTGTGTATTCCAAATCTACCTACAGGGTTTTCTGTTTTTATTGTAAACTTCTTCGATCTCCTTCAAACAAGCTATGAAGTGATGGACTCTGTGATTGGTTTCATTTAGGAAACGGTTTCAACAGCATGAATAATAACTGAATTATATAAACTGTACAAAAAATGAATAAAACGTGAGGTATGTTTGAAACAAAAAATTGGTATAAATCAAATTGATCTTGAACTGCTGGAAAAAGAGAAGGAACATTGGCTTCAGTTTCTAAAAAGAATTGTAGTCGCCATCAGGTACTTAGCTCAACATAACACGACCTTAAGAAGAACCATCGACAAGCGCTATCATGAAAATAATGGATATTTTCTTGGTCTGATCAAATGATAGCAGAATTTGTGATTACACTCGTTTTTGCAGAAACATTTAAGATGTGTTAAAATTCAAGAAGTTCATGACCATTATCTTCTGAAAAAAATTCAAAATGAACTCATAAATTTGTTTGCCAACAAAGTAAAAAACAACACTTTTAATTTTGTAAAAGGAAGTAATTATTTTTCTGTCATACTTGATTGTACTCCTGATACAAGCATCAGTGAACAAATTACATTCTCTGTTAGGTTTGTAAATTTATCAGAAGACCCAGTGACTGTAGAAGAACCTTTCTTCGACTTTCTGAATGTCACTCCAGCAACCAGAGTCAGTTTGACAGAAACTCTTTTGCCGAAACTAGATCAGCTAGGATTCGATATTCATGATTGCAGAGGCCAAAGTTACGAAAATGGCGCAAATATAGAAGTTTATCGAAATGGTGTTCAAGCCAGTATCTTAAAGTTCGATCCAAGAGCGTTTTATATGCTACGTGCCAGCCACAGCCTTAATCTTGTGTTTTGAGATACGGCACAATCTACAACAAAAGCACTCATAGTTTTGGTGTAATTCAAAGAATATACATTGCTTTCAGTGCATTCACTCCGATATGGGAAATCTTATTGAACAGGATACCAGTTTTAACAGTGATGAGGCTTTCAGACTCTCGATGGGAAAGTAGTGTCATAAGGCACCACACGAGAGAAGTCAGAGGTGCCCTTCATGAAGAGAGCATCAGCACTGTTGAATCGAAAACAAAGAGCGAAGAACAGTCGCTTGCTGTGAACGAATTCGAAAGCTTCTAGTTTATTGTTGGCGTCGTCATATGGTGTGACCTTCTCTGCCATTAACGCAGCAAGTAAGGCGCTTCAGGCAGAAAACATGGACGTGAAAGTAGCAAATTCCTCGCAAGTCTAGTGAAGTTTGAGAATTTCCGTGAAGATGGTTTTGTTAATGAGCAGATAACAGCCAAAGAGCCAGCTGGAGCTTTACAGATTGAAACAAAATTTGGAGAAAAGAGAATTGTCAAGATAGCGAAGCAATTTGATTATGAAGGTGACGACATAGTTTGCATAGCTCAACCTTCAGAGGAGAAATACAAAATCGATATTTTTCTACCCTCTCGTTGACAACAGTGTTAAAAACTGTGAAAGAAAGGTTTGGCCGAGAGGCTAATATTCCGAAACAGACTGCTTTTTGTTTTCTGCAGAGAGTTTAAAATACCTACAGGACAGACAAATGAAAATGCTACGTAAGAACAGTGAGCTAAGTGTAGAAATAAATGGTGAATAGTCGAAAGACATTGTTCCATTAGATCTTTTGACAGAAATTAAAATGTTCAGAGAAATACTTGAATGATATTGGAAACCCATTTATCAGCATTTATATTGCCTACAGAATTTTCCTAACCGTGTAAGTGACTGTGGCCTTCGCTGAAAGGAGCTGTTCATATTCAAGGCTTAGTAAGAATTATTTCAGAAGCACACTGTCTTCTCTTGCTACTTGTCAAAAACCAAGGAAGAGATGTTCAATGTGAAGTGTGTGAAGCAGAAAACCCTTTGTGTCTATCCAACCTACAATTCATTTAATTTCTTGTAAATATAGAGCACAGTCGAGTGATGAAAATGATTAAGTATGCGTCCTGAATTTAAGTATATATCCTGCTCAAAAGTTGTGATAATTATTTTATCCTGAATTTCATTACATTGGAAGGATTTCCATAGCTAAATTAGTTTTTATTATTAACGTAGAATTAATTACCATAGCTATTAAGATTCCTTGTCCTATTAATTATTCCCCTATCACAACAGTAGATCTGCTTTAGTAACAGTCTTTTGATATATTGGTAGTATCAATGACGAAACCTAGAATTTTTTTGAACGTGACGAAGGGGTATAACCTGTGTTGGAGGAGGGGTAGGGATGGGCCGATGCCGGATAGCCCTGCGCGGAAGTTCTGCACTCAGCTAAAGGCCGGCGCTGTCAGTCAGCGTATTACGTACTGATATAATACATATTAGTAACATAGGAAATGAGGTCGAAGTAGAGAGGATATAAAATGTAGACTGGCAATGGCAAGGAAAGCGTTTCTGAAGAAGAGAAATTTGTTAACATCGAATATAGATTTACGTGTCAGGAAGTCCTTTCTGAAAGGGTTTGTATGGAGTGTAGCCATGTATGGAAGTGAAACGTGGACGATAAATAGTTTAGACAAGAAGAGAATAGAAGCTTTCGAAATGTGGTGCTACAGAAGAATGCTGAAGATTAGATGGGTAGATCACGTAACTAATGAGGAGGTACTGAATAGAATTGGGGAGAAGAGGAGTTTGTGGCACAACTTGACTAGAAGAAGGGATCGCTTGGTAGGGCATATTCTGAGGCATCAAGGTATCACTAATTTAGTATTGGAGGGCAACGTGGAGGGTAAAAATCGTAGAGGGAGACCAAGAGATGAATGCACTAAACAGATTCAGAAGGATGTAGGTTGCAGTAGGTACTGGGAGATGAAGAATCTTGCACAGGATGGAGTAGCATGGAGAGCTGCATCAAACCAGTCTCTGGACTGAAGACCACAACAACAAGGAAAATTTACGCCAGACTGGGGTACGATCCGAATTTACCATTTATCATGAGCGTCCGCCTTGACAACTTCGACTATCCGTGCACACCTCCCAGACTGTCTACATCTTTGTACCATTGTACCCTAAATACGGAAGTTTCTGTCGGTCCAGAGGCGTGCCTGGATAGTCCCTCTCGCGACAAGTGGGAAATCTGGGTTCGTGTCCCGGTCTGGCACAAATTTTCGTATGTCAGTAACAGATAAGTATATCTAAACCTAATACAGCCGATGGCGAGATATCCGCACTCAGCGAATTTATTTCGAACTGGAAACAGAACTGTTATAAGGTGAACTGTAGAAGTAACAGGAATCGGGAGTACAGTATCCCGCATTCACCTTAAGCCATTTAACGAAACGACGAAAAACCTAAATACGGAATGTCGCGGGAGATCTGATCCCAGAATCATCCCGAATACGTGTCCACACTACGTAACACTGTAGTGGCTACGGTACTGGTAGGAGGAAATTACCTGAGTCATGTCTAATGTCGGTATACGAAGAAGAGATAATCTAGGTTTCTGATGAACAATGTGCGAATATATGGAACTCGGTGAATACTTCCTGTGTAGATGTTCGCATTATCGACATACTCGACACCTTCATCCTTGTAGAACTAATCACGTCAAGATCCAGTTGCCGCCGAAAGACTGAGCCCATAATGTAAGCCGCAAAAGGGGCAAGGGTGGGGGGAGGGTGGAGGAAGTTGGAGAGGCCATCGTCCTGGCCTCCTTTCGCCCTCAGACTCGATCTCCAGTACTCAATGTGACTGCAGGCAGGATGAATCTAGGGCCGTCATGGAGTTACTGGAATGAAAATTTCACGGTCCTACCTGGAAATGAACCCGAGACCTGTATCCACTAGGTCACCACGACCTCTAAAGGATTATAGATGATGAACAAAAAGATAGAGGTACATGGTAGACAATTTGTTGTACTCTTTGCCAATATCTCCATCGTAGATGGATGTAATCAGCAGTCTGCGACACAGACTCAAATATTTTCCCTTGGTTGCAATTCCGTCCCCAGCAATATTCCACCAGACATGTTAACAACTCGCGAGTGTTATCGCATCGACACTAGCAACGCCCCAGTAAAATGTTTCCATAGACATTATTCCTTACCTAGCTCCTCATAGGTTTCATACCTGAACAGCTAAGGTACCCTTTGAGCCTGAAATAAAAGTTTAGCGTTTCGTTTCGCGGTGCTTGAAACAAGACGAACTGTAGATAATGTGTGTGTTGCTTACTTTGCTGGATTTCAGCTTGAGTAAACTGCGTCATTTACATTCTTTCGAGACGCGTGAATTAAATCCCGTAACAACAAACTGCCACTAAGATCGAATTAGTAGTGCCCCACCGCTGACCCGTTTTAGCTGTAGAGGTACGCAGTATACACATTAGGAGTAGCGGTGCAGCTTTTGTCTCACAAGGCACGTTCTTTGTAGCTACAGTGCTTGCTGGTTACGAAGCAGTCACACGTAGTATTGCTATCATTCCGTTTCGCCACGTGGTCTGGAGCTTTTCAACGGGCAATAACGGCGCAATCATGGTGGCTCCGTTGCGAATTGAATCCGTAGCCTTACGAATTGAATGCGAGCTTTCTGGAATACAAATCGACTGCTTTATACGGGCGGGAAAAGTTTCTCACGGTGCTCTGCGTCACTTGCGTGACGTGTAAAGGGCAACTATCAAGACTGGAATGGTGAGTACCTGTTACACATCGCGACAGATGATCAGCTGCTTGCAACAGAAACTCCAAGAAGAGATTATTTTTCCAGTTAATACAAAACCACTCTCACACACATCTGTGGGTACCTCGAGACTATTTCTAGGAACAATAAGTAACACTTTTATGGGGGTACAGATCCGCGGAAAAGAACGACATAACGGTGCACTGGGTCTGTAAAAATGCATATTAAATTTCGAACGAAATGTATTCGGTATTGTCGAGCCACCTACGTGTTAAAATATTTGTAAGTAGGCGAAGAGATCCAATACTGTTGAATTCGCTACTGGTGAAAAATCACTGGAAGCAGTGATAAAATACCTGAATGGCCTGATCTGGATTGACTTAATAAAACAAATCGTTGGAAAAGAAGACGTTAGGCTAGTTCATTGGAAGAATTTTACGAAAACGTAATTTATACACGAAAGACGTAGCTTACAAAATGTTTGAACCACCAATGCTTCCTGCTCATTAGTCTGGGGCCCTCACCAAGTAGATAAAGGTACAGAAGATCCAGCGAAGAGCGGCACGTTTGGTCATGCGATCGTTTAGTAAGCGCGAGAGCGATACGAATATGCTGAACGAAGTCCGCTTGTAGTCGCTGCAAGCGAGTAGTTGTCTATTCCTGAGGTTACTGCCGAATTTCTGAAAGCGTATGTTCGAAGATGCGTTAGGCAATGTATTAATTCCGTCCACATTGTTGTTGTGGTCTTTAGTCCTGAGACTGGTTTGATGCAGCCCTCCATGCTACTCTATCCTGTGCAAGATTCATCATCTCCCAGTATCTACTGCAGCCTACATCCTTCTGAATCTGCTTAGTGTATTCGTCTCTTGGTCTCCCTCTACGATTTTTACCCTCAACGCTGCCCTCCAATACTAAATTGGTGATCTCTCGATGTCTCAGAACATCTCCTACCAACCGATCCCTTCTTCTAGTCAAGTTGTGCCACAAGCTCCTCTTCTCCCCAATTCTATTCAATACCTCCTCATTAGTTATGTGATCAATCCATCTAATCTTCAGCATTCTTCTGTAGCACCACATTTCGAAAACTTCTATTCTCTTCTTGTCTAAGCTATTTATCGTCCACGTTTCACTTCCATACATGGCTACACTCCATACAAAAACTTTCAGAAACGACTTCCTGACATTTAAATCTATACTCGATGTTAACAAATGTTTCTTCTTCAGAAACGCTTTCCTTGCCATTGCCAGTCTACATTTTATATCTTCTCTACTACGACCATCATCAGTTATTTTGCTCCCCAAATAGCAAAACTCATTTACTACTTTAAGTGTCTCATTTCCTAATCTAATTCCCTCAGCATCACCCGACTTAATTCGACTACATCCCTGTATCCTCGTTTTGCTTTTGTTGATGTTCATCTTATACCCTCATTTCAAGACACTGTCCATTCCGTTCAACTGCTCTTCCAAGTCCTTTGCTGTCTCTGACAGAATTACAATGTCATCGGCGAACCTCAAAGTTTATATTTCTTCTCCATGGATTTTAATACCTACTCCGAATTTTTCTTTTGTTTGCTTTACTGCTTGCTCAATATACAGATTGAATAACATCGGAGAAACGCTACAACCCTGTCTCACTCCCTTCCCAACCACTGCTTCCCTTTCATACCCCTCGACTCTTATAACTGCCATCTGGTTTCTGTACAAACTGTAAATAGCCTTTCGCTCTCTGTAGTTTACCCCTGCCACCTTCACAATTTGAAAGAGATTATTCCAATCAACATTGTCAAAAGCTTTCTCTAAGTCTACAAATGCTAGAAACGTAGGTTAGCCTTTCCTTAATCTTGAAACGTCCCCTTTTAAGCTATTTTACTTGACTGTGCTTAACCTGACGCACAATATTTTTAGCGCAACGCAATCTGACTTTCAAAAATCCCTACAAAAGAATGGCCCTGACTAACATTAACCTATACGTTTCACAAATCACTTACCTCACAAAAATCTTCGCTACTCCCACTACTGCAATAGAGCGAGCGCCACTACTGCCAGCTAAATAAAAGATTCAAACTACGGAAGGCACTAACTACTGATAGGCATAGTTAGCAAATGAAAGATTTTGATAGAGAACAAACATTGTATTTACCTTGATATCATCATTTATAAATATAGCAGTTCATGACAAATTTCAAAACTCCGCCATCTCTCTCCCCACATCCACCACTGCTGGCGGCTCACCTCCAACTGCGCAACGCTACGCGCTGTTCACAGCCAGCTGCCTAACACTACAATGGCGAGTATTACAACAATGCAAAGCAGCCACAGACTGCACACAGCACAGCCCGTGATTTTCATACAGAGGTGGCGTTACCAATAAAAAAACCTAAACAGCCTACTTACATAGCCCCCATGCTACCCACAAAAAATTTTACTAATTCTTTTGGGCACTGGCCAATACATATTTGTTAAAATTTTTTTCACAATTAATAACAAAGAAATCAAATGCACACACTTATTGATACAATGTTGGTCAAAAGCTCAAATTTTCTCACAGTCCATAAAGACAGTCCTGATCGTTCATGACGGTAAAATAGCAGTGTTTTTCTCAAAGTCTGAGCAGTAAAAGAAAATGCACACGGAAGTAGTGGATTTCCATGCAGTCTTGAAGAAGTAGCGTTGTCCTTCCAACGGAAAGACAGTGCTGACTCTTGACATGCTGACAGGTAATGGGCCACAACAGAGCAAACCCACCACAGAGTCAGTCGAAGTTTTGAAGAGTATTGGTGGGTAGGTCATCACAGAGCAGACCCACTGTAGTCCTGGTAGAGATTACGGTATTGGTGGGCCACCAGAGGCGCAGACCCACTGCAGTCCTTGTAGAAATAATGGTACTGATGGATCATCAAAGATGTAGACCCACTGTAGTCCTTGTAGAAATAATGGTATTGGTGGGTCATCAAAGATGCAGACCCACTGTAGTCCTTGTAGAGATGGCCAGCAGCCATCCGTTGTGACTGTGCAGGTGCACAATCACAATTGAAGAGTCTTGCGGATAATATAGCAAGTCCATAACCACCACTTGTGCACTCACAAACTTTTTGGAATTGTCCTTAGAACCAGCAATGCTGTTATCCAGTCCCTTGCTGAATTATTAACACACATACAAACACTAACAGTCCCTACTTCTCACATATTGTCCATATACTATGACCAACAGAAACGTGTGCAGTGAAATGTAACTTACAAGTTAATAATATGATGAACTGGTGTCAATTACAATTTTATAACATAAGAATACAATTACAAAAGTACAAAATACATCATTAAAGAACATAACAATACAGATAACATTTGTAGTACAGGCGTTACAAAAGAATCAAAATAACATATACAACAGTGTTACAGGAATTATGACATAAGTAGATACATAAAAGATCAGAATAAATTTTGAAACATCCACTTCACAGATGAGCATTAAAACAAAATAGAATAAATAAAGTCCAAGCATATTTACAAGTTAAATAACATATTATTAATGGCAATTATATTTGAGGATAACAGTATTCCTCATCATAGTGAATGTAGCTTAGTATTAGAAGAAGAAAAATTCTATGAAACTACACAGAGACAGGAAGAAAACAAATACACAAGGGTACACAAACACATAGTGGGATTACACAATGGAAAGGACAGGGTTCGTTTTCAGTGTAACTTTTGGTACTGCAGTCCAACCCAAGACTTCATTCCATAGATCTTTCGTCTTATTTCCACATTTGTTTCCACCAAAAAAATCCTATTCAAGCATGCTTTCTGTATATATATGTTCACATATTTCTTACCTCATTATTTATTTTGCATTATCTTACTTCATCATTTATTTCCAAGAAAATCCTACCTAAACCTGTTGTCCCGAAACCCTACTTTTTTTTGGTTCATATCCTCTTTCAAAATACTGTTTTGGCCAAACCATTTTCTTATAGATTTTCAATGTATTTCTTCCAATTCATCACAACTTGTTCTCTTATATAGTCTACCCCCCTCTTAAGCTAACTTAAATCTACTGAGCTCAGATGCTAAACTAAGGGATGAGGCAATGCAGCAGAACAAATCAAGTAACACAAACATCAATGACAAAAATTTCAAGCTGGCAAAGCAAGCTACAGTAAATCTAAATTACCAAGCAATTCAACATTACAACTAATATGAGGCAATGCGCAGCAAACAAGAAAAATAAATCAGTAGTAAAACTGGCTGAACAGCGTAATACAAAGTCAAATTCAGTAACATTATGCCTGGCAAACAGCAGCAACTTATACCTAAACATGATATAGCTCAAGCAGAAAAAATATTACAGTAAAAATGGCCATGTTTAAAACTTACGTCACATCTTAACACTAGAGTGATGCATCACGAGAACTTACACTAGCAGATAAGTTACCAAATCGTAAAGAAATTGTTTATGCAATTCCTGTGAAGTGAAATGTCTTTTTATGCTTCCTCATTTTTTGGAAATATATCACAAAACTATTATTTACTGGATCTGGAGACAGAAAATATTTATATTAGTACATCTATAAAATTTTATTTTAACCAGTGCTGCAGTGCAGCTAGAAACTAGATATTAAACAAAATGAGTAAATAAATACATAAAGCAAGCCATATGGCATTTCTCTCAATTCTCGTAGATAGACACTTGTCCTAATCAGGTGTGCAGATGTAAGAATGTTTCCAAGTTATTATTAGCGTGTCGTATTTACGATGCTTTCTACAAACGAATGTCAAAAGCGAGGATAATGGCCTCCCTTTTTTTTTCTCTACCTGTGCTTCCGGAAAGGCACACCTTAATGGCTTGTTCTCCAGGTGTCTGACACAGCTGTGTGCCCATGACACACATGCAGGTGGTCACTTAACTTTCTTACGGAAATATTTACGACAGCAGTTTCCGCTACAGTGACAGTCTCATATAAAAATTTCACAGGTCGAGAATTTACGTTGCAAATGTGTAGAAACAAAATCCTATGAATATAACAGTGTCCAAGAAATTTTCGCCGTCATTGTGATACATTCACGCATTTACACACATTTCATAACTCTTAAAGTACGATTCTTGGTTTCCAACATCCTTTTTCACAAGTCAAGAGTCCCTAACTTCTATCCATTATTCATATACATATAAACATGTAATCACATTCCTTATATAGCATCAGCTTATTGATCATAAACATACCTCAACAGCATAATACACATTGTCGTCGTAAAAATAACATCATAACACCTCAGTCAAATCTCAAAAACGTCGTATCTTCCTCCAATAATTTCAAAACCTAAAAAAATTCTCTGCTCATGTCAAAAGTGTCATCTACTTCAAATGTACATTAAAATCATGCTCCCTTACCAAATACATCATTCAAAGCTCTCATAGTATCACAATGGTTCCGAAAAAATATGAACAGTTCACAAAGTACAGACAAAATACAATTTCATAAGTGTGAAATTACCCAACTGTGAAATTGCGTAAACATGTGTCACTGATGTAGTAAAAAAAAAAAGTTTATCTCTCAGTTAAATGATCAGATAGCTGTGTAATTTGTGTGTTAGAGAAATACGGTACCGATGTGTAAAGTTGTATAAGCAAATACCATATTAGCTAGGGCTCCTTGTGCTCGCCAAACACATGGTACACAAAGTAAGCGTGTACCCCCCTGAGGATTAATGTAATTATACCCTCAGGTGTTACAGATTATTGCAATGGAATGAAATGTATCACGGAAAAACTTCGTATCATTGTACTTCAAGTATCTTTAAAAATAAATGTTTTAAGTACAAAATTAATCATTCAAATGCGTGTACTGTAGCGCTAAACTGTGCATCTTGTTGTAAGATAATCTCTGTGAAAGTCTCGTAGTTATCGTCCTCCGAAAGCTAAGTTCTGCAGAAGTCAATGTACTTACCTCATGATAAACAAAAGTGAAATGCTTTGTGTATAGATATCTTAGTATTTACGCTTATTGTTGTGATGAAGAAAGTACTGTACTGTAACGTATTGTTGTGCTACGAAAAAGGCTGTCTCATTGTAGCTATACCACAAAAGTTACTAATAAAACATGTTTTAATTTCTTGAATAATGCCGAAAAACTGTGCAGATATAAAACAGATACACCGCAAAAGCAACATTGTAAATTGTCACTCATTAGTAGCGTCGTGATAAAATCGTGTAGCTGTCACATAAAATAACCTCTGTGTCATCTGGTATCTCTCAGAAAGCACTTTAATTTCAGAATGTATTTTCAAATAAACCAAAATGTTACATTAAAATCTCATTAGCGTTGCTGGTATATGTTCTAAGTATGTGATTCTTATAGTCGTTATGTGATAGTGGAACTAACAAGCAAGAATGTACACACACAATAACACTGTGACGTCTGTTCACTATAACAATGCATTCGTAATTTCTGTTTCAATAAGTTCTCTTGGTTCTTGACTGGATATTTAACTTCAAACATTGTTGCATGTTAACAGTTTCTCAGAGTGACAAATTGTACTAGTAGCGTGGAGTGAAACTTCTTATGGCAAAGACTAAGTTTAAAAGCAGACTATCTCTCAATAAAAGGTTTTACATGTGAAATGTGGTGTAAACGTTTACTCTTCCTAGTATGCAGAGGTTCAACTTGAACAGAATTATCATGCGGTATACGTCGGTGAGGAATGCTAAAATTTTTTTTTCAAGGTTAGCGTCTATGTTATTTTTCTCTGAGCCAGCCGGCGCACGCAGCTGCCTGCTGTGCTAGTCAATGTCTGTCTCTTTGTTGGCGCGCGTCGTTATTGGGGTTTGGAGACCGAACTTCTACAAATTCGCCTCGCCGAGGGGGCCCAGCTCTGTTAGAATCCCACCAGTTCTGAAGAAATTCAGGTCTGTCGGTATGTCGGTAGATTTCATAATTTCTTCCTTGTCCGTCACGTGGTGGAGAATTTCTCCCTGAATCGTCACTGTGCGCTGAACTGTTGCGTCTGAAGTTATGAACAGCTTTTATGAACAGCTTTTTATGAACAGCTTTTTATGAACAGCTATAGCTTTTATGAACAGCTTATATATCGTGTCGGCGAGTAGCATATCGGTCATTGTTAGGTCGTGTCGGCGGTTCCATCTCAAAATTCGGTGCACATTGCCAATTTCTTTCATAACTTCCGAAATGCCCTGTGTTATTATGTTGCGGCTTTTCCGTATTTCTATGTCCCTCTTCCCATGTTGGAGCGCGAGTGTCCTCTGAAATACGTAATTCTTGTATTACCTGTGTCAGCTGATCTTGTACTTCGCGGATTTCTCTTTGGTGTTGCGTATTAATTTGATTCAGATTTTGTTTCAGTTTCCTAATTTGTTCACTCTCTTCTGTGTCATTAAAGACTACCGGTTTTGTGTCGTTCAGATTATCATCTACCTTCGTAGATAAGTTAGTGAACTGATCCGAAAGTTCGGCTACTTTCTCCGATAGTGAACACATTTCCTCAGTGTGTTTTTCTGAACCAAGTTTCAGATTGTCCATTTGTGTTGAAATCGAATCTACTGTGTCCTTCAAGTTTTCCTGAGTTTTTGCAAGTTGCGTAACCGAATCGGTAGATGCAACTGAGTCAAATTTAGCTTGTAAGGTCTCATGATTTTCATGAACAGTAGTTTGCAGTTCTTTTATGGCTGCTTCGTGATTCTGTAGTGCATTTTTATGACGCGAAAAAATAGGTTGGAAATGCTCACAAATTTGTGTTTTTACGTCGTTACAGACTTTTTGACATTTCGATTCAATGTGATGTAACTCATTAGTTAAATCCTCACGTGTTTGTTCAAGTGTGGTGTCTAACTTTTTAAGATTTTGTTCCACTGTGTCTAACTTTTGAAGATTTTGTTCCATTATGTCTAACTTTTGAAGCTTTTGTCCCATTTGTTTCTGATTTTGTTCCATTTGTTGCATTAATTGCAATAATAATGTATTAGTGTCTGGAATCTGTTTCTCTACGCTTTTCGGCAGTGCATTTGCACCGGCAACATTCACATTTTGACAAGCAGAAAATGTGTTTTGACTTATTTGAGAAAACGGTGATGACCCAAAACCTGAATCTACAGTATTTGCGAAATTGTGTCCTGTCATTTCGGATTCCTGAGGTGAGCTGTTGCCGACCGACCGATCGATAATGCTTCCCTGCTCGCTAATTGTTTCACTGTCTACGCCATTGTTTGCCGCCCGCTCCATTTCCCTATGCACAATTACCAAATTATTACTTTGAACATTAGTTAATTCATTACTCTGTGGCGCTAACACACTGCTTTCGTCTTCACTGTCATTTCTCAGTTTACTTTGGAGCCTAGTATTACGTTTTTCACACGCCATTATTGTCACAATATTTCACACGACAACACAGAAAAACACAATTTGAAGAGCAAAAATAGGGGAACACATTAACATAGCACTGAAAATAAAATCTAGTTAATTGCAGCTGCGAAATACTTGGTGCAAATCTACATGCATACCACAACTGTTCTACTGTACAACAATGAAAGACTGCAACTACAAAGGAGATTTTCTCTACAATTACGCGCTAGCAATAAACAAAAGCAACACTAATTACACAAACTACAAGAAAAAAATCAGAAGATTCCAGTGAGGTATCCTGGCAGGGTCGCCATATGAAACGTCCCCTTTTAAGCTATTTTACTTGACTGTGCTTAACCTGACGCACAATATTTTTAGCGCAACGCAATCTGACTTTCAAAAATCCCTACAAAAGAATGGCCCTGACTAACATTAACCTATACGTTTCACAAATCACTTACCTCACAAAAATCTTCGCTACTCCCACTACTGCAATAGAGCGAGCGCCACTACTGCCAGCTAAATAAAAGATTCAAACTACAGAAGGCACTAACTACTGATAGGCATAGTTAGCAAATGAAAGATTTTGATAGAGGACAAACATTGTATTTACCTTGATATCATCATTTATAAATATAGCAGTTCATGACAAATTTCAAAACTCCGCCATCTCTCTCCCCACATCCACCACTGCTGGCGGCTCACCTCCAACTGCGCAACGCTACGCGCTGTTCACAGCCAGCTGCCTAACACTACAATGGCGAGTATTACAACAATGCAAAGCAGCCACAGACTGCACACAGCAAAGCCCGTGATTTTCATACAGAGGTGGCGTTACCAATGAAAAACCTAAACAGCCTACCTACAATCTTTCTTCTAAGATAAGTCGTAGGGTCAGTATTGCCTCACGTGTTGCAACATTTCTACAGAATCCAAACTGTTCTTCCCCGAGGTCGGCTTCTATCAGTTTTTCCATTCGTCTGTAAAGATTTCGCGTTAGTATTTTGCAGCGGTGACTTATTAAACTGATAGTTCGGTAATTTTCACATCTGTCAATACCTGCGTTCTTTGGGCTTGGAATTATTATATTCTTCTTGAAGTCTGAGGATATTTCGTCTGTCTCATACATCCTGCTCACCAGATGGTAGAGTTTTGTCAGGACTGGCTCTCCCAAGGTTGTAAGTAGTTCTAATGGAATGTTGTCTACTCCGGGGGCCTTGTTTCGACTCAGGTCTTTCAGTGCTCTGTCATACTCTTCACGCAGTATCGTATCTCCCATTTCATCTTCATCTACATCCTCTTCCATTTCCACAATATTGTCCTCAAGTACATCGCCCTTGTATAGACCCTCTATATTTTCCTTCCACCTTTCTGCTTTCCCTTCTTTGCTTATAACTGGGTTTCCATCAAAGCTCTTGATATTCATACAAGTGGTTCTCCTTTCTCCGAAGGTCTCTTTAATTTTCCTGTAGGCAGTATCTATCTTACCCCTAGTGAGATAAGCCTCTACATCCTTACATTTGTCCTCTAGCCATCCATGCTTAGCCATTTTGCACTTCCTGTCGATCTCATTTTTGAGACGTTTGTATTCCTTTTTGCCTGCTTCATTTACTACGTTTTTATATATTCTCCTTTCATCAATTAAATTCATTATTTCTTCTGTTACCCAAGGGTTTCTACTAGCCCTCGTCTTTTTACCTATTTTATCCTCTGCAGCCTCCACTATTTCATCCCTCAAATCTACCCATTCTTCTTCTACTGTATTACTTTCCCCCATTCCTGTCAATTGTTCCCTTATGCTCTCTCTGAAACTCTGTTCAATCTCTGGTTCTTTCAGTTTATCCAGGTCCCATCTCCTTAAATTCCCACGTTTTTGCAGTTCCTTGCACATAGCTCTCGCCAAATGACAACCACGAGAAAGTCAGAGATATTAGAGATTATACGGGTTATCGACATCCCGTCTTCCCGTGCCATTTGTGAGTGGGACAGAGAAGGTGAAAAAATCATGGTATCAGAGGAAACCTCCTCCACACAAGGTGCCTTATGGAGTATAGATTTTCATGCAGATGAATGAAATTACAGTGTCATCTACATACCTATAATAGTAAATCATGATCGGAATTCAGGAGCATGTCAAAGTTAATAAATATGACAGGCTACTGCAATTTTTATTTTCAATTGGTAGTGCGTTTTGCTAGCTGACATAGCAAGCATGGGAAGAGATCACAGAAGATGTCCTCAGAAAATTTCTTTCCGGGCAGCCGTGACGACCTGCTGTTGACTTCATCAAATTTATTGACGATGAAATGTGAAAAAGAGTGACAATACTGATGGAAAAAGTGATGGAACACTCAGGCAAAATGTAGATGTGATGTACATCTACAGACATACAAATGTTTAGTTTCAGAAACAATGGACGATTATGCAAGAGAAAGAGCTTGACAAACTGTGCAACTCATTAACGCATTGGTCTACCTCTGGCCTTTATGTGAGCAACTACTCCGAAATGCCTTCACAAAAGAAGACGAAGTAAATATTCCAGAGTTCGAATCTAGAACAGCTGCAAACATGAGTAACGTAGAAGCAAATATCCTCAGAGTAGTGAAGCAACTTAAATCACTTAATCAAAGCAAGTCTTCTGATCCAGACTGTATACCAGTTAGGTTCCTTTCGGAGTATGATGATGCATTAGCTCCATACTTAACAATCATATACAACCGTTCGCTTGACGAAATCCGTACCCAAAGACGTTGTACAGGTCACGCCAATATTCAAGAAAGATAGTAGGAGTAATCCACTAAATTTCAGGCCCATATCGTTAACGTTGATATGCAGCAGGATTTTGGAACATATATTGTGTTCGAAAATTATGAATTACCTCGAAGACAACGGTCTAATGACACACAGTATACATGGGTTTAGAAAACATCATTCCTGCGAAACAACTAGCTCTTTATTCACATGAAGTGTTGAGTGCTATTGACAAGGGATTTCAGATCGATTCCGTATTTCTGGATTTCCGGAAGGCTTTTGACACTGTACCACACAAGCGGCTCGTAGTGAAATTGCGTGCTTATGGAATACCGTCTCAGTTATATGACTGGATTTGTCATTTCCTGTCAGAGAGGTCACAGTTCGTACTAACTGACGGAAGGTCATCGAATAAAACAGAAGTGATTTCTCTCATTCCCCAAGGTGGTGTTATAGGCCCTTTGCTGTTCCTTATCGATGTAAACGATTTGGGAGACAATCTGAGCAGCCGTCTTCGGTTGTTTGCAGATGACGCTATCATTTATCAACTAATGAAGTCATCGGAATATATAAAAAAAACAACTGCAAAACGATTTATAAAAGATATCTGAATGGTGCGAAAAGTGGTAGTTGACCCCAAATAACGAAAAGTGTGAGGTCATCCATATGAGTGCTAAAAGGAACTCGTTAAACTTTGGTTACACGATGAATCAGTCTAATCTAAAAGCCGTGAATTCAACAAAATACTTAGGTATTACAATTTCGAAGAACTTAAATTGGAAAGAACACATAGAAAATGTTGTGGGGAGGGCGAACTAAGACTGCTTTTCATTGGCAGGACACTTATAAATTGTAACAAACCGACTAAGGAGACTGCCTACACCACGCTTTTCCGTCCTCTACTAGAATACTGTTGCGCGGTGTGGGATCCTTACCAGGTAGGACTGACGGAGTACACCAAAAAAGATCAAAGAAAGGCAGCACGTTTTGTACTATCGCTAAATATGGGAGAGAGTGCCACAGAAATAATAAAGGGTATGGGCTGGACATCATTAAAAGAGAGGCGTTTATCGTTGCGACGGAATCTTCTCACGAAATTCCAATCACCAACTTTCTCCCCCGAATGCGAAAATATTTTGTTGACACCGACCTACATAGGAAGGAACGATCACCATGATAAAATAAGGGAAATCAGATCTCGTACGGAAAGATATAGGTGTTCATTCTTTCGCGCTATACGAGATTGGAGTAACAGAGAATTGTGAAGTTGGTTCGATGAACCCTCTGCCAGGTACTTGAATGTGGTTTGCAGCGTATCCATGTAGATGCAGATGTAGATGTAAATGTACTTGGCTTGGGATCTCTCTTCATGTGCGAGTGGGCTATATCTTGTTAAATGTAAGCCGAGGATGGTTTGCCACGAAGTGCAACAAAACGGGGCATAGAATACCGTCTACGTACCGCTGTGCTGTAACGGTGCCGCGAATGACCACCAAAGAGGACCTGTTATGAAAAGAGGTGTAGCGACGCCCCAAACTATGTCACTCCTGGTTATCGGGCCTTATGGCAGGCGGCAATCGGGCTGGTATCACACCGATATCCGGGATGTTCAAAAATGGTTCAAATGGCTCTGAGCACTATGGGACTCAACATCTTCGGTCATAAGTCCCCTAGAACTTAGAACTACTTAAACCTAACCTAACCTAAGGACATCACACACACCCATGCCCGAGGCAGGATCCGAACCTGCGACCGTAGCAGTCCCGCGGTTCCGGACTGCAGCGCCAGAACCGCACGGCCACCGCGGCCGGCTATCCGGGACGTCTTCAGACATATCTTCACTGGTCGTCGGGGATCAATTGGAAGAGGGACTCATCATGAAGACAATTCTACCTCACTCAATGAGAATCTATGTCGAACCTGTCCGACATCTTTGCAAATGGGTTTGTTGGTGAGCAGAGGTCAGTGGTAGACGGCTCAAGGGGCGCCTTGAACTCAGCTCCCTTTCTGTGAGCTACCTATTTATGTTCTTCGTGACCACTGAAGCACCAGTTGCATGTCAAATCATTGATAATGATGAATCCGGGGCTCCGAGTGCCTCTCTAACGATAGTTCGGGCCTCACGTTCTGTCGTCTCTTCTCCAGGTCAGTCTTTTCTTTCTTGACGCTGCTGTGTTCGGCCTTGGTTCAATCATTTCTACCAACATTGTCGCATTATGGTATCGCTCCTATTCAAATGTTGATCGATTCGTTGTTCACTCCAATAGATTTCTTTAAGCCCAACTACACTTGGTATGTGACATCTGCCGCGCCTGCCTATGAGGTACTGTAACTGTCTAGACGAGTACACGGAATGAAATTCACAAAGACTTCATGACCTCCTATCGACATGTCTCCTGTTTACTATCCTTCTCAGCAGCTAGCTCAAATTGCACTGCAGCGTCACAAATTCATCCATCGGCCACCAAAGTTAACAATTTTGCATTTTACGCTGTTACCAATATGAACATCAATTTGTGACCAGGTTGCATAACTCCTGCGTGGTACGTCATTATTTTATACTGCAGCGTATCTCGAACCAAAGTTGTCACAATTAATATTCTGTTGAAACTCCAGATTAATAACCGAGTCGACCGGCCCCGAAGTCCTCTATTTCCATGCAACAAAAATATTCAGGAATAAGAAAAAATGTTATTCATTTGTTATTTGCTCTTTATCGTTATTCTTTGTTTATTAAAGCTTTTTTTTAAAATTTGGATTTATATTTATAATTCCCATAAATCACACCACAGTATTTTTATTTAAAACAAATATTTTACCTTGAACATAACGAATTTTGGAACTGTAACATGTTCCTAACGGTTTCTGGAAATGATTTAGTTTTAAAATGGCGGGTACAAACGAAAAATAACATAGACGTTTCAAAATATTTATTGTTGTTACAGAATTATTCGTAGCCACTAGAAAAACTAACATAGTACATACCTAATAATTAATTATTTTGGACAATTACCTTCAATTTTATATTACAATAACACATCGTTATGAGATCACTACTTCTTTTACATCAAGTACTGATCAGCTCTTCAGCCTCATCAGCTAGATTCTTTGTCCAGATCAGCTCCAGACCGCTGTTTGAAGGTATACTTGTAGAATAAAAGGTCATTAATGTCTATCACACTTGGTCCAAAGTGGTTTTGTAAAAGGACTGTTACATCTTTGATTTTTTCTGGCTTTACCACACCTTTACGTACCTCTGATGGTTTTACTCCCATCCAGGATTCACCCTTCTTGTAGATTGTTTTACCACATCCTACATCGGTATTATAGCAGTCTGTCACTTGAACAGTAATAGTCTTCTGAGCTTTGTTTTTTATTAATAACCTTTTTGAAGACTTCAACTGAAAGCACCATGCAGAGAGAGGTTTCGTGATATATTTAAGAGATGTCTTCCAGTCAGCGTCTGGTTCTAGTATGTAGATAGCTCCAAAATTTCCGATAATGTCATAATTAGCACTGGGGTTCCAGATAGTGATTTTTTAACGTACTTTCTTTTCAGTTCGGCTAAATATGCGATCGAGAGGAATATGTGAATGTCCGACAACAGCAAAAAATAAAGTTGACATGTTTCACATTTTGTGGGTAATTTTAAGCAAACCAAGTACACATAACCATAACTTGTTTTTTATTTTGTCCTCCACAACTATCGGCTAGTAACTTCTGCGTTTGGATATTTTCTAGGTAAGCTTGGTTTTGAAACTCGTCTTTCTCCTTCAGACCTCGAGTGTGTTTTAGTTGCTCTCTGGGCTGAAAGCAAAGAGAGCAAACATTTGTGGCAGGAGATCCAAATCCAATACAGTAATCATTATCAAATACATTTAGAAATTATTCATAGTTCACGTGAAGGTGTTTGTGAGATTTTTCGTTGTGCTTCTTGCGTAATTTGGAAATTGAAAGGTCACTACTTAGCTACTGCCTGTGAATGTTTTGCCCCGACAGTAGTGTTTCTGAATTGGTTTTAGCGATTCAATAAAGTATTTCACAGATCTCCTTCCGCCACTGTAAGTGCGAGATCTTGCGTCATCACCTCCTTTGTCCTTGCGAGATACTACAGTCTCCAGAAACTGTTTAAACAGGTTCTGAACACGATCTCGCCCTATTCCAAGTGATTTCAATGAATACTGTTTTACAGACTCTGAGTCTCTGAAGTCGCCCATTATATAGCTTTTGAATGAAGTATTTAGTAGTTACCTTCCTATTCCTTAGTCTTTCCGATGATTTTCTCCGTCTTAGTGCATCCACGATTGTGTATTTAAGAAGGAGATCATTGTGGGTCTTGCTGTCAGGTATAGCAGAGAACTTCTGATTCATCCTTCTTATATCTTGCATGTAAGTTTATCCAAATTTATGTGGTCCTCCCATATGCTTACATGAGGGTATCGCTGGAAATCCCTTGCTGCGAAACGAACATTAGACGCCTTAGTCATTTCCTTGGTTGTAAGAAAGTTATTTGAAAAAATCAAGCAGAACTATATTGCAAATGAAAATAATAAACAGCTTACCTCATTTTCATTTCACCAATTTTCGCATATTCTTTCATCTGCCGCTTTTTCCGCGATTTCCCTACAGGATCCTGTTTAATAATATTGCTGGATACTGGTGCACTTTCCATATCCATGGCCTTGTATAGGTTACTGCTTTTAAATTAAGCCTACAATCTGTTAAGTTCAGCTAAACAAGCAGCTATTACTCAATAATGTGTATTTGCGCCAAATTCTGACTTGACAGGTATACCAATATGAAAAACATAAAAAACAGAAAGGTAAACAAAATAAAATCGCGTTTACCTCACAAGAAAAAATGGTACAATGTTTGAAAAGTATTCTAAATACGATTTGCCTCGTTTACTGAAATAAGGTGTTTAGGAAGTATATCTTTTTCAGAGTATTACATATACAATTAATATTACGGTTTTACGCCCTGTGTTGTTGTCGAGATTTAACGTCTACTGGAACTGTGGCCATCATGGATATAGCGGAGTCTGGAACTTCAGACAAATATCGGAGTTACTTTTATGACAGAAATAGCAGCTACTGTACGTGTATTATGTTCTAAAAAGTTGTGCAGCTCGAAACGCTCTCTTTCAACATACAAAAAAGTTAATACTGGAAAAAATAGGTTTACCAGGTTTTGGAAATGGGTCCCACATATATTATTAGGCAGCATTTTATGCTATAATGACGGTAACTACTGGACTACTATCAGCAGTGTGAAGACGTTCCGGATCTGCAACCGAATGCAATCAGAGCCCGTAGCCCACATGACAAAATGTGAAGACTGCTGCTGCTGCTGCGTTAGACTGGTGGGCGGAACGTCCCTTTGGCGTGCAAGTTGAGACACCTGTCCTTGAGAGACCTGTCCTGGCGCCAACTCTCAGAAGGTGGCTCCAACTTAAATCTAATGCAATAGCTCCGAATTTTACAGATGTCCGCCATCTCGTGTACTCTCTGAATCAATTAAATGTAAAAGTGAAAATTGCTTCACCCCGCCAATCACTGGTGCTCCAGACAAGTCAATGGCGGTATCCGTTGGACGGAGATAATTAATATTATTACATAAAATGATTGATTTAGTTAAGCTACTTCAGATTAAGGGACAGCCAGTCTGTGATGATGTAAATGAACTGATAATTTTGCAAGAAACTCAATTTGTGATTGAAATTACGAAATTAATTTTATTCCTAGTGATGGTGACTGGACAGTACAGCAGTTGTGGTTGCATCTGAAACACCTCCCCGCTGAAGGCCTTTTTTGAGGCCTCCGTCTTTTTCAGCCAAATACCGTGTGTGTTGACAAATGGGAAGAGTGGTTTCCAATGGGAAATACGAGGGGCGTTCAATAAATAAATGCAATACTTTTTTTCTGACAGCAGGTTGGTTCCCAATTATTCCCCAATTTTCTGGCTACAAATCTCTATTTTTCAACATAATCTTCGTTCAATGTGACAGCCTTTATATTGGGAGGGCCTGAATGCTCACATGGTACCACTCTACTGGACGACGTCGGAGCCAACGGCTTGCTGCATGAATCACCTCTCCATCATCCATGTACTGCTTCTCTTGGAGTGCATTCTTCACTAGCCAAACGATAGAAGCTCGAAGGTGTGAGATCCGAGCTGTGGGGTGAATGTGGAATGAAGTGTTGTGAGCTCCTCTCGGCTGCGCAACTTCCGTGAGGCCTTGCGTTGTCATGGAGAAGAAGTTCGTTTGCGTTTTCGTGGCGATGAACACGCTCAAGTCATTTCTTCATTTTCCAATATGCAGGACTCACATTGTGTGCGGTCGGTCGGTACGCGGTAGCTCGGATAGGTTTGCACGATATCGTTACGATGATGACAGTAGCCTCGACCAACGATTCACCGTGCTTTTGTTCATTGCCAGGTCTCAGTAGACATTCCGCAAGCGACTATGAATATCTGTGTTGCTTTTGTTTTCCACCAAAAGAGAGTTAATGACAACTCTTTGTGTGGAACGCACCTCCGGTGCAAACACCATTTTGAAGTCTGTGTATAATGCCGCCACCTATCAGAACTTCATGATACTATAGGGATTGAGGCGGGAGTATTCCACGTTGTCACACAAAAAATTCCACATTTTTTTCAATTAAAACTGGGCGAGAAAAAATATTTTCCATTACTTATTGAAGACCCCCTCGTAAATATGAGGGGATGCAGGGGGAACCTCTGAATGGTATCGGTGGATTGAACTACACTTAACTTTACTGTTAATATTGTAAGGTGCCAGGACATGGGCACTTACACGTTAGCTTACCAACATTAGTATTAATAATAAAGGGTCTGGCAAGGGCAGCAGATCATGATTCTATTGAATTGTGATAAATAATAGGCACTCTAGAGCAGTATTCCCTGCATGTCTGCATGATTAAGTTGTAACACTCCGATTTAAATGTATCCCGCTCGATCGGGATCTGAATAGCAGCCCAAATAAATGTTAATTAATATGACCGTGTACCTAATGGGGCTGGCAATCGGAATGGACTGCTGCCGAGTTGTTACATTCCATTTTGTCCTTCTCAAATGCTGTAATAATGAAATGTCTGGTAACAAGGAGAACAACAACACAGCTTCACTAATCAAGACCTATATTCGTCTCAAAAACACAAGAAAAGGAGACAGCCACTGCCTTCGTCATACATATTTAATTACGGCTAATCTCAGCACAGGCTTCTTCGTTGTTCAAAATCGTCACACGCAAATTCAATCACTGTAATCCAACACTGCAATCCAACACTGCAATCCAAATGATGCCGGCGCGGTAGACGCGAAACCAAATAAATATCGTCACAGAAATATCACTGATCACTCTCGTAATTAAACTTCTTCACTTTCCCGTATTATTCTAACACAAAGGGGTTAAACCGCGGCGATGGCGACTCCCTTTGTCGGTCAGTCTTGTAATATATCAACAGGCCTCCACCCGCTCGGCCCGCAACCAGGGAAACTGTCACTCAACTCTCACTCGCTCTCGCAACCCGACACTATCGATTGTTTGCCCTATCGACCTGTGCCAAGTGCAAACTTACAGTAAGGGCCTACGGACCCCTTACAAAGTCACTAACTTAAAGCGTTGGTGAAAAGTGTCGGAGGCTGAGAATTGTAGAATATAACGTCTGCAGCTGCCCTTAGCTCACCGGGCCGCCTTGGGCGGCAGGTAGCCGTCACCGGAAACATGAGACAATACGGCGCTTTTGGGGATAGCCCGGCATCTACAGCCACCTTTGCTGGGCAACACGTGGCGAAGACAGGAATTTCGTTTGCCTAGGGGCGTTATAACCTACTCGATCATTGGGTAGATCTCAGAAATGCCATTGGAGGGATTTCGGCGATGATAGAGCGTTCGACATTGGCCGAAACTGATATTCTTCTGCCGCGTTTTCGTAAGCGTGGGAGACGGGAGAATTGTGGAGATAGTGGACTTCGCCTTCAGCCATCGAGAGCGATACGGACTTGGAGACGGCGTCTTGGCCATCGCCTTCGAAGGGAGATATACGGTCTGTATCGCACCACTGCAGCAACGCGTGTTCCGTGCAGAGTTCTGCGGTTAGAACTCTTTGTGTGCTCAGAAGCGAGATTTTCACCAACGCCTAACCACTTCCAACAACTAACCTAATATTCTCGATCTGGTAGTTATCCTTGCGAGGTGCCGAGTATTTATCAACGTAGCTGCCGGTAATAGGGGCGCGTAATTGTAAATTGTTAATGTGCTATTCTCAGGAGTGTGTGGGTGGACAAAGAAATTCACATTTTTTTGCAAATTTTGTCAGTTGTGGGGAATATCAAATTGAAATGCCAGTATTACAATCGAATTATCGACTTCATTGTAGCTAGCATTTACCATGTCCCAGTAAGCTTTACTTGTACTCTAATCACTGCACAGCTTCCCCACACGGGAAGGAAAGAAGGTTTGCGGTCTTCTATGTCAGCGACGGACAAATAAGCTGACAATAGTTGCCGCTAATCCTCCACAGTTGCTACTTGCACTGTGTCTAACATGTAGATCAGTGGTAGCCAGCCTGGTCCGTACCGCCCACTAGTGGGCGTTTCAGCTTTCATGGTAGGCGGTGGATACGAGTAGTAGGGCCTCTAAAAACATTTCACTTAGGTTTCCAAAAATTTTGACATGAAGTATTTGGTAAGTAGTTATTATTATATATTTTAAGTTGCTGTAACATAGCTTTATCAGTTTTATAAAGTTAGGTCCCTACTTTATACGTCACCATTACTGTGGATCCAGTAGGTGGTCAGAAAAGTTTGCTCCTAACAGATATAAAAATGGGGCCGGTAGGTAGAAAAGGCTGTATTTCCCTGATGTAGATAATAATCCGTGTTTTGGAACAGAATGTTTCTTTTGTGTTTAACGAAATATGTTTCGCCTTTCATATTAGACATCATCAGTAGCTTAGAAATAAAAGAAAATTACTTAGCTCTACATGTTTTGTTAGGAGACGTGTAGTATTTTCTGGAAGCAAATTTAAATTAGTCCTTACAATTATAGAATGATATCTCAGTTACTTTCATATTAACAGTCTGTCGCACTTACGCGACTGCACTGTGCTTTACCTTTCTTCCTGAACACTGTACATCACCTTCCTCACTTGCTGTACAGTTGAATGAGTGATCGTGGGAGCTCTAGAGTGTGAGAGTGGAGTGGCGTGTATGGAAGCAAATCACATACTTTCGGTACCTGGCGCATACTAATCTCTATACTGTTTGAAAATACGATTGTTTCAAAGCAGATAAAATTTTAATTTTCGGTTAATTTTGTTAATTTTCTAATTTTTTTAGTTTCATTTATGATCAACTCTGATTTAATAGGAGTGTGATACTTCTGTTATTGCTGCCTCATAATTCAGGATATTTTCAGTTTCCTTTACTAACCTCTGTATGAAATACTACTCCTGGATGGTAAGTACTGGCTTCCTTTTATTATTGTGGTACAAGATTACTATGCCTGTTTGTATCGCAACGTGGTAGCGATTTTTTCTGTTAGATGTTTTGTATGCGTGGAGTAAGTGCATTCAATGTTCTGTGCATCATGCATTAAAATTTCTTACAGTCTTCCTAACATTGTTTCCGATGCAGCCGTTATATTTTAATTCACACATGCGTGAACTATTGTACTTCTCTTTCTCTTCTCTCAGAATTTATTTTGTACTGTACTACCATATTTGTCACTTCCGGACAGACTTCAACACACCATTACAACACACAAGCTAAAGCAGTTAGCTTGGTAAGATCAGAAAAATTTACGTTTAGAATAACCACCAAAGAAATGCACTCGTATGCAACAGCGCATTTATTACGGAATAGGCATTGCCACTGATTCAAGGACGATGCAGAATACTTAGATTTAAGCCAAACTTCGTAATTAATACACCAATGATATTTTCCGACATGGTTTGCACAGTCTAGAAATTAGAAACTCGTCCAGCGATGCATTAAACAGTGTTGATTCGGTTTGAAAAGGTAAACTCGGTACGTATTAACCACCAACGTCATCCGAGACTTTCAGTTTAGAGTGCAGCCTCATAATGTTTTGTACTTATAATATATCAAATGGACCTGCTCAAGTTTTTCTTGTCATCTTGGTGAACTTGATCTGCTCAAGTTTCTCTTGTCATCTTGGTGAATTGAAAAACTGAACTGAACTACGGGTTGATACGATACTTACATGTGAATATGCAGTTCCTGCAATTTCTAAATTTGTCCGCCATTTACATTTACATCTACATTCTCACTCCTACTGTGCAAACAGCCATCAACGTTGTGACAGCGGACATTTGCGATTGTAACACATAACAGCCTCTTCCTGTTCGATTCACTTATGCAGCGCGGGAATGTTAATGACTTGAGAGCCTCTACGAACTGTAATTAGCTTATGCTGCTCTCTGTGTGCCCACTATCAGAACTCAATGCTCCCCCAGAGACCTTGCAAGCAAATGGAGACAGCGTCGGATCTATAGACGCCGCACGTGTCAACATTGTGCGTCTAATGCTAGTCCTCCAATTGTTCCGCCAAACTGAGCCGCACTAGTTCATGATTTCGCATCTGTTTGAGCCCATTGTACGCTGAACAATAAGCAGCGCTTGCTCGGGTGATCAATGGATGTTGCTGTAGGGAAGGAGATCCTACGTCACTCGCTTGGTTCAAGGGGCGGAATCGTACGAGTTATGCGTGCCTGTTAGTGGCTGGAGAATGCACGGAGTTTCTGGAAATCACTACGAACAGCGCATCCTTCAAAGCCCTCCTAGATAATCTTGAAATTATCTGTAATACGCAGTGTTGCACAAAGATTCATCCGAGTTCACAAAAACCACATGTGTGAAGATTGAAACTTTTTATGGATTTTAACTTACACAAAGAATCTCAAAGTTTACCTTCGCTTCAGTTGTAAATAACCAGGTCATGTGTTCGAGCAGGTAGGTCTCTCGCTCGTTCGCTTGGACACAGGAACAATTTACCTGTATATGGTGCTGGCTTTTCTCACGGTGGCGAGAAAGTAAAAATCATTTAACTTTTCAGTTAGTCGGGGCATCACCGCACCGATGCCTGCTTGTAAGAGCATTACTGAATAACGAGCTTCCTGAACGATGTAAGGAACATACGGACTCTCACTATTCCTAGGACCGGTTGAAGATCTGAGCGATAGAAAGCGCCGCTAGGGGCACCAAGCTCAGAGGCGCAACAGAAGCGCCACAATAGTTACACGTTCCATAGGTCATCTGAACGAGTCATCCATCGAAATGATGTGGAGCGAGTCAGTTTACGGGATATGCATACATTACTAGTGTTAATATTATTGAACCATTATTATTTTAGTTCTACTGAAGCAAAAACACTCAAACATTTTTTTGAAGAAATTCTGCAGTGGAATAGAAAGAGGTGCGCAGAAGAAACGCTTTTAAGTTACATTTAAAATTTGCTTTGGTACCTGTCAGACGTTTTACGGGGTGCGACAATAAAATAATGAGACTGATTTTCTTTGCAAGATGTGGCAGCCCAGCAGGTGTAAGATGTCCGAGCAGATGTAATTTCGATGTATTGCTCACGCGCTGCCTGCGATATGTAAGGTATAAGAGAATCTCAGACCAGAGAGCAGTGTTGACTGCAGTAGGAACTGTGTAGCTGTAGCAGTAAGTTGTTGCTAGCGAGCAGTCTGGTGTATCGTGTTGGCTGGGCCGGTCGTGGTGCAGCGATGCCGGAGCCTGAGCATTATTGTATAAGGTAAAAAGCAGCCTCGCGCATTTGTAGTATTGTTATCTCAAGTCCCATATAAATGTTTTAAAAATGTCCTAATAATAATCTTTCTCGTAAAAAATAACTTTTAACCATTCATTTCAATTTAAAGAATTTACTAATTTCTCCAATCCATGATCATCCCGATTATTGCAAAAGAAAAATCAGTTGTTTCCTTTCATAAATGACAAATCAATCGGCCAGCATTGCACAAATCTGTGCCAGAAAAATTTATTGTAAGAGCAGATATATATGCGTTATCCGGCGACTTCATTGAGGTAAGAAGTTTTCTCCTTTTTATTCAGAATGATCTTTCAGGGCCATGACGCAGCACTGCTGACGTCCAAAATTTACCAGGTTAAATTCACAGTCAATTATTGAAAAGTTATAAGTGAGCGACAATTTAATTGAGAGGTTAGTTACATTGTATTATTACCAGGTTACTGAAATTATTTTGTTGGGACGTTACACTGAATGTGAACGACATTATTATAATTTTTACTGTTGAGAAGTTTAGGAATTTTCTGTTTTGAGGTTACACTAAATGAGGATATTATTTATAATATTTATTTTATTTTGTGGGGAGGCTACACTTGTCGACAACCAGCCAGGATCGTATTTTTGTGAATTTCTGAGAGGTAGTCAGTTATATATCTGCTCTTATTTACTTAAATGTAGTTTGCATCTGGCGCAACGCATTTACTAATTTGTCACTCTTTGTTTCACAGATCATCGGCAATTTATTGCTCTTTGTTGTAATTGTTTGTTCCATTTTTGCTTCGTCTTTGTTTCATTTTGTGCTTAATTTTGATTTGTGAAAAATGCCGCGAAAAACTGTTAACAGTACATCGCGATTTGCAATGTGTGAAATAGCCGACTCGAATAATTTGACCGATAATACTTGCGACACTCAGTGTAATAATGATAATCCCCTAATTACAGATAATCAGTGCGTACCGATCACTAGTATTGATTTTGATCCTAATGATGAGCAAACAAATCCAATTACGTCCAGAGTAAATGTAACAATTGATGACGCGGGACGTTCCGTTACAATGAACGCTGTCCAGTTTGACACGCCTAATTTGCAATATTTACGTAGCGAACAGATAATTGTTTCTAACGAAGGTGAACAATGTACTCTAAGTACGCCAGATTTATTTGATTCCGGTGTAGTGACCAACAGTGCACATCCAATTGGCAAACCTTTTCAAGAATTACAGAATGACCAAATGGTTACACAAAACGTGACAAATGCACATACACCATCACACAGCACAGAGAATACAGCAGCTAATTTTGGCATGGATCGAGTTACGGCATTATTGATACAACTACTTAATGAAAAGTTCAAACAGCAGAGTGAAATACTAGACAACTATGTCAAACAACGCAGTGAAACACTAGACAACAATTATAAAGAACTTAATGAATCGAACAAACAACTTAATGAACGTTTCAAACAGTCAAATGAAAAACACGACAACCTTAATGAACAGAACAAACAACTTAGTGAACAGATTACAGCCGTTACCGTGCAATGTCATGACACTAAAGAACAATTGCGTGAGGAAATTAAGGCTTGTGCTAGGAACAGTAGTGAAGAAATTAGATCTGATGCACAAGAATTAAGTAGTACACGTGTAGCCATAACGAAATTAGTTAGAGATGAAAGTAGTGCAGTCACTGAACAATGTTCTGAAAAAGCAACACAGTTACGCGACGAGTTTAAATTAATGTCAGCAGAACTTTCACACACGCTGGATGCGGAAGTCGATAAAAGATTTGAACAACAGAACAGCCAAATTGACGAACGTTATAAAGTGACAGAAATGAAAAATGTTTCAGTCACTAACACGTCACAACATACGCCACACTCCGAACATTTGTCAGACTCACACAGCCAGTGTAATTTAGGTAATTTACAGAGAGTACGTGAGTTAGATTCCGAACAGTCACAGACAAATGGATTATCATACAATCCTGAACCAGTTCAGACATTCAGAGAAGAGAATTTTGATTATAAACACTTTCTAACCGTGAGAAAATTTAAGGTACTTAATAATGACAGAACACAGAGTCACACTTTGGACTGGATACGACAATTTACTTTTGAATTTTCAACCCCCATTGCCTGTAACGCAGAAACTAAAATTTATTGGCAGCGCGTAATTGACCTCAGGGGATTCATTACACTTCGATTAATATGTGCCGTAGCGTGCACAGGGCCCTGAGCCGTAGTAGTGCTATTTCATCTTTAGTTTTCTGCACTGCTGCCTTCTCTTCTATTGCAGATATTGACCGCGGTCCGTAATAGATATCGCTGGATGCCGCTAGCGCCGTTCCACGGCTTGTGACAAGTATCTAGCGAGCTCTCGTCCACTCTTGCTCGGGACGTCGACTAGGAATGTAGCATAGCCTTCAGCTGATAGGAAGCAACCTCTAACAAGGCGCTTAGTCAAGTATGGCATAAGTATTCCGGGCGGTAAGGAGCGCCGGACCCCGGCGCGAATCCGCCCGGCGGATTTGTGTCGAGGTCCGGTGAGCCGGCCACTCTGTGGATGGGTTTTAGGCGGTTTTCCATCTGCCTCGGCAAATGCGGGCTGGTTCGCCTTATTCCGCCTCAGCTACACTACGTCGGCGATTGCTGCGCAAAGAAGTTCTCCACGTACGCGTACACCACCATTATTCTCCCACGGAAGCATAGGGGTTACACTCGTCTGGTGTGAGATGTTCCCTGGGGGGTCCACCGGGGACCAAACCGCCCAATAACGCTGGGTTTGGTGTAGGGCGGCGGAGGGATGAAGTGGACTGCGGTAATCGTCGTGGGGTTGCGGATCACTGCGGCTGCGGCGGGGACGGAGCATCTCCGTCGTTTCTAGGTCCCCGGTTAACATAACATAACATAACATATGGCATAAGTAATTCCTCTCTAGATATGTTTGTAATTATATGTATGCAGCATATGAAGAAGCCTATAACACAAGTTAACTACAATCTATATTATTTTTTACCAACGACTACTAATTATTTCAGTCATTGCAGATACCGTCTATGCAGCCGGCTCCTTACCGATTTCACTGCCAAACCTGCAATATATGTTTCTATTTAGCATTGGCCACCTCTCATCATAACAAGTGACGACGACAATCATAACGATGTATTCGCGAAAGAATTTACATTAAACACATTTGTGTTGCAGGCCGCGAGTGCTCTTACTCCAAATTACACAAGGGGCTTCATTACTACTCCGTTAGTAAGTTTTACTTCTACTTAGTTACGGCCCCTACCGGACCATTTTATCGATGGACGAAGTAGTTAGTTCTCTTTTAATGGTCTCAACGGCAGCATCTAATTTCATTAGAGTAGCACTTGGAATGACCGTAAAAAACCTTTTCGTTTAGTCTGTGAACACCGGAGCGACGTTGGGCATGGCCATTAAAGCACTCTTTCATCGGTCCAACATGAGTCTGCCAAGGACATTATGATTAAACTGAAACGTTAAGTACTTGCATCATCAGTCTTAATTTGAGCAGCCAGGTAAATCTTTTTTTTTTAATCAGAGTAGACGGGAACATGGTTGCAATACTCTGCGTATCTTGCTGATAGTAAGTTTCCTCTGGCCTGTCACCGGCGAGTAAACCGTTAAAACAAACAACCAGAATTTGGAAACGCAGATAGCTTCGGTACGGAAGACATAAACGGTTAGGAATTAATTTACGGATGAACCGCCACAACTTACTATTATTTGCTACATTAGTACTTTCACTCAACACAAAAGAACATCTTGAGATATTCATTTCCCTGATGGCAAAACGTTAGAGGTTGAAAGCTTCGTTCGGTGCCGTCCTCAGATTTTAGCCGTGTGAGTTCCACATGCATCTCTAGATGGGCAAAGATTTTAATTAACTCAATATAAACCGATACTACAGCAACGTAAGCGTATTCCAGTCACCTCTTCAATTTGTACACCACTTTTGAGAGTGCTGTAGGAAATATAAAAATGGAAACAAACTCCAAATTGCTGGAAAGGTCAAGGGGTGAGCAGGTTCCCGAGTAATAAAAAAAAAAAAACTTCATAAACGAAAGTTCGCAGCTAATGAAACATAACATGTTCCCTGCAGCAATAAGTTTCGATCACCTTTGGTATTTCGTTTGTGTTGATCTGTACGTGTTTCAATTAAATTAATAAAGCACGTATTCTGCGGGGAGGGGGGCTGGGGTTGTTACTGCTTGTGACAACCTATTATTATTCTGGCGTCTGCGAACGGCCCCATTATTTCTGATGGCGCGACTGCCACGGAACTGGAATGGGTCCACGTGACGTCCAATATAGCAGTAACGTCCTTTTCACGCTCCGCGTTCGCTTCTGACAGATGTCACCTGCATGTAGCTTGTCTATACCAGAGACCATAAAAATCTGTTTTATCTAAGTAATTGGTGTCAATAGAATACAAGGCCGTTAGGACTACGTGCAGACTCAAACACGGCCTGTCTTGTCAGCGATGACACAGCTGAAATATGTTTAAGAGGGGAAAGTATTTTTCACAAATATTTCCCTTGTAACCAGATATTCCGTATCAATGTTGAAAATTTAATTACAGGCGTTCGTGATGCTGCCATGCTTGTAATATACCATGAAAATGCCCAAACATGATATTTCATTTATGTGTCTGTCCAGAGTACACATAGAATATTTTTATTTTGTTGTGTTTGAGGAGTCTCCAACGTTATGAAATGAAGTTTAGAGTGTGTTTCGACAAATTGATGCGAGGCACCTCAGTAGTTCCACAAATCAAAAATTCCTTTTTAGGGTGACGTGCCTCAGTCTAAAAACAGAGCCCTTATAGGATCACATTATTAGCCATCTGTCTATCTGTCAATCCGACTGTTAAGAACCCTTTCCTCACAAGGGAACCTCCCCATCGCACCCCCCTCAGATTTAGTTATAAGTTGTCACAGTGGATAGGCCTTGATAATCTGAACACAGATCAATCGAGAAAACAGGAAGAAGTTGTGTGGAACTGTGAAAAAATAAGCAAAATATACAAACTAAGTAGTCCACGGGTCGCATAGGCAACATCATGGACAAAGTGACCTCACGAGCGTCGTGGTCCCGTGGTAGCGTGAGCAGCTGCTGAACGAGAGGTCCTTGGTTCAAGTCTTCCCTCTAGTGAAAATGTTATTTTCTTTATTTTTGCATAGTTATTATCTGTCCGTTCGTTCATTGACGTCTTTGTTCACTATAATAAGTTTAGTGTCTGTGTTTTGCGACCGCATGGCAAAACCGTGCGATTAGTAGACGAAAGGACGTGCCTCTCCAATGGGAACCGAAAACATTTGATCGCAAGGTCATAGGTCAACCGATTCCTCCACAGGAAAACACATCTGATATATTCTATACGACACTGGTGACGGCACGTGCGTCACATGACAGGAATATGTTGTCGACCCACCTAACTTGTACACTTGGCGAAGGGGTAAAAAGATTCTTCTACCTTGCCCGATTTAGGTTTTCTTGTGGATGTGATAATCACTCCCAAAAAAGTGATGAAAACATAAGAGTTTGTCACATAAACTGAAAATAAAAAATTAAACTTCTCACTCGATGGAAGATTTGAATCAAGGGCCTTTCGTTCCGCAGCTGCTCACGTTACCACGAGACCACGGCGCTCCTGCGCTCCCAGGCTCCTTGACGTTGCCTATCTTCCCATGAACTACTCAGTTTGTATATTTTGCTTATTTTTTCACAGTTCCACACAACTTCTTCTTGTTTCCTCAATTGATCTGTTTTCAGTTTTTCAAGGCCTATCCACTGTGTCAACTTATAACTAAATCTGAGGGGGGTGCGATGGGGAGGTTCCCTTGTCAGGAACAGGTAGTTGCGTAAAGTTCAAATGTCACGTATTAAGGGCTATGATCCCTTGGAACTAAAAATTTTAAGCGTCATGTCACCTCTATCAAAAGATAAGGCCAGTAATGTCACGTATGTTGATTCTCGGAAAAGCACTCACCAAAACATACAGGGTACTTACCTTGAAGTAGAATCATGAAATTTGGCAAGAAGCAAGCTTTAGCAGTACGAGTAAAGACAAAAATTCAGAATTGTTTAACTGTAATCATACTACATAAAAATATCTTTTTGTCATTAGATCATACACTACATTCATCTTCCGTCAAAGCCATAGCAGAAGACAGGTTCTGATGTTGCTGAGTAAGAGTCGTACAATAATTTTTTCATGAACAGACCACCACTTGACTTTATTGTTGTTCAGTTAGCTACGACCCATATTTCGGTCTTTTTGGCCATTTTCAAGTGACTGAGTTCATGTCATTAACATTATATGGCGGGACATCAATCTCTTAATTTATGTCCACTTTTGAGCTTGATGTCCTGCAATCACGCGGGCTGACATGGTTCAAATGCTAATCATTTCTGAAGAAAATAATATTGTACATGTCCTGTGACTATGAACGTCCTATCTCCAGTCGTTCTACTTTTTTTTCTGAACGTGAGTGTATAATTGGATTGAATTATAAGCTGCACAAACTTGGCTATATATTCCCCAGGTGGTTTACGACCAGTGGTGTAATCTATGTATAGTTACCGTGATTCGATATGTCATATTTGTACAGCGTTGTCTCGATAGCGCTGCGCAACATCGGCGACGAGTAAAATTTGCCCCCGGCTTTTGTTGGTGCTAGAAACCGAAGGAAATAGATCAGTATGACTTGAGCTGACGTGCAGAATGCCTCTCAGACGTATACGCGAACCGTACCGTCAAATCAGTGAGTTTGAAAGAGGGCGCACTGCTGGCATGAGAGAATGTGACGCTTCCAGCCGAGAAATCGCTGGTCGTGTGGGACGAAGTGTTTCGGCATAGCAACGGGTGTGTACAGAGTGGCTCACGGATGGCCATAGAACACGACGAGATGGGACAGGTTGCACAACCCAGATCATCCTCCGAGAAGATCGACACCTCAGTCGAATGGCATTTCAGGACAGATCTGTGCCCTTTCGCCTCTGGCGCCACAGTGCAACATTGGAATAGGTTGTACACTATCAGGGCTGTAGTCCGTCGGCTTTTATTACGGTAAGGGCTACGTGCGCATCGTCCACTTCTTCGCCTACCTATGACGAATGTGCAGAATCATGTTAGCCGATAATGGTGTACGGAATGATGTCACTGCGGACAGGAATGGCATCAGATAGTGTTTTCGGCCGAAACCAGGTTCTGTTTGTTTGAAATGACGGCTTATTTTTAGTTCGCCACAGACAGGAGAGCGGCATCACGGTGACTAGAATGAGATTTTCACTCGGCAACGGAGAGTACCCTGATATGAAACTTATGGCAGATTAAAACTGTATGACAGACCGAGACTCGAACTCGGGACCTATACCTTTCGTGGGTAAGTGCTCTACCGACTGAGCTACCCAAGTACGACTCACGACCAGGTCCTCACAGCTAAAGTTCTGCCTGTTCCTTGTCTCCTACCTTCCAAACTTCACAAAAGCTCTTCTGTGAACCTTGCAGAACTATAGTTCAATTCTTTTTTCTTGGCGGCTCCATCATGCCCGCGCAGACGCGGGAGATCGCTACGTTGCCAGTTGCACACGATGCACGGGCCAAGAGAAGCAGCGCCATAGTATAGCACATAGTTCGCAAGCCTACGTTTAGGGGGAAGCGCGCAGTTAATGAAGTAAAGCCACCACGGCAGCTTACGTTTAGTGGGAAGCACGCAGTTCATGAAGTAAAGCCACCACGGCAGCTTACGTTTAGGGGGAAGCGCGCAGTTCACGAAGTAAAGCCACCACGGCAGCTTACGTTTAGGGGGAAGCGCGCAGTTCATGATGTAAAGCCACCACGGCAGCTTACGTTTAGGGGGAAGCGCGCAGTTCACGAAGTAAAGCCGCCACGGCAGCTTACGTTTAGGGGGAAGCGCGCATTTAATGAAGTAAAGCCACCACGGCAGCTTACGTTTAGGGGGAAGCGCGCAATTCATGAAGTAAAGCCACCACAGCAGCTTATGTTTAGGGGGAAGCGCGCAGTTCACGAAGTAAAGCAACCACGGCAGCTTACGTTTAGGGGGAAGCGCGCAGTTCATGAAGTAAAGCCACCACGGCCGCATTAACCATTTCGCTGCTACAAAGACGTGCTCCCTGCATTCCGCGCTGTGTGCGATTTTGTCACTGCACTGCTCGCCTTTGCAGACACACGGTGTTCCAACTGCTTTGACACTCTTATCATTCGATTCCACAAAAACTATTTGGCCCAAAAAAATTTGATTTTTACACATCTTATTGACTGATACCTTCCCCCCATAAATGACTTAATTTTGTTTCGATGTTCAACGCAGTTATTATGCAGCATTAAATACAGTAAACAATTGCAAGAAATTTTGAAGAGTTTTCAGAGGTAAAAGTCCATAGAGTATACTTTCCGTATGATCGATTTTAGTTGCCATAATGTTGAGAATGAAATGTGGACAAGATACCTAAATTTCATAAAAAATTTACTGTATAACAATATCTCATTTAAGTACCACATAGGTGTTGTATGTAATATTGAGAAATATTCCATCTTTCGCGACTGTAACAAAAGTTTTATTTAATCTGGGCGCGTTTGGCTTTATTTTAAAGCACTTCAATCAATCAAAAGGAAGTAGACAAAATACATTAAACAAAACTGTGGACTTACAAAAACATTAGGACTTGAATATACCGTCTATCCGTGAAGTGCTCTGAGCTATGTCAAATATAATTTTTGTGTGTGGCACACACAAACAGCATTTATTCGCTAAAACACTGATCAGCCGACACAAACGTTGAATATTGTGTTACCGCAGCACAAAACTACGAAAGGTGACTTGGCAATGGAGGAGACAAAATACTGTCCACTGAAGATGCCTCAAAAGAGAGAAACGCATCTCGTCTAAATAAGTCTCTTATTACAGTTGCAGAAGAGGAATATATTTCAATACCATTGGTAAAACTGCGACTGTTGAACAAAAACAACAAAGAGAACATGAATACCATTGTGTATGTGCCATACCTTTCAGTGATTGAAGTGCTTTAAAATAAAGCCAAACGCGCCTGGTGTAAATAAAACTTTTATTACAGTCGCGAAAGACGGAATACTTCTCAATATTACATAAGACACCTATGTGGTACTTAAATTAAATGAGATATTGTTATACAGTAAATTTTCTATGAAATTTAGGTATCTTGTCCACATTTCATTCTCAACATTGTGGCAACTAAAATCGACCATACGGAAAGTATACGCTATGGACTTTTACCTCTGCAAACACTTCAAAATTTCGTGCAATGGTGTACTACATTTAATGCTGCACAATGACTGCGTTGAACATCGAAACAAAATTACGTCATTTATGGGGGGAAGGTATCAGTCATGAAGATGTGCAAAAATCAAATTTTTGGGCCAAATAGTTTTTGTGAAATCGAATGATAAGTGTGTCAAAGCAATGGGAACACCATGTGTCTGCACAGGCGAGCAGTGCAGTGATGACAAAATCGCGCACAGCGCGGAATGCGGGGAGCACGTGTCTGCAGCAGCGAAAGGGTTAATGAAGAGACAAAGCACTAGAAATTTCAAAAAAATTGCATTCAAACGAATAAAATTCTTGAAGTAAGACACTTCGGTATTGTTTTTAAATAAAGAAAATATTAAGGTCTACACAAGGTTTGAACTCATAACCCTTCACTCAGTAGTCCACCACCTTCACCGTTACACTAACGCAACTCGTTTCGCAATGTAACTTCATGAGGAGTGTAACATGTCACGCAAAATACTGATAAACACTGTTGGTATGACTATGAATTACCGCTGTTCTTTATTGCGAAAAAGCGGTTCGTGAGATTGATACAAACACCTTTCCTTGCTATCGCCTGAATTAGGAGTCTTATTGCTTATTTGGTTTCATTAATTAATAGAATATGAAGCAATTGGTATAAAGAATGCTTTTTCCAAACTTTCTATAAAAGAAAGTCTGCTATCAAGACATTGCTTTTGTTCTATTACTTTATTTATGACTGAACGTTTCTAAAACTGAAGACACTCGTCTGTGCTCTGCACTGCAGTCGAGATCTGGCAACGTCGTTCTCTCTTCATTGGCTGACTGTGTTTTGTGACGTCAGATTCGCAGAACGAACCTAAACTCGGCCGCCAACATAAATGACGTGCACTTTAGCACTCGTGGAAGAAAGGATATTGCGGAAACACGTCTTAGCCACAGCCTTGGGGATGTTTCCAGAATGAGATTTTCGCTCTACAGCGGAGTGTGAGGTGATATGAACCTTCCTGGCAGATTAAAACTGTGTGCCGCACCGAACTCGAACTCGGGACCTTTCATATAGCGCACACTCCGCTGCAAGGTGAAAATCTTATTCTGGAAACATCCTTCTGGTTGTCGATAAGCCATGTCTCCACAATATCGTATCATCCAGGAGTGCTACTTCCGCAGCGTTCGGAGAAGAGCTTCTGTGAAGTTTGGAAGTTAAGAGACGAGGAATAGGCAGAACTGTAGCTGTGAGGACGGGTCGTGAGTCGTGCTTGGGTAGCTAGTCGGTAGAGCACTTGCCCGCGAAAGGCAAAGGTCCCGAGCACGAGTCTCGGTCTGGCACACAGTTTTAATCTGCCAGGAAGTTTCATATCAGTGCACACACCGCTGCAGAGTGAAAAATCTCATTCTGGAAACATCCCCTAGGATGTGGCTAAGCCATGTCTCCGCAATATCCTTTCTTCCAGTTGTGCTGTGAACTTTGGAAGGTAGGAGACGAGGAACAGGCAGATTTGAAGCTGTAGGACGGGTCATAAGTCGTGCTTGGGTAGCTCAGTCGGTCCCGAGTCCGAGGTTCGGTCCGGCACAGTTTTAATCTACCGGGAATTTTCAGCACTGTGAGTGCATTCGGTCGAGACACACAGCGCCAACTGAAGGCCTTATGGTGTGCGGTGCTATTGGGCACAACCAAAAATCACAGTTGGGCAATGACCGTGGCACTGTTAATGACATCCAGCCGCTGGTAGCCATACTTTCTGCACACCTACTCAGACGCCATTTTGCAACAAGACAATGCACCATCACGTGCCTCCTTGGTAATATGGGATGCCAGCCTTATGACTTGGCCCTTCAGATCACCAGACTTGTCGCCAGTCGCAAATATGTGGGATACAGTGGAACGACGTTTGCAGTGCTATGGCCCAATGCCAATCACCGCACATGAACTTTGGAATCAGGTGCATGCAACATGGATGGCTATTCTACAAACCGTCATTCGCATCTAATACGCATCTATTCCATCAAGCGTGGAACAAGTTTATCAGAGCCCATGGCAGACCTGTGCCTACTAGGCAACAGGACACATGCCGAACCGAGATTACTGAAATGCTAATCATTTGTGCAGAACGTACTAATATAGATGTCCAGTAAATACGAACGTCCAGTCTCTAGTCGTTGAAGGTGTTCTTTTTTTCTGAACTTGAGTGTACACTCCCACGCGGTCCCTCTGCTCCAGCCACAGCTTACCTGTACACAGGATTCTGTAGATAGTACTCTGCGCAACTGTTAAATGATTCGCTTGCTTACGCTGAAGGCGACTTGAACCAGTGCAGTAACTTATAACAAGAATCATTTGTAAGAGTTGTGTCGTCTTTGAGAGAAACGTCAAAGTATTAATGTATGCTACGGGCAATTGGTAATTTTATGAGCGTTCTAACATTCTGTATTCTTTCTTATTCCCTGTTATACTCTCTCACAATGTGCTTTATCAGAGCCTTTGTATTTATGTCATGTTTGAGTGCGATAAGGCTTGTACGAGGGCAGTTCAATAAGTAATGCAACACATTTTTTTTCTGAAACAGGGGTTGTTTTATTCAGTATTGAAATACATCAGGATATTCCCCAATCTTTTAGCTACACAACACTATTTTTCAACGTAATCTCCATTCAATGCTACGGCCTTACGCCACCTTGAAATGAGGGCCTGTATGCTGCACGGTACCATTCCACTGGTCGATGTCGGAGCCAACGTCGTACTGCATCAATAACTTCTTCATCATCCGCGTAGTGCGTCCCACAGATTGCGTCCTTCATTGGGCCAAACATATGGAAATCCGACGGTGCGAGATCGGGGCTGTAGGGTGCATGAGGAAGAACAGTCCACTGAAGTTTTGTGAGCTCCTCTCGGGTGCGAAGACTTGTGTGAGGTCTTGCGTTGTCATGAAGAAGGAGAAGTTCGTTCTGATTTTTATGCCTACGAACACGCTGAAGTCGTATCTTCAATTTCTGAAGAGTAGCACAATACACTTCAGAGTTGATCGTTTGACCATGGGGAAGGACATCGAACAGAATAACCCCTTCAGCGTCCCAGAAGACTGTAACCGTGACTTTACCGGCTGAGGGTGTGGCTTTAAACTTTTTCTTGGTAGGGGAGTGGGTGTGGCGCCACTCCATTGATTGCCGTTTTGTTTCAGGTTCGAAGTGATGAACCCATGTTTCATCGCCTGTAACAATCTTTGACAAGAAATTGTCACCCTCAGCCACATGACAAGCAAGCAATTCTGCACAGATGGTTCTCCTTTGCTCTTTATGGTGTCCGGTTAGACAACGAGGGACCCAGCGGGAACAAACCTTTGAATATCCCAACTGGTGAACAATTGTGACAGCACTACCAACAGAGATGTCAAGTTGAGCAGTGAATTGTTTGATGGTGATCCGTCGATCATCTCGAACGAGTGTGTTCGCACGCTCCGCCATTGCAGGAGTCACAGCTGTGCACGGCCGGCCCGCACGCGGGAGATCAGACAGTCTTGCTTGACGTTGCGGCGATGATGACACACGCTTTAACCAACGACTCACCGTGCTTTTGTCCACTACCAGATCACCGTAGACATTCTGCAAGCGCCTATGAATATCTGAGATGCCCTGGTTTTCCGCCAAAAGAAACTCGATCACTGCCCGTTGTTTGCAACGCACATCCGTTACAGACGCCATTTTAACAGCTCCGTACAGCGCTGCCACCTGTCGGAAGTCAATGAAACTATACGAGACGAAGCGGGAATGTTTGAAAATATTCCACAAGAAATTTCCGGTTTTTTCAACCAAAATTGGCCGAGAAAAAAAATGTGTTGCATTATTTATTGAACTGCCCTCGTACTTTCAGTAGTACCAGGCCACGTATTGTCTGCCTTCAGTATTTAGCAGTGTGTATATCTACACTATCTGTAAGTGGAACCTCCATTGCCTTTTTTAATTTGATTTACAATAAAATATTTATAACATGTCTTTTCGTGCACTTTAACCCACGATAATAAATGGTTCAAATGGCTCTGAGCACTATCGGACTTAACATCTGTGGTCATCAGTCCCCTAGAACTTAGAACTACTTAAACCTAACTAACCTAAGTACATCACACACATCCATGCCCGAGACAGGTTTCGAACCTGCGACCGTAGCGGTCACACGGTTTCAGACTGAAGCGCCTAGAACCGCACGGCCACACCGGCCGGCCCACGATAATACTTTTCCATCTCTTTCCTCCCATGGTTCCCCAAATTTTTAATTACACACGTTTGTGACAGCTAACGATGTATACACTGCGAGCGGATTCGTAAATGTCTTCCGATTCAACGGACCAGGAAAGCTGGTGACCGTACAAGTCTGAGAGATGTACAGAAAATGCCGTTGCGTGTAAACATAGCTCCAACAAGAAAGGTTACCTATCTCAAGGCGGAATTCTGTCAGTAAATTCACGTTAAAGTTATTTTCTCGGTATAAGATAAGTTCATTCGTACAATGCTGTGTTCAAGTCAGATTAGGGTCTAAATTATACGCTTTAAATGTTTTCCTGCAAGGATCAGATTAACTTCAAGATTCAGGACAAGAACGTACGAACATTGTCCTAGATATAAGTAACAGATAGTCACTTTCATTGGGCGGTAGGCTACAAGCAGTGTCATAGGCACATTTAGCGGTCGGCAGCATACTTTCATTTGCGTACTTTCAAAAGAAGGATATAGCAAAGTCGGATCTAAATAACAAAACCTGCAAGGTCATTTCAGTCTTTCTCATGGGTCCTTAACGAAAGCGGTCTGCCTGATCTCGATAATACCTCGCGCAGAATGCAGTTTTATGTTAATTTGGAAAACAATCAGCTAGAAGTATTAGACGATTGGTACAGCTGAGAGGATAAGATTCTTAAAATTTGAGATGATAATGAAGGTGCTGGCGGGAAAACCTGGATAACATTTTAATTTAAGCTGAACCAGTCCTTCATTTATGCTTGACGCTTTTCGAGAGTTTCCAGAATACAGTAATAAGTGCAGCACAAATGACACTCTCGTACCTTTATGCCTTCTGGCTGAAGCATCCGGGCGAGAAAGACATAGAGGCCACTGATCGTCTGGAGACAAATCGCTGAGCATGCATGCTAGCGTATATTAAGGACTGCAGGAGCCAAGTGGCCCCAGAGCAGAGGTACCTATAAGCGGCGTTCCACAAGTCGTATTACGCACTTTAGATGCCTGCAGACGCTTACAGACAAGCACTTAATGGATAAAATTATTCACCGCTGAGTGTGTCTTACACCAAACGTGTTCACCGATATGTTCGAGCGAGTTGGGTCGTGCTCACACCACAGCAGTGAGCAGCCGCTACCTACGAAACTTCTTAATTAAAAATTTTTACTTAAATAGAAATCACTGAGAAGGTGAAACTTCTTTCTCTGAATTTTCTGCTTATATTGCTGAGTGAAATTGAATGCAAGTGTACCCTCGCTAGTCTTTATCATTTCAAAACTGACCTACAAAATTTGCCCTGACTAACTGAACTCAAACTTTTCCTATTCATTAATTACTCACGACGTTCAACGGTAACGCGATCTGACTGCTTTCAAATTAACTCAAAAGAATGGCCCTGAATAAGAAGAAATCCTGACAATAACCTATATATTTCATAAGTCACTTGCTTCACAAAAACTACTGCAATTCAGCAAGCGCCAATACAGCCAGATAAATAAAAGATTCTAACAACTGAAGGCTCTAACTCCTGATAGGCATGTGTACCTTAATAATGTGACATCCAGTTCAAAAAATATATATAATCGTCCGTGACATCCAGTTCCGAAAAATTATATAATCATGAATAATATTCAATCTCCAAGTCGAAAACGTCCAGATCTGCCGCTTTCGCTGACACTTCAAACCTCCAACCTCCATCAATGCTAACTACTCACTTCCAACCTCCGTCACTGCTGGCTGTTGACCTACAGCTGCTAATCCGACCAGCAACAGACTCTCACAGAGTGCACACAGCACAGTCAGAGATCTAATAAAGAGCGCTACATAGCGCTACCAACATACAAACACATAAACAACCTACTTACACCTACAGGAGCCGAGTACGCGAACTTAAAGTCACTCATGCAGCTTGTTCTCAATGTGTATTTTGGTAACCTAATGCTGTTGGCTCCTATCTTTCCATCTTCTTTCTACAGCTAACTGACAACTCATGCAGTCACTGGCCTTGTTTGCGAATTATTAACGTAACAGTATTTCATCCTCCCCACCCATCAGTTCCAAGCTTATACTTTAGCGTCACAATCCCTTGTCCGTTTGTGATTGGTTATTTATGAATATCATTGGGTAATTTTCATGTTTAAAGATAATAAATCTACTGTTATAGTGACCACGTGTTTCCATTAATACCTAGGTCCCTCCTCCAATTAACATATCTATGTCAGTGGTGTGGTGTCCATTCGCTTCACACTTAACTGGGTCACCTCAGTTATTATTCATTTAAATGACACGTTTTCCATTACACGAAAGCAGCCTTCCTTTAAATTCCTGTGCATCATCGTTTGGGGTGGTTCCTCGCTTTGTCGGTCTCTAGAGTTTGGTGTGCATCCTGGTGGTATGCTCCATCAGTAAACGACACATCACACTGAGTCCGACCTTCGCTTTGAAGCTCCCATCCCCACCACTATGCTGCTTTTCACCGGTTTAAAATTAGCTGGTCTCCGTTGTACGCTCAAGATTTGGAAGGGTTCGACCAAAATAAGCACCTTTCATAAAATACGTAAGACTGTTTAAAACTACACAACAAGATTGATATGTTATCTTCAAAGACTATTTAAAACAATATCAGTAGTGATAACAATATTTCGATTAGTACAGAACAAGAGCCTTTAGGCTCCCTTAAAACTTTTAAATAACAGCTGAACAGTAATTCTGAAGTGCTATTGGCGACCCAGCGCCGAGACTCAATGTTAATTAGACAAGGATTATTAAGCAGTTTTTAGACTTTAGAGGAATGACAACTTTACTAATCAGGAACTCAAAACAGGGAAGATCAAGTGCTTCAAGAGCTGTAACAAAGTTAAAATAAAAATTACCAACAAAAGCAGTTACAGGATAACAGCGGTGTCATATACACAGCAACATCACAATTAGTGCAAACCGCATTAGCTGCCCACTCGGGAGTATATTATCACGTTCGGCGCCGACTCGCCAACCGACCTGCCGCTCTGACCTTTAGACTAAGCACGGGAGCAGAACATGTCTACAACACACAAAATACTCTCTTGGAAATACACGTAACAATTAGATACCTCCCGCGCCCGGGTTCGGTTCCCGGCGGGTTCAGGGATTTTCTCTGCCTCGTTGTGTGATGTCCTTAGGTTAGTTAGGTTTATGTAGTTCTACGTTCTAGGGGACTGATGACCATAGATGTTAAGTCCCATAGTGCTCAGAGCCATTTGAACCAATTAGATACCAATTCAAGGGTCTGACTGCAAAATCGGGTGTTAGTTCAACTTTGGACAGACTGATGAAACAAAATCTTCAGGTGAGCGAGCTAAGAATGCAATGAATAATTAGTGTTAAGATATTATCTGCCTCTCCTTCCCGCGGAATAGAAAACGACTCGCAAGGACTCCAGAAAAATGAAAATATTTAAAACGGGAGAAAAGAGATCACAAAAGTAACCAAAAAATTTCTAAAATTATGGTAAGATCTTATGGGACCAAACTGCTTAGGTCATCGGTCTCTAAGCTTACACACTACTTAACCTAACTTAAACTAACTTACGCTGTGGTTAACACACACACCTATGCCCAAGGGAGGACTCGAACCTCCGACTGGGGGAGCCGCGCGGACCGTGACAGGACGCCCTGGGCTGTGCGGCTACGCCGCGCGGTCAAAAGTAACAAAAAGTGTCGAAAAATTTAAATTGGTTCGCTCACACTGCTTTTAAAACTGAACATGCACACCCCAGGACAAATGTGTTACTATTCTGTCCGCCAGTCAGCATTTTAATCTTCCGGAAAAAGGAAGCAAGTTACACAACAGAGTGACCCAAGTAAGTTTGCCCGCTCGGTTTCACAGTTTACGATGCAGAAGTACAACAGTAAAATCAATATCCATAGCACAGAAAATAATCAGCAGTGTTGACACGACCGGGACCCGCAGGTTAAAGGCCAGGCAAGCACGGGCATTATGGTCTGTCATACGTAGAATGCCTTAGTGTTGACACAAGAACCGCTAATCCGGAAACACTTACAATACTGGGAGGCTGAGCAGAATCACTCTACAGAACTCGGTCAGATATCGGCTAGCGACAGTACAACTAGCGATCCCTGTGATAGTCCGCAGCTCGTGGTCGTACGGTAGCGTTCTCGCTTCCCGCGCCCGGGTTCCCGGGTTCGATTCCCGGCGGGGTCAGGGACTTTCTCTGCCTCGTGATGACTGGGTGTTGTGTGATGTCCTTAGGTTAGTTAGGTTTAAGTAGTTCTAACAAGGGAACCTCCTCATCGCACCCCCCTCAGATTTAGTTATAAGTTGGCACAGGGATAGGCCTTGAAAAACTGAACACAGATCAATCGAGGAAACAGGAAGAAGTTGTGTGGAACTATGAAAAAAATAAGCAAAATATACAAACTGAGTAGTCCATGCGCAAGGTAGGCAACATCTAGGAGAGGGTTAGCTTACGAGCGCCATGATCCCGTGGTTAGTGTGAGCAGCTGCAGATCGAGAGGTCTTTGGTTTCAAATCTTCTCTCGAGTGAAAAGTTTAATTTTTTATTTTCAGACAATTATTAAAGTTCAGGCACTCACACATAATCAACTTCGCTCTCCAAAATTCCAGGACATGTTTAAATTTGCTTGGACATATGCAGGATTTTACGGTCTACACAAGGAAACATTTGAAAACGTAAAAAACATATGTTTTGACAGAGTACAGGGAAAACTGTGCGACTGTGAAACTGTTGCATTCATTTGTTGCAGTTTATGTGACAAACTCTTATGTTTTCATCACTTTTTTGGGAGTGATTATCACATCCACAAGAAAATCTAAATCGGGCAAGATAGAAGAATCTTTTTACCCATTCGCCAAGTGTGCAAGTTAGGTGGGTCGACACCATATTCCTGTCATGTGGCGCACATACCGTCACCAGTATCGTATAGAATATATCAGACGTGTTTTCCTGTGGAGGAATCGGTTGACCTATGACCTTGCGATCAAATGTTTTCGGTTCCCATTGGGGAGGCACGTCCTTTCGTCTACTAATCGCACGGTTTTGCGGTGCGGTCGCAAAACACAGACACTAAACTTATTACAGAGACGTCAATGAATTAACGGACAGATCGTAACTTTGCGAAAATAAAGAAAGTAAAATTTTCACTCGAGGGAGGACTCGAACCAAGGACCTCTCATTCCGCATTTGCTCATTCTAACCACGAGACCACAGCGCTCCTCAACTCACATTGTCCTTGATGTTGCATATGGACTACTCAGTTTGTATATTTTGTTCATTTTTTCATAGTTCCACACAACTTCTTCCTGTTTTCTCGATTGATCTGTATTCAGTTTTTCAAGGCCTATCCACTGCGTCAATTTATAACTAAATCTGAGGGGGGTGCGATGGGGAGGTCCCCTTGTAAGTTCTAGGGGACTAATGACTATAGATGTTAAGTCCCATAGTGCTCAGAGCCATTTGAACCATTTTTGATCCCTGTGATTACGTCGGAAATGGTTATTGCTGAGCCATGAATTAGCTGTCGAATTAACCTGTATCGACCATCACTTAAATGCAGCACAGAAACAGAAGCGTACTTCGAATAATTCCTCACGAAGTATGTACTCACCGGATTCTTAGTTGGCCTTGAAGACAGGTGATCTGGGTGGTGGGGGCGGGAAGGTCGGTGGACGTAACGGGTCACGCCTCCAACATCTGATCCCACTGCAAATAGGCCAGACCCTTTATACTGCTCTGCTCCGTTCCAACCAGACATGCCAACCAGAGACGTCGTGTGGCGACGAGGCCTTCCATCGGGGACAGGGGCCTTGGAAGCCAAGCTCCCTTTGCATGATCTCTTGCCGTTCTGTCAAATCCCGGTTTTCCAGCGAACGCATCCTCTCTATGACCCGTTCCGCACTCGAGAATCTTTGCCTCAATTTGTCGATAGTTCCTGGCACGGCTCGCTCCACTTTAAGCATTACACCGTAAATATGGCTACAGCTACTGCAAAGCTAACACATTGGTCATTCCTCTGAAGACAGCGGCATAGTTTGCACTTTCCTGCGCTACATAATGACGTCTGAGAGCAACATTTTATCGAGAGTGTGAATTCGCAAACGGCGAGCGAGCGCGAACGTTCGTCGTGCTCGCCCAGCCACCTCCTCAAGAGGCCTGTCAATAATTTATGTTTTTGAGTTTATCTTTCTTAAGACGTCTTTATATCTTGTTCTTTCGTATTTCTTCTATGCCGAAATTATTGTCACTATAAATTAAACGTCAGATAGAAATGCTGATGACGAAACACTCACCAGGGCGACAGGCTATGCAGCATGCGCATTCGTACACCATATTCGGAATACCAAACACTCCCAAGGAGTTTCTTGGATGGACGACGTATGGCACTGTAGGCAGGGTATCTGCTGGCATAAGACTCTATAATCCAGAAGCCACGTCATAGTGTTTGGCGGAGGGTACCTATAGAACCCCTTCCTTTACCCTTTCCCTGTTCCAATCGTGAATGATGTGTGGTTAGAATGATTGTCAATTTCGACAGCAAACCTCTTGCGTCTGCCACTGCAGTCTAATAATTTATCTCTGCAACGCTCCTGCTTTTGCTAAGCGAACCGCGGACGAAACATGCCGTTCTTCTTTGACTTTCCTCTACCTAATTGTTAATAACACCTGCTAAGTGTACGAGTAATATACTAGAATTTGCTGAAAGTTTCGTGAACTACCTCTCTCGGTAGTGAATCACATTTGCTTAGTATGTTCCCGATGACTCACAACACCCTATCCAGAATACTTACACCAAGTGCTAGTATGTTTCGTCGAGGTCGTTCTGTCAGTGGGCACGAATGGGTTTGAATTATCTGTTTCTGGAAGTGTGTCGGAAATGCGGTGACATTTCAGATCCTATGGGTTACTCCTGTACCAAAGTGATTCGTGTGAGGAAAATGTGGATGGAAGACCGTTGTTCGCACTGGTGAGCAGATACTGAACAACAGAACGTGACCGCGGCATGACACGACAGCCTTCTTGTAGGCCGGCCGCGGTGGCCAAGAGGTTCTAGGCGCTTCTATCCGGAACCGCACGACTGCTACGGTGGCAGGTTCGAATCCTGCCTCGGGCATGGATGTGTGTGATGTCCTTCGGTTAGTTAGGTTTAAGTAGTTCTACGTTCTAGGGGACTGATGACGTCAGGTGTTGAGTCCCATAGTGCCCAGAGCCATTTGAACCATTTGAACGTTCTTGTATAATGGACATGACGTACCGTACTGGTTTCAGGACAATGTTGGCTCGAGGGAAAAAACATGAATCCCCTACGTCGAAGATTTTTACACCGTCTCTTACGTTGCGAGCTGAAAAGGTGACAAACACGCCGTTTTTTCGACATCTGTTTATCGTCCAGTAGCCCCATCAACTGCAGTGTGTGCGTAAACATCGTCACAGACGTACTAATGCCACGACACTTCCCTCCCTGGAATCTACAGAGCAGAATTTTTATTCTCTACAGAATTCTCATACACTTTTAAAAGTGATTTCCCTCGATACTACCAAGGCTCTCATTTAGTTGTGGCATGACACATCTCGAAACTGTCCAACTCACTGATATCCAAAATAGAAATTTTAGAGTGTTATCCTCGCCCCCCCCCCCCCCCCGCCTCCTGAAAAAATTCTGCAAGAGCCAATGGTGTGACTTGTGCTTTCTTCAAACTGGTGCCCAGGCCTAGTTTTTTTATCCGAAGTTTACATGATAAATGTTGATTAAAGGAGTCAATGTGGCAGGCAAGGAAGAGTTCTGCGCCTGGTAACCTGCACGGTCAGTAGCCTGCACCTGAATGGAATGGGGAGCGACGGTTTAACTAAGCATTTTTCAGAACGATTAAGGAGGACCACAAGCACTGGGATCAGAGGACATATTGCTTTTGATTAGAATCAGATTTTAGACAGAACTGGAAAAAATTAGACCAATACAAGACCTAATATAAGTCACAATTTCCATAAAAGTAAAAGTAATTTGTTTCATTAGAACATTAGGGAGCTGAGAAACAAGATCTATGAGATTCTTATATGTCTAGAAGATGTGGAAAATTCTGAAGTGACAGATGTGCTGTGCCCCTCTAAACACCATATAATCACAGGGATTGAGAAGTTAAATATCAAGGGTATAAACTGGCATCATTTTCGTGTAGCGTTAACACTGAAAAAAGAGGAGTTACGACGTATGAAGAAGTTGGCCACAAAGTCAAAAATATTGAAACAAATAGTTTTCGTGTTGATCACAACTTACAAGCATGTGTTTGTGAGTAGCTATGCAGAATACTTCTCTTGTAATTTTAACAGTCTATAGATCCCCTCTAGATACTGTTCAGATTATTATGAGAAATCTAGATTTATTATTGATTACCTGTCAGACAAGAAGAAGCAATTAGTAGTTTGTGGAGATTTCAATGTAGATTCCTTAAGAGATATGGATAGGAAAAATGAGCTGGTATCATTATTTGCGTGTTTTAATCAGATTTCAGTAGTTAATTTTGCAACTTTTGTGCACCGAAATAACTAGACCTTGACTAATAAAATATTTACAGACAGCGCTCAGGCTGAATGAGTTTAAGTATACACAGTTTTTAATGGGCTATCTGATGATGATGACAATTAATAGAAACAACCAGCATAGTCCCTTAGACCCGTGGCAAGCTCATACAAAGCAGTAAGGCCTATTAATCAGAACAGGGCACAATTTCTTAAGGGTGGGTTACAAGGAGTGGTATGGAACATACTGTTTATTCGGTAGTATATTTGTGTCAATAACTGAAAGTAAATTTCCTAAATAGTTACCCACAAGGTCCATAAAAACTTATAAACCACGGATAACTAAAGGAATTAAAATCTTGTCTAAGAGGAAGTGAGAAATTCATGTGCCAGAACAAGCGAATATCCGACGTTTTGGGCACAACATAAAATCCTGTACAATAAGGAGTCATTAAAAAGTCAAGAAGCATGCTCATTCTGTCCGAAATCATTAATGCAAGTAATAAGACGAAAACTACATAGGATATTCTCAAATAGTAGGCAAAACAATTAAACTAAATAACGATGTAGCGAGTCCTTTTAACAGTCATTTTCTAAGTGTAGCAGTAAAAATATGGCTAAATGGTTTATTTGAAGAAGCAATAGAATATATTAAAAATGTGGTTAAATAAAACTTAAAGCATATAGAAAATGCACCAATATCCTTCACTGAAATTAATATAATTATAAAAATTGTAAAAAATAAAGCTCTTACAGTGTTGACTGAAATTTCACACAGGGTTCTGAAAAGTTCTTCTACCTTAATAGGAAACCTTCTTTGTGATACATGTAGTGCATCACTAGCACAGAGATCTTTTCCAGACATATTAAAATATACACTTGCCAAACCTCTTTATAACAAAAGTGATAAGAAAGACTTAAATAATTATCGTCCAATTATCGTACTGGTTTTCTTCCAAGGTGAAGTGGTCTCACATTTAAATAGGAACAATTTACTTAGAATATCACAGTTTTGTTTCCAGAAGGGTTGTTCAACTGGAAAAGCTATTTACTCATACTTTAACTCACCTAATATTAAAAGCCTAAAGTAATGAAATATCGCAGTTGGTATTTTCTCTGATCTTTCCAGATCGTTTGATTGCATAGATCACGTTACTCTCTCAGAAAAACATTGGTTTCATGGATTTAATGGTTTTAAAAACAATTTGTTTGAATAATACTTCACAAATAGAATGCAAAGCGTTGGGCTGAATAATTCCAGCGATGTTGGAACTGCAGTAACTTGTAATGACTGGGGACAAATCGCAATGTGACGCCAAAGGGTTCAAATTTGGGTCCACTCCTGTTTGTTATCTATGCGAATGACCTACCACTTGACATTCAACGAGGAGGAATTGGTACTTTTTGCAATCAATATTAGTGTTATAAGTATCCCATTAGAGATAAGGCCACAGTAAAGACTATTAATGACGTGTTTTCAAGGAATTATTAAGTGGTTTGCTGGAAATAGATTACCCTTAAAATTTGAGAAAGCACTCTGTATTCAGTTCTGTATTAGAAATAGTCGTGGCATCGACTGGTGTGGCTCATGGATAGTAGTTAGTAAGTAGGGTAGAATTCTCCAAAATTTATGGTATTCATATTGAATTGTAAGAGTCATAGGAGTGTTACTAGAGATTCTCAAACAGTTAAGTTCAGCTACTTTTTCCCTTCGTATGACTGTTAGTCTTGTAGAAACGAATCAACTTCCTGAAATATTTTTCATATTTCTACTCAGTAATGTCTCATTGAATAATTTTCTGGGGTAACTCATTGGCTGCACAAAAGCGAGCAGTATAATATGTGATGTTCATCTGCAGTCATTCTGTGAGTACCTCTACTTCTACATGTTTGCATGTCTCCGTCAAAACTGATCCTTTCCACTATAAGACGATGACTTGTGTACATGTCGGAGGATTTTGAAGTTTGACATGTTCTGAAGCAAAATTAACACTTAATAATGGCGTTAAGGTCGAAATTGGAATTGTGAAATAAATAATTTCTTCGTTCAACGGCAAATATGATGTCTTTTAAAAAATTATATATGAGTGTGAACCTTAACCGTGAGAAGTTCTTTAGTTTTTAGGTCTAGTTGCATGAGTATAACTAAACAAAGAATGTGTTCGTTGATATTAACATTATTAATGTACATACACTCATGGAAAAAACTATCCGTTCACCGTTGTTCATGTAGAATAACTTTAGTTGTTAGAATTAAAGATCACAACCAGAGATGTTATTTGCTAAACTAACAGCAAGGGCTTTCCTTCCTAATCTGTGTATGTAAATGGATTAACTAAATTAGCCTTCTGCAAAGAGTGAATACAAATTCTGTACCAGTTGGCTTTACACAATGGGGATATAGTATTTATACACTACTAGAAATGTAAACATAGAAACTACTAACGAACCGCTTGAGGCAAGAAACGCAAGCCGCACCTAGTGCATGTTGGTTCTGATACAAAGTGACTAGCGGGCCGCCAGGGAAAGGAAACAGTTCTAGAGCTCCAAACACGAAAAGAGAAAACCATTTTCAGAAGGACATGATTTTATTGGAAGAAGTTGGGCAGATGTGCAGTCCATAATATCGTTGTTTAGAGACAAAAGTACAGTAAGTAAGGGCGAAAGAAGAGGTCGTTCACTGAAGCTAACGCGAATAGAACGAAACCTGTTATTAAGGATGATCATAAACAATCATAAATTTACTGCGTCTGAATTGTCGCAGATGTTAATGACAGTTCGGGAAGGAAATCGCACCAAGGGTAGTTCGCTGTATGTTACATAGCGCAGGTTCTGGAGCTAGGGTACCTGTAAGAGAACCATACATTAACATGATCAAGAAATTGAGGCTTGAATTTGCTCGAGAGCATAGTAGCAAGAACAAAAATTTCTGAGACTAGGTACTGTTCAAAGAGGAAAGTAAATTTAACGTACTTGTATATGATGGCGGAATTTTGGTGTGGAGACGACCAAATAATGAGCTGGATCCCAAATAATTTCAACCCACAGTAAAGTACGTTGTTGAATAAATTATGGTTTTGGGTAGTATGATTGCAACTAGTGTTGGGAAAATTGTTTTTATTGAAGGAAGATGGATATATATCAGTATTTAAATATAATAATGGAAAATGGGCTAAAAATTGATGATATCTTGGGTTTAATCACAGACTAGGCAATTACCCCATGTAAACAGTGTAAATTGTTCGTTTGCAGTTGTACTATACTGCCCATGTTCTCAGATATCCAGCACAGAGCGCAGACCTTAACCTAATTGAAGATATTTGGCGTATTGCTTGAAAGAATGATCAGAAAAGCTGAAACACGAAGCGCGACTGCTCTAAAGAATACTACTACAAGAATGGTGATCTGTTACCTCAGAGTCTACCAAAAAACTGGTTCATTCCACTCCGAAGTGGTTAACAGTTGTGGCACGTGGAAGAAGAATGCCTACGAAGTATTAACACTGTCATTATGTTTATGGATATCTTTGTAGCTATGAATATTATTTTCCTGCGTAGTACAAAATTTTTATTTTCTTTTTGCAGAAGGCTAATTTAGTTATTCCTTTTACAGGTACAGAGTAGGAAGGTAACCCCATATAATCAGTTTACCAAATAACATCCCTGGTTGCGATCTTTTGTTCTAATGACTGAAGTTTTTCTACATGAACAACGGTATGTGAATACTTATTACCATGACTCTATATCCTGTAAACTGGCTCCGTTCTACATCTGTTCGATAAAGGAATTGTTCAGATGAACCAAGAAAAATGTAACTAATTAACTAACACTGCTGTTAGGCTCCTTGCGAGAAAACCATTCGAGGTCCGTCAGCCCAAAAAATACGTTTACTCCTGAATACTTTGGTACACGTATATAAATTGTGATAGATGTAAGTTAAATCTAATTAACGTGAATTAAATAACTCGAGCATCTAGCGCAATGGAAGAACAAGAAAGAGCTGTCAGAATATTTTAGAAACATGCTTGTGAAATGTGAACTACATTAGATACATCTACATGTACGTATAGGAATACTCCGGAAGCCACTGTAAAGTGCATGACGGAGGCTACGTCGTACGATTATTGTCGATGTTATTCCCTGTTCGGTTCCCATGGAGAACGAGAGAAAACATACTGTCTGCACTATCGTATCATAAGTATCAGAGTACCGCTATGTAGTGCGGATCCACCAGTTTCAAAGCATGCTGGGAGTGTTATGTTTTTAGTAGACAAGCAGTAACAGCAGAATGTGGCTATCAGGAAGACTTCACTGTCTTCGAAGTGGACTCCCCACTGAATGTCGCCGGCCGCTGTAGCCGAGCGCTTCTAGGTGCTTCAGTCCAGAATCGCGCTGCTACTACGGTCGCAAGTTTGAATCCTGCCTCGGGCGTCGATGTGTGTGATATCCTTAGGTTAGTCAGGTTTACGTAGTTCTACGTCTAGGGGACTGATGACCTCAGATGTTAAGTCCCATAGTCACAAGAGTACCAAATCCATCATGTATTTTGCCATGATTCTATAGCTGATCTCGTCGACTATTGGTGATGTGTCTGTGAAGTGGAAAGGCGAAGGAACTACTTCAGCTAAACTAAGACCAGGCTGCTCTCGTGTAATGATGAACAGGCACCATGCACCTTAGAGGAGACTGGTTGTAAAAAATAACATTACTTGAAGTGCTGGAAAGAGCATCGCCACTGGAAAGTGGATGACTGGAAATGACTGATTTGGAGTGATGAATTACGGTGAAGCCTGTAGCACTTGGATGGAAGGGTTTGGGTTTGGCGAATAGTTCAAATGGCTCTGAGCATTATGGGACTTAAATTCGTAGGTCATCAGTCCCCTAGAACTTAGAACTACTTAAACCTAACTAACCTAAGGACATCACACACATCCATGCCCAAGGCAGGATTCAAATTTGCGACCGTAGTGGTCGCGCGGTTCCAGACTGTAGCGCCTAGAACCGCTCGGCCACACCGGCCGGATTTGGCGAATGGCTGGAGACCGTTATCCGCCATCATATGTAGTGTCAACAGTGAACTTCGGAGGAGGTGGTACTACGGTGTTTATCCCGGTTACAGTATGGTCGTTTATTGCGCTTAAAATGCTAAATGCGGAAGAAAGTGTACACCATTTACAGGATTTGGTACTGTGTGCAATAGAGGGGCAAAAAAAGGTTCAAATGACTCTGAGCACTATCGGACTTAACATCTGAGGTCATCGGTCCCCTAGAACTTAGAACTACTTAAACCTAACTAACCTAAGGACATCACACACATCCATGCCCGAGGCGGGATTCAAACCAGCGACCGTAGCGGTCACGCGGTTCCAGACTGTAGCGCCTAGAACCGCTCAGCCACCACGGCCGGCTAATAGAGGGAGATGTGGATTGTATCAGCATAATGGTGCAACCTGTGATAAAGTAGCCGGCAGGAGTGGCCGAGCGGTTCTAGGCGCTACAGTCTGGAACCGCGCGACCGTTACGGTCGCAGGTTCGAATCCTGCCTCGGGCATGGATGTGTGTAATGTCCTTAGGTTAGTTAGGTTTAAGTAGTTCTAAGTTCTAGGGAACTGATGACCTCAGAAGTTAAGTCGCATAGTGCTCAGAGACATTTTTTTGTGATAAAGCAGCACCGACGACGTAGCGGTTTGTGGACAACAACATTTCTAAAATGAAGTGGCCTCAAGTGAATGGAACGCATCTGATACCAGTTAGTACGTCGATTTCGCTCCAGATCCCAGCGTCCAACACCACCACCTTCTCTGATTTCGGCTCTTGAGGAAGAACGGGCTGGCATTTCACTACAGACATTCAGACATCTCACTGAGCGTGCCTCTAACATATTTCAAGCCATCATAAAGGCGAAGAGTGGACACATACGACATTAATTACTGCTAATAGGTTTCTGAGTACTTATGATCCGGTGCTGTATATGCTTCTGTATGTGCCCTAATCTCTCTTATTCTCGTAATACCTACCCACCGAGATATACGTTGGGTACAGCACAGTCTCTGTCGAATTCAGTCTCTCTAATCCTGATAATCAGGGGTTCGCGAAAAGTCGGTAGTGGGACGGTGAACATACATCTACATCTACTTTTACATCTACATGGTTACTCTGCGATTCACATTTAAGAGCCTGGAAGAGGGTTCATCGAACCATTTTCATACTACTACTCTACCAATCCACTCTCGAATGGCGCGTGGGAAAAAGGAACACCTAAATCTTTCCGTTCGAGCTCTCATTTGTCTTTATGATGATCATTTCTCCCTACGTAAGTGGGTGTCAACATAATATCTACGCATACGGAAGAGAAAGTTGGTGATTGAGATTTCGTAAATAGATCTCGCCGCAAAGAAAACCGCTTTGTTTCAGTGACTGACATTCCAACTCGCCTATCATGTAAGTGACACTCTCACCCCTATTGCCTGATAACACGAAACGAGCTGCCCTTCTTTGCACTTTTTCGATGTCCTCCGTGAATCCTACCAGGTAGGGATCCCATACCGCGCAGCAGTATTCGAGCAGAGGACGAGCAAGTGTAATGTAGGCTGTCTCTTTAGTGGATTTGTCGCATCTTCTCTAAGTGTTCTGCCAACAAAGTGCAATCTTTGTTTCGCCTTCCCCACAATATTATCTATGTGGTCTTTCCAATTTAAATTGCTCTTAATTGTAATTCCTAGGTATTTAGTCGAATTGACAGCCCTTAGATTTGTGCGATTTATCGTATACACCAAATTGATCGGATTTCTTTTAGTACTCATGTGGATGACCTCGCACTTTTCTTTGTTTAGTGCTAATTGCCACTTTTCGCACCATACAGAAATTCTCTCTAGATCATTTTGTAATTGGAATTGATCGTCTGATGATTTTACTAGTCGGTAAATTACAGTGTCATCCGCAAACAATCTAAGGCAGCTGGTCAGATTATTACCTAGATCATTAATATAAATCAGGAACAGCAGAGGGCCTATGACACTACCTTGCGGAACGCCAGATATCACTTCTGTTCTACTCGATGATTTACCGTCTATCACTACGAACTGTGGCCTCTCTGAGAGTAAATCACAAATCCAGTCACACAACTGAGACGATACTCTATATGCACGCAATTTGATTAATAGTCGCTTGTGAGGAACGGTATCAAAAGCCTTCTGGAAATCGAGGAATGTGGAATCGATCTGAGATCCCTTGTCGACAGCACTCATTACTTCATGGGAATAAAGAGCTGTGTTGCACAAGAACGATATTCTCTGATTCCGTGTTGGTTATGTATCAATAAGTTATTTTCTTCAAGGTGATTCACAATGTTCGAGTACAGTATATGTTCCATGGCGAGAGCAAATTTAAGGTCAGGTATTGTTGCTGCGCTCAAAAACGGACGTGCAGGTGGACACCGAAGTGGACAGTCGGCCAGCCATGCTGGTCTCGGCAGCGACACAATAGCCCTTTGTGCCACGGTCATGTGGAATGCGATTTCTCTGGCGGGACGGCACCAGCCGTCGCTGTTTACCGCCCTAGGGTCAGCGTGAGCGGCTTGCACGCCTAAAAAATACAGGGACCTGACAAAAAAGGAATCACAGCTCAAGCATTGAATTGTGCGTGTCCCGTTAAATATAAAATCCAATTCCTAAATGTAAGACATGTAGGGAAAGAGAGGCAGTCTCCCACCAATTCGCTTGGGAAGATTTAATCACTTTTCCTCAACTTTTCAAAGCTGTAGTTACTAGTTATAAGAGTTGAGGGGCATGAAAGGGAAGCATTGGTTGGGAAGGGAGTGAGACAGGGTTGTAGCCCCTCCCCGATGTTATTCAATCTGTATATTGAGCAAGCAATGAAGGAAACAAAAGGAAAATTCGGAGTAGGTATTAAGATCCATGGAAAAGAAATAAAAACTTTGAGGTTCGCCGATGACGTTGTAATTCTGTCAGAGACAGCAAAGGACTTGGAAGAGCAGTTGAACGGAATGGACAGTGTCTTGAAAGGAGGATATAAGATGAACATCAACAAAAGCAAAACGAGGATAATGGAATGTAGTTGAATTAAGTCGGGTGATGCTGAGGGAATTAGATTAGGAAATGAGACATTTAAACTAGTAAAGGAGTTTTGCTATTTGTGGAGCAAAATAACTGATGTTGGTCGAAGTAGAGAGGATATAAAATGTACACTGGCAATGGCAAGGAAAGCGTTTCTGAAGAAGAGAAATTTGTTAACATCGAGTATAGATTTAAGTGTCAGGAAGTCTTTTCTGAAAGTATTTGTATGGAGTGTAGCCATGTATGGAAGTGAAACATGGACGATAAATAGTTTAGACAAGAAGAGAATAGAAGCTTTTGAAATGTGGTGCCACAGAAGAATGCTGAAAATTAAATGGGTTGATCATATAACTAATGAGGAGGTATTGAACAGGATTGGGGAGAAGAGGAGTTTGTGGCACAACTTGATTAGAAGAAGGGATCGATTGGTAGCACATGTTCTGAGGCATCAAGGGATCACCAATTTAGTATTGGAGGGCAGCGTGGAAGGTAAAAATCGTAGAGGGAGACGAAGAGAAGAATACACCAAGCAGATTCAGAAGGATGTAGGTCGCAGTAGGTACTGGGAGATGAAGAAGCTTGCACAGGATAGAGTAGCATGGAGAGCTGCATCAAACCAGTCTCAGGACTGAAGACCACAACAATAACAACAACAGTTACTATAAAATGACATTGCAAGCTGAAGTAGCCTGGAGGCAGGCACCGGCTCCTCACTGAATGGCACAAACATTCGTCTTGCGGAGACTACACCGCACCAGAAAGTCAGTTCGTCCTGGGTCCTCGTGAGCGGCGAACGTGCAAGACTTCTCCATTTACACATACGTGCTGGCGGACAGGTTTGATCATAGTGCTTGAAAGGTGGCTACACGGAGTCACAGCGCCAGAGATTGCGCCAAAGAGTATTATTCCGCCGCCTCCACTGGGCAGTAGTAGTTCAGAGGATGTCGAGGGCAGTTGTTCTTTTGGGCGAGAGAGTAGACGCCGTTCGGTTGGTGTAATGTATAGATGGAAGGAGTTGCAATTGTCAGAATATATTTGAGAAAGGAGATTGGCTTTTGATTTATGATGCATATTTTCGTCAATATATAATGAGGTAAAAAGGTATTACAGTTGTCTTTAATGACAATCCCTCTTGCTCACAGGTACAGTCAACAAAGCATATGGCTCGTGTTCATTTTTTAAGACTCGTAATTCTGGTTTCTATGTGCAGTTATCGTATTTCTGGTTTTTCAATTAGTTCATTGTAAATGGTGTTTAAAATATTTTGTCGTATTGAGAAAGAACCGAGCCAGATACATGTACGTTGAGTCACACTACCACGCAGTTGCACTTGTGCTTTGTTGTTTCGTAGCTTTTATAGTTGCGGGGGACTTAATTAATCAATTGTGTTAATAGAAATTCCTTGTCATTCTTTATTTTATGCAGTCAGATTGCGTGCTAATACTAGTCAGGGCCAACCGGTTACGAGACTTCGTAACCGATCACACAGCTACTAAAATTATTGCATTTATTCATTAATATTAGTCCTTTCCTTTTTAAATAAGCCCCCACGCATGCTTCACAACACCGGTGAGGTGCTGTGTATCAGTTACCTTGCTCCACTGGTGTTGGTGTTTCGCTATCCAGAAGCTATTCGTGGCCAGAGGGGAAGGACGAGATGGCCAGAGAGAAGGGGAGAAAGGGGATGAAGAAAGTGAAAGGGGGTTGGATCGAGAGGTGGGAGGACGACGGGATGGACTTTGAGAAAAGGCATGAGAAGATGGATAAGGAGAGGGGGCAACAAGATCGACAGACAGAGGTGGGAGAAGGAGATGACCAGAGACTGTGGAAGCAGATGGAAAGGGATATGGGGGAAGAGAAAATGGACAGCGAGCGAGGACAGAGAGAGAGAGATGGCACAAGAAAGAGACGAAAAGAGAGTGGGAGGTAATGGCAACAGACAGAGAGGTGGGGAGGATGAGGTTTGTGCTATGGGCTATGAGTACAGTTGATGCATGCAGCTGAAGCTCTGGTAAAAAGCTAGGATTAATATGCCAATGTATCCATAAGCTAGTACATAATTGTTGAATGCATTCATCATATTATTGTTTGTGGCAGACGAGTAGGTTTATGCGTCATAAATATTCAAATGGCGTACCTATGTTTTTTCATTATTTCCGTCTGTGGAAAGAGGAAAAGAAAGAAAAGGCCCCTGCACGTGAAATAGTACTATTGTGTTACGTTAATTATTTCTTCTGTCACTTTGCTGTAGAACAACATAATTATAAATAAATGAGAAAGGCTATATTATGTACGTTCTACATGATTAATTTATTCAGTTATCCGGTTTCGAATCGCTGCAGTCCGGAACCGCGCGACTGCTACTGTCGCAGGTTCGAATCCTGCCTCGGGCATGGATGTGTGTGATGTCCTTAGGTTAGTTGGGTTTAAGTAGTTCTAAGTTCTAGGGAACTGATGACCTCAGATGTTAAGTCCCATAGTGCTCAGAGCAATTTGAACCATTTGAACCTGTTTCGAATTACAAGGCGACTGTCAGACTTTAAATGACGATCGTCGAACTTACAATCTTTGTAAACAACTCGGCTAGACTGACGCACGAGCACATAGTAAATGTTCTCTTCGACAGGGCAGTGGTGATGCACTTAAAATTATTATAAAGGCACGGGTTTTAGTGTTAATCCATTGAGATTTATTTATTGCTCACCTTTTTATCTTTTTCTTTGACTTGCCGCTGCACTATCAAAGATGACATTTACAGTGTGGTGTCCCTCATTCTAGATGAGTAGCTCAATTACATCTTTTCTAACTTTGTTCACAAATATTGTAACTTCTTTGATGATGGCAGTCAGTTTAAAGTTCGCCGATGGCGTTGTAAGCCACAAACCGGTTACCTGGAAAAATTAATCCTGTAGGGCACACACAAATTATGTTTTTAATTTTTAATTAGTATTATTATGATTTGTGGCCTACGCGACCAGAAGAAATATTTATTCATCAGCAACAGCCAGTATGTGTAATCATTTCTGTTAGTTAAATACCTGTAAAACGCCGATCCTTTAAAGTAATCGAAATTCCATGTACAAAACAGCTTCAAATGACTGATTACTTCACAAATGATTTAACATTTTAAATATCTGTTTTTAAGCGCGGTAGTGAGAAAAATTTTGGAAATATTTGAAACTACGCTTAAGGTTTGTTGGAAGTCGCTAAAAGGTCTCAACATGAAACAATGGATGAATATAAACAGGGTAATTTGCGCTACATTTTAAGCAAAAGCTAGTTTTTCATGTATCTCAATATTTATGACACCATACCTCCCGAACCTCACAGTGTGTAATGATATAATAATTCAGGTACATTCTGTAATGTATGTAGATACTGTCTCCAAAATATGATGCGAATAAAGTTAGGAGTAAAGAAGTATTACATTGAAACGTCACGCACGATGTTGAAGTTTTACTGCGTGCCATTTTAAGCAAGAGGTGATTTTCCACATATCCAAATGTTTAAGACGTCATTTATTCTTAACTACGTGTCGTGGAATGATATTATTTGGCAGTTGCATTCAATGGTATATCTGGATATTATCTGTAAACTGTGTTTCGTATAGAGTGAGCAGTAAACACGTAATAAATTAAAACGTCAGTCAGAAGTTGAAGTTTGACTGCATGAACAGCAGAAATGTAATAATGATAAACATTTTTACTTTCATCATTTTGCCGGGGATATCAGCGACTAAGGGTTTTATAAAGGTTTGAAATTATGTGTAAAATTCGTGGGAAGTCGCTAAGTACTCTTTTCCTCAAATAATTACACAATGAATCCCGTGAATTTGCTCGTCGTCACTTGAACACTCCATCGAGATAAACTCTTAGTTTCTAACTGTAGTACTTGGCTTATCTGTTCAACGTTTGACATAAATGGTTCAAATGGTTCTGAGCACTATGGGACTCAACTGCTGTGGTCGTCAGTTCCCTAGAACTTAGAACTACTTAAACCTAACTAACCTAAGGACATCACACACGTCCATGCCCGAGGCAGGATTCGAACCTGCGACCGTAGCGTTTTGACATAAGTTTATACATCTAAGAGAGTAGATTATGACACCATTTTAAATTTTTAAATTCGGTCAGTAATCTTGCGAAATATAGAATACCGAATATTTACGGTCCCCAGTCTAGTAACATAGACTAGCTGAGTACCCGGCTTTATTCCAGTCTTCGTTAGTTCTTCCTGCTCTCTCTGTACATCTTGTCCTCACTCGTCTCCCCATTCATTTCCTCCCCACTCCCATTCCTTTCTGTGTCCATCTCCTCCTCTTCTCTGTCTCTTTGTCCATGTCTTCTTCACTTCCTATGTCCATTTCCTCATCCCCCTCTGTTTATTCATTTACTCCTACCCAATCTCTTTGCCTAACGCTTCTTTCACTTGCTTCTGCCCATCTCCTACTTTTTACTTTCTCTGACCATCTGCTCGTCTGTTCTGTCCATTTCTCCCCTGCCCTATCTCTGTCCATCTCCTCCTCCTCCTCCTACCTGTGCCTACCTCGTCGTTCCCCCTCGCTACCCATCTCCTAGTGATCCCTTCTACCTCCACGTCATCATACTCATCCCAATAGTAGGTTGATGGTTCTTACCCCTACAATATTTCTATCCAGATTGTAACTAATACGTGTTCCTAATTTGACTGAAATCGTCCCATGTGTTTAGGATGAGTTGTCTATCCCGGTTTTGCCTGCATACGCGGATTTAATAAATTTCTCGCGTATTTGTACACTAAATTCGATATGTCTAGCGAATTTCACTCAGCAGTTTCATTTAGACGCCCCTAAGCATTATGACGTAGCCTCTCGAACTACGTGCTTTAAAGTGATATAATTTTGCAGGTGGATCCAATAGTATATGTGCCTACTGCCTGCAAAATTGTTTTGTGAACAGAGTTGGTAGCAAGGCAATAATAAATTAAAGCGTCATGTATGATCCGACATTTAAGTGTTTATGACGACACAGCTCCTGAAATATTAACCCTGCAATGATATTTTTCTACGTACATTCAACGGCAGATGTGGGTACCGCCTGCGAAATATGTTGCGAATAGAGGTAGTAATAAAAAAGTAATACGTTAAGACATATTACATGATGCGGTAGTTTTTCACGGGTCTGAGTATTTATGACATATCTCCTGAACTAAGTGCCATTGAATGATGTATTTTCTGTTACATTCAACGGTATATGGGAATACTTTACGCGAAATGCGTCACGAATACAGTTAGAAGTCAACAAGAAATAAATTAATCATACTTCATGTGGCAGTTTTACAGCGAGAAAAAGATTCGCATGGATTCGAAATTATGTGTAAAGTTTGTTGCATGTCTCTAAGTTCTGTCATTCTCAAATATTGGATGACGAAAGTGTGGGCATTCTCGCGTTATGGGATACACTAGTTTTTCACCTACACCTACACTCCTTTGAAAGGTGATTCGTTGGTTCGTGCCCCTCACTGATTCTTTACAAACAGTAAAATAAATGTGTACCATGTATGGTTGAAGTCAGTCCAGTAGTTTAGGAGGAGATGTGGAACGCAGACAGACATATGCATATACTCATACTTACATTCGTAACCCATTTTTAGGGCTGCGGTCCTCAATTAGCAAAAACGGATCTCTTATAGAATTGTTTTTTTTTTTTGGCTGTCAGTGTTTCCGACCGTTACGAAACCTTTTTCTCAGAAACGAGTAGACCTACTAAGTCCAAAGTATATGCCAGATATTAAGGTCTATGGTCCCTTGGCGATGTAAAAATTTACTTCTAAGTCAATGCAACCAAAAGATACGGGCATTTATGTCACATATTTTGACACTCGATAAATCACTGTCAAATTCGAAATAGTTAATTTATAACTACGCCACACAAAAAATTAAAAAAACTCAACTTCTCCCGAACAGGCCATGAAGGTCCAACGGGACCGACCGGCCGCCGTGTCATCCTCAGCCCACAGGCGTCACTGGAAGCAGATACGGAGAGGCATGTGGTCAGCACACCGCTCTCCCGGCCGTACGTCAGTTTCCGAGACCGGAGCCGCTACGTCTCAATCAAGTAGCTCCTCAGTTTGCCTTACAAGGGCTGAGTGGACCCCGCTTGCTAACAGCGCTCGGCAAACCGAATGGTCATCCATCCAAGTGCTAGCCCAGATCGACAGCGCTTAACTACGGTGATCTGACGGTAACATGTAGCAAGGCCATTGGCTTAAACAAAAAATGTTTCTGTTTTGCTTTGTAATGCGACTTCGAACTTGAAATTAAAAGATTCTCGAAAGTCTTGGAATTTTCGGGATCGATATCCTGCTAGTATCAATGTCAATAACAGGCCAAAAAACGTCAATATTCACGATTCCCGGAATGCATAAACTGTCTACATATACATATTTACGTTTGTACGGAAATCTCAATGTGCGAGTCCTATGCGCATCTGGTCAGTTTGTACAATTTGTATGGATTCCTCTAGCCGGTCTCATGTTTTCGAGGATGCTTGTTGTGACCGTACGTTCTCAGTTGTCGACGATGTGCTGCTGTTGTTGTGACTCGAGACATACAATAGAACCAGTTTGCGTATCTGCAGATAGTGGAAATGGGCCAGTATCTCGGGGATACATACATCAGGCGCTGTTAGCCCTTGGAGGGCGGCCTCTGGTTGCCCCTGGTTGCGGCCCTACCCAGGCGCCATTTCCGCGCCCGCCCAACGGCTCCCTGCAGGGCCATCCCGAGATTCTTCGCCTCCTCCAGCGTCGACCCAATTACCTCCCCGCTCGCTCCGCCCTCACTCCCGAACCTGAACTTAAGTAAAATTAATTACTCCTGCGAAAAGTGAGCGAGCTAGTGGAATCCTATTACGGGCTCGGACGATGGGCCGCACGCTTCTCCGCTACATGCCTAGACCAGACCAACTTCTGCAGGCGCCCGCCCTTGTTGGAACAGCGTCTTCCACCTCCAGCAATCTGTGGTCTCTGAAGAAAAGTGAATCAGGTCGTTCTACTCTGACAATGCTCTGCCGGAGCTACGTCTCTGCAATTAAGTGCTGGCGTACACTGTCCAGCGACGTAAACCTTCTAACCACCTTAATAACGCGCTAGCAATTAACGGAAAAGAAGAATAACTGGAAAATAAGAGAATCAAACCGTTTGAGATCTGCTGTTATACAGAGTGGCTGAAAATGGAATAGACTGGTAAGATAAGGAATCAGTAGTTTCTCCACAGAATCGGTGAAGAAAGGAATGCACGGGAAACACTAACTAGAGGAAAGAACAGGCCGATAGGACACGCAGTAAGACAGAAGGTAACAGCTTCCATGGTACGAGAGGTAAAAGCTATAGGGAAAGACAGACACTGGAATATGTCCAACAACTAACTGAGGATGTAGCTCTGAGATGAAGAGTTTGGCACAAGAAAACCATTCGTGGTGGGCTTTATCTAGTGAGAACATAGCGTTCATGAATTCCAGCGAGCTCTATTGTCTCTTGTTTTAAAATTTGCCTACTCACACTGGACGGCGTAACTTTACACCGGACGTGAATACACCGTCTGCTGCCACCTACTTTAGAATTTTATTAAATCTGAACAACAATTTTTTGTCATTTGTAAAGCATGCAATTTGAAATTTGTAATATGTCAAAATACAATTCAAATTAATGTTAAGCCATGACAATGTTTTTTATCTTAACATACACGTTTTATAATAAGGCGATACAGTTTTCCTACGAATTACTAGGCGCATCACTTTTAAATCCACCCGACTTTTACTTTCGCAATCATTTGAATTTTCTCTGCCACAGCAGAATATAAAATATACAGGATGTAAAGTGCGTGAGTGCAGATATTTGTTTTGGTGACTGAGGACTGTGTACTAAACGACATTACATCAGTTTTTGTTTCATTTGCAGACTAATAATTATACACATTACAAGTCATATGTTTTTAGATTAGGTAGTACTTCCAAATACATGTGGCAAGTGTAGGCTATTAGTCCCTATTCTCCCCTTGGCAGCAGGTCAAGTGTTCAAATGTGGATACAATGGACAGGCTTAGGACACTTAGTGGTGCAGTTACAAACATGCAGAAAACATCAGGTTTGTGAAGTGATTGTGGGAAGACAGTTTGATGCAGGGAAAGAACGCCCAACACACTGATGTGTGTACATACTAAGGTACCACATATAAAAATACCTGCATTTACACCACTTATACACTTTTTATTTATATTTCTCTTTTATCTTCTTATAAGTATGTGTGTAAAATTAAAGGTTTTTCCATAACGAAACTCACACATTTCTGTCACTTAAGTTATTTAAATTTTTATTCATCATTATTAACAACGTTTTTGGGGCATTTACATTGTCAATTTCAGATTCCACTGGTAAGTGGCTTGAATATACACTGGTGGGCAAAACTTAAGAAGCCTAAAAACGAAAATAAATTTTGCATGATCCATCACAGTCATGTAACATATCTCGATGAAACTTCGACCATACATAGAAATAACTGCTGTAGTATAGTACAGTACAGTATAACACAGAAGGTAACTGAAAGAAATACCCAAGGAAATCAACGGCAATGACACTCTTATTCAAAGACAATAATTACACTGAACTCACTGCGATCTATGATGCTCCTTTGGACGTACTAAAGGCATGACATGGTTCTTCACAGGGTTTGGGGGTCACCCTGGACGACAATACATGATGTGCAAAGTGCTCCCATGTTGGCCACAAGCTTAATAAGGAGTATTGTGGTAGGGCGTTCCATTCCTGCTCCAGTGCAGTTAACAGCTGCCGGATGGTCATTGGTACATTTGCACGTGCTGCAATCTATCTATCCAAGGCATCCCAAACAAGCTCAATATGATTTCAGTCGGGGAGAACGAGAAAGCCAGTCCATTCGCCGAATACACTCTTGTTCCAAGAGCTCCCTCACCTGCACTGTTCGATGGGGCTGCGCATTCTCATCTGAAAAAGATTAAGTTAGGGAATTATGCCCTCCGAAAAGACGCACATTGGGAAGGAGTCTAGGGTGCTGAGTTGAGTGCACCGTTTTCAATGGATATTGAGGTTCGGTAACGATCTGGGCAGCTATATCATGGTATTCCATGGCCTCTATGTTGGCGGACATATAAAGAAACCTGCGCCATACAGAAGCCCTACCACCTCGGCTGTATGGATTACCCAACATACATAAAAACAACGTTTCACTGAAACCGATCGTTAGCGCTCCTGGCTCACCGAAGTATAAACTGGCAAAATACTTGGCCTCTCCCCTCCAGCCACACGTGGGGAATACCGACACATACATACTCAGGGCATTTCATTGAGAAGCTGAAGAAACTGAAACTTGCACCAAACGACATCCTGGTCAGCTCTGACGTTGTTTCGTTATTTACGAAAGTGCCACTCAGTGACGCTCTGGAGCACATCGGTTCCTTTTTCGCGCAAGACATCAAAAGGCTCTTCCATGCATGTCTCACCACGAGCTGTTTCACGTGGAATGGCGATTTCTATGAACAGCTGGAAGGTGTCGCCATGGGTAGTCCTCTTAGTCCAGTGGTGGCTAACTTCTTCATGGAACAATTCGAAGCACAGGCACTGGACTTGGCGACTTGCAAACCTAAGGTGTGGTACAGGTACGTCGATGATACTTTCGTGGTGTGGAGCCATGGTGAAGAACAGCTCGGTGACTTCCTAAGACACTTGAACAACCTCTATGCCAACATAACATTTACCATGGAAGTAGAAAAGGACAAAAAACTGCCATTTCTAGATGTGCTGGTCACAAGGGACGGCGAAAACCTGGGACACAGCGTGTATCGAAAACCGACACACAGGGACAGATACCTGCACAAACTATCAAACCATCACGTTAGCCAGAAAATAGGCATCATTAGTACGCTCCTAACGAGAGCAGGACGAATATGTGAGCCGCAACACCTCAAACGAAGAATGCAACACCTGAATCAGTTCTGAGGAGCAATGGGTACTCCACAAATTATATTAGAAGTGTAACAGAGCCAAACACTCGGCGAAGTAAGGAACCAGAAAAAGAAATATCGGGTACGGCCTTTCTGCCATACATTGCCAGAGTGACGGACAGAATCGGCCGTATATTGCGCAAACATGGCGTAAAGACGATTTTCAAACCGACAAGGAAGATCAAAGAGTGTCTTAGATCGGCGAAGGAGAAAAGAGACCCACTTGCAATGTCGGGAATATGCTGTATACCATGCACATGCGGAAAAGTATATGTCGAAATGACTGGACGATCAATTAACACTAGGATCAAAGAGCACAAGCGACATTGCAGGTTGGGGCAGGTGGAGAAATTGGCCGTGGCAGAGCACGCACTAAATGAGACCGACCACGTAATAAAATTCGCCGACACGGAAGTTGTGGCTGTAGAGAAGCACTATCACACGCGCTTGTTCAGAGAAGCTGTAGAAATACAAAAACACACGAACAGTTTCAACAAGAAAGAGGAAAGCCTTAAGGTAAACGGATCCTGGCTTCCCGTACTGCAGCGAATGACCGTCGCAGGTAGCAAGAGGAGAACCGCACCGGAAATGACCGCGGAGAAGCCCTCGGACGTTGGCGCGCCAGGTACATATAGTCTGCGGCCGCGAGCTTGGCTCCAGTTCACCAACGGCAACGGAGGGTGAAGCTTTGACAATTCCAGCCACTCGTGCTGGCGGAACGTCAGAAAAATCATTAGATGAACGTCGGCCGAAGAACCCGAGACAGAAGCCAATAGGCAGTCTGCCAACAAGTGGCCACGAAAGCCTTAACAATTTTGAAAATTATAATTACTGACAAGGATTCTGTGGCGATTTTGGCTGAACAAGTCCATCCCATAGTAGAACTCTAGTGGCGCTACTGTGTTCCAAGACGAGAGCTCGCGCCGTCAGGACTCGTTCTGTGAACACAAGGGTGAATTTTCGCATCTCTCTCTGACAACACAGTCACCAGGTCTCAGTATTGTTGAGCCTTTGTGGTCTACTTTGGAGAGACGGGAGCATGTTTGCTATGGTTCAAATGGCTCTGAGCACTATGGGACTCAACTGCTGAGGTCATAAGTCCCCCAGAACTTAGAACTACTTAAACCTAACTAACCTAAGGACAACACACACATCCATGCCCGAGGCAGGATTCGAACCTGCAACCGTAGCGGTCGCGCGGTTCCAGACTAGCGCCAGAACCGCTCGGCCACCAGCGGCCGGCCATGTTTGCTATCCTCGTCCATCATCGTTGCATGAATTTACCATTATTTTCCAGGAAGAATGGTAAAAGATCAAGCTAGTGACATTGTGACAATGTATTATGTAAAGGTCCGGCTTGTCGCGCGGAGTGGCTGCGCGGTTGGAGGGTCCATGTCACGGACTGAGAGGCCCCTCCAGCCGGAGCTTCGAGTCCTCCCTCAGGCATGGGTGTGTGTGTTGCTCTTCGCATAAGTTAGTTTAAGTAGTGTGTAAGTCTAGGGACCGATGCCCTCAGCAGTTTGGTCTCTTAGATATTCACATACATCTGAACAGTTTTTGAAACGTCCGGGATACAATTCTTCTATCTTACGTACATTATAGTGAAATTACTCATAAATAAAATGTCAACTTACCGAATATTATCTTTTGTGAAGAAATCGTTGTACATTTAACATATAATGAAGTGTCAAGTATGTAAATATTTTACGAAGAACCTATTATTCATGTATGTCGTTGAACAACACAGTATTCTTTATCTACGTAGGGAATTTTCCCTACAACGACATTAAAATACCCGAAAGGTGAATAGACAACATACTTTAACAACGTATTTTGCTTCTTATTGTGGCCACACATATTTTCAAAGGCTGTGGCATAATTTTTCAATTGTTTACCATTCAATCTGAAGCAGAAACATAACAGGAATTTCTGTATTTCCGATGTCAGAGAGTTTAGACACGTTATGAACACAACGTGTCATTTGTGACTACGTATAAATGTAAAAGATATGTTTTAATTGCCGGATATCTGGTTTGAGCATCTTTGAGGCATCGTCATTAGGTATTTTTATTCAGATATGTATATTGTAAACACATTTTAAGTAATAATTATTCTAGCAAAAATTAGACCTAAAGAGAGTTTTTGGCTGTTGTTGTCATTTCCTTAATTTTTCACTATTTTCTGGGTGTGTAGGACCTTCCGCAAATTATTGTATATTGGTAGCTTGTGAATTGCCATTAAATAATGTTACTGGCAGTATTATTGGCGAGTTAACAAATATTCTCACCTGTTGTTGAAATGTACACATAAACACGATACATATTTGGCAGAACTTCACTTGCAAATAACACTTTCTCACTTGACACAACACAGGGTTAATGTTGCTATTGTTCGTCGGAAAACTGTATTGAGGCCTAATTTCGTTAAAATAATTACCACTCAAAACATCTTTACATTTTACGGAACTGAATATAGAACACAGACTGAGGAATGCACAAAGGTGCTGAAACATATTTGTGGTTGTATAAAAAAACATTCGTTTCCACAACAGGGGAACCGACATCTATGTATTTTGTCTAAGAACTCGGCTGCAGCAAGAGCTAAAAAACCAAATGATGAGTAGCTTTTATTTATTTAGCCTGTCAAAATGTACATGAGGCGGAAGAGATAAGGAAATCACTAGCATCTCTCATGATTCACTCTACGTCATGTTGCAATGTAAGTGGATTAAAAATAACGAAAAATTCACTGAAGTATCAAACTGAGAAGAATGTGTCTAGTAACGCAATTAAAATCATGGTCTCTATGAACCTGTTCTTTATCTCAGTGATTCGATTAGCGTTAACACAAATCCTTGTGCTGTTCTAGTACACTCCACGATCTTCCTCGTGGGGATATCTCTGGCACTGTGGGTGAGTTGATTAATGACTGTCACGTGGCGTCAGTCGTGGCTGCTGTTGGTGGTATACCTGAATATAACTGGTGCCAATTGCTGCACTCTCCGTGCTGAAACCTCTGCCACCGAAATGCATTACTTACATACCGCGTATTGTATACTTATACAGGCAAAAACTTACTGCGGATTCATGTTGCTGAAGTGTTCCAATACGTCCTGCACGTTCTCGCAGTAGGATAACACACTAATCTTCCGTGCTGACTTACCTGAAACAACAGAAAACCACAATTAAATACAAGTTAACAAGTTAGATGGTAAAGGCACAAAGTTCTACCTACAAAATTTTATGTCCCTGCTGTCACAGTAGCGATCAACAGTGGATTGCGCATTTCATTGCGACCTACTTTTGTGGTCCCTCAGTACATTATGAAAAGCTTACATAAATACACCATTTAACTTAAGGGCTCGCAAAGCAAGGAAGTATCCACTTGAAATTAAGGCGGATGGTTCTGTATTTGCAATTTCTTCTTTAGGTTTTTCATTATTGGCTCTGAGCACTATGGGACTCAACTTCTGAGGTCATTAGTCCCCTAGAACTTAGAACTAGTTAAACCTAACTAACCTAGGACATCACAAACATCCATGCCCGAGACAGGATTCGAACCTGCGACCGTAGCGGTCTTGCGGTTCCAGACTGCAGCGCCTTTAACCGCACGGCCACTTCGGCCGGCTTTTTCATTATTCTAAAGCCACCAACCGTTTGCTTGTCTGATATGAACCAACCATAATGGAGGATAAAGTTCTTATGATATGTTGTTGTTGTTGTGGTCTTCAGTCCTGAGACTGGTTTGATGCAGCTCTCCATGCTACTCTATCCTGTGCAAGCTTCTTCATCTCCCAGTACCTACTGCAACCTACATCCTTCTGAATCTGCTTAGTGTATTGATCTCTTGGTCTCCCTCTACGATTTTTACCCTCCACGCTGCCCTCCAATGCTAAATTTGTGATCCCTTGATGCCTCAAAACATGTCCTACCAACCGATCCCTTCTTCTAGTCAAGTTGTGCCACAAACTTCTCTTCTCCCCAATCCTATTCAATACCTCCTCATTAGTTACGTGATCTACCCACCTTATCTTCAGCATTCTTCTGTAGCACCACATTTCGAAAGCTTCTATTATCTTCTTGTCCAAACTGGTTATCGTCCATGTTTCACTTCCATACATGGCTACACTCCATACAAATACTTTCAGAAACGACTTCCTGACACTTAAATCTATACTCGATGTTAACAAATTTCTCTTCTTCAGAAACGATTTCTTTGCCATTGCCAGTCTACATTTTATATCCTCTCTACTTCGACCATCATCAGTTATTTTGCTCCCTAAATAGCAAAACTCCTTTACTACTTTAAGTGTCTCATTTCCTAATCTAATTCCCTTAGCATCACCCGACTTAATTCGACTACATTCCATTATCCTCGTTTTGCTTTTGTTGATGTTCATCTTATATCCTCCTTTCAAGACACTGTCCAATCCTGTTCAACTTCTCTTCCAAGTCATTTGCTGTCTCTGACAGAATTACAATGTCATCGGCGAACCTCAAAGTTTTTACTTCTTCTCCATGAATTTTAATACCTACTCCGAATTTTTCTTTTGTTTCCTTTACTGCTTGCTCAATATACAGATTGAATAACATCGGGGAGAGGCTACAACCCTGTTTCACTCCTTTCCCAACCACTGCTTCCCTTTCATGCCCCTCGACTCTTATAACTGCCATCTGGTTTCTGTAGAAATTGTAAATAGCCTTTCGCTCCCTGTATTTTACCCCTGCCACCTTCAGAATTTGAAAGAGAGTATTCCAGTTAACGTTGTCAAAAGCTTTCTCTAAGCCTACAAATGCTAGAAACGTAGGTTTGCCTTTTCTTAATCTTTCTTCTAAGATAAGTCGTAAGGTTAGTATTGCCTCACGTGTTCCAACATAGCTAAAAATAAATTTTATCGTCAGATAGTAAAATAGAAAAGGAGTTATTAAACTCTTTATCACGAATGTGATAAGCACTTATGGACGCAGTATGTCTTCTATCAACATATTTGACCAAACAGTTTTAGATATTAATTTTCAGAACAACAATAAACACTAATATTGATCAAATTTTTCGGTTATTATACGTATAAGACACTCTATTTTTGAAATCTTTACGGTAATAAGTGGTCTGAGATCCACAGTGTTCAGAGGGTGCCGAGAATACCAAATTTTGAGGCATTACCGCTGACCACGGACAACACAGCGGCCTTCACTTAACCACTAAGAGCGGTGGCATTTGCGTAGAGTTGTCAGAGCTAACAGACAAGCGACAATGCGTGAAATAACCACAGAAATAAATGTGAGATGTACGACGAACTTATCCGTTAGGACAGTGCGGCGAAATTTGGCGTCAATTGGCTATGGCAGTAGGCGACCGACGCAAGTGCCCTTGCTAACAACACGGCATCGCCTGCTGCGCCTCACCTGGGCTCTTGACCATAACGGTTAGACCCTAGAGATATGGCAAACCGTAGCCTGGTCGGATGATGTCATGTCACTGGCCCACAGTTGCTCGCGATTGGTTTGAAGAACAGTCTGGGCAATTCGAGTGAATGCTTTCGCCACCCACATCAACCGACCTGAATCCCATCAAATATTTATGGGACACAATCGATAGGGCAGTTCGTTCACATCATGCACCGGCAACACATTCGCAAGTATGGACAGCTATAGAGGCAGTATGGCTCAATATTTTTGCGGTAGACTTCCAGCGACTTGTTGATTCCGTGTCACGTCGAGTTGTTGCTCTACGCAGGGCAAAAGGAGGTCCGTCCATGATTTTTGTCACCTCAATTTAAATCGCTGATATTGTTGGTTGGAAAGCGATCAGTGAATTCAATGTATAGAAAGCTTCACATATGTAGTTATTATTGTCTTGATCGCGTGTCGGTGCACTGGATTACCAGTTCCCACAGGACTAACCTGCCATCTTCAAATCCATGATGTGCACGTTATGAAACAATGTTGTGCGACAGAATGCACGTATGTTTTCGTATCATCATAACGGACTCATAATAAAAAAAGGAGTAGAACGTTAAAACATATTACTGTGTCGTCATGACGAGACAGTCAAAACAGTGTGGCACATCAAGAAGTGCCGCATTTGACTGGGTTGGGTGCCAGCTACATACTCATTCTTTCTACATTGTGGAATGGAAGATGGCAGGTTAGTTTTGTCGAAACTACACTACTGGTCATTAACATTGCTACACCACGAAGATGACGTGCTACACACACGAAATTTAGCCGACAGGAAGAAGATACTGTGATATGCAAATTATTAGCTTTTCAGAACATTCACACAAGGTTGGCGCCGGTGGCGACACCTACAACGTGCTGACATGAGGAAAGTTTCCAACCGATTTCTCATACACAAAGAGCAGTTGACCGGCGTTGCATGGAGAAACGTTGTTGGGATGCCTCGTGTAAGGAGAAGAAATGCGTACCATCACGTTTCCGACTTTGATAAAGGTCGGATTGCAGCCTATCGCGATTGCGGTTTATCGTATCGCGACATTGCTGCTCGCGTTGGTCGAGATCCAATGACTGTTAGCAGAATATGGAATCGGTGGGTTCAGAAGGGTAATATGGAACGCCGTGCTGGACCCCAACGGCCTCGTATCACTAGCAGTCGAGATGACAGGCATCTTATCCGCATGGCTGTAACGGATCGTGCAGCCACGTCTCGATCCCTGAGTCAACAGATGGGGACGTTTGCAAGACAACAGCCATCTGTACGAACAGTTCGACGGCGTTTGCAGCAGTATGGACTATCAGCTCGGAGACCATGGCTGCGGTTACCCTTGACGCTGCATCACGGACAGGAGAGCCTGCGATGGTGTACTCAACGACGAACCTGGGTGCACGAATGGCAAAACGTAATTTTTTCTGATGAATCCGGGTTCTGTTTACAGCATCATGATGGTCGCATCCGTGTTTGGCGACATCGCGGTGAACGCACATTGGAAGCGTGTATTCGTCATCGCCATACTGGCGTGATGGTATTGGTTACACGTCTCGGTCACCTCTTGTTCACACTGCGCTTTGAACAGTGGACGTTACATTTCAGATGTGTTACGACCCGTGGCTCTACCCTTCATTCGATCCCTGGGAAACCCTACATTTCAGCAGGATAATGCACGACCGCATGTTGCAGGTCCTGTACGGGCCTTTCTGGATACAGAAAATGTTCGACTGCTGCCCTGGCCAGCACGTTCTCAAGACCTCTCACCAATTGAAAACGTGTGGTCAGTGGTGGCCGTGCAACAGGCTCGTCACAATACGCCAGTCACTACTCTTGATGAACTGTGGTATCGTGTTGAAGCTGCATGGGTAGCTGCACGCCATCCAAGCTCTGTTTGACTCAATGCCCAGGCGTATCAAGGCCGTTATTACGGCCAGAGGTGGTTGTTCTGTGTACTGATTTCTCAGGATCTATGCACCTAGATTGCTTGAAAATGTAATCATTTGTCAGTTCTAGTATAATATATTTGTGCAATGAATACCCGTTTATCATCTGCATTTCTTCTTGGTGTAGCAATTTTAATGGCCAGTAGTGTAGTAATCCAGTGGAACCACCAGCGATCAATGCAATAAAAACCTCACATCCGAAACTCTTTTTATGTTCTTTCTGTATCTGTATCCTTAAACAATCCTATCGGGTACCGGACCCAGACTGACGAGGAATAGTCAAGTATTGGTCGAAAGAGGGATTCGCAAACTACCACCTGAGAGCGTGGACCACGCTCTCTGAGAGGATGCCATCTGGTACCCGCCTTTCCTGCGATTACTTTTATGCAGTCGTTCCGCTTCATATCTCCCCGTACGCCCACTGCTAGTGCTTAACCGAGCGAGGTGGCGCAGTGGTTAGACACTGGACTCGCATTCGGGAGGACGACGGTTCAATCCTGCGTCCGGCCATCCTGATTTAGGTTTTCCGTGATTTCCCTAAATCGCTCCAGGCAAATGCCGGGATGGTTCCTTTCAAAGGGCACGGCCGACATCCTTCCCCGTCCTTCCCTAATCCGATGAGACCGATGACCTCGCTGTCTGGTCTCCTTCCCCAAACCAACCAACCAACCAAGTGCTTAATGGAAGTAGCTTCCTTCAGTAATCCTTCGACAATAGCATAACCAAATAGTGACGGGACTTCTCTGCTAGTTTATGTGTAATGCCCTACATTCGTTTATGTCGGTCCCTGCACCACGCATCGTTCTTCTGCAGGTTTTCATTTCCCTACATTTTTTTCTAGCGTTGCGGTTCCTCCATGTACTACGGCATCAATCTTCAACAGCCTATAAGAACTTCGGACGCAGAGAAAACGCCAGTTTGTATAACCCAGCTCGCAGTGGCGTATTATACGGTGATAGTGACCCCGTGCCCTTCTGCACGCGACAGTTTGCAAAGTAGGAAGTGTGGCTCGGCCTCGCTTGCGGAATGCGACACTTGAAGCAACTGTGGCGCCGGCCCCGGCACCCCCTCCTCTCACCCCCCCCCCCTGCCCCCGTTTCCCCTCCCCCGACAGCTATCGATCGACCACGCCCAGGCCCGCGGTCGAGGCGGGCAGAGGCACGACTAAAGCCCACACTGGCCGCTGCCTTTCTGGGGAGGCAACGTCCGCGAACTTTGTGTCCCTCACACACGACAAAATCATGTACGGACAAAAAGTCGGACCCGCAGGGTCTCACAAGAAAAGTGGAATTGTTAGTGCCGCACATTAATCTGACTATGCACCGATTTGCACCAGCTGTGCCTGCGAAACACAGTAAACACGTATGGAATACAATGACGGAAAAAAAATCGCAGCGCCAAAAAATAATTAATGTGGAGCAACATATCTAAGTGATAAATATCTCTCAGGCACAGTGCCAGCAAAATCGGGTTTTTGATTACCCAACAGAAAACCGATTATATGGAAATAGGTCGAGTCATAAACCCAAAACCTTGCATTGAAATTGACCAACATTCTAAATTCAGAAACTTTTACCAGTTTAAATACCTTGGATCACGTTTCAACAGTAAAAATACCATAACAATGGATATAAATGAAAGAATAGCCTCAGGGTCAATATGTCTGTAATCACTAAGCAACCCACTCAAAAGTAAAGCTTTGTCAATCATATATGACGGTAGTATCTGTTCCCGAAAGAACAGTTACCGTGGATGACCATGCAGCTTTGCTATAAATGAAATGATAATTAAATGGACACCCTAGCTGCAAACAGGCGTTGATGTACTTCATGTGAAAATGTGTGCCCCGACCGGGACTCGAACCCGGGATCTCCTGCTTACATGGCAGACGCTCTATCCATCTTTTTTTTTTTTTTTTTTTAATAAAACCTTTATTAAAAAAACAATGTTACACATTGCAAATACATACTAAGTTATACATACATGAAGTTATTTAAACAAAGCGGTTTGATCATTTCAATTGCGCTGACATTAAGGAAAGACAACAGAAGATTGTGTTACTGACTAAATCACAAGAAAGAATTAAATTAAACATAAATACTTGAGAATGGCGGAAAGGAGATATATAATAAAGTTGACTAGCCTTCCAACTACACTTTCTGGACATTAATTGGATCTAAGTATTTGAAGATTTGAAGTGATCAGATCTATATAATCAGTCTTTCACTGCAAAAATGAACAGGGCAATGTGCCAGCCATTGAATATTACATTTATCGGATAGAATCTTATGGTTTTAACCAATCGATAGGGAGATTTCTATAAAAACTGTCTATTTCCAAATTTCTAGTATAAGCCAATAATGAACCTTTCATGTTTTGTGTTTGGCACTATTAGACACACAATATCAATGGCACATAAGTTCTGTACATTAGCTTATAAATTTCAAAAAACTACTCTCTGAAGTAGAGAAAGCACACATCATAAATATACTGTAAAATCTTAAATAGTATCCTTAGGGTAACTACAATACATCACTGTCAACACAGTCTTCTTGTTTATATTAACCAATGCCCATTCTTTCAAATACAATTTTTAGCATATTACCGAACTTTTCCTTGTGATTCGAATAGCTTCTAATTTTGTGGAACTCACACAGCATGTGTACCTTGAACTCTATGATGCTATCGGATCCTAATTTGTTAAGGACGTAGTTAACGAAATTTCCCAGCAACCAGTACACAGCGTTATTTTTTGCTTCTGGGAAATAGCGTGCTTCAGGCCTGTGTATCAATCACAGCGATATATACTCAGGGGATGTTCTTGTAATCAGAGCTATTTGCTCCCGGATCCACTTCCAACTATTCATGTGACCACTGCAAGTATATCGATGAATTACTGTGTCAACTAGATGGCATTGTTGACATAAATTTGTTTCACAGAGTCCGATTGCGTGCAGTCTTTCATTGGTGCTAACTATGTTGTTAACTGTCTTGTACCATGACGTTTTTATATTAGACGTGAGCACATTGGAACTAATGTTTTTCCAAATCTCAGTCCACTCAATGTTTGGAAACTGTCGTTCTATTTTGTTTCTTTCTTCGCTTTTCTTTCGTTCCCGCATTATGGCTCTCGATGTTAAGTGTCGGGACTGCCTGAGTTCGACACTGACATAACTAAACTCAACATAGAAAATCCTCACGTGCTGTAAGCGACTGTTGATATTCTGCACGTCAATCGGGGGAAGCAGGCTTGGAGGTTTAATGATCTCGAAAAGTTGGCTGGTGATGCTTTCTCGCGAGTCTCTTATTAAATTAACTTGCCTTTTGATAAAAAGAGCAGAGGCTTTATCCGTTATATCAGTTAATCCTAGTCCACCATTTTTAGGATCCAAAGTGGCTACTTTAGCAGGTACTCTGAACACTTCACCTCTCCACAAAAATTTTGTGATTTTGGACATTATTCTTCTCGCTATCATTCTCGGTATTGGAAACAGCTGGGCAGTATAATATGCCTTAGCAAGGATGCATGAGTTGATATACTGTGTTCTTTGAACTTGGTTCATATATCGAGTTAAATTCTCTACAATGGCTCCTTGCACTTTATCTGCTGCAACTTTCCAATTTAAAGCCGTCATTTTCATAGGGCACGCTGTCAGGGTGATCCCAAGTGTTTTATGTTGTCGGACTAATTTTGCCCACTCGACGTTGATATTATCAAAACCTCTGAGATTTAACATCTTACTTTTTTTTTCCGTTTGCATTGGCTCCAGATGCTCTACAGTACGAATCAATCACTGTTGCTAGCGTGGCTACCTCGTCATTATTCCTTATAATGACCCCTATATCGTCAGCATAGGCTCTTATAACTGTTTTGTTTCCTGATAATGTTAAGCCTTTTAATGTAGCATGGACATGTCGGAGGAAAGGTTCTAGCGAAATTGCGAAGAGCGACATGGACAGAGGACTTCCTTGAGGAACACCTCGTTGTATTTGCATCGGCCTGGATTGTTGACAATTCACCGCTATTTTAGCATTTATTCCAGTTGCTATGTTCTTAATCAACTGTATAACCCTATCGTTGAAACCTATTTTCTTCAATGTCCGTAGAAGATATTCATGGTTTACTACATCGAACGCCTTATAAAAATCTAAAAACAATAAAGCACACTTTATGTTTGTTACAGAAGTTATTGCAATGATATCCCTGAATTCCGCTAGATTTTGAAAAATGGTTCTGCCTTGCGCACAGTTCTGATGTTGACTAATAATTTTATCTGTAAGGCATGAAATTCTCTTATTTATTACTCTAGCTATTAATTTATAATCAGAATTCAGCAGTGAAATTGGACGAAAATTATTTAAATCTTTGTTTCCATTATTTTTTGGCACCAGAACAATTTTACTCTCCTTAAACTCAGCCGGAATTATTTTACCCTGAATAACCTCATTTACAATGTCCGTGATTTTCGCACCTAATATTGGCCAGTAACGGATGTAAAACTCCGCTGGCAGACCATCCGGTCCTGGGGATTTTTTTGGTGGCGAGGCGCACAGAGTCTCATACACGTCTTCTTCACTGACAACCTCGAGAAAATTTTCGTTGTCATCTTCTGTCAGCTGTGGGGCTAGGATGTCAAGGAATTCTTCCAAGGAAGCATCACTACTTTGATGTACAGAATATAGCTCGCAATAATAGCGATAAATCTCGTCCATGATATCCTGCCGGGTTCTGAGAATCGTGCCGTGTTTTGTTCGAATTTCTTCAATAAAAGTCCTTCTCCCGTTTTTCGTATGCTTCATTAAATGATATAGGGAAGTAGTTTCATCTGCTGACACCGAATTTGCCTTCGATTTTATTTTCAACCCTTCCATTTGACTTCTCTTGATATTAAGTAACTTGGCTTTGACTTTTTTTATGTCTGCTATCCGAAGTGAGGAACCTGCTGAGACTTGATCATATAGATCTCTCAAAACGGAATAGTAATACTCTATAGTGCATTTCATTTCCCTTGCGCTCTGTGCACTGTATTGAATAAGAACTTTCCTCAACTTTGGCTTTGCCATTTTAACCCACCAGTCAATAGCAGTGGCATATCTACTACGGGCTCGCAGGCATATTGCCCATGTTTCTTTAATCAGATCTTCTAAATCATGATTAACTAACAAGGAAGTGTTCAAATTCCACTGATTCTTGAATCGGCGAACCGGCTGTCTTGTTAGATTTATGCAAGCTAAGACACTTGAATGGTCTGAAAAGTACGTAGGAATGGTTTCTACTTTTGTCACGGAAGTTACAAGATTTTTAGAAATACATAGTCTATCAATCCTGCTACGTGATGTTGCCGTGACATAAGTGAACTCAACAGTGGAGGGGTATTTGATTTCCCATATATCCTTTAATTCTAAACCAGTAACTAATTGTTTTAGTTCACTTGAGAAATTAAAATTAGGTAACTGATCTTTTCGATTTAAAACACAATTAAAATCACCTCCAAGTAATAACTGTCTTGGTGATTTCCTTAACAAGTATATCAAGTCATCCTTGAAGAAACGTGCCCTGTCAGCTCGATGAGAACTTCCTGAAGGGGCGTACAAGTTGATGATAGTCACATCATAGATATTTAGTCCTATTCCCCTTCCGGATTCCAGTCGTTCCACCTCGCTTACTGTAATCCCTTCCCTTACCAAAATAGCTGTTCCAACACTTGTTTCGGGAGACACATTTATGTAACTGACAAAACCGGGAATTACCAAATCCGAAATTAGAACTTCTTGTAACAGGGCAATATCAGTCGCGGATTCGTACAAAAATTCCTTAAGGGCCGATAATTTCAAACCGGTCGTGATTTTATTTATGTTTATAGTGGTGACAGAATAAGATTGCGTCATTGTGCTGTCACTATGTAGTTGTTTTGTTGAACTAATTTAGTGTACTGTGGTTCAGGGTTCAGTTAAGCTGTAACAGTTTTCTCGGAAGGCTGAACATGGAATAACACTTCAATCAGTTTATTAGTTACTGTCCCGTTTTTTTCTACTTCTGATGTTTTCTCTTGTACCGCAAGCAGACTGATTTCCTGGTAAACTTTCTGATTTTTCCTCCAGTGATTCGTGTACGACCGTTTCGGACTGAACATTCTTTGGGCTTGGGTCGCCCCTATTGGATTTTCCCTTCCCTTGGTTACGAGCTACATTCTCATTTGGTTGCGTCGGTATTTTACTTCGCGGCTTATCTGGAGCAGCAGCAGACGCTTTAGCAATTTCGGTTGCCGGCGCCTGCCCTGAGGTGTTGACCGTGATTTCAGTTTGGTCACCACTTCCTCGTTCTTTATTAGTTTCACTCACTTTCTGATCGAGGGAAACAAATGGAGACTGCAGTTTTGCATCCTCTCCCTGAATTTGTTTATTAACAGATAGATTCTGATCTTTGCAATCGGCTACTGCACCTGTTGTTTCTTGCAAATTAATGCTGCTTACACCCCTTTCATTTTCTGGTACCGTATGTGTATTATCTTTCTGTTCATTAGTTTCCATTCGCATTTTGCCTTCAGGTTCCTCTGCCTCCTCATCGCACTGTTTTTGCTTGCGAAGTGAGGGAGAGGGACAAGACAGCTCGTCCTCTGAACAACTATCAGTTATGTCCAGAGGTCGTTTTTTCGGTTGCATTTCAGTTTCACGAGTAGTGGCAACGGGGTTTCCTTTTGTTGTTAACGGGGGAAATTGACTGTTATCGTGAAGGGAGACATCAGCTTGTCCCGCTGCGTTAACATCGTCAACCAGTTGTTCCGGGCTATTCTTTGGCAACAGATCATTTAAGGTAAGCTTCTGACGCTGTATCAAATTACTTTTAAGCACAACAGTTCGCCGCGGACATTCCTGTCTGAAGTGGCCGGTTTCGTTACATATATGACATGTAGCTTCCTGACCTGTATAAACAATTTGTGCCTTATACCCACAAACAGTTATGTGAGACGGAATATTCGTCTTAACGTCCATCTCTACACAGCGGACCCCGTTAAAACACTGCAGTTTAAAGCGAGGCGACCATCTTTCATTTGCAATTGATTTAACGTCTCCGTAGTTTAAAAGAGCTTCCTTAATCTTATCATTTTCAATTTCAATGGGGAGATTCAAGACACGAACGGTTTTGTAATGAATGTCCGCTCTATAGATGGAAACCTTACTTTTATAACCATTTCTATGCACAAAATCTACTTCATAGCCCCACTTTCGTAACACTTTATCAATAGTCGAAGCACTGATTAACTTGACAAAAACACAGTATTTTTCCTGATCCAGTTGCCAGGTATGAACGGTTTCAGAATTTAGACCAATTACCTGTGTAATCCAGTCATCTATTTCCAGGGATGTCGGCTGAACAGGACGGGATTCTTTGTCAAAAGCAAATACCAGAGTATTCTTCCTAAGGTTTGTAGCCATGGTTAATCCAGCGAAGCAATTTCGTTTAAACAACCGAAATTCCAAGTAGCAGCAGCAAGACCAGAAAGAGCGATCAGATCACAAGGAACAGGAACGAACACGGAGATTAACTGACGGACGGCACTCGGCGAAGCACAAGTACAGCAATGTAAACACTGAAGTGCAGCGCAACAGTTAACAGCGGCCACTCGCGAGCGCGGCTGAAACGGAACTGGATCACGTTTCAACAGTAAAAATACCATAACAATGGATATAAATGAAAGAATAGCCTCAGGGTCAATATGTCTGTAATCACTAAGCAACCCACTCAAAAGTAAAGCTTTGTCAATCATATATGACGGTAGTATCTGTTCCCGAAAGAACAGTTACCGTGGATGACCATGCAGCTTTGCTATAAATGAAATGATAATTAAATGGACACCCTAGCTGCAAACAGGCGTTGATGTACTTCATGTGAAAATGTGTGCCCCGACCGGGACTCGAACCCGGGATCTCCTGCTTACATGGCAGACGCTCTATCCATCTGAGCCACCGTGTGCACAGAGGATAGAGCGTCTGCAGCGACTTATCCCTTGCACGCTCCCCGTGAGATCCACATTCCCAACATGTCCACAGCACTGCATTCGTAGTGCGCCTAATATATGTTTGCCCATCATACTCATTACTCGTGGCAGATTAATCTACCAAGTCCCGTACGAGTTCGGGCATAGCGTGTGTGTTCGCACAAGAAGGTCAATGGCCGGGAAGCCTTATTTTAACTATATATGACGGTAGTATCTGTCCCGGTCGGGGCACACATTTTCAACATGTCCCCAATGAAGTACATCAACGCCTGTTTGCAGCTATGGTGTCCATTTAATTATCATTTCATTTATAGCAAAGCTGCATGGTCATCCACGGTAACTGTTCTTTCGGGAACAGATACTACCGTCATATATAGTTAAAATATGGCTTCCCGGCCATTGACCTTCTTGTGCGAACGCACACGCTATGCCCGAACTCGTACGGGACTTGGTAGATTAATCTACCACGAGTAATGAGTATGATGGGCAAACATCTATTAGGCGCACTACGAATGTAATGGTGTGGACATGTTGGGAATGTGGATCTCACGGGGAGCGTGCAAGGGATAAGGCCCTGCAGACGCACCACCCTCTGTGCCCACGGTGGCTCAGATGGATAGAGTGTCTGCCATGTAAGCAGGAGATCCCGGGTTCGAGTCCCGGTCGGGGCACACATTTTCAACATGTCCCCAATGAAGTACATCAACGCCTGTTTGCAGCTAGGATGTCAATTTAATTATCATTTCACTTTGTCAATCATCACAAGGATGAAGATATCTGCCCCATAGCACTGTACAGTTCAGAAAGCTGGACGCTTACAAAGAATGAAAGAGAAAAACTGAATGTTTTCGAAAGAAAAGTAATAAGAAAAATCTGGGGACCTGTGCTGGAGAATTAGAAAGAACAATGAAATTTATCAATTAATGAAGCAACCCACTATCATCCAGAAATTAAAAAGTAGGAGACTGCAATGGGCTGGACATGTGGCCAGAATGGAAAACAACAGAATTACCAAGAAAGAATTTGAAGGAACTCTCCAGGCAACAAGACCATTGGGCTGACCTCGTACAAGGTGGAAAGATGACGTAGACAAGAACATCGCAGCATTAGGAATTTCCGCAGGGTGGAGAGAGGCTGCGAGGGATAGGGAGGAAGATCGTTGACGCAGCTAGTGGTCTACAGGGCCTGCGATCGCTGAGAAGAGGGAGGGGGAGAAATATTGCTAGATCACAGGTTAAAGTAAGTGTGAGAGAAGCCATTGCAAACGTGGAATGCTATTACATTAATAACAAGTCTACCCACCAGAATGATAAGTGCAGGCATCCAAACGTACAGGCATTGTGTTCTACAGGTGGCGGATGTCAGTTTGTGGGATGAAGTTCCATGACAGCTGCACTTGGTCGGTTAGTACAGGGACGGTTGTTAATGCTGTTCGTAGATGACGCTGGAGTCCTCGTGCGATGATGTGCTCGATTGGAGACAGATTTGGTGATCACGCAGGCCACGCCAATATGTCGACAAACTGTAGAGCATGTTGGGTTACAACAGCGGTCTGTGGGCGAGCGTTATCGTGTTGGAAAATACCCCATGGAATTCTGTCCAAACCAAATCGCACCCCACCCCATAACTCCAGGTGTAGGTTCGGTATGTCTAGCACGCAGACAGATTGGTTCTAGAGCCTCAACTGGCCTCGTCCTAACAAAATCACGACCATTACAGGCGAGGCAGAATCAGCTTTCATCAGAAAACAGAACAGACATTTACCCTGTTCTCCAATGAGCTCTCGCTTGACACCACTGAAGTCGCAAATGGTGGTGGTTTGGGGTCAGTGGAATGCACGCCACAGGGAGTCTGACTCAGAGATGTACCTGAAGTAGCCGATTTGTAACAGTTCGTTGTGTCACTGTGCTGCCAACTGCTGCTCAAATTGCTACCGCAAATGCAGTACGATGTGCCAGAGCCGCACGCCGAACACGTCGGTTTCACTCTCGGAAATGGTACCTGGCCCGATCTTCTTGCCAGCAATCATTTACATTGGCTGCATTCCTGCCAAGTGTTTCTGCAGTAGAACAAAAGGAACATCCAGTTCCTCGTCATCCTATTACACGAACTCGTTCAAACTCAGTAAGGTGTTGATAGTCTCTGTCGCCCTAAAGACATTCCTGACTATTTGGTGATGGCAGTAGAAATCCTGTGGAGTCTTCCACTAATGTAAATTATCGAAATGTGCGCAACAGGATTTTCCGAGAACAATCTCGTCGTTTTTACAAACATTCAAAAAAATACAATCCAGGAGTATCTCAGTTACCATTTGCTTTGGACTTCATTAATCTGTCACGTCCTAATTTAGTTTTATATCCTTTGTCACGCAAAAAGAATCCATATATCGAGATTTGACTGACACCACTACAAACTTTTAGCGACGACATTGCGCAACAGCAGTAAAGAAACAGCTTTAAATACTGTGAAAATATTTCATTTGTGAAGTGCTGCTTCAGGTACCTCGAATTTAGACGTAGGAAGTAACCCAGGGTGGTGTGAGTGACTGCTTTCTTCTCTTCGGTACTTTGCGGTATTTCCGCCGCCCGTATCAGCTGAAATACGCCTCTAGGTTCTGTATAGTACAAATATTTTACAGGTAGTGGCCCAAGCTGTAACATGAAGAAATAATAAAATGTAGTGGTCGGCAGAAGGAAGGGAGAGCTACTTCCTTGAGACACATTGTATGCAACCAAGCGCTGTCTTTGTGGAAATGCTTCCTCTTCTTTGACAGGTCACACAACTGGATATGCTACAGTCGTCCCCTTCCCCTGAAGACTACTAGGAAAGGTGGCTCCGCAATGAATGCCTGCCCCCCCCCCTTCTGTCGCCACCCTCAACGTGGCGCCACAGCGGGGTGCAAGCGTTAACGAAGCGGCTTTTGGACCCAAATATGACTATCACCTGTCGAAAAATACCTGTATTTGTTACTAATTACGATGGGCAGCCATCAAAAGCATGAAGTGCTCTGTAACCCCAAATGCCTTTCTACTAAACGCTAAATCTGATAGTTGAAATCAGTGCCGAGAATAATGCTACGCGTTTTAGGTGATAAACAGCGAAGAGGTTGCATCCGCTTGACTAAGTCAGACGTTTTCCTTTCGAGGTGGTCTGCATGAACGTCTGTAAACAACTTGTCTGAGGAGCGAAAGCTTTGGTCAGTGTAGCGATCAGCTCAGTCTCTCACCGTTCAATAATTTACCGTCTGCCTGTAAAGTTTACCTGAGGGAGCAACGGTCAGTTACGACGTCGCACTGTGCAGCGGTTTGTCACATGCCGAATCGAGAGCTACGGATGAGAGGCCGCATCTATATCTACACTCCTGGAAATGGAAAAAAAAACACATTGACACCAGTGTGTCAGACCCACCATACTTGCTCCGGACACTGCGAGAGGGCTGTACAAGCTATGATCACACGCACGGCACAGCGGACACACCAGGAACCGCGGTGTTGGCCGTCGAATGGCGCTAGCTGCGCAGCATTTGTGCACCGCCGCCGTCAGTGTCAGCCAGTTTGCCGTGGCATACGGAGCTCCATCGCAGTCTTTAACACTGGTAGCATGCCGCGACGGCGTGCACGTGAACCGTATGTGCAGTTGACGGACTTTGAGCGAGGGCGTATAGTGGGCATGCGGGAGGCCGGGTGGACGTACCGCCGAATTGCTCAACACGTGGGGCGTGAGGTCTCCACAGTACATCGATGTTGTCGCCAGTGGTCGGCGGAAGGTGCACGTGCCCGTCGACCTGGGACCGGACCGCAGCGACGCACGGATGCAGCCCAGACCGTAGGATCCTACGCAGTGCCGTAGGGGACCGCACCGCCACTTCCCAGCAAATTAGGGACACTGTTGCTCCTGGGGTATCGGCGAGGACCATTCGCAACCGTCTCCATGAAGCTAGGCTACGGTCCCGCACACCGTTAGGCTGTCTTCCGCTCACGCCCCAACATCGTGCAGCCCGCCTCCAGTGGTGTCGCGACAGGCGTGAATGGAGGGACGAATGGAGACGTGTCGTCTTCAGCGATGAGAGTCGCTTCTGCCTTGGTGCCAATGATGGTCGTATGCGTGTTTGGCGCCGTGCAGGTGAGCGCCACAATCAGGACTGCATACGACCGAGGCACACAGGGCCAACACCCGGCATCATGGTGTGGGGAGCGATCTCCTACACTGGCCGTACACCACTGGTGATCGTCGAAGGGACACTGAATAGTGCACGGTACATCCAAACCGTCATCGAACCCATCGTTCTACCATTCCTAGACCGGCAAGGGAACTTGCTGTTCCAACAGGACAATGCACGTCCGCATGTATCCCGTGCCACCCAACGTGCTCTAGAAGGTGTACGTCAACTACCCTGGCCAGCAAGATCTCCGGATCTGTCCCCCATTGAGCATGTTTGGGACTGGATGAAGCGTCGTCTCACGCGGTCTGCACGTCCAGCACGAACGCTGGTCCAACTGAGGCGCCAGGTGGAAATGGCATGGCAAGCCGTTCCACAGGACTACATCCAGCATCTCTACGATCGTCTCCATGGGAGAATAGCAGCCTGCATTGCTGCGAAAGGTGGATATACACTGTACTAGTGCCGACATTGTGCATGCTCTGTTGCCTGTGTCTATGTGCCTGTGGTTCTGTCAGTGTGATCATGTGATGTATCTGACCCCAGGAATGTGTCAATAAAGTTTCCCCTTCCTGGGACAATGAATTCACGGTGTTCTTATTTCAATTTCCAGGAGTGTATATCTACACCTATACTCCAAAGGGCACCTTATAATGTGTTGTAAGGGTACTTCGTGTACGACACATTCATCATCCTTTTCTGTTACATTGTTAAAGTCACGATTGTTGGTAAGCCTCCGTGGCAGCTCGAATCTTTCTGGTTTTACCTTCACTGCCTTCTCACGAGATGTACACTGTGCAACACAATTAAAGAGCCACTTTTTTCGAAACCCCGTAATTGTCTCCCACTACGACGCAGAATTTGAAATCTGAGTCCGTGGTGACCATAACTTTACTTTGTAATGGTGCAGAAGAGAGACGCACTGCGAAATCGCCTTCGTGTCACACAATGGGAAGGTCGTCACACTCCCTCCTACCCACATTACACCCTTTCCCGGAAGGCCTCTGCGATGGAGAACAGAACCACGGCGCCCAGCATTGAAATCACGCTATTTTCTTATGCGAGGCCGAGGGAAACATTTCAGACAGCCGCTCAGAGTCGACACGAAAAGTCCTCAGTGGGTGGCAAAGAGGGGTTTGATGAAAACACCACTCCTCTTCGGGGCGTTTATTCCCACACATTTTGCTGTCGAAAAGGACAGTTCGCAGTTTGATCAGCAATAGGACGACTCCGTGACAATCTTTTGACATTGCTGACACTTCCCGAATGATTCAGTCTTCCTCTATGGACATTGTGGGCCTGCTAGCCCACTGAAAGTGATCGCATCCCTTTGGAATGTAGTGCGACCGTAATTTTAGCTTTTCTGTACAGGGTGGAGCCACTAGGGACAGTTCAAGACTTTTCAGCGAAATTAGAAAGTGATCCGAAGCATCAAAGGGTGTGTATGCTTTTCTCAGCACTTCAGTTTCGTGATCAATGGGGGGTGGAGGGGGGACGGCGCGGATGCGCGACATTAACACATGCTTGGATGAAACGGCAAAGGGTCCCTCTAAGCAACTGCCGAGTAGTGATTCTCCAGCAGAAAGAAGTTTCTACTTAATGGTCTGAAGATGACTACAGTAGTCGTCGAAACCGGTCACCTTAATAAATAAATCGTGAATCGTGATCAAGACTGTTTTTAACAGTAAATATTTGTAACACATTGATCACTGTTACTCCCATAATGTATTAAAAAGTCTGGATGTTGTTTCCCTTTTCTACGAAGATCCTATTAGAAGATGATGTTTGATGATGTTTGGTTTGTGGGGTGCTGAACTGCGCGGTCATCAGCGCGCATATAAAGTCCCAATTTTAACACAGTCCAATCTGACCACTGTTACGAATTATGATGATGATGAAATGATGAGGACACCATAAACACCCAGTCCCCGGTCTGAGAATATCCCCAGCTCGGCCGGAAATCGAACCCGGAACCCCGTGACCCAGAGGCAGCAACACTTGGCAATAGCCCTCCGGACATCCCATTAGAAGAAACAATGTAACTACTGGCCACTTATTTCTTCTCGAAAATTTTAAAGTTGTTTCCACACTTCTTAAGACCAAGCACTTTTTGTACAGAATGAGTTATTAAGAAACGGCTGATGGCGTGGGACAACTATGAATACACCATTGGCAGTAGCCATTGCTACTTTCTTCATGTCCCACTCCATCTTGATTCCACAGATCTCTGGCGATACATTTTTAATCTTACCAAATGACAGTGAAGGCACTACGACTCTCCATTGATCATATGAACGGCATAAACCCTAACGTTATTTACAGGAGAGTTTGAGAACGGCTGGATGTTGCTTTTATAGATTTGCTGGTCGGGCGGAAAGCAGATGGGTGAGTCTGTCATTCTGTGTTCCGAAAAGCACGCATAAGAACCTATGTCCCAACCAGCATAGCTCGGAAGGGAGTTATGCTAAGGTCCCAAACAGAGCCAGGTCTATTTCTGACAAGGACCACTTCGGCTCCGACATCAACTGTCTCAATGGGTATTCAGTCCATGCCATTAGATCATCTCTGTCGAGAAAACCAGAACGCCATGCCGACCAATCAAGCCAGCAGGAACAACACATAGACGGATTTCTTTGTACGGTGCAACAACGAGCGACATAGTTGTATCCTAAACAGGAAAGGAATCACACAATTCTTCCAGAGACCCAGGATTATTGAAGAAATGCTGTGACCTGTCAAACATAATTTCGACCTGAGAGTATCCGGAAAATACACCGATAAGCCATAATATTATGACCATTACCCACAGCGACGTTGGATGTCGCCTGGTGGCGTTGCCGGCACGTATGTAAGCGGAGCCGTTAGCGAAGATATGGGTTGCAAATAAGGAACTCCATTGAGATAAGTGACTTTGATAAAGGGCAGGTTATTATTACGCACAGCCTGTGAACGAGTACCTCGAAAACAGCGAAGGCGGTCGAATGTTCACGTGCTACCGTCGTGAGCATATGCGGAAATAGGTAGAGGGACAGTGGAGCTACCACTAGGTGCTAAATGGTTGGACCTCCACGACTCTTCACAGAACGTGGCGTTCGGAGCCTTGTCTGCTCTAAGTGGGACAGATGGTGCTTTACAGCATCTCTGTCCGAAGATCACAATGCTGGTGCACGCTCAAGTGTTTCGGAGAACACCGTTCATCTCACGTTCTTGAACATGGATCACCGCATCAGATGACCCCTAGCCGGCCGGGGTGGCCGAGCGGTTCTAGGCGCTACATTCTGGAACCGCGCTGCTGCTACGGTCGCAGGTTCGAATCCAGCCTCGGGCATGGATGTGTGTGATGTCCTTAGGTTAGTTAGGTTTAAGTAGTTCTAAGTTCTAGGGGCCTGATGACCTTAGAAGTTAAGTCCCATCGTGCTCAGAGCCATTTGAACCATTTTGAACCACCCCTAAGTGTTGACATGTAGAGCCAACGACATCATCAGTTACAATTGTAGTGGGTATGGGGCCATCGGGATTCGACTGTCAATCAATGGAAACGTCTCAGCTCTTTGGATGAACCACATTTTTGCTACGTTAGGTCGATGGCCTCTCCACAAACCCCATGATCGAAGTGAACAGCGGTTCGAAAGGTGTAACACGCGACGGATGCAGGCTGATGGGAGCAGTCTTTAGCTGCGGGAGACATTCTCCTGTGCTCGCATGGGACCTGTAGTAGTAATGCTGACAGCTGCGAATCACCTGCATGCTTGACGTCTTCCCAGACGGCGACGTCATGTTTGAGGAGAATAATTGTCCATGTCTCGGACCCAGAACCGTACGACAGTCGTTTGAGTAGCATTATACAGGGTGGTCCCGAATTCATGGTACAAACTTTAATGGTAGGTGCAGGACATTGTAACAAGGATATATTGTATAGGAATGTATAGTCCCAGGTGACGCGGTGAGGCGTAAACAGGGGAAATAACGGCCGAAAGGAAAACGAAAGATTTTATTGAAATCGTTGTTGACAAGTGTCATGTTTACAGTAAGTGTTCAAAATTGCGTCCACCATGAGCGATACATGCTTGACAGCGTCGGTGCAGCGATTGGCGTACACGTTCAAAGATGCCTGGTATTTCACGCACACCTGCAGCAGCTACAGATATGCGAGCAACGAGATCCTCATCTGAGTCAACTGGAGTCTCATAAACAAGGCTCTTAAGATGTCCCCATAAAAAGTAATCGAGGCAAGAGAAATCAGGAGATCGGGGTGGGCAAGGGACTGGTCCACCACGCCCAATCCATCTAGCACCAAACGTGGCATTCAGGTAATTCCGTACAGCAGTGCTGAAGTGTGCTGGCGCTCCATCGTGCTGAAACCACATGCGGTTACGAATGGCGAGCGGAACATCTTGCAGCAGTTCTGGTAACACTTCTTGCAGAAAAATAAGATAGCTTTCGCCACAGAGTCGCGTGGGTAGTAAGTATGGCCCAATCAAAAAGTCGTTCACAATACCAGCCCACACATTAATACCGAAACGTTGTTGATACGCATGTGGACGCGTTGCATGTGGATTATCTGTTGCCCACACATGGGAATTGTGCGCATTAAAGACACCCTCGCGTGAAAATGTCGCTTCATCTGTAAATAGCACATGACCTACGAAATCCGGCTGCAACGCACATTGCTGCAACAACCACTGGCAGAAGTTCACGCGAAGAGGATAATCTGCCGGATTCAATGCTTGTACTTTTTGAAAATGGAAGGGGTGTAAGCGATTTTCATTTAACACTCTGCATACAGTCTGATGACTCACATGTACGTCACGCGCAACAGTTCTTGTGCTTGACTCGGGTCTATCAGCCACTATGTTCAAGATGCGTTCTTCCAGTCTTGGAGTGCGTACAGCTCTTAATCGACCAGCGTCATGTCTGTTGACGTCGAACGTACCTGTTTCACAAAGTTGACGATGTAACCGTTGAAAAATTCTATGATCCGGCATTCGTCGATTAGGATACTCCGCGCGATACATTCGTAACGCAGCTCTGGCGTTACCATTTGCACGGCCGTACATGTAATGCATGTCTGCTTTTTCTGCATACGTAAAGTCACCCATCGTCTACGGCAGCACAATTGTGAATGGCGCTTGTCCCTACTGCGATACATCATGTCCATCTACTGCCCTCTACCGGCAGTGACACGAACCGATCACTCCATTTCTCTTTCCCCTGTTTACGCCTCACCGCGTCACCTGCGACTATACATTCCTATACAATAAATCCTTGTTACAATGTCCTGTACCTACCATTAAAGTTTGTACCATGAATTCGGGACCACCCTGTAGTGAACTCACTTTGATGTCTCGATGACCAAATTCTCCTGATGTTAATCCTACGGAAGCCACCTGGGTCACTATCGGGCGCCAGCATCACGTATGCTAATCAGCGACCCGTTATTTACGAGAATTACAAGACCTGTGCGTAGACATCTACTGCCATATACCTCCACAAACCTACCAACAAACTGTTGTGTCCTTGATACGCAGAATCAGTTATGTATTTCGTTCCAAAGATGGACAAACAAGCTATTAAGCAGGTTGGCATAATGTTTTCGCTCATCAGTGTATTATATTACATGGTGAGTGTGGCAGCAGTTACATGGGGCAGTCTAACTGAACTATTGCTGATCGCTGTATTTAACATCAATGCTACCTTCGGTACAGGAATTTTGAAAAAAAAACTGCTGTGGCCGCTCACAGTCCAATAAATCAAAACAAGAAAGTTGGAAAGTACGACAATTCTGCATGACTCCTCGCAGTCTGTGGTTACGGAAGCAATGGAAATTATACGTGATAACAACTTCAAAAGAGATGTCGGCTACGCATTTAGCAAGGCATGGTAGCATGCATTTGAACACGGAGCAAGAGTTCACACAGTTTACCACGTTATATGATTGGTGACGCTGTAAGCGACACCGGACAGATAGTGCAAACACAATCCATGGACATAGAAGGCGCCACCTCAACATTGACTAGACAGTTAGATGCAAGGAAGGTGGAGCCTCCCCGTTTCACGCCTCCTGCTGCAACCAGTGGTTTCTCAAAATAAACCGTTTAAAAACAAAGGTAGTAATTGCAGGATGTACCATCCACAGCTACCACATACCAGCCTTTCCCTTACCATTTAGGCCCGTCCTATTCAATTAACCAACACACTAAAACAGTTCAGACTAACTCTTGATCACCAACTCGTATGGTAACTCCGTCTATTAACTATTAAACAGAATCTCACAACAGACTAAAACTACTAGGCCGAAGGAGACCATGGCCATCGCTGTCAGCAGTTCGCTACTTCCCTCAGCGCCGTGAAGCCCTGAGGACCCCTCGTTCCACACGTGTCACTGTAGTGGCATTTTGATACAACTATGTGCAGCGTCAAATCGTTGCCCTTTGGCAGGAGTCGGACGGCGGCGGGCACTGAGGTGCCAAGCCTCACTAGGAACTCAGAGTTTGCCGTAACAGGTGCAGACGGTAGGTCGACAGGGCTGTGGCTCCAAGTGCTGAGAAAGGACCTAGTGGCGGAAAATGCACCCCGGTATCGAACTCATGGCTGCTGGCGATTCGCAGTCTTCTCGCTGTCCGGTGTAGCTATGGCGACGAGAAGTGCCACTGTCTCAAAATTCAAACTTGTTTATATGCCTCAGGCGTGCATTTGTTTCGGTAAACTCTGGTAGTCATGTTGCTTGTAACAAGAGACTAATCCTGGTATGATGACATCGATCCTCTTGCTACGCGGTTACTGCTGCGTGGTGCAATTTACTGTTGTGCTCGGCTATCCACATCTCATAATCCCGTTGGTTGTGACCCACATGCCCCACACTGGCGACTATTGGCCTGCAGCCACTAACGCAACACTCTATGGCGGCTTCCTCATTACTTATTACTTTTGCTAAAGGCTTAATATTTTTGCTCAAAGACTGGGTAGCGACAGTACAAAACGCTTGGTTGAGAACATCTCCCTTACCACACTCCCAAAGCTCTCAAACAAACATCCACCGATCCACCGCCGCGCAGGATTAGCCGAGCGGTCTTAGGTGCTGCAGTCATGGACTGTGCGGCTGGTCCCGGCGGAGGTTCGAGTCCTCCCTCGGGCATGGGTGTGTGTGTTTGTCCTTAGGATAATTTAGGTTAAGTAGTGTGTAAGCTCAGGGACTGATTACCTTAGCAGTTAAGACCCATAAGATTTCACAAACATTTGAACAAACATCCACCCACATAAAACCCACTCACCACACCACTCATAACGAACACATCCCAGTCTACAGAGACTCTTTACTTCATTCTTCTCTCTCCCAATATTTTCAACACTCAACTAATCAGACTTTTGTTATTTAGGCAACACAACTGATCATTTGTATATTTTTTTCTGAAAGTATTCAACTTTTAATACACTTTAAAAAATTTACTACGTATCAGATTTTTTTGCGTCTCTGGTGGTATTAGCAGGTAGGTCCTGGATTCAGTCCCAGATACACGTGGGGATCTTTCCTCCTAGTCCCTCCAGAACGAGACCAAGTTGATTCAGCCTCCTATCAAAACCGTGGATGTTTCCCAGGGGTAAAAAGAGTCTTGGCCATTGCGCTCTCCACCCAATCCCTCATAGTGCCGCAGCGAAGAAAGGCCGTATTCTACCTATAATCAGTCCAACAGCTCGGTCACGGGCTTCTGCCATTGACTTCAGCTTTATATTTTAAAATTTTTAAATCATTCGATGAAGAACTGCTAACTGTAACTGCTGACATCACCCTTCCCCCCCTGACCGAAAGTGGCATGAAAAAGCAACACAGAAAAAAAATTTTTCGCTAATGTCTGACATGGTCCCTGACGACGGTGATGGGGTCAGTCACCGAAAGTTTGGGAATTTATGCGAATTATTGACGCGGCAAGTTAACAGAGGACATCTTATTTGAAGATAAGGCTGACAACTGGCGACGTAGATACATTTCACTCAGAAACTCGGCTAAAATCCTAAATCCCTTGTGTAATGAGTCCTCTGCGTGGTAGCGCGTACTGCCAGGTGGCGCCCCGTAGCGTGAAGAGCGCGTGGGACAGCGAAACGAGTGCGGCAATCCATCTTGTGGCGGCGCGCCGGGCCGGAAGCTTATCACGCGCGAGCGGAAATTCACTTAGGCCGGGCACGACTTACGGCGTCCTGCCCTGATTGTTGGCGCGCGGACCGCGTAATGGAACGACGTATCTGTGCGCGCAAGCGTTCGGCCCGGCCGCCGCGATAAACTTTTACGAGACACTTCCGTCGAATTCAAGGCAGTTAAATGTAAAACGGGCCACATTTCGGCACTCTGTTTGGTATCAGAAATTTCGCTGCTACTGTTCCGTCAGAACAGTTGCCACTCTCCTGTCCGCCACAGAAATTTTGTAATCGTAGCATAAAAGTGCTACTGCGCGTAAATACCTCGTAGCGGCGAAGGGTTTCCTAGTCAACAGGCAGATAACGCAATTAGAAACAAGAGCAATGTCTGCTAGATAGGAACAAAAATTGAAGCTCATTTTGTAATTAATTTCGTTTAGAAAAGTAATGTTCTTCCCCCGTTTCCATTTCACTTTGCTGTTGCAACATAGCAGACTGTATTTAACTGTTTCAAATGGTTCAAATGGCTCTGAGCACTATGGGACTCAACTTCTGAGGTCATTAGTCCCCTAGAACTTAGAACTAGTTAAACCTAACTAACCTAAGGACATTACACACATCCATGCCCGAGGCAGGATTCGAACCTGCGACCGTAGCGGTCTCGCGGTTCCAGACTTCAGCGCCTAGAACCGCACGGCCACTTCGGCCGGCAACTGTTTCCAACTTTGCGAAAAAGAATTAACACGGATAACGCAGTTTTTAGCTCATACAGTGAAGTGTTGGATAATTATAACTAGATTGGACATATTTGTTTGAAAATGCTGATAACAAAACAGGAAGGGGTGCATTTACTATTCTTTTTCTTTCCTTTATACCCGTCAGAGGGCAATACACCTAGCATTCTTCTCTACAATATTCTTTTTCAGTTTCACCATATCCCTGTTTTCTTTCCCGGGCTGCTACATGGAAAAGTACTTGGAAATTCAGTAGCATGAAATGGATAATAACTTGTAAACAGTTTATAACAAGAATATCAACAAAAGTAAAACGGGGGTAATGGAAAGTGGTGAATGGCATCAAGAAGGCGCTGACCTGCACGCCAATGGATGAGCGGGCAGCGCCACAGCTCCGGGAAGAGAAAGAGTTCGGTGCCCTCTATCAACGCTTGCTTAACGAGCCACCCATCGCTGGTCGGGCCCAGTTCGGCTGCAGTCTTCCAGAGCATCAGTACAGAGAAGTAGGAAGGCGACAAGTAGCCCGCGTTCTGCGAGTTGTACTAGTATATAAATGTACTTGCATTTATAAAGCACAGGAAGCCACTTCATAACGAGAATTTATGTTTCTTACTTTTTTTGAAATAAAGTGTTCTATTAATTTTTAAGTGTTACGTGCTGATCGTTTTGGATTCCTACCACCGGCTGTGGCGGAACCGGTTTATAGTATTTCGTGACTTTAATTAATTATAAATGATATTTCAGGTAGATCAAAAAAATATGAAACCAGTTACATTTTGCCTGTGTAACAATTCGTTTGATCTCAAAAATGATTATCCCGGCTAATATTTGTCACTTTGCTAAACAAATCTCCACTTAACGTTGTGTAGAAATGTTGTCTGTAAAGTCGTGTGAGTGGCACTAAATTGCATCTCATTTATCAGATTTTACACAACTGTTACTTAAGATGGAAGCACTTTTCTCTAGCAAAGGGAACATTTAGTCACAAAATACCCGCGCACAACACTGACGTATATCTTCTATTAAAATATTTGATGTAAATCGTCCGAAATAATTAGGCTTTTTTAAAGTAGATTCGGGAGCAACAGTGCACATTTACTCCCATTCATTTATATCGAACAACATTTATGTTTGTTAAAATTCTCGATTCAAAACTGCCGCAGAGATATTTTTGCTAAGATGGCGGCAGACAGACGATAGTCAATTTGTCTATTGTTATTCTCGATTTATTTTATATCAAGATCACATATTTAGATGAAACTCTTTAAGCCTTTTGTCTCTATTCTTTAGCATTTAAAAATAATTTTCAATGATAAATACCGTCATATTTATTATATCAATTACTAGTAAACTCCGCTGTTAGCGCTAATGGCTGCCCTCCTAATTGCGGAGCTGAAAATTAACACTTAAAAACATTAATTAGATTGGATTACAATTGAAATAAATAAAAATCCACGTCTAGACAATAGCGACTCTATATTTCAAATAATAACTAACAATATATAGTTACAGGTTTTCTCTTTACAGACCTCACACGTCTCACGTCCAAACAGTTCATCCGTTAGCACAGGAAGAATAACTGAACCACTATTGTCACAGATAACAAAAACAGATTATAATTGTCGTTGTCCATGAATGTAGTTCTCTGATAATAGTTTTAATTCACAAAGAAATTAAATTATTACAGAAATAATGAAATAATTATCGGCATTTTTACATGATACAGTGTTTTTTATACGTAGTATCGATAATATTTGTCGAAGTTTGTACACTCAGTTCATTTTATCATCTTGTGGCTAGAACATAGTGTCGTGGATACTACACGGCCATAGCAACTTCTTTCCCTCCTTTACTGTGTCAGTGCTAACTCCCACAGTAGCCGACACAACGGTGAATAAAATTTTTGAATGATGTTTCATTGCCAAGGAACATAGCTCGCAGAAAGTTGGCCCATACCTAGAAATAACTGCTATAGTTCACTACAGAAGGTATCCGAAAGAGAACCGGAATGAGACGAACAGAAATGACTTATTCAGAGATAATAGTCACACTGAGCTCACCGTTCATGACGGTTTCCTGGACGTTAGAAAAGGCACGACATGGCTCTTAATGAGGTGTGATCACCATGGACGGCTTGCATGCTCTAGACGTGTTTCCGTACTGGTCACAAGGTTGCGTAATACCTCTCTCCAATCCATCCCACACGTGCTCGATAGGACTTCAGTTGGGGCAACGGGTAGGCCAGTTCATTCCCTAATAACCTCTCGTTTCAATCGCACTTCCACCTGCTCTTTTCGATGCGGTCGCGCGTTTTCATCCATAAGAATGAAGTCATGGTTGGATGAGCACCCGAAAAGCCGGACATGTCTTAACACTACAGTGTCACAATAATGTCGACCAGTGAGTACACCGTGTCCATAGATTTGGAGATCAGTACTTCCATGCAACATTATGCCTCTTCACACCGTAACACCTGCACCACCAAAACAGTCATGTTCGACAATGTTTCTGGGTGCACTGGCAGACACGATCACTTTGGTAACAGAGATTTTATGGTATGGGGAGGCATAATGTTGCGTGGCCGTACTGACTTGAAATTTTATGAGCACAGTACACTCACTGGTAACCTTATTGCGTCACTCTACCGTTTCCCCAAGTGCGTCTAAAAATGGTTCAAATGGCTCTGAGCACTATGGGACTCAACATCTTAGGTCATAAGTCCCCTAGAACTTAGAACTACTTAAACCTAACTAACCTAAGGACATCACACACACCCATGCCTGAGGCAGGATTCGAACCTGCGACCGTAGCAGTCCCGCGGTTCCGGACTGCAGCGCCAGAACCGCTAGACCACCGCGGCCGGCCCCAAGTGCGTCTTTTCACGCGTGCATTCGGCCGTGACTTCATTTTTAAAGATGACATTGCGCGACCACATGGGACAGCGCAGGTGAAGGAGCTCCTGCGACGAGAGGATATTCAGGACATCACACACATTCATGCCCGAGGCAGGATTCGAACCGCGCGACCGTAGCGGTCGCGCGGTTCCAGACTCAAGCACCTAGAACTTTAAGCTAGTGGTAACGTGTCACACTATTCTCAGGAAATTAGGAAATTTCTTCTGGCCCTAAACTTTTATTCTGTTAAGGCATATAGCCACCTAAGAACGTTTGTGAAATTACGTCACTCAAGAGACTTCGCTGTAGTTGTTGAGGGGTTCCTTATTTACAAACCGTGACAATGTTTTTACAAATGGCTCTGAGCACTATGGGATTAACATCTGTGGTCATCAGTTCCCTAGTACTTAGAACTACTTAAACCTAACTAACCTAAGGACATCAAACACATCCATGCCCGATGCAGGATTCGAACTTGCGACCGTAGCGGTCATGCGGTTCCAGACTGAAGCGCCTAGAACCGCACGGCCACACCGGCCGGCAATGTTTTTACAGCATTTGTATATGCGGAAGAAACGCATTACGTGAAATCTAAAAAAACTGCTTATTTTATTTTCAGAGTAAATCATTTGCGTAAATCCTTGAGCAGAGGGGCAAAGTTGTAAGACAACTATGTACCATGCTTACTTCTTTTAAAAAGACAATGAAAATATTCGAAAAATGGAATGTTAATCAAAACATTGAAAGTGAAATGCCTCAGAAAACGCAGTGAAATATCAATAGATTATTTCATTTCCTTGTATGTCATTATTATTAGTACTGTTAGTATCATTACTGAATTTCTTGTGTTAATGACTGCTAACACATAAAGTTTTAAAAATAGTCTCGTCCAAAGCGGCCTGATTTTTGAGTCTGTGACTGAGCCTAAAGTAAAAATAGAAATACAGAATCTCTGCTCCAGCCAACGTTCCTATTACTTAACCATAATATTTTTCGACGTTTATTCTATAAGCTTTAGTTAGTACTCGCCCAAACTGCATTTATTTACATTTAGTTTGTTAGCAAGAAGAAGTTATCTTGGTCGGACAAACAAGTTTTGAGTTGTCTCGCAATTTTCTTTGAACAAGAAGTATACCGATATTTCGACTAACGCTTCCATTGTCACTGCCATTGTATACAGAACTCACCATTGCCTACTATTTCTCGAGGCAAATAATGCTAGCATGAGCCATCTGAATTTAGTTAAAGGCCATTTCAAAGAAGCGTGACAAACAGATGACGCCCTTCACTACAGAAAAAGTGTCGGATGCGAATTCAGTTTGCTTCAAACGTGGCGCCTCATCAGCCATTTCTTTTAACTTCTGAGTCTCTCCAGACACATTTCAATGCCTGGAAAACTATAGTTGTTGTTTCTTTACGTCGCATTGACATGTTTGTGTTATTCCACCGATAATGAATACTACAGTGGCTAAATACCTTTACATGCGTAAATTAGCAAGAAATCAATGAGAAATATTCAGTACCACACCGTAGCGCACGCCACCGACAGACGCAGCAGAAAGACTCTAATAGCTGTAGTGTCACGTAGTACATTGCACGTTGCCACCACCAATCACCCGACTTCCCGACTTCTAATGTGTACACCACTATATCTGCGCTAAGTGGCGAAAACACATCCGTGACGCGGTCCTTAACGTTCCGTGGCTTTGCAACACACGCTCTCACGTCACGCTGTCGCTGTCGCTGGAGGAACAGTTAACTGGCCGACGCAAGTCCCTGGAACTACAGCACTGGCGAAATAGTTTTACGCGAGATAACTGAACTTGTGTCGGTGGAGGGGCTGTTAGTTGGCGTACCCAGCGAGCCCTCCGAACTACAGCATTAATGAAATAGTTTTTGGTAAGGAACGTCAGCTTTGCTTTGACTCACGCAGGGGACAAGGTGAAACCGTCTTTCACCACCCCATTGGGCTCCAGTCATAATGAGAGAGCATGAGCTGAAAACATACAGTACAATACTAACAGTCCCTTCCGAGTATGAACTTGAAACTTCGTGACAGATTAAATCTGTGGACGGGCCGGTAGTCGAAACTTAAACCTTTATCATTAGCAAGCAGGAACTCTACAGACTGTGTTACCGTGAGTTGCGCCTGCATAAGTCAGTCGGTAGAGCACTTACTGCGAGAGGCAAAGGTCCCAGGTTAGAGTCCAGTTCAGCACGTAGCATTAATCTGTCATTTGGTCTCCAACCGTGTGTATTTTCCAGCAGGCTGTTTGCAACGACTTCTACAATTTCAGTAAGTAGGGGAAAGTGCAGGAATTTAATGCACCTAAAGCATTTTTACTGGAACCTGTATGATACAATACCTGATGCAGCATTAGCCGCATATGTTTACTGTAACAAACCTTAAAACCGAAAATATACAGCTACACGTTTTAAAAAACCTGATAATTTTATATTATCGCATTGCGTCATTTTACCCGACGTACAGTTGAAACGTCCCCTTTGAACAATTATACACGACTGTGCTTAAACTGACGCACAATATTTTTAGCGCAACGCAATCTGACTTTCAATAATCTCTACAAGAGAATGGCCCTGACTAACATTAACCTGTACTTTTCACAAATCACTTACCTCACAAAAATCTTGGTTACTCCCACTACTGCAATACAGCGAGCGCCACTACTGCCAGCTAAATAAAAGATTCAAACTATGGAAGGCACTAACTACTGATAGGGATAGTTAGCAAATGAAAGATATTAATAGAGAACAAACAATGTATTTACCTTGATATCATCATATATATATAGAGCAGTTCATGACAAGTTTCAAAACTCCGCCATCTCTCTCCCCACATCCACCACTGCTGGCGGCTCGCCTCCAACTGCCCAACGCTACGCGCTGTTCACAGCCAGCTGCCTAACACTACAATGGCGAATATTACAACAATGCAAAGCAGCCACAGGCTGCACACAGCACAGCCAGTGATTTTCATACAGAGGTGGCGTTACCAATAAAAAAACCTAAACAGCCTACTTACACAGTGTACAATGACGCAGTAAGGGAGGTAATTTGGCTTAAGGAATGGTACTAGATATTTAATTCCAGATATATTATATGTATAAAATGTTTCGTTTATGAAACAAAACACTGAAAAACACAGTTTACGAAAAGAAAATAGCGAGAACATCAGCTAAATTAACTACGGAAAAGATACAAAATAATAATAATAGTTTTCTTATCAGATACGAGCAAAAACGAAGAAGATGACTCAAGAATAAGCGTATTCATTAATTCGTCTCTTGCATGTCTATAAAAGAACTAATGCTTCTTCTTAGAGGAGTCACAGTTATAGTTTTCAGGAGTGTGCCACCGACATTCAGAATGACGCAAAAAAGCACAAGAAATACACCGGTACCATTCCTCGCCATCTTTGCCGAATTCACCACGAACTAAGCACAGGTCTCTGCCGCTCGAATGTTGTTCTGGGTGTCTCTCTGTCTGCTCGAAATCCCACTATGAACAGCACTGAAGGCGTTTCTTAATTCATCCGCCGTCCAAGAAACTCTCTGTGTTTCACGAGTGTGCGTCCTCAGCATCTTAACAGACGAAACCGTTCTTATTAAAATGATGCACTAGGTCACTTTGGCTTTTACCAAATATACATTAACGTGTCTCATTTATCAACCTGTTTTCATTAGTGTGAAACTGAAGCGGGGCAAGATGACGCACTCGGCCTCTGTCAGTCAAATTACCCCAACAAGCATGGCTTATATAAAACTATCGTTCCACAGCCGCGCTTTGCTTAAGAGAAATAATAGTCATATAGTCACCAGTGTTAAGGTGTAGAGATAGGCATAAAACTTGTATTTTAACGTAACCGGAAATAGCTTACCTCTTACAACAACAGATCAAATAAAAATCAAAGACAAAACACACTCTTGCTTCTTGCGCCGTCATCTGACAAGTAACGGTTCTCGCATTAAGTATGCTTATTTGTGTAACTGAACAGCAGTTGGCAGCACCGATCAGATAAGACTAGCTCTCATAGTTAAAGACACACCGGCGTCTGTCATTTTACCCACTGCGCCAAATTCCCCCACTCTCCTCTTAATGGTTTTGCGATAAAAGTTCAAAATTGTGAAGGTACGAAAATCAGTCCAAAATCAAACGCTTCATTTTCCACGGAAACAGTACAGTTACTGCCATTTGAATGAACTTCAACAACTCCATTTTACTCACCATGGAAGACCAGCTGATCTACTACAATAGGACCTTATAATAATATCAGAACTAAACAACTGAGCACTCCAGTTTCAACGTGGCCACCACAAAATGAAACACACCTTTGACAAGAAGACAATTTTCACCCATGAAATTCGGAAGTGTCAGCAATTTTCTGTATTTTTTTCCTCCAGTATTCTCCCTCTGTGAAGCTCCTATAGAGAGGCTTTAATCTGGAGATGTCGGTGACTGTGACTAGTTCCCAGAAGAACCTATGAGCTACTAAGAACGTAACTGAAACTTAGCAAAGATTTGGCAACTTCTTGAGTTGAGATATGAAGCCAGGAACTAATAGACGTGAATCAAATAGCTTAACTTAAAATGTAAGTCTAATAAAGCAGCTTCAACTTTGATTTGTATTCTTCAAAATGATACAGCACTGACGAAACATAAAAATGCGATATCCTTTGAATACTTGATTAATGTCTTGAAATTATAGCTGGTCATATACAGGTTGAATCATCTGAAACTTACACCGCAAATATTGCCGAAATGGAAAGTGCTTTTGATGTGCTGCTTTCACAGAGTGGATTGGTAGTCAGGGTTCGTACTGTTACCCAATGACCAGTTTGTAATAATACTTAGAATGTATATCTTTTGTGCAAACTCATACTTTTTAAATGGCACCGTGCCTACTGACTTTAACAAAGTAATAGCGGGATAAATTAGAAGATGTTCGTTGCAGGATTTTAAAGCGAAACGTTTACGAAATATCGTGTTGTGAAAAGCTGACACACTGACACTTGTAAAATATCTGTGGTACCACACACTAAGGAACAACACAACTCATACACGAGTTATGTGTATTCTGACCAGTAAGGAGACAACTGATCGTTACAGGTTGTGTTCAAAATGACCACTGGCAGCTGCAAAACGAGCATCCAGTTTGCTTTGGATCGACTGCTGCACACGCGCTAGCATTTCAGCGGAGATGTCCGAGCAGGCTGCAGCAATACGTCATTGCATATCATCGGGTGTACTTGGTATGCCCTTATACACGCCATCTTTAAACTTTCGCCACAGAAAAAAAGTCTACAGGCTTCAAATCCGGGGAACAGGCTGGCCAAGGTAGCGCTCTGTATGAAAATCACTGGCTGTGCTGTGTGCAGTCTGTGGCTAGTTTGCATTGTTGTCTGCCATTATAGTGTTGGGCAGCTCGATGTTAACAGCGCGTAGCGTTGCGCAGTTGGAGGTGAGCCGCCAGCAGTGGTGGATGTGCGGAGAGAAATGGCGGAGTTTTGAAATTTGTAAGACTGGATGTCATGAACTGCTATGTATATTATGTTTTTTCAACACTATTAAGGTAAATACATTTTTTGTTCTCTATTAAAATCTTTCATTTGCTAACTATGCCTATCAGTAGTTAGTGCCTTCCGTAGTTTGAATCTTTTATTTAGCTGGCAGTAGTAGCGCTCGCTGTATTGCAGTAGTTCGAGTAACGAAGATTTTTGTGAGGTAAGTGATTTGTGAAAGGTATAGGTTAATGTTAGTCAGGGCCATTCTTTTGTAGGGATTATTGAAAGTCAGATTGCGTTGCGCTAAAAATATTGTGTGTCAGTTTAAGCACAGTCGTGTATAATTGTTCTAAGGGGACGTTTCATATGTCGACCCTTAGCCGAGGATACCTCACTGGAATCTTCTGATTTTTTTTCTTGTAGTTTGTGTAGTTAGTGTAGCTATTGTTTATTGCTAGCGCGTAATTCTAGAGAGAATCTCCTTTGTAGTTGGAGTCTTTCATTGTTGTACAGTAAAACAGTTGTGGCATGCATGTAGATTTGCACCAAGTATTTCGCAGCAGCGTTTGCAATTAACTAGATATTTTTTTCAGTGCTATGTTAATGTGTTCTCTTATTTTTGCTCTTCAAATTGTGTTTTTCTGTGCTATCGTGTGAAATATTGTGACAATAATGGCGTGTGAAAAACGAAATACTAGGCTCCAAAGTAAACTGAGACATGACAGTGAAGACGAAAGCAGTGTGTTAGCGCCACCGTGTAATGAATTAACTAATGTTCAACATAGTAATTTGGTAATTGTGCATAGGGAAATGGAGCGGGCTGCAAACAATGGTGTAGGCAGTGAAACAATTAGTGAACAGGGAAGCATTATCGATCGATCGGTCGGCAACAGCTTGCCTCAGGAATCCGAAATGACAGGACACAATCTTGCAAATACTGTAGATTCAGGTTTTGGGTCCTCACCGTTTTCTCAAATAAGTCAAGACACATTTTCTGCTCTTCAAAATGTGAATGCTGCCGGTACAAATTCACTGCCGAAAAGCACTGAGGAACCTGTTTCAGACACCATTAAAAAAAAGGAAAAAAAATAGAGGCAATTATCCTCGATATTGACATTTCTTTGTCGAAAACATTGCAAATACGACACGCTCAAACTTGAAAACATATGATTACACTGTGGAGCTCTTAATTTATGATATTTACTAAAATGACTAATGCAATGATAAGAAACATTTTACATCTATTGTCTTTGCAGTTTAGAGATCGCTCATTTTGTTTAATATCTAGTTTCTAGCTGCACTGCAGCATTGGTTAAAATAAAATTTTATAGATGTACTAATATAAATATTTTATGCCTACGGATCCAGTAAATAATAACTTCAAAATCTACTTCAAAAATACGAGGGAGCATAAAAAGACATTTCCCTTCACAGGAATTGCATACATAATTTTTGTCAATGACTGGGTAACTTATTTAGTAGTGTAAGTTCTCGTGATGCATCACTCTAGTGTTAAGATGTGACATAGGTATTAAAAATGGCCATTTTTACTGTAATATTTTTTCTGCTTGAGCTTTGTCATGTTTAGGTATAAGTTATTGCATTTGCTGCTGCTGCTTGCCAGGCATAGTGCTACTAAATTTCACTTTGTATTACTCTGTGAAGCCAGTTTTACTACTGATTTTTCTTTTTTGCTGCACATTGGCTCATATGAGTGATAATGTTGCATCTGCTCTTCAAATTTAGATTTACTGCTGCTAGCTTTGCCAATTTGCATTTTTTTTGGTCATTGCTGTTTGTGTTAATTGTTTTGTGCTGCTGCATTGCCTCGTCCCTTAGTTTAGCATCTGAGCTCAGTAGATTTAAGTTAGCTTAAGATGGGGTAGGCCATATAAGAGAACAAGTTGTGATGAATTGGAAGAAATGCATTGAGAAGCTATAAGAAAATGATTTGGCCAAAAAGTATTTTTGAATGAGGAGATGAACAAAAAAGTAGGGTTTAGGGACAACAGGTTTAGGTAGGATTTTCTTAGAAATAAATGATGAGGTAAGATAATGGAAAATAAATAATGAAGTAAGAAATATGTGAACATATAAATACAGAAAGCATGCTTGTATAGGATTTTTTTGGTGGACACAAATGTTGAAATAAGACGAAAGATCTATGGAATGAAGTTTTGGGTTGGACTGCAGTACCAAATGTTACACTGAAAACAAACCCTGCCCTTTCCTCTTGTGTTATCCCTCTATGTGTTTATGTATCCTTGTGTATTTGTCTTTTTCCTGTCTTTATGTGTTTAGCTAATAAGATCTATGTTGTAGAATTTTTCTAATACTATGTTATTTACTTTGTAAAGATGTTTAGACATTATTTATCTGTTCTGTTTTGTTGCTCATATGTGAAGTTGATGTTTCAAAAGTTATTCTGATCTTTTGTGTATTTACTTATGTCATAATTCCTGTAACACTGATGTATATGTTAGTTCGATTTTTGTAAAGCCCGTATTACTAGAAATGTTATCTGTACTATTGTTCTTTAATGATGTATTGTATTCTTATGTTATAAAATTGTAATTGACACCAGTTCATCAGAGTAAGTAACTTGTAAGTTACATTTCACTGCACACGTTTCTATTGTTCATAGTATATGGACAATATGTGAGAAGTAGGGACTGATAGTGTTTGCACGTGTGTTAATAATTCAGCAAGGGACTGGATAACAGCATTGCTTGTTCTAAGGACAATTCCAGAAACTTTGTGAGTTCAGAAGTGGTGGTTATGGACTTGCTATATTATCCGCAAGACTCTTCAATGGTGATTGTGCACCTGCACAGTCACAACAGATGGCTGCTGGCCGTCTCTACAAGGACTACAGTGGGTCTGCATCTTTGATGACCCACCAATACCATTATTTCTACAAGGACTGCAGTGGGTCTGCACCGCTGGTGGCCCACCAATACCGTAATCTCTACCAGGACTACAGTAGGTGTACTCTGTGATGAGCTAACTACCAATATTCTTCAAACCTTCGAATGACTCTGCTGTGGGTTTGCTCTGTTGTGGCCCATTACCTGTCAGCATGTCAAGAGTCAGCACTGTCTTTCCGTTGGAAGGACAACACTACTTCTTCAAGACTGCATGGAAATCCACTACTTCCGTGTGCATTTTGTTTTACTGCTCAGACTTTGAGAAAAACACTGTAATTTTACTGTGATGAATGATCAGGACTGTCTTTATGTACTGTGAGAAAATTTTAGCTTTTGACCAACATTGTATCAATAAGTGTGTGCATTTGATATCTTCGTTCTTGTAATTATGAAAAATTTTACCAAATAATTATTGGGCACTACCCAAAACAATTTGTAAATTTTTTTGTGGGAAGCATGGGGGCTGTGTAAGTAGGCTGTTTAGGTTTTCTTATTGGCAACGTTACGTAGCGCCCTGTATAAAAATCACTGGCTGTGCTGTGTGCAGTCTGTGGCTAGTTTGCATTGTTGTCCGCCATTGTAGTGTTGGGCAGCTGGATGGTAACAGCGCGTAGCGTTGCGCAGTTGGAGGTGAGCCGTCAGCAGTGGTGGATGTGGGGAGAGAAATGGCGGAGTTTTGAAATTTGTAAGACTGGATGTCATGAACTGCTATGTATATTATGATTTTTCAACACTATTAAGGTAAATACATTTTTTGTTCTCTATTAAAATCTTTCATTTGCTAACTATGCCTATCAGTAGTTAGTGCCTTCAGTAGTTTGAATCTTTTATTTAGCTGGCAGTAGTAGCGCTCGCTGTATTGCTGTAGTTCGAGTAACGAAGATTTTTGTGAGGTAAGTGATTTGTGAAAGGTTAATGTTGGTCAGGGCCATTCTTTTGTAGGGATTATTGAAAGTCAGATTGCGTTGCGCTAAAAATATTGTGTGGTAGTTTAAGCACAGTCATGTATAATTGTTCAAAGGGGACGTTTCAACTAAAGAGACTGCCTACACTGTGCTTGTCCGTTCTCGTTCGAAGTATTGCTGCGTGGTGTGGGTTCTGTATCAGATCGGATTAACAGAGTACACCAATAAAGTTCAGGGAAGAGAAGCAAGTTTAATACTATTGAGAAATAAAGGAGAGAGCGTCACGAATATGACAGGATTTGGGGTGAAAAAGGTTTGCCAATCGAGCTGGGACCTCGTCTGGACACTGTGAGATGAGGATGTAGAAATGAAGTAAAAAGTTTATTTATCAGAATTACTTTTTGTTGAGAAGCAATTACATGGAACTTGTCGCAGAAGAAGTAGGTGGTACATCATGTTTTAAGGAAGATCTCACTATTTTCAAAAAGTGTGTTTTACCTTTTATGTATTCACTAAACTTCATGCAAGGCAGATGGCGTTCCTTCAGTACTTAAGCCAAGCTCGTAACAGCATTTTGAAAAATCGGGACATAATTTGGTATTGGCAGCATGTCGGGACAAAGAGGTCCACAACGGTGACAGTCCCAGTAGATTGGGACAGATAGCAATCCTAGGTGGCCATCATTAAAACAAAGGCGTTTCTCGTTGCGGCGGGATTTTCTCACGAGATTTAAATCAGCAACTTTCTCTTCTGAGTACGATAATATTTTGTTGATACTCACCTTCATAGGGAGAAACGACCATCATAAAGTAAGGGAAATCAGAGCTCACGCAGAAAGATATATGTGTTCATTTTTTCCACTCACTGTACGACAGCGGAATAACAGAGAATTATTGTTATGTGGTTCAATAAACCCTCTGCCAGGCCTGTCAGTTAGATTTGCAGCCGGCCAGAGTGGCCAACGGTTCTAGGCGCTACAGTCTGGAACCGCGCGACTGCTACGGTCGCAGGTTCGAATCCTGCCTCGGGCATGGATGTGTGTGATGTCCTTAGGTTAGTTAGGTTTAAGTAGTTCTAAGTACTAGGGGACTTATGACCTCAGCAGTTGAGTCCCATAGTGCTCAGTGCCATTTGAACCATTTGATTTGCAGAGTAGCCATGAGTAGTGGAAAAATGTGTGTGTGTGTGGGGGGGGGGGGGGTTTAACGTCCCAAACTGCAGGTTCCATACATCAGTGGCCAGTATACATTAAGAGTGAACCTCCTGTTCTCTTTTGATTGACAGGTCCTTAACCTATTGCTCTACTAAGAGGATTACGACCCTCTGGGGATAATCCGTCCTTTTGATTGACAGGTCGTTAAACTACAGTTCAGTTAAGTGGTTTTCCATGTCATCCCTGTCCTTCCCACCCTCTTGGAAACCAGGCACCATACCTGATATCAAATTACTATAGAATTAAGGAATATAGTTTAGCTAAAGAATTTGTTATATACGTAAGAAAAGGGGGTTGCTACACTTTCCTATAGGTAGAAAAAGTGAGTCGCTATGCTTTAAACTACATAGTTTCAACTACTTTTCAAGGTCATTCAACCACCCACTTTCCACATCCGAAATACATTCACATAGATCGCTGTAAATTGGAAATGTCTTAGAATCTTTGGTAGGCTAACGAAGAAGACAGGTAACTATTCTCTTGCAAAATCTTTATTACCTTTGGGGATGTACATTTATAGACATGAAACGGCTCTTTCCTTATTTCTGTTGGGTGTAGTTTTGATAATGTAAATTTTGTTTTTAACTTATAACTTAAATCCATATCTGAATTATGGATTTTTTCCTCCAGGCAGTAATTTGACAAATCCAGAGAAGGTATATTCTCGAATTCTAATATATAATTTTATTCCTGTGAAATACTTGATTTATGGCTTTAACTATTAGCTCAGTTCCTTCCTGCTGTCTTGTAGGCGAGAGTATTTGGAGATTTTAATTTTTGCTCCTATCTCCTCCACGATACTACTGTTAAAGCGTTCCACATTTCCTTTCAGAAACTCTCCTGCTCCACATTCTTGCAGGATTTCTGTGTGGAACTTACAGTTAACAACTTTTGCAAGGAAGTGTCAATTAAATGTAGTGCTTCCATCAGTTTTAAACTCGGCAAACGGCTGTTTTGTTGCTAGGTGGAAAACATTCAGCTAGGCACACTTAGATAGAATATAACCATCCTCTATAAGCCAATCCAAGTAAGAATAGAGCTTAATAAACACACTTTCCGTGTAGCCCTTAATATATTAAACATGTGTGATCCCCTTGATTCGGCCCGTATTCCAACATGTAACTCGTTTCTATTGCTGTTTACTATAAATGCCAATATTTTATATTCCTGCTTCGTAGTCAGATTTCTCCATACAGTATGTTTAAATCCATATGTGAACCTGGCTTGCTCATCCGCAGTATCCCCTTCCTTTTCCAGTTGCACCTTATATTCTTCCTTTATGGCACTTGTCTTCTCCTGTTTTCTTTTGTTTACTTTTAGGTCCTCCATTTCCTGTTTTCTTCCTGTACACTTGATACATTAACTGCACTCAAAGGAGTAATTTCTTTAATCGAGAATGGTTTAATTCTGATACAGTGCTTCTTTTTAAGACTTGTGGTATAACATTATTTGTAGGAACCAGTCCCATTTCTGCGATATGAGTATCGGACGGTATTGTGGAGAACAGTGTTGTAGACTGAGAAAAATAAGTTATTCCTGCTTTAACGTAACACTTCTGTATAATACTTACATTGTCTTTGTTGCGAGTCAGAGATAAGAATCTCCACGTTGGTTACAGGTAGATAATTAAAACTGTGTGCAGACATAGCATAACTTATAAGCTTTTCTCGGTCTTGAGAATATTGCGCTGTACCACCCTGTCCAAACAAATGCGTTCAAGCACTTCGCTGTACTACACATTTCGGCTAATGTGATGGCTCTATCCCATACATAAGAATGGTACTCGCAAGGGGACGACCGCCATCGCTGCTACGGACACATTGCACACAAAATAGCACAACTGGGCTGGGAGTTAAGTAGCGTGTATGGCTGGAAATCACGTGACCAGAAGTGCAGCCATCTTGGGTCTTTAGAGTATTAAAGGATGGAGTTTTTAACAAAATGGAGATGTGCGACTACTTAATATCAACCCACGAAGGAGATCGCCAGGGAAACGGCAATGTGACTGTGAACAACTGTAATATAACTGGAAGAGACTGCATACCGTCGCTAAGCTCCAGCTGTAGACTGAAGATATCTAACATTGTATATGTCAAATCACAAGTCTGAGAGTGATCAAAGATATTTGTAACCGGATTATATATTTTATAAAGCACCCAGAACGGCTGAAAGCAAGGGGAAACTACAGCCGTAATTTTTCCCGAGGGCATGCAGCTTTACTGTATGGTTTAATGATGATGGCGTCCTCTTGGGTAAAATATTCCGGAGGTAAAATAGTCCCCCATTCGGATCTCCGGGCGGGGACTACTCAAGAGGACGTTGTTATCAGGAGAAAGAATACGGGCGTTCTACGGATTGGAGCATGGAATGTCAGATCCCTTAATCGAGCAGGTAGGTTAGAGAATTTAAAAAGGGAAATGGATAGGTTAAAGTTAGATATAGTGGGAATTAGTGAAGATCGGTGGCAGGAAGAACAAGACTTTTGGTCAGGTGAATACAGGGTTATAAATACAAAATCAAATAGGGGTAATGCAGGAGTAGGTTTAATAATGAATAAAAAAATATTATTGCGGGTAAGCTACTACAAACAGCATAGTGAACGCATTATTGCGGCAAAGTTAGACCCAAAGCCCACGCCTACTACAGTAGTACAAGTTTATATGCCAACTAGCTCTGCAGATGATGAAGAAATTGATGAAATGTATGATGAGATAAAAGAAATTATTCACATAGTGAAGGGAGACGAAAATTTAATAGTCATGGGTACTGGAATTCGTGTGTAGAAAAAGGAAGAGAAGGAAACATAGTTGGTGAATATGGATTGGGGGGAGAAATGAAAGAGGAAGCCGTCTGGTAGAATTTTGCACAGAGCATAACTTAATCATAGCTAACACTTGGTTCAAGAATCATGAAAGAAGGTTGTATACATGGAAGAATCCCGGAGATATTAAAAGGTATCAGATAGATTATATAATGGTAAGACAGAGATTTAGGAACCAGGTTTTAAATTGTAAGACATTTCGAGGGGCAGATGTGGACTCTGACCACAGTCTATTGGTTATGAACTGCAGATTAAAACTGAAGAAGCTGCAAAAAGGTGGGAATTTAAGGAGATGGGTGGGACCTGGATAAACTGACTAAAATAGAGGTTGTGCAGAGTTTCAGGCAGAGCATAAGAGAACAATTAACAGCAGTTGGGGAAAGAAGTACAGTAGAAGAAGAATGGGTAGCTCTGAGTGATGAAGTAGTGAAGGCAGCAGAGGATCAAGTAGGTAAAAAGACGAGGGCTAGTAGAAATCCTTGGGTAACAGAAGAAATATTGAATTTAATTGATGATAGGAGGAAACATAAAAGCGCAGTAAATGAAGCAGGCAAAAAGGAATAGAAACGTCTCAAAAATGAGAGCGTCAGGAAGTGCAAAATGGCTAAGCAGGGATGGCTAGAGGACAAATGTAAGGATGTAGAGGCTTATCCCACTAGGGGTAGGATAGATACTGCCTACAGGAAAATTAAAGAGACCTTTGGAGAAAAGAGAACCACTTGTATGAATATCAAGAGCTCAGATGGAAACCCAGTCCTAACCAAAGAAGGGAAAGCAGAAAGGTGGAAGGAGTACATACAGGGTCTTTACAAGGGCGATGTACTTGAGGACAATATTATAGAAATGGAAGAGAATGTAGATGAAGATGAAATTGGAGATACGATACTGCGTGAAGAGTTTGACAGAGCACTGAAAGATCTGAGCCTAAACAAGGCCCTGGGAGTAGACAACATTCCATTAGAACTACTGACAGCCTTGGGAGAGCCAGTCCCGACAAAACTCTACCATCTGGTGAGCAAGATGTATGACACAGGCGAAGTAACCTCAGACTTCAAGAAGAATATAATCATTCCAATCCCAAAGAAAGCAGGTGTTGACAGATGTGAAAATCAGTTTAATAAGTCACAGCTGCAAAATACTAACTCGAATTCTTTACAGACGAATGGAAAAACTGGTAGAAGCCGACCTTGGGAAAGATCAGTTTGGATTCCGTAGAAATATTGGAACACGTGGGGCAATACTGACCTTACGACTTATCTTAGAAGAAAGATTAAGGAAAGGCAAAACTACGTTTCTAGCATTTAGAGAACGCTTTTGACAATCTTGACTGAAATACTCTCTTTCAAATTCTAAAGGTGGCAGGGGTAAAATACAGGGAGCGAAAGTCTATTTACGATTTGTACAGAAACCAGATGGCAGTTATGAGTCGAGGGGTACGAAAGGGAAGCAGTGGTTGGGAAGGGAGTGAGACAGGGTTGTAGCCTCTCCCCAATGTTATTCAATCTGTATATTGAGCAAGCAGCAAAGGAAACAAAAGAAAAATTCGGAGTAGGTATTAAAATCCATGGAGAAGAAATAAAAAAATTTGAGGTTCGCCGATGACATTGTAATTCTGTCAGAGACAGCAAAGGACTTGGAAGAGCAGTTGAACGGAATGGACAGTGTCTTGAAAGGAGGATATAAGATGAACATCAACAAAAGCAAAACGAGGATAATGGAATGTAGTCGAATTAAGTGGGGTGATGCTGAGGGAATTAGATTAGAAAATGAGACAGTTAAAGTAGTAAAGGTGTTTTGCTATTTGGGGAGCAAAATAACTGATGATGGTCGAAGTAGAGATGATATAAAATGTAGACTGGCAATGGCAAGGAAAGCGTTTCTGAAGAAGAGAAATTTGTTAACTTCGAGTATAGATTTAAGTGTCAGGAAGTCGTTTCTGAAACTATTTGTATGGAGTGTAGTCATGTATGGAAGTGAAACATGTACAATAAATAGTTAGGACATGAAGAGAATAGAAGTTTTCGAAATGTGGTGCTACAGAAGAATGCGGAAGATTAGACGGGAAGATCACATAACTAATGAGGAGGTATTGAATAGACTTGGGAAGAAGAGGAGTTTGTGGCACAACTTGACTAGAAGAAGGGATCGGTTGGTAGGACATGTTCTGAGGCATCAAGGGATCACAAATTTAGCATTGGAGGGCAGCGTGGAGGGTAAAAATAGTAGAGGGAGACCAAGAGATCAATACACTAAGCAGATGCAGAAGGATGTAGGTTGCAGCAGGTACTGAGAGATGAAGAAACTTGCACAGGATAGGGTAGCATGGAGAGCTGCATCAAACCAGTCTCAGGACTGAAGACCACAACAACAACAAAGCACCCAGACATGGGACTACGAAAAACTTTTAGGTCTTCCTTGGCTAAGCAGTATAGCATTACCAGGTTGGAGGCCACAATATACAGCTACAGAATGGATATGGATCGTGTATTCGACCCTGTGCTAGAGTGGTTACGTGTATTAGACACCAACAAACAGTTTTTACAGTGGGCTCCACTTTACTCTGTGCGACTTGCTTCAGTGTGGCGTCAGTTAACAGATAACGTAGAGAACAATTGTTGTACTGTATTTAATAACGTTCAGCAGTTTGTCTACTGGGGTAATAAGAACAGCCGAAAATTGACTGGTGTGGAAGTAAGTCTACCGGAATCTCAAGACCGAGAAAAGTTTATAAGTTATGCTATGTCTACATACAGTTTTAATTACCTACCTGTAAACTACATGCAGATTCTTATCTCTCACTCCAACAAAGACATTATAAGTATTACACAGAAGTGTTATGTTAAAGTAGGAGAAACTTTTTTCCTCAGTCTACAGCACTTTTCTCCACAATATTGTCCGATACAGATATCGCCGAATTGGGTCTGGTTCCTACAAATAATGCTATACCACAAGTCTTAAAAAGAATCAATTCTACTATTGTTTTCGGTGTGGAAATAGGCATGCTGAAAATTAATAAAGATTTTGTATGAGAATATTTACCTGTCTTATTCACTAACCTACCAAAAATTCTAAGACCTTTCCTGTGTACAAAGATCTATGTGCATGTATTTTAGATGTGGGAATTCGGTGGTTGGATGACTTTGAAAAGTAGTTGAACCTAGGTATCTCTATGCATAGTGACCCACTTTTCTTATCTATATGAAAGTGTATTGACCTCCTTTTCTTACCTGCAAGACAAATTCTTTAAATAAACGATATTCCATGTATCACCTTGTAACTCATTAATTTTTTTAAATGAACAATAGTCTACACATTGTCTAAATTGTTTAAACAATATTCCATACAATGCAATCACTCAATCGATATTTCCAGAAGGGAAGGGTGGCAAGAAAAACTGAGGGATATCGACTTAATTACTTAATTAATTAGTCAGTCAAATTGATAGAGGGATGGGGGGGGGGGAGCTATTCGAATAATATGAAGCAGCCTGTGAATACCAAAAGTGACATAATTGAGTTATTCCCCTCCGATTTTGTCAGTCAATTCAATTAATTAGTCAATTAATTTGTTATCAGAACTGCTGGCAGGGTAGGGGTGACAACTGAAAAATAGGTTAACAGCCTATAAGTCAAAAGGATGGATTATCCCAAGGGGTTCATAATGCTCTTAAGCAGACCAATAGGTTTGGGATCTGCCAATAAAAAGAGAAAAATAGATTTGCCCCTGAAAATGTACTTGCCCCTGATCTAGGCAATCCACATTGTGGGGTGATATCCCCCCTTGTCCCACTACTCTCACTAAATCTGAATCGCCAACGATCTCCTGCGAGTACGAAAATATTTTATTGAACCGACCTACACAGGGAGAAACGATGATCATAATAAAATAGGGAAATCAGAGCTCACACGGGAAGATAACTGTGTTTATTTTTTACGCCCGCTGTTCGAGAGTGGAATAACAGAGAATTATTGTGACGGTTGTTCGATGAACCCTCTGTCAGACACTTCAGTTTAATTTGCAGAGCAGTCATGCAGATGAATTCCCTAACGATTTTCAAAACTGATTGTCCCATGCATCGAGCTCCAGGTACCATTCCACGTTCAAAGTCTGTTAGTTCCCGCCGTGCGGCAGCAATCAAGCCGAAAACTTCTTCACGTGAATCACCAGAGCACAAATGATTGCTGCATCACTGCACTGCGCTTTTAGATCTTGTGTAAGCGATACTACAGCCATGTGTGACAGTGCATATCACCATCCCAATGCTACTGTTACCTCACTGTATGAATGCTCTGGCTGTTAAGACATAGAGATGGAGGTGAAATCGAGTTACCAAACTGAATTAACTCGGGCTGAAGCGATTTCAAGCCAACCCGAGTGTATTGCTGATTCGAGTTGTGTTCGCACGGTGAGCGACGGCCACCGCTGTCAATGACGGCTTCGCGCGAGGTTGGTGTTTATGGGGGCGCTCAACTTCGCGGTTATCAGCGCCCGTACAAAATTCCCAATCATTTCAGGTCCAGTCTCGCCACTTTTCGGAATGATAAGGAAATGATGAGGACAACACAACCACCCAGTCACCTGGCGGGAATCGACCCCGAGGCCCCATAATCCGGAGGATGCAACGCTAGCCACTAGACTACGAGCTGCGGACGAGCTTACCGACGTAGCGCTTACCGAATCCCAATTGAACCGAGTTGAGTCTATGCCTAAGGAACTGGACGTCACTCGCTGTGGTCTGTAAACGTGAACTAACGTTTTATGATTTATTTTGTTACAGAACATTAGCGCCATTTCAACTTGCAAATTAAAATTTTGACTCGACAGAGACTGAGGGAAATGATGAAGAAGCGGTACCTTCACACCATTCATGCTCGAACAGTGGTATATGGCTACGTTCGATCATCGTCAAAATCCTTACAGCACATTCCGCCTGTCTCGTGAGTGTATTCGTGCGCATAAAGAGGTATTTGGTGACTTTAAGATCGTTCGCTTAGCGTCCAGATTTCAGTCTGTAATGTGGCATCCATTAATTCTCGTGACGAAGCATCTGGCTACCTTACCATTAAAGCATATTTCAAGACCACCACTGTCTCCAAATTTTCGTGTCAAAAGACTCGAAATTGTGTCCTGTAGCGCGGTTCGCAGTTATGCTCGTAAATAGGAAACTGGCTACCTTGCAATCGCCCGACAGTTGTCAAAATCTATACAGCAAATTTCAGATCGTTCTCCAGTCTATTTTCCAAATTTCCAAACAAAAGACGCAAAACTGCAACCTGTATCGAGGTATGAAATAATGGTCGTGAACAGAAAATGGCTCTAAGCACTATGGGACGTAACATCAGAGGTCATCAGTCCCCTAGACTTAGAACTACTTAAACCTGACTAACCTAATGACGTCACACACATCCTCGGCCGAGGCAGGATTCGAACCTGCGTCCGTAGCAGCACCGCGGTTCCAGACTGAAGCGTGTAGAACTGCTCGGTCACAGCGGCCGGCGTCGTGAACAGACTTTTGGCTACTCTAGGATCGACCAATGTCTGTCTATACTGCAGATTTTGGATGATTCAAAAGCTGCTATTTTTTCGAAGTTTCAAACCAGGAGAACCAATATTGCGGCCTGCAGTGCGGTATGCAGTTATAATCATTAACAGGCATTTAGCTATCTTACGATAGTCGTCAAAATGTACACATCGTATTTTCTGGTTTTTACGAGTGTGTCTTTAAAATTTTAAGACGAAAGACCAAAAATACACTCCTGGAAATTGAAATAAGAACACCGTGAATTCATTGTCCCAGGAAGGGGAAACTTTATTGACACATTCCTGGGGTCAGATACATCATATGATCACACTGACAGAACCACAGGCACATAGATACAGGCAACAGAGCATGCACAACGTCGGCACTAGTACAGTGTATATCCACCTTTCGCAGCAATGCAGGCTGCTATTCTCCCATGGAGACGATCGTAGAGATGCTGGATGTAGTCCTGTGGAACGGCTTGCCATGCCAATTCCACCTGGCGCCTCAGTTGGACCAGCGTTCGTGCTGGACGTGCAGACCGCGTGAGACGACCCTTCATCCAGTCCCAAACATGCTCAATGGGGGACAGATCCGGAGATCTTGTTGGCCAGGGTAGTTGACTTACACCTTCTAGAGCACGTTGGGTGGCACGGGATACATGCGGACGTGCATTGTCCTGTTGCAACAGCAAGTTCCCTTGCCGGTCTAGGAATGGTAGAACGATGGGTTCGATGACGGTTTGGATGTACCGTGCACTATTCAGTGTCCCTTCGACGATCACCAGTGGTGTACGGCCAGTGTAGGAGATCGCTCCCCACACCATGATGCCGGGTGTTGGCCCTGTGTGCCTCGGTCGTATGCAGTCCTGATTGTGGCGCTCACCTGCACGGCGCCAAACACGCATACGACCATCATTGGCACCAAGGCAGAAGCGACTCTCATCGCTGAAGACGACACGTCTCCATTCGTCCCTCCATTCACGCCTGTCGCGACACCACTGGAGGCGGGCTGCACGATGTTGGGGCGTGAGCGGAAGACGGCCTAACGGTGTGCGGGACCGTAGCCCAGCTTCATGGAGACGGTTGCGAATGGTCCTCGCCGATACCCCAGGAGCAACAGTGTCCCTAATTTGCTGGGAAGTGGCGGTGCGGTCCCCTACGGCACTGCGTAGGATCCTACGGTCTTGGCGTGCATCCGTGCGTCGCTGCGGTCCGGTCCCAGGTCGACGGGCACGTGCACCTTCCGCCGACCACTGGCGACAACATCGATGTACTGTGGAGACCTCACGCCCCACGTGTTGAGCAATTCGGCGGTACGTCCACCCGGCCTCCCGCATGCCCACTATACGCCCTCGCTCAAAGTCCGTCAACTGCACATACGGTTCACGTCCACGCTGTCGCGGCATGCTACCAGTGTTAAAGACTGCGATGGAGCTCCGTATGCCACGGCAGACTGGCTGACACTGACGGCGGCGGTGCACAAATGCTGCGCAGCTAGCGCCATTCGACGGCCAACACCGCGGTTCCTGGTGTGTCCGCTGTGCCGTGCGTGTGATCATTGCTTGTACAGCCCTCTCGCAGTGTCCGGAGCAAGTATGGTGGGTCTGACACACCGGTGTCAATGTGTTCTTTTTTCCATTTCCAGGAGTGTACATATAATCACCGATTCGGAAACGTGATGCATGGTTTGGGTACCTGAACTGAATCGTAAGCCGCGGAGACGCAAAAATGAGAACGGCGCTAGAATGTTATCTCAGTTTGAACTCGGTTTAATCAAACTTTCCACTCGGCTAACTCGACCTGGTGTAAACCCGACTGACCCCTCGCTAAAAAAGTTCTTGCAGGAGCACTACTGTGTAACCGACGTTGTTAGACGCAATAACCTAACCTTCCAATCTGCTGTGGAAAGCGACGCTGTATGGAAGACAAGCGCCCATTAAACGCTGTGCCTCAGCATCACTCCGCCATGACATTCCCATTGTGCCTCCGATTTCGAGGTTGGCGAAACTCGAGTCGTACGCGAATACACAGACTACTGCGTCGCCTGTTTCTTGCCGGAGACGTCATTTGTGCAGAATGCAGCGCGCTTCCACACGCACGTGTTGAGCGACGGGCCGCCGCGAAGACGAGGAATGTAATATAAAATGGGGAGACGGCTCGCCGCAGATTGCTACAGGGCTGCGGTGTCTCCGATATGCAGTAATGACGTCGCCTGCCAGGCATTGTCTGGCGGCGCGCCGGCGGGCCCCGGGCCACGGCGCCGGCTGGCTTTATTATCGCGGGCCCCCTTTGAGGCTGCAACAGACTGTTGCGCTGTCTTATTACCTGTAACTCCCTTGTTTCACCGAGTCGCTGCCGCCGTCTGCTACCGCAGAATACGTACAACGCTCCCCTAGACCGAGGCAAGACTGTGCGGCTGCTGAATACAAGATTTCCTTGGCGGGAGAGAGCAACTTCTGCTAGCTGCTCACACCGATGCGAGCGTAAATGGTTAGCAAATGCACCGACTTTCTCAAGAGAAAAAAGAGGCAGAGAGGAAGTTAGGAACGAAACAACTACACACGTGCGGCATTCGCTTTTGGAAGTGCGTAAAGCGTTTGTGTTCATGAAGACGTAGCTGCGCAACAAATGCTCAGAATTTACAAGCTTAACATTTCACGTTCCGTTAGTGTTGTGTGCTAACATTAATTTAAAGCACAAATCTTTTGTTCCTGAGATGTGTACATACATCTCTCCTCTACATATGCAGCGAAGCGACAAGAAACTTTATTTATTTATTTACACTGATCAGATTAGGGCCATCAGGCCCTCTCTTACATCGGACCAGTGTCTCACACATGCAGCATTTCACACATCAGAGTTACATCATGACAATAGTTTAAATAAAAAAATTAGATTACTCTAGTGACAATATGAATAAAGAGTAATGACTAAGACCTAATAAAGTAAGTGCTGGCAGTATTTTTACAACAGGTGCTATATATACAAATTATGATAAAAGAAATAATAGTAACAGTAAAAAAACCAAATAATAATGATAAACATGAGAAAAATTGACAATAGTAATGAAGATTTGTGCAGATGTACATTAATATCTTCGCGAGTTTTGGGGAAGGGAGATTTAAGGAGGGGGAAAGAGGGAAGCAATGAGGTAAAGTGCATTAATGTACAGAGGAAGGCATTACTGTTGCTTAAGTAGATACGTCATTAACTGTTTTTTGAAGCCGGACATGTTTTTAAGTTCTCTAATATAACGAGGGAGGTTATTCCAGAGTCGGGTTCCCGCTACTGTAAAGGACTTGGAAAAAGTGACTGAGCGATGTAGTGTATTTTATTATGATGGGAACGTTTGTTTCTCTCATGTTGTTCCGACATAAGCGTTAAGGACGAGGAGAGATATGAGGGACAGTGTACATTTATAAGGCAGTAGATGAGACAGAGTCTATGGAAATCTCTGCGTTTGTCTGCACGCAGCCAGGACAATTTTGCATATGCTGGTGAAATGTGATCAAAAAGTCGAACGTCACAGATATATCGGACGCACGCATTCATGACCAGTTCCAGACGTCGCCAATTTCCCTGAGAGAGGCCTTGTAGGATAATATCGCTGTAGTCAATGATTGGGAGTATAAGCGTTTTTACTAATTTCTTTTTCAGATCGAAAGGGAAGTGTTTTTTATATTTTTGTAGCACATGAAGGGATGCTGGTGCTTTTTTGCACACTGCTGTTACGTGCTCTGTCCAATTTAGATTTTCATCTATTATTACTCCCAAACTCTTTGCTGAGGGAGAGAAGTTAATATTTGTTCCATTTAGGATAAGAGATGGTACGGATTCCCGATGTTTTGGGCTAATGAGCTTAGAGTGACCAACAAGAGCCGCTTGAGTTTTAGATGGGTTTAGTTTTAGTCCTATGTCCTGTGCCCATTTTGATAGTGCATCGAGATCAGTATTGAAATTTTCAATAGCTTTCTTAAGATTGCTTTGTTTCGCACTTAGATACAACTGAAGGTCATCAGCATACATATGATATTTGCAGTAGGTCAGAACCGATGACACATCATTGACATTCAGAGAGAAGAGTATGGGACCCAGTACTGAGCCTTGGGGAACGCCTGACACTACCTGCCGCCATTGTGATTGTGTATATGCATGTGTATTCAAATATAGAGATATAAACAGGCAGGGTACGGCGCTGCGATCGGCAACGCCTACATAAGACACTAAGTGTCTGGCAGTCTCTTCAATAGTCACCCTGTCTTCACGCCCTCTGTTTGGGAACACATTTTTGTGATCTCAGCTCGGTGCGCGTCGGCAGGGGAGTCCAGTTCGGGTCAGCATGGGTCACCCCCTCCTGACCTGCCTCCAGTTCCCATCAGTTGCCTTCTTCCCGACCATATGGCGCAATTTATTCGAAATGAACCTCCATTGGACGCATTCCGTCAATCATACCAGTCCTCACAGTCATTTCCCTCTACTTCTTCCTATCTAGGTCCTGTAGGAAAAGCGCTACGCTTACCATGCTCCATGCGTGCTCTAATCTTGCTCGTACTGAACGTGCAGTGCAGTGCATTGCGGAATTGCACAATTGGTTACTGCTGCGACAATGGCAGATCGGACTTTAAAAAAAAAAAAATGTGGTAAGGACTTTGGGACCAGCTGCGCTAGCTTCCCCGGTTGAGGATCCATGACGCGAACAGACAGATATATGTAGGTGGTCCCAGGGAAAGGGGGGCGGGGCGTTTGGTGGCCAGGGGACTGCGGTGACCTCATACTGTACACTATCGAGCCGTGTGAATCGTTGCATTTTCCTACTGGTAGTTGCCGTCGTGCAGAGGAGAAAAGAACTGCATGTAGGTGTGGACTTGGTCCCCACGGATGGATGCATACGTGTGTTGGTCTATGGTGCCTTGCAGAATAACGAGATCATCCGCTGAAGGCCACCAAAACATTTCCTGGAATATATTATTGAAGTGTGTTTGCTTTCAGACGTTCACGCCGTACACGCCAAAGACCATCATTCCGATGGGATCATAAAACGTTGATTCATCTGAAAAGGCCACCTGCCGCCATTCAGTGGACTTGTCCAGTTGCAGTACTGGCGTGTAAATTCAAGTCTTCGCCGTCGAAGAACAGCAGCTAGTATGGGTTTAAAGCGACTGCCTTATTTGCCATGTAGGTTTTCAAGAAGTTATGGCCATAAATGTAAAGGGAGTTGCGAATTTCAGAAATATAATCCGCCTCTGTAGTATCGGTATAACCATATTCTTTGTAAGTCCGTTACTGAGACCACAGATGTTGGTCAGAGAGGTTACTTTTTTTGAAGAGAGTAGCAGGCAGTGCGTATTGGACAGTCGGGCTATGTACTCGATTTTAAAAGGATGGAAGCTGGCCTGCCATGTAGTGGAGGCAGCATTATTCAAAAAGGATTTTGTAATAATATGTTTTTCAGGAATACTGAAGATGTTGACCAAGTATTAATGGAAGAATTACAAACTCAAGTGTTAAGGTAACCAGTAGTTTCATATTTGTAAACGTGTAGTTTCTTATTGTTAGGATATAGCCTATGGATGAAGTTTGCAGTAAAAATTTTATGATACGTGTGGTTTCGTCTTATTTTTGAAACAGTTGTTAAGGACGGTAATAGCACACAGGAGAGTTGTTACGAGATACTTCGCTAACTTGTTTATGTGTGTGAACTTTATGAAAATATGTATTGTTGTCATGGCTTCATGAAGCATAGTTTAACTCGGAGTCTTTGTTCTTATTTATCAGTCGTTAAGTTTAGTGCCTCATTCCTCAGTCTTTGCCTTTTATGATTGTTTGCACAGTTGCATTGCACACGGCGAGTTATGTACTGACAAGGGAACCTCCCCATCGCACCCCCCTCAGATTTAGTTATAAGTTGGCACAGTGGATAGGCCTTGATAAACTGAACACAGATCAATTGAGAAAACAGGAAGAAGTTGTGTGGAACTGTGAAAAAATAAGCAAAATATACAAACTGAGTAGTCCATGGGTCACATAAGCAACATCATGGACAGTATGAGCTCAGGAGCGCCGTGGTCCCGTGGTAGCGTGAGCAGCTGCAGAACGAGAGTTCCTTGGTTCAAGTCATCCCTGGAGTTAAAATTTTACTTTCTTTATTTTTGCATAGTTATTATCTGTCCGTTGGTTCATTGACGTCTATGTTCACTGTAATAAGTTTAGTGTCTGTGTTTTGCGACCGCATCGCAAAACCGTGCGATTAGTAGACGAAAGGACGTGCCTCTCCAATGGGAACCGAAAACATTTGATCGCAAGGTCATAGGTCAACCGATTCCTCCACAGGAAAACACGTCTGATATATTCTATACGACACTGGTGACGGCATGTGCGCCACATGACAGGAATATGGTGTCGACCCACCTAACTTGTACAGTTGGCGAATGGGTAAAAAGATTCTTCTACCTTGCCCGATTTAGGTTTTCTTGTGGATGTGATAATCACTCCCAAAAAAGTGATGAAAACATAAGAGTTTGTCACATAAACTGAAAATAAAAAATTAAACTTTTCACTCAATGGCAGAATTGAGCCAAGGACCTTTCGTTCTGCAGCTGCTCACGTTACCACGAGACCACGGCGCTCCTGCGTTCCCATTCTCCTTGAAGTTGCCTATCTTCCCATGAACTACTCAGTTTGTATATTTTGCTTATTTTTTCACAGTTCCACACAACTTCTTCCTGTTTTCTCAATTGATCTGTGTTCAGTTTTTCAAGGTCTATCCACTGTGCCAACTTATAACTAAATCTGAGGGGGGTGCGATGGGGAGGTTCCCTTGTGAGAAACATTTTCATGAAAAGTGATAATACACCGTCTTGCACTGCACATCAGAAGTACGCTAAATCAAATTTGGTTTCGAACAGACAGGTCAATATCCATGATCGTAACAGTTGCAGGGCAGACGAGTGTTCTGTGCGCACAGGTTGGCTAATGAATTTAATTATCTTCAAAGTTCATGTCCACTGTAAGGTACAGTGATAGAATGTATCTGTGAAAATACCGTATCAGTTCAAAGGCTTAATATCAGCAGCAGATTACAGTAAAGGGCTATCTTTCGAGCTTTCAGGCAGTTTTGTCAGACAGTCAGATGCGTTGAATTTTATGTTCATTTCCTGTGTATTTGAAAAAAACAATTCTAGCTCAGTGATTTTTTGCAAGACAAAGATTAACAAAAGGTAGGGCGAACATTTTAATCTGAATCAATTTGTTTTGCAGTCAGATAGCATGTGTAAATTCTATTGTAAACGGATTGCTCTCTCGCAGGCGAATTGTTCGATGTACCATTTCGTCTGCATTTCGAAACGTGTAGCGTTAACACCACGTATCTCCGTTCAGAATTAAATTTTCACATAGTTCTGTTGCCCTGCATTGAGATTTACATATTTCGATATCAAAGTAAGTTTCATAAATTTGACACAAACTCGAGTTTAATTAAATACATACGAACTCGTTTCAGGGTGCATGAGCGAGACGTCTGCTGCGGAGACCCATACACAGCAACGTTCGCAGAACGGTCATTGAGGAAGCAACGATGGGATCCCCTTTGTCCATCTAGAGCGGTTAGAGGCTCAGGAGTCCGTTGTCTATTCGCCGAACTCATCTCTGCAGCCACCGTTCGCCCCTCTCAACTATGGCCCGTGGACAACCACAGCTGCCTCGGCAACGGTTTTGAACATCTCCATTTTGTCATGCACGGTCTACTTTAACCACGGTGGCATCAAACAGTTTACAAACTTAACCGTTAGGGAAATGCATCCCCCCTAGCCAAGAAACCTATGATCATGCTCTTTTGGATGTTGGATAAATCACTCCGTTTCCGCAATACAACAACGACTGCACTATGTTCCCGCTTCCCACTCCCCGCCTTCGACGTGGTTCATATACCCTCCATTGCTAGTGCTACCACATGTAATCTGTGAGTGATTATTCCACTTTGACGTTGAACATTGGCGGTGATCACATTAATGTGACTGAACCGTGTACATAGTTGGATGCTGCTTTTTCACTGACAATGGGAATTCTTGAGACACGGCCAACCGATTTGGCTCATGTATGGCACATCGCCTGTGTACCTCCTTCGACTGGCGTTTAAATAAGATTGACGACTTTGAACAAAAGCGGTGATGACCAAGCGAACAAAGACACTTGAGTGAGGGGCAGAGGACCTGTGTTCGATTCCTACATGTATTCCTCAGTTCTTTTCTTACGTATTTTTCGTTATATTGAAGTTGACGGGAATAGGAGAATAAATAAAGCAAATAAATCAGTACGGAATGATAACCAAGAGGGTAAATAAATTTCGCAAACAACTTGACTTTGTGAAGAATTAAGAAAAATGTAACCTTGGTTTTTTACAATTGCCTTGTTACCCACTATTTTACATGTTCTCATATTCCTTGAAACAACTACTTGGTTGGTGCTTATAAACATTCAATGAAAAATACACTGAAGAGCCAAAGAAACTGGTACGCCTGCCTAATATCGTATACGGCCGCCGTGAGCTTGCAGAAGTACCGCAACACGACATGACATGGACTCGACTAATGTGTGAAGTAGTGGTGGGGGGAAATGACCCCATGAATCCTGCCGGGCTGTCCATAAATTCGTAAAAGTACGAGGTGGTGGAGATGTCTTCCGAACAGCACGTTGCAACGCATCCCAGATATGCTCAATAATGTTCATGTCTGGGGAGTTTGGTGGCCAGCAAATGTGTTTAAACTCAGCAGAGTGTTCCGGGAACTACTCTGTAGCAATTCTGAACTTGTGGGATGTCACATTGCCTTGCTGGAATTGCTCAAGTCTGTCGGAAGGCACAATAGATATGAATGGATGCTGGTGGTCAAAAAAATGGTTCAAATGGCACTGAGCACTATGGGACTCAACTGCTGAGGTCATTAGTCCCCTAGAACTTAGAACTAGTTAAACCTAACTAACCTAAGGACATCACAAACATCCATGCCCGAGGCAGGATTCGAACCTGCGACCGGAGCGGTCTTGCGGTTCCAGACTGCAGCGCCTTTAACCGCACGGCCACTTCGGCCGGCTGCTGGTGGTCAGACAGGATGGTGACGTACGTGTCACATGTCCGAGTCGTATCTAGACGTATCAGGGGTCCCATATTACTCCAACTGCAAACGCCCCACACCATTAAAGAGACTCCACCAGCATGAACAATCCCCTGCTGACATGCAGGGTCCATGGGTTCATTAGGTTCTCTCCACAGGACCATCCACTCAATAGAATTTGAAACGAGACTCCTCCGACCAGGCAACATGTTTCGAGTCATCAACAGTCCAATGTCGGTGTTGACGGGCCCAGGCGAGGCGAAAAGCTTTGTGTCGTGCAGTCATCAAGGGTACACGAGTGGCCCTTCGGCTGCGAAAGCCCATATCGATGATGTTTCGTTGAACGGTTCGCACGCTGACACTTGTTGATAGCCGAGCATTGAAATCTGCAGCAATTTGCGGAAAGGTTGCACTTTTGTCACCTTGAACCATTCTCTTTAATCGTCGTTGGTCCCATTCTTGCAGGATCTTTTTCCGGCCGCAGCGATGTCGGAGATTTGATGTTTTATTGGATTCCTGATATTCACGATACACTCGTGGCTCTGAGCACTATGGGACTTAACATCTATGGTCATCAGTCCCCTAGAACTTAGAACTACTTAAACCTAACTAACCTAAGGACAGCACACAACACCCAGCCATCACGAGGCAGAGAAAATCCCTGACCCCGCCGGGAATCGAACCCGGGAACCCGGGCGTGGGAAGCGAGAACGCTACCGCACGACCACGAGATGCGGGCACGATACACTCGTGAAATGATCGTACGGGGAAACCTCATCTCATCGCCAGCTCGGAGATGCTGTGTCCCAACGCTTGTGTACCGACTATGACACCAGTTCAGACTCACTTAAACCTCGATAATGTGCCACTGTAGTAGCAGTAACCGATCTAACAACTGCGCCCGACACTTGTTGTATTATTCAGGCGTTGCCGACCGCAGCGCCTTATTGTGCCTGTTTACATAGCTGTGTGTTTGAATATGCATGCCTATACCGGTTTCCTTGGCGCTTTAGGGTACATACATAGGGTTTTCAGAAAGTACAAGATTGGCTCGTTCTCAGAAGATAGTACGTGTTATGGGCTTCCTGCAGATACAGTACTGCTACAGTACTGATAACAGTCCGGCCGGAGTGGCCGTGCGGTTCTAGGCGCTACAGTCTGGAACCGAGCGACCGCTACGGTCGCAGGTTCGAATCCTGCCTCGGGCATGGATGTGTGTGATGTCCTTAGGTTAGTTAGGTTTAATTAGTTCTAAGTTCTAGGCGACTGATGACCTCAGAAGTTAAGTCGCATAGTGCTCAGAGCCATTTGAACCATTTGAACTGACAACAGGTGCTTCACAGGGCGCGTTTGAAACGGCGCGGCAACTGGGAACGAACTCCATAGTTGATGTGCGCGACAGAGTACGATTTCTGTTGGACAAAACATCTAAACTACACACAGATTCACTGCAAAATTCTGGCGGTGGACAGACTAAATGCAATGATGCGTCCAGCAGTTGTGAAATTATGCCAATAAGGCCACAGAGATGTGGATAATGCTGATCGGGGAGGAATGCTATCGACATTGACCAGAGATGGCAATGTGCAGGCAGTTGAGGGGGCAGTGCTCATTCCATCGTCCTCGGTAGTCTATATCCATCGAGCGAGGAGCTGGCATTGGCAGCTGCCAGTGAAAACCTATTTGTAAAACACCATTAAACAGCCATGATAGCATAAAAGATTTCTTTATTTGAGACAACCGATTTCAACAGACTTAGCTGTCACTTTCAGGTCTAAAATATTTTTGTTGTAAAACGTGTGCATTTTATACTGAACCTCACGGACAAGATACAAAGCACATTACAAAGATTTGTCATCCCTAAAATCTTTAAAAACATAAAGCACGTTGTACAAAAGGCCATGTACATGTACATAATACTCACAGATGCTTGTTACATCGTACAAACACGGGACACAATATCACATCCGTTTATATATGCTAGACATATTCTAAACAGTGCGAACACACTTTAAATGGCACATAAGCGTGAATGCTTGGAAATGTTGGTACAAACTGCAAGAGTGGTAATGGCTACACAATAAAAAAGGTCGCACTCTCCTCAGTGAAAGAGTGACGTCAGAAGATTTCGGTATAGGTAACTGCCAGAGCAGGCAACTATGTAATTTCAGGGGGTGGCAAGATACTGAGCTAATGGAAGATTGTCCACCTCCTCCCGCCCCCCCCCCCCCTCTCCAACCCAGTACACCATCCACAGTAACACGTAGACAAAAGTTAGAAAGTCTGCCACGTGGTAGCACAAAGCATACGCTAAAATAAAAATAAAAAATAATAATAATAAAAAAAGATCTCGCCAAGCATTTGCGCTTCATTCATAGCCCAAAAAATACACGTGTCTGAGAGACGAGTACTGCGATGTAAGCAACTTAATTGTACGATAAAAACTATGAAAGCTACTGTGTATCTTATCAGCAAGGTAATAGCCGATAAGCTATTAAAATCAACAGATGCTTAACGCGTGAAGTTACAGAACCATGTGATGTCTTAAACTGAAAACCTTTACACGAGCTATCATGTATTAAAGTCTCAAGTGAATCGGTTGTACTGTTTGGCTGTGCGAGCTAACATATGATGAAAGAACCAGTGATACAATACGTACAACAAACAGTACGCTTTCCCCGTCCCTGTCCTGACTCCGTGGTATCGTTAAATCGTAATGTAGCAAACGAGTAGTTTACCTAGGTAAAACTGCAATTTTACTGCATTTGTATATAATTAATCGGCAATTACTACTAAATAATGCAAGAGACAATCAAATGAAAGGTATATTTAGATAGCTTGTTTTCACTACTAGCATAATTTAAAGATGGTTTTTTACTGTGGTATTCACATCAACGTTATTGAAAAAAGAGTTTCTTGTATTTATTCTAATACATTAATATTACTGTATCTACGAATGCTCTCAATTGATATAACACATCAATAAGCATATATATATATATATATATATATATATATATATATATATATATATATATATATATATATATATAAAATGAGTGGATAAAAGGGCCAGCGTCCATCGTGCGATGACAACTGATCCGCGACAATTGTTTGAGTATCTGGACGTTGGTGAGGAGCAACACTACGACGTTACCGACGTTATTTGGTGTGGAACTTACGGACAGAGAGCTGATTAGCTGGCGCATACTTTCAGTGCAGTCTCTCACTGTTGCTTTGAATTACACGACTTATTCTTTAACTCAGTTACGTGTTGTTTTCACCGTCCGGAACTTTCACTATTTGCACTAAATTGGAGCGTAGTCCAACAAGTGAAGATTCATTGTAAGAGTGAGACAATTACCTAATAAGTTTTCTTTCTTCCTATGTGTTCTTTTAAGGAAGGACCGGGGACTGAGTCGTTTCGCGGCTCATGAAGGTAGTATCGACAGAGGGCTTCCTTCTATTGTATCTTCGCACGTTATGACCTAGCAACGATTGCTACAGCGCCCCGCTAGAGTGCACGCCATTCCCTGCCTGCCCGATTTAAGAGTTCTACGTGTAGAGTGTTGTTCACGTGTGTTTGTGTATTTCTCGTTTATTGCCTTTCAGTCTAACTATCCGTCGTGATTCAGATGCTAAGGTGGAGAAACAGTGCTGTTTTCCTTGAACTGTATGTGAAGTCCGATATCTTTGTCTGCCTTCTGGCAACTCGAGGCTCAGTTGGAGGTGACACATTCGGTACAATGCATGTGATGCGACCTCTGCCTGAACAAGCTGAAGTCCGAAGGCTCAGACTAGTCACAGACCGATAGCAGTTGTGCTCTTCATTCACTGCACCGCGAATGGGACACTGAAGAATATTTAATCCCGTGATAAAAAAATTACTACAAAACGCTTTGAGCCTTCCTGTCTATCACTGTGCAGCGACTTGTGTTTTGTTGTGCACGGTCACTGCAGGACTGATCACAGCTAATTTTATTTAAACTGCCAAGCATCATTTGCTCTTTTAGTGTCGTCGTAGGGCTGTCTCTGTGATTTCAACTGTGATGGCTATGGCTTTCCTGCTAGAATGTAAAAAGGGAAAACGGGTTTTTGTGTATTAAGTTTTGCAGGGAGTTCTTAAAACACACTGTTCTATAATAATTTATTGTTACTGGATTTCAGAAAGCGTATCTATACAGAGTTAGTGGTTCTTTTATTTACGAGGGTCGTTTCGAGAGTAATGCTTCTTGTATCTTTCTCGTGTCTTCGGATGTCCGCACCAGACATCGTTGGTATAGTGCTAATGCTCGAAACTTCCTCTTTCATTTGCAGGTGGTTCCGTTGTTCTGCGGTAGTTGGCACCAGCAGAGGAGTGTTCCAAGAAGAAGTCTGATATGGACACGCGAGTATGACAGCGATGTCTGACTGAATTCCTCACTGATGAGGAAATTGCCCCGATTAAAATCAATTGACAGTTGCTAAAGTTGTGCGGAGACAAAACAATAGACGTGAGCAACCTGAGAGGACGGGTACGATAGTTTCAAGGTGGTGTGCATGACAAGCCACGGTCCAGTCTACCTTGCACACCTGCGATCCCTCGCAGTGAAGAGCGTCTTCATTAACTCATCCGTACTGTTCGGCGGATATGACCGGAAAATAGTGTGCAAAGCTGAACGTCAGCTGTAATGTCTCGAAACAATATTGGAAAATCTTGGCTATCGCAAAGTATGTTTGTGAGACGGGTCCCGCGGATGCTTAGTTGAACAAGAAACTCAGCGAATGGAAATTTGTCGTGATCTGCAGGACCAATGTGAAGCGGAAGGTGACAATTCTCTGAAAAGCATCGTCACCGAAGGTGAGAGGTGGTGTCACTACTAGGAGCTGGAATCCACAATACAGTCCATGGAATGGCGATCTGCGAATTCTCCATCAAAGAAGAAATTCAAGACACAGCCGTCTGAAGGCCCAGTGATATGCAAAATCTTCTGGGATAGCCAGGGTGTGGTCGTTTTGGATGTCCTGGAGCCTGGAGAAATTGTCAGTTCGGCGCACCTCAGGACAACACTCACTAAGCTGAAAGCCCGAATTTCCAGGGTAAGGTCAGAGAAGAAGACCAAGCTGCACCTGCAACGTGATAACACCAGGCCCCACGCCAGTTTTGCTACCACGAAACTCATTCCATAATTCGGCTAGACTCTCTTACTACACTCATGCTCATAAATTGATAATGCTGATACATGGTGAAACAACGTTCTGGTGGGCGGTTTGAGGGTTTAAATCACCTCGTGGTATGACCATGCGGTGCATTGGACCTGCGGTCGTCGCACGGTGACGCTGGCAGCAGTCCACATACGCAGAGGTGTGTTGGTGCATGTCAGAGTACGGTACAGCGAGTAAGTGTGCACATGTTTTCAGACCTGCTAATGGTGACTGTGTGTTGAAAATGACTCAAAGGAATATTGATGACGTTATGAGGAGTAGAATACTAGGGCGACTGGAGGCTGGTCAAACATAGCAGGTCGTAGCATGGGTTCTCCGTGTGCCACGGATGGCAACGGTTCGAGCAGACAGGAAACGTGTCCAGGCGCTACAGTACAGGACGTCCACAGTGTACAACACCACAAGAAGACCGATATCTCGCTATCAACGCCCGCAGCCGGCCACGGAGTACTGCAGGTGGCCTTGCTCAGGACCTTACCGCAGCCACTGGAACAGTTGTCTCCAGACACAAAGTCTACAGGCGACTGAACAGACATGGTTTATTCGCCCGGAGACCTGCAAGGTGCATTCCACTGACCCCTGGTCACAGGAGAGCCCGTAAAGCTTGGTGTCAAGAACACAGTAGATGATCATTGGAACAGTTGTCCCAGGTTATGTTCACGGACGAGTCCAGGTATAGTCTGAACAGTGATTCTCGCCGGGTTGTCATCCGTTGTGAACCAGGAACCAAGAACCAGACAACAACCCCTTAATGTCCTTGAAAGGAACCTGTATGGAGGTCGTGGTCTGATGGTGTGGGGTGGGATTATGATTGGTGGACGTACACCACTGCATGTCTTTGACACGGGAACTGTAACAGGTTAGTTGTATCGGTACGTCATTTTGTTCCAGTATGTCCGCCTTTTCATGGGTGCATGGCTCAATTTCCTCCTGATGCATGATAACGCACGGCTCCACCGAGCTGCCATCGTGGAGGAGTACCTTGAAACAGAAGATACCAGGCGAATGGAGTGGCCTGCCTATTCTGCAGACCTAAACCCTATCGAGAACGTCTGGGATGCTCTCGGTCGACGTATCGCTGTACGTCTTCAAATCCCTAGGACACTTCAGGAGCTCTGACAGGCACTGGTGCAAGAATGGGAGGCTGTACCCCAGCAGCTGCTCGACCACCTGATCCAGAGTATGCCAACCCATTGTGCAGTCTGTGTAGGCCTACGTGTGCGTGGTGATCATATCCCATATTCCAGAATGAGATTTTCACTCTGCAGCGGAGTGTGCGCTGATACGAAACTTCCTGGCAGATTAAAACTGTGTGCCCGACCGAGACTCGAACTCGGGACCTTTGCCTTTCGCGGGCAAGTGCTCTACCAACTGAGCTACCGATGCACGACTCACGCCCGGTACTCACCAGTACCTCGTCTCCTACGCAGGAGAGCTTCTGTAAAGGTAAGTAGGAGACGAGGTACTGGCAGAAGTAAAGCTGTGAGTACCGGGCGTGAGTCGTGCTTCGGTAGCTCAGTTGGTAGAGCAGTTGCCCGCGAAAGGCAAAGGTCCCGAGTTAGAGTCTCGGTCGGGCACACAGTTTTAATCTGCCAGGAAGTTTCGTATCCCGTATTGATGTCGGGGTACATGCGGAGGAAAAAGTGGCGTTTTGTAGCACATGTGTTTCGGGACGGTTTTCTCAACTTATCACCAATACTGTGGACTTACATATGTGTGTCGTGTGTGTTCCCTATGTGCCTATGCTATTAGCGCCAGTTTTGTGTAGTGCCACGTTGTGTGGCACCACATTCTGCAATTATCCTTAATTTATGAGCATGAGTGTATATCCACCGTACAGTCCCGATTTAGCGCCTTCAGACTGTCATCTCTTTCGGCCTCCGAAAGATGGACTACGTGGCGAACACTTTCAAGACTCGCATTCTGTTGTAAAAGCTGTAAGGAAATGGTTAGCCTCAGCTGGTTCCGATTTTTACAAGCGCAGCGAGCAGGCTCTGATTCATTTTTGGGAAAAGTGCAGAGCGAAAGGTGGTGTCTATGTGGAAAAAAGACAACCTGTAGCTGAAATACTGCTCTATTTAGCTGTGCTCTTATGATCCATGTATCTCCAGTAGTTTCCATGAATAAAAGTAGGAGGCATTATTTTCTGAACGACCCTAATAATATTACCAGCTTTATGGGTTTATAAACTTTTATTCAGGGTTCTAAAAGCGTATCTTATAATCTGTTTTCATATATTCCTTTTATTGTGTATGTTTTATAAGGGTTTCTGAAACATTGCAGTTATCATGTATGGCCAGTTTAATGGCCTGGATAAATTGTAAAATTACATCTTATCAAGCGCCTTAAGAGTTGGTGACAGCGGCCAGCAGCTTTTTGTAAACTGGGTGCACTAACGTTCATTTTACTAAATTCTTTAATGCCAGTGGAGCACACGATTAATTCTCACATACTCCTGTTAAGTGCGGAGGCAATAAACTTTTGTAGATCTAATTGTTTCTGTTAAACACAGCACTGACCTCAAGTCAAATAAAATTATTTTGCTCTTTGGGTAAATCGATTTTCACTGTAAGATGGCAAGAACTATGCCCTTTACATGTAGTCATTAAATATCACCTAACTCACGTTGAGCGAACAGTGGGGCTGAACAAAAATGACTGACAAGGCACAATGCATCTTGTAGAGGGTATGGACGTATTGGAATAATTAATGTCAGGCGATGGTTTTAAACTAATTCACACAACATGAAATCTTTGTGGAAACGCGTCGATTTACTGGAGGCTTGTTTATTCCAGGGAAGTATTCAGAGTTGACCGTGGCCAGCTGGGGAGAAGCGAAGGGAAGCGACAATAGGCAGCTTAGGGCGGCTCAAGCTCTGAGAAAGCGGTAATAGGGCACGGCCTCCAGCTGCCTTAAGATGAGTGAGTGGGTGGTTGACCCCATGCTGGTGCACTGGGAAGCAGACAGAGAACTTGTACACCTGTTGATAAATGTCCGTCGTCCCGTTTTCAGTGAAACATGCGAGAAAGCCGCGCAAAGCTACGGAGGAGCGGTCAACAGAGGCCAAAATATGCGTGTTCTTGACTATAGCAACTTCACGATGAATTCACGGTCCGCAGAGTCTGAAGTAAATCAGATGAGGAGGGACAGAATGAAATATGCCGGCTCTGATGGGAACATAGGACCAACGAATTTGAAGTACTCTCCTGGGAGTCAGAATTCCGGAAAATCGGTCATTTGTGCAGACGCTAATCTTGATGGGTGGCCTGGGAGGAGCTAAATAGCAAAAGTTGAGAGGAAGGGAAATTTTGTGGGAATTTGTTCACTTCCCAGAGCAAGCATTGGTCGGTGCTGGGAAGCGATGCATAATTAACACGACTGGTGCTGCAATTGGCGTAAGTGATTTTGCTGGAGGGGAAACTGAGGTGAAGAGCGCACTGGCAGAAGTCTCCGTAGAGGTCTTCCATTCCCAGCTTGCCTAGAGTGCGGACGTTGGAGTTCTTTATTCAGCTTTCCTGAGAGAGAGTGAGCATCTCTGCAGTTTAGGACTTAGCAAATGGAACGATTGAGCTTGGAGGTAGAAAGTTTTGGTTCAGCTATGTACTGAGCAAGATAGCTAGGAGTGAATAGACGAGCGCAGCCTTGCAGCACCACGAGGCTGGCCGACGTTCTCACAACGACGACGCCCCACCACACTGAATTCGGTGATATTGCACCCGCTCCGGCTTGAATTAGGCCACTGATTAATTTGTTGGTTCACATCGGCAAAGTTTCCAAGAGGGTTTCATGGGCCGTGTATTCTTCTCGCACTTCGCATTACGCCTGGGTCAGTCGATAGGAATTAATTTTGATTTATCGCGCTTTACTCCATGTAAAAGCAATTTATTACCACTGCCTGATAGGAGAGTCATGTTATGTGATGATTGAAGGTCGGGAGTTAAAATAAATTTGTGCTAATCGACTGCATCTGTTTTCAATCAAGTAGTTGAAATCTCAAGTCACTTTCTTAATTAATTTTATGTTCAACATTTGCAACTGGTGTTCAATAGCTGAATATAACATCAACGTGTACCCCTTTTTAATTAAAAATGATCAATTCTGAATCAATTAATGTCAACACTGGCACCGCAGTTCAATCAGGAGTCACAGGGCCTTATTACTTTCTTTGCGGTATCCGATATTGCGGCAGTTTTGCACTCTCTGTTGATCTGTTAGTCAATTAGCTGAGGTGAACAGACGCCAAAACCAGATAAGTGACGGGTGGGGTGTTACATCACAGGCAACTTTCACTGCCAGCTCTTGGCTCTCTAGCTTTTAAAATTTTTTTTGCCAACAGTCGTTTTGAGCGGTTTAGGATTTACAGGCATCACCAAGTATTAATTAATTATCAGTGGTAAAATTAGCGATTTTGTTGAGCATATCGTGCATATCTTGTAAACAAAACGTCAATCAACATCGCTGGAGAAGCGCTATCGAATGAAGTACTCATTCAATCGGCAAATACACAGAAATGAAATCAAAGTCAAAAATACTACTTCCATAGTAGTAAAAAATAGCAAACACCACAGTAACAAGCGATAGATGTATTATGACATTGTGTGAAATATAAATTTCGTTGAGAACGTCAGTTTAATTAGGGATGAACCACTTTTTAATAATGAACCATTAATTGCCATTTATCAGCTAAATAACGCAGCGGTAGCGTTCTCGCTTCCCACGCTCGGGTACCCGGGTTCGATTCCCGGCGGGGGCAGGGATTTTCTCTGCCTCGTGATGACTGGGTGTTGTGTGATGTCCTTAGGTTAGTTAGGTTTAAGTAGTTCTAAGTTCTGGGGGACTGATGACTATAGATGTTAAGTCCCATAGTGCTCAGAGCTATTTGACCCAACTGATGATCTCTCATCAGTTACACTGCCAGAAGCAGAGTTCGTTTTGTTTGCAGATGACACAAGTATTGCAATAAATCGTATGTCAAGTGTAGTTCTAGAAAGATCTGCTAATGATATTTTCATAGATATTAATAAATGGTTTAAAGCCAACTCACTGACATTAAACTTCGAAAAGACTCACTATATGCAATTCAGAACCTGTAAGAGGTTTCCACCCAACATATGCATAAAATACGAAGAAGAGCAGATAGAAGAGGTTGACAGTCTTAAATTCCTGGGATTACAACTTGATAATAAATTCAGTTGGGAAGAGCACACCACAGAACTGCAGAAACGCCTTAACAAATCTGTATTTGCAATTCGAGTGTTTGCAGACATAGGCGACATAAAAATGAAAAAGCTTGCCTACTTTGCCTACTTTCATTCCATAATGTCATATGGTATAATATTTTGGGGTAACTCTTCAAGTCAAACAAAAGTTTTCAGAGTCCAAAAGCGTGTAATACGTATTATTTGTGGAGTAAATTCACGGACGTCCTGTAGAAACCTCTTCAAAGAACTGGGTATACTAACTACTGCCTCTCAGTATATTTACTCATTAATGAAATTTGTCCTAAATAATATATCTCTTTTTCCAACAAACAGCTCAGTTCATACATACAATACCAGGAACAAAAATGATCTGCACAAGGATTTAAAAGCACTTACTTTAGTTCAAAAAGGGGTCCACTTACTCAGGAACACTCATCTTCAATAATTTGCCAGTAAACATAAAAAATTTAGTTACAAATAAAGATCAGTTTAAAAGGAGCCTGAAAGACTTACTAGTGGCCAACTCCTTCCACTCCATTGACGAATTTTTTAATAGAAACAAATGATGTATATATTCATACTATTAATATTGTTATTTCAGCTTTAAAAAAAATTACATGTTCCACATCCACGAGGATCCCCTCAGCACGGATCTATAGAACGAAAACTAATCTAATCTAATCTAATCTTTGAATAACGCACCCTACCGGAAATGCGAGTACCCCATCTTAAAAAACAGTTTGATCAACTTGATAAAGTTCTTCGATTTACATATCTTTAATGTAGGTCCAGCAGCTTAGGAAACATTTTTGTAATTGCATCAGTGGAGGGGAAACGATGGTTTGAATGCTGTTATAGCCTCTGAATATAATAGTGGAGCTTAATGGTTCCATTAAAATAGGGCAAAGAAAGAGGCTTGCTGATATACTCCCGAAACACCGCACTGCTTACTGGAAAAACAATATCAAAACATGAATCACAGCATCTATAAGATATTATTGTCGTTTGGCTCAAAAACTGTTTTTGCCTTCCTGTGCGCAGCTTTTTACTTCTGACATGTTTGCTTTTTTTCTTAACCCTAGAAATACATAATTCTTTATCAAAGTGGAGCTGACAGCTGTGATGCATTAAGGTAGCATTTCGGTCATGTTGTATTAAACAAAACAATAAAGAATTTCAGTATTTGATCCTATTGGATCCGCCCACATAGCAGCACGCATTATCACGCCGCTTCCGGGATTCTGGGAGGTGCGCCGGCGACGGTTTCCCACATTCACCTAAGTGAATATCGCACTGGTATCCAAGTGCCGCCTTAGTTATACGATCCGCAAACACTTAGAAAATGTTCTCACATTCTCTCAAGCAGACGCAGAGAGGTGGGGTACACAGATTGTGTCCCCGTGGGAAGAAGTGGCGACAGTAAGTGTATTCGGCCACCTTATGCCCCTAACAAAGCAAAAGCGGGATTAACTTGTCAACCCCTTGATGATTCGGTGTGAGGCCAGAAAAATACAGAATATTTTATACTACCATTATGACTATTTTAGACATGCAAGACCAGTTTGAATTATTTATGTGCAGTCATTCTTTAATGTCAAGTACAGAATACTTGTCAGTGTGACATGCTATGTGTAAAGTTCAATGTAAATATTACGTGCGCGGAAATAATAAAGTGTTTTCGGAGAAGCTACCGTTCTAAAATATGAAGATCCTTTATAATATGTTTTAAATCTTACTAAAAATAAAGAAAAAACAGACAGAAAGCAATGTATCTCAGCAGCTGTTCGTTGGTGCAGTATTTCGCACACGAAGACGTCAGCGGCTCAAATGGAGCTATACTTTAATTAAATTTTTGAATATTTTAACTCGCAGGCATGGTGTTACCGCGTACGGCAATTCTGATTTAAATTATAATCTTTTATTTCCTATTCTAGAAACACCAGTTTACAAAAACCTTCCCACAACTGTAGCTGTCAACCTTTGCCCTTCTTTTTTACAGGTAGAATACTCTAGCAGAGTCAACAGTGAATATGGCACTCTGAAATGACGACATCGAAAGATTAGCTAGTTTGTTTATTCGTCCACAGATGATTCAAAATAATGTTATAAAATTATTAATTAACTACACAGTGATATTATTGCAGACTGGTTTAGATGACAAATGTTTTACGTATTGTACACAATGATTTTAATATGTTTGTACATATTTATAAACAAGTTAACCACTCATCTCTATAAGTATAGGTACCCTATTTTTTCACATTGTTTAACTATCAACTACCACAAATTGCAGTACACACTCACTCACACACACACACACACACACACACACAGGACACCCTGACATTAGGAAAGTGACGATACTTTTGCCTTTGAACTACAATGTTCATTTTTTCCTGTCTGTCCGTCTCTAAAACAGAGGCAGTACCTCAAGACAAGTGTACTAGACGTGGTCAAGAAACGGAAAGGGTGAGGTACTGTCCACCACAATCTTGGGCAAAAGATGTTACATTAAGACTTTTCTGGAAATACTCTTCTGGAGTACAGCCTTATACGGAGGTGAAACAGTTCAGGCGATAAGAGAATGGAAGTTTCTGTGATGGGGTAGTGTATAAGAACGCTCAAGATTAGATAGCTAGATCGGATAACAGGAAGTACTGAATTGAACTGTGGACGAAAGCAGTTTATCGCACAACTCAACTAAAAGAATGGATAGCGTCTTACATTATCAGAAATTTCTTCCTTAAATTAACACCCATGTTTGATATTTGCAGTGAAGAATGCCGTCTTTGCGCCGGCCGCGGTGGCCGTGCGGTTCTGGCGCTGCAGTCCGGAACCGCGGGGCTGCTACGGTCGCAGGTTCGAATCCTGCCTCGGGCATGGGTGTGTGTGATGTCCTTAGGTTAGTTAGGTTTAAGTAGTTCTAAGTTCTAGGGGACTTATGACCTAATATGTTGAGTCCCATAGTGATCAGAGCCATTTGAACCATGCCGTCTTTGCCTGTAAACGACTGCTTGTTATACGCTCATTACATGAACTATGGGTTATTTGGCTTCCAAATTACTACTTCATGAAGTACATTACTTCATTTCGTCTCTTGACTGATCCTCAACTTTTATGATAGGTTTATCGCTAATGTCGTTTATACTACTTCTCATTATTTTCGTATTTGTTTGGTTTACTCTAATTGTTTACTCTGTTTTAATTAGACTGTTCATCTAATTGAAACGATCCTGTAATTTTTCTTCTCAATTTTTTGTTGTAATCGGGTCCACAGCCATGATAAACTTCCAGAAAGAAATTAGTTTCCTGACATGGCTGTTTTTACATCCATTTTGTTTTTATTTCAAATACTCGGACATCTGAGCTGCGTAGCCATTTAACTCATTAAACACATATTTTTTACAGACATATATTTTCATGAGTTCAAACTGGAGACAACAACAAAGTACGACGACAGAGGCGGGTGTTATTTATGTTTAATTAATGGCGCCTTCTTCAGGGTGTTAATACGGTAAATCTTAAAACTTTCTGATGTGCGTTTCTCGACAAGACTATTTTGCCTCGGGTTGACGGTTTCCCTCCATCTCTCCAAACAAGATGCAGTGGTTTCCAGGAAACACCGTACATAGCAGTTCAAACCAGCATTATTTTAAGGAGGCGATGAGTTACTGCTTTTAAATATTTTTGCGTATTCATGACTTGGCACAATAGCTTTAAATCCCAGTATTAAAACTACCAGTTGCAGGCAAACAAACACCACCTTCAGAAAAAAAGAATAAGAAATTAATCACATGACACGTGTCCAGTCGTCGTCATTTGTGTCTAGAACAATGTTATCATTAGCTGCATCGAAATTACAGAATTCAGGAAATTAGGAGATTTACACTTTATGCTGTATGTTAATAGGGCGTTGCACAACGCCAGACTCCGACTGGAAAAATGCAAAAACTGTTAGAAGACGAACTCGGGAAAGATAAATTTGGATTCCCAAGAAATGCATGAATACTCTCCGTATGACTCCTGTTAGAAGATAGATTAGAAAAAGGCAAACTTACGTTTATATCACCTGTAGGCTTAGAGAAAGCTTTCGACAATGTGGCCTGGAATACCCTCTTTGAATCCCTGAAGATAGCAGGGGTGAAAAACATGAAGCGAAATTGTGTATAAAACTTGTACAGAAACCTGAAGACATGCACACGAGTTGAAGGGGATGAAAGGGAAGCAGTGGTTGAGAAAGAAGTAAGACAGGATCATGGCTCATCCCCGATATTATTCAATTAGTACATTGAGAAAGCAGTGAAGGACACCAAAGAAAAATTTGGAGTAGAAATTTAAGTTCAGGGAGCAGAAATAAAAACTTTGAGGTTGCCGAAGACGTTGTAATTTTGTTAAAGACAGCATAGGACTTGTAAAAGCAGTTGAACGGAGTGGCCAGTGTCTTGAAAGGAGGATAAAAGATGACATCAACATAAAAAAGCAGAGGTAATGGAATATAGTGGAATTAAATCCGGCGATTCTGACGGAATTAGAAAACGAGGCATTAAATGTATTAGATATTACTTTTTGGACAGTAAAAGAAATTATTATGGCCGAAGCAGAGAGGATATAAAATGTAGACTAGCAACCTCAAGAAACGCGGTTCTGAAGAAAGGAAATTTATTAACATCGAATATATATGGTGAGCAATCTATTGCCACTTAGAATAACTCCGAAAGTATGGTAGGAGCTGAAAAGCTTGTGGGACAAAAGCTTCATTGGGAAACGGAGGCCATAATATGATGTTCATTTTTTGTTGCTAGATAGGGTCGCGTTGGAAATATGAAGGTCAACTTTCTTCGGTACTTATTTTCTGATAGCGGCTAACGAGACGAATCCAATGATGTGTAACAGTAAGGTCTTTGAAGGTCAGCGAATGTCAAAAAGGTGGCATGAACGTCCATTTACAGAAGGTGTTCGAAGTGATGACCCTTGGTGTCAATGCAGTGCTGTAATCTTCTTATCATGGATTGAGTGGTATCCCTTCTCACATCGGCAATTATCGAAGCACGGGCTCTGACGATTCTCTCTCGCATATCTTCAGGTGTAGTTGGAACTTCTTTATAAACAATGTCTGTTACGAATACCCACAAGAAAAAATCGAGAGGCGTCAAGTCTGGCGAACGAGGCGGCCACGGCACATCTCCTCCACGTCCAATCCAACAACTGGGGAGCTGCCTCTGCAACTCATTTCTAGCCATCAGCGAAAAATGTGCCAGACACCCATCGTGTCGATACCACATTCTGTTCCTTCTTCTAAAGGTATTTCTTCCAGTAACAGACCTAATGGTTCTTGCAGGAATGTGGTGTACTTCCTACCATTAAGATTTCCTTCGATGAAATAGGGGCCTATAATTATCTCCTCCAGGATCCCACACCATACATTCCCCGACCACAGGTTTCGGAGTGCAACTTGCCGCAGCCAAAATTGATTTTCAGTTGCCCAATAATGCGTCTTATGCAAATTATCATTTCCATGGTTCGTGAATGTAGCGTCGACAGTAAATAAAATCAGATTAATATGTGTGTCATCCCTCTGAATCTGAAGTTGAGCCCATCGGCAGAATTCAATGGGACGCATACAGTCCTTACCAGTTAATTCTTGGTGGACACTGATATGGCAAGGATGATATTTAGGGCGATGCAGAGCACGAACAACACTACTCTGGCTCATGCCAGATTCCCTTACGGTTTGAGGCGAACTAACTAACACAAGGATCTCGAACCGCAGTGGATTAGATTAGATTAGATTAATACTTGTTCCATAGATCATGAATACGACACTTCGTAATGATGTGGAACGTGTCAGGTTAATAAAAGATGTCTGTACAAGATATTACATTACACAAAATATTGCATGACACTAATGTTTAAATTGTTTTTTCCCCTCCATTAATTTATATATAAAAATTCAGCCTATGAGTAGAAGGAGTTGTCATCTAGAAATTCTTTTAATTTATTTTTAAATGTTGGTTGGCTATCTGTCAGGCTTTTGATGCTGTTTGATAGGTGACCAAAGACTTTTGTGGCAGCATAATTTACCCCTTTCTGTGCCAAAGTCAGATTTAACCCTGCATAGTGAAGATCATCCTTTCTCCTGGTGTTATAGCTATGCACACTGATATTACTTTTGAACTGGGTTGGATTATTAACAACAAATTTCATAAGTGAATATATATACTGTGAGGTTACTGTGAGGATCCCTAGATCCTTAAATAGATGTCTGCAGGATGACCGTGGGTGGGCACCAGCAATTATTCTGATTACACATTTTTGAGCAATGAATACTTTTCTACTCAACGACGAATTACCCCAGAATATGATGCCATACGAAAGCAGAGAATGAAAGTAGGCATAGTAAGCTAATTTACTGAATTTCTTGGTGGCAAGACTACTAATTTCCGTTTCCTTTGCCTGATATTTTTCGGACGAGTCAATGATTCAGTTGTTCTCAATTTATCATACACAAATATAAATGTACGACGTGTAGGGTGAGTACGTTGAGGATATCTTTCAGCGTATAAGTCTCTAGCTCTCACTGAATTTCGTCGGCATTCTCCGTAAATGAGAAGCATATCGACTTGGTCTTCTCAGGAATACCTCATTCACATTCGCTCTATTCGACGATACTCGTCTTACCGTTCGTATTAGTGTTATATTGCGAAACCGTTGAATGGTATTTACATGTCAATGGAACGTTTGATGGATACGCCGTATCCGGCGAATATTTACTATTTGCACGATATGTGAGAGAGAATTGTCAGAGCTTGTGCTTCGACAAGTGCCGATGTGATCACTCAATTCATTATAAGAATACTGCAACACTACATTGATACCAAAAGTCATCACTTCGAACACCTACTGCAAATGGACGTTCATGCCATCTTTCTGACCTTTCTTTGACTTTCAAAGACCTTACTGTTACACATCATTGGATTCATCTCAAAAGCCGCCATCAGAAAGTAAGTATCATACTACAGTACCCCATTTAAAAAACAAAGTTGACCTTCATATATCTAACGCGACCCGACCTAGAAACAAAAAACCAACGTCATATTATGGCCCCCGTTGTCCCATGCAACATTTGTCTCACTAACGTTTCAGCTGCTATCATACTTTCGGAGTTATTCTTGGTGGCAATGGTTAGTGACTCACCCTGTAGATTTAAGTGTTAGGAAGTCTTTTCAGAAGTATTTGTCTGGTGTGTAATGACAAGAAGAGAAGAGAAGCTCTTGAAATGTGGGGTTGTTTGGTTGTTTGGTTGTCTGGGGGAAGAGACCAAACAGCGAGGTTATCGGTCTCATAGGATTAGGGAAGGATGGGGAAGGAAGTCGGCCGTGCCCTTTCAAAGGAACCATCCCGGCGTTTGCCTGGAGCGATTTAGGGAAATCACAGAAAACCTAAATCAGGATGGCCGGACGTGGAAATGTGGGGCTACAGAAGAATGCTGAAGGTTAGGAGGATAGAGTATGTGATTAACAAGGAGATACTGAATAGAAAAGAAATTTGTGGCACAACTTGACTAAAAGAAACGATCGGTTGATGGGGCATGCTCTCATATATCAAGGGTTCAACAATTTGTTATTGAAGGAATGTCTGGGAGAGAAGGATGGGTGGGTCGGGGGGAGGGTAAAACTGTAGAGGGAAACCATGAGATGAATACAGTAAGCAGATTCTAAAGAATTTAGGTTGCAGTAGTTATTTGGAGTCTTGCACAGGATCCTGCTGCATAGAGAGTTACATCAAACCAGTATTCGTACTGAAGACCAATAACCAAACCAGTTTACCCTTGTAATAGAAGTTTGCTTCATTTTCGTATGCCACTAACTTTTCTGTGGTGCAATCTTTTTGTGGAATTACACGAATTACTCCGGAAGATTAACCGTTTTTCCAGATGTGGAAACATGTTCCAAGGTACAACATCGCCATGCATCTATGAGCAAATATTCTGTTTAAATTTAAAGACATTGCATTAGATATCTTGTCCCCACTGTATTTAATGTCCTATCTGTTGCATTATTATTCTATTAAACATCAGTAATCAGTAACTGAAACGAAATAAAGCAAAAAAATTATCAGAAACGAGGTACAAGTAGATATATTTTAAAACAGAAGGTCCTGAAAATCAACACAAATTTCCATTTTCAAGATAAGTAAAACTATTGAGACATTAAAGGATGTCAATTCATTTGCAAGTATCACATGGTCCATGGTAAAAGACCTTCATCTGTTTCAAGGTGCAAGATGGTGCACGACAGAGGAAGTATTGCGCATCTGTTCATGTGTGGTACAAAGAGTTCTAAATACTCATCACAAAATTCTGTACCTAAACGATTAAGAATATGTTGCTAATAGCTATAATAACATTTAAATGCGAAATATTTACAAATACTGCACAATACACCACCTCATGTCTAACGCTACAATAACTATAAGAAATTGCGAAAACTGATAACGGTTGTCTCTAGTCCGCTTTCCTTGATTTGAATCTAAATCAGTCACTGGAAAGAAGTAGCGACCAAGTAAATCATGTGTCCTAACTATCCTGTAGGTACAACACCCTGACTTACTAATACTGGTACAACACACTAGGGTTTCTTCCTGTTCTCACCTCGTATGGAGCGCGACAGTTAGTCTAATCTTGCCTTCACGATAACGACGTAAGCGATAAGTAGAGGGTCGAATTATATCATTTGTGAATCATTGTTACTGCAGTCACTGATATTTTTCGTTTGTTTAAGTGATTAATGTACACATATAAACATTTCCAACAAATTGTTCATGTTTATTCTACACTGAAATTTTATCATTCTCTGATTGAATATTTGTGCAGCTTTTTTACAGAGTACTCTGTTATGCAATGAGGTGACGCAGGTTGTAGTATAGGAATAAGCACATACACAGATGGTGGTAGTATTGCGTACACGAGGTATAAAAGGCAGTGCATTGGCTGAGCTGTCATTTGTACTCGGGTGATTCAAGTGAGGAGGTTTCCGACGTTATCCTGCCAGCACGCCGGGAATTACCAGAACTGAACGTCCAAGGTGCATCAAAAAAGTTCGGTGAATGGTCTCAGAAAATGAAGATAACAAATGTTACAAACAAAATAGCTTAACCGGCCTTCAAATAAATCACTATTAGCTACAGCTTACTTCTGACATTGATTATAAGGCTGTTGGGAACTGTGAGCAAACGCATCTTATGGAATCGCTTAAAGACCGTGGACACTCGTTGTTGGATAACACCATTGTTGCAGGAGATGAGAGCTGGTGTTAGCAAGACGATACGGTCACCAAACGACATTCAGTGGCAAGGTGTTCACCGTCTCCCCCGTCTCCCTGGGGTAGAAACTCGTGATGGGTCAAGTCCTTGTTGTCGAAAAAGGCGATCAACATCGCCTTAATTTTGGATTTTGTGAGAGCCGACAAGTTTGGGCAGGCGGGGAAGCGATGCTCACCATGCCGCTGTATGTCACTTCGTCTCCACATCGTATTTGTAGCACGAGGTCTCATCTCCTGTAAGGAAGCGGGTAGGGTAACCAACAACGTGTGACCACGTTGGTTCGAACGAGTCCACAAGATGCTTTTACTGACGCTTCCCAACACCCTTATAATCGATGCCAGACGTAACCTGTAGCTAATGGTGATTACGTTGAAGGCCAGTAAACGAATTTTGTTTGTAACTGTTGTTTTCTTTATTTTCTGAAACCATTCACCGAATTTTTCAGACGCAGCTTGTCAACAGTCACATCTGCAGTAAACTTTGTTTTTAAAATTTTTAATAAGGTTGCCGGTTTCTGTCTGGTGTAGACCATCTTCATACCCACTCCATGATGTAGATGGTGGCTGTGAACAGAGCAAGCGCTACACCTCCGCGAACGCTAACTAGCAGACTGAAACCGGTAACTTTATATAAAAAACGAAAAAGTAGTTTATTGCGGTTGTGACTGTTTATATTTAGTTGTAAATAGCAAACAAACCGCTGTACTCCAGAGAGACATGTTCTGAAAAATTACGAAATTAAAAGACTTCGAATGCGGAATGATAGTTGGAGTTAGACGCATGGTACATTCTTTTTAGGAAATTGTTATGGAATTCAGTATCAAGAGTGTCGAGAATACCACATTTCGGGCATTACCTCTCACCACGGACAATGCACTGGCCGACGGCCTTCAGTTAACGACCGAGAGCAGCGACATTCGAGCAGAGTTGTCGGTGCTAAAGGCCAAGAAAACACTGAGCAGAATAACCCCAAAAATCAATGTGGTACGTACGACGAACGTATCCGTTAGGACAACATAGCGCGAAATTTGGCGTTAATAGGCTATTGCACCAGCGAATGACTTTGCTAAAAGAGTGACATCGCCTGCAGTGCCTCTCCAAGGCTCTTGACCATATCGATTATACCCTCACGAATAGAAAACCGTGGCCTAGTCAGATTAGTCCGGATTTCTGTTGGTAAGAGCTGGTGGTAGGGTTTGTGTGTTGCCTGCGCCTATGAAGCCATTGACCTAAGTTATCAACAAGGCACTGTGCAACCTGGTGTTGGTTCCACAGTTGAGAGGACATGTTTACATGGAATAGAATGTATTCTCTGGTTCGACTGAACCGATCATTGACTGCCAATGGTTTCGTTCGACTCCTTGGAGACCATTTGCAGCCATTCATGGGCTTCAGGTTCCCAAACAACGATGCGCCGAGTCACCGGACCACCGTTTTGGCGATCTGTTCGAAGAACATTCTGCGACAGTTCTAGCGAGAGATTTGGCCAGCCAGATTGCCCGATATGAATCCTATCGAACGTTTATGGGATATAATCGAGATGTGGATTGTGCACAAAATCCTGCACCGGCAAAACTTCCACAATTGTGAACGGCTACAGAGGCAGAGTGGCTCAATATTTCTGCAATGAAGTTCCAACGACTTGTTGAGGTTGGTGCACTACCCCAGGCAAAGGGAGGTCCGACGTATTAGGGGATGTCCCATGGCTTTTGTCTACTGTACATACAAACACAGGGTTCCCAGGAGGAATGACCAATATTCAAGGATACACAAGGAACTGTCATTCGAAGCAAAAAAGTGTAGTAGACATGAGCACTTGTCCATCTTCACTAATGTGAAACCGCGCGGGATTAGCCGAGCGGTCTAGGGCGCTGCAGTCATGGACTATGCGGCTGGTCCCGACGGAGGTTCGAGTCCTCCCTCGGGCATGGGGGCATGGGTGTGTGTGTTTGTCCTTAGGATAATTTAGGTTAAGTAGTGTGTAAGGTTGGGACTGATAACCTTAGCAGTTAAGTCCCATAAGATTTCACACACATTTGAAAAATTATTTTTCCTAATGTGAAACACGTGTATGTATTTTAGAGCTCATTTTTACTTGACTTCTTGTTGAATCATGTTTAGTCGTCGAATATGAGGTGTCTAGGAAACCTGCTTTCTCGGTTCGCTATACAACAATTCAAGCAAATCATATTAATGAATTTTATTATAGAAGTAAAAAATAGAAATCTGTCGCATGCAAAGGGCGACAGGCAAAATAAGAAATCTCTTCAGTATAAAAATTCCAAGTTTGTGCTACATAGAATGTACGAACAACGTAACGAGTGTTGACACTTCTATTCAGGTCGCTGGTCTTGAAGCTTCTCGCAGAACTGGTCGCGGCCAGTCGGCGGCGGCGCTTATGTTCTCTTCGCATTGAGGCCGCTGTTGTCGGGTTATCGTCCTGGAGATCGGTCTGTCAGCGTGCAACTGGCTGACGTCTGCTTCACAGCCCTTTCTGCTCTGTCGTTCTCGACTGCTTGCCGGTGCTTGACCTTACGCCGTAACACTTTTTGCTTCGAATGGATGTTCCTGTCATATCCATATATACTGACAATTACTCGTGGGACATCCTACATAGATACAATAATAAACATGAACACGAATGTACAATACATACAAGAGAAAATAAAGAACATCATAGATGTTGTTGTTGTTGTGGTCTTCAATCCTGAGAGTGGTTTGATGCTGCTCTCCATGCTACTCTACCCCGTGCAAGCTTCTTCATCTCCAAGTAACTACTGCTACCTACATCCATCTGAATCTGCTTAGTGTATTCATCTGTTTGTCGCCCTCTACGACTTTTACCCTCCACGCTGCCGTCAATACTAAATTGGTGATTCCCTGATGTCTCTGAAAAAATGGTTCACATGGCTCTGAGCATATGGGACTTAACATCTGAGGTCATCAGTCCCCTAGAACTTAGAACTATTTAAACCTAACTAACCTAAGGACATCACACACATCCATTGCCGAGGCAGGATGCGAACCTGCGACCGTAGCGGTCGCGCGGTTCGAGACTCAAGCGCCTAGAAACGCTCTGCCACACCGGCCGGCGATGTCTCAGAACATGTCCTACCAACCGATCCCTTCTTCTAGTCAAGTTGTGCCACAAATTCGTCTTCTCCCCAATTCAATTCAGAACTTCCTCATTCGTTACGCGATCCGTCCATCTAATCTTCAACATTTTTCTGTAGCACCACATTCCGAGAGCTTCTATTATTTTATTGTCTACACTATTTATCGTCAATGTTTCACTTCCAGACAGGGCTACACTCCACACAAATACTTTCAGAAAAGACTTCCTGACACTTAAATCTATACTGGATGTTAACAAACTTCTCTTCTTCAGAAATGCTTTCCTTGCCATAGGCAGTCTACATTTTATATCCTCTCTACTTCGACCATCATGTTATTTTGCTCCCAAATAACAAAACCCATCATACACTCCCGGAAATGGAAAAAAGAACACATTGACACCGGTGTGTCAGACCCACCATACTTGCTCCGGACACTGCGAGAGGGCTGTACAAGCAATGATCACACGCACGGCGCAGCGGACACACCAGGAACCGCGGTGTTGGCCGTCGAATGGCGCTAGCTGCGCAGCATTTGTGCACCGCCGCCGTCAGTGTCAGCCAGTTTGCCGTGGCATACGGAGCTCCATCGCAGTCTTTAACACTGGTAGCATGCCGCGACAGCGTGGACGTGAACCGTATGTGCAGTTGACGGACTTTGAGCGAGGGCGTATAGTGGGCATGCGGGAGGCCGGGTGGACGTACCGCCGAATTGCTCAACACGTGGGGCGTGAGGTCTCCACAGTACATCGATGTTGTCGCCAGTGGTCGGCGGAAGGTGCACGTGCCCGTCGACCTGGGACCGGACCGCAGCGACGCACGGATGCACGCCAAGACCGTAGGATCCTACGCAGTGCCGTAGGGGACCGCACCGCCACTTCCCAGCAAATTAGGGACACTGTTGCTCCTGGGGTATCGGCGAGGACCATTCGCAACCGTCTCCATGAAGCTGGGCTACGGTCCCGCACACCGTTAGGCCGTCTTCCGCTCACGCCCCAACATCGTGCAGCCCGCCTCCAGTGGTGTCGCGACAGGCGTGAATGGAGGGACGAATGGAGACGTGTCGTCTTCAGCGATGAGAGTCGTTTCTGCCTTGGTGCCAATGATGGTCGTATGCGTGTTTGGCGCCGTGCAGGTGAGCGCCACAATCAGGACTGCATACGACCGAGGCACACAGGGCCAACACCCGGCATCATGGTGTGGGGAGCGATCTCCTACACTGGCCGTACACCACTGGTGATCGTCTAGGGGACACTGAATAGTGCACGGTACATCCAAACCGTCATCGAACCCATCGTTCTACCATTCCTAGACCGGCAAGGGAACTTGCTGTTCCAACAGGACAATGCACGTCCGCATGTATCCCGTGCCACCCAACGTGCTCTAGAAGGTGTAAGTCAGCTACCCTGGCCAGCAAGATCTCCGTATCTGTCCCCCATTGAGCATGTTTGGGACTGGATGAAGCGTCGTCTCACGCGGTCTGCACGTCCAGCACGAACGCTGGTCCAACTGAGGCGTCAGGTGGAAATGGCATGGCAAGCCGTTCCACAGGACTACATCCAGCATCTCTACGATCGTCTCCATGGGAGAATAGCAGCCTGCATTGCTGCGAAAGGTGGATATACACTGTACTAGTGCCGACATTGTGCATGCTCTGTTGCCTGTGTCTATGTGCCTGTGGTTCTGTCAGTGTGATCATGTGATGTATCTGACCCCAGGAATGTGTCAATAAAGTTTCCCCTTCCTGGGACAATGAATTCACGGTGTTCTTATTTCAATTTCCAGGAGTGTAGATATCACATAAGAAACACATAGAATTAGGATATGTAGCAAGCAAGACTAGTGGTTTACTACACATCGATGTCCAGATTTTGTATCTACTTCATAGCATGAGATGTGGCAACTACACTCATCTGGTGCATCACATTTTGTTAAAGTTGATGTGGTGCCGATTAAAATACCTTCCGAAAGTAGCAAGATACTCATTGGATGTGTGTCCTGTATTTAATATCACTCATTATGCCCCGAGATAGTCTATTTCTCTCCACCGAAACTTATAGTTTTAATATGGTACACGTACCTATTGTGTTAAGAGATGATTTTTCAAAAACTGCCGTCAGCTTTCCTACATTCAGTTGCTGCCACCGCCAACTCCCAGCGCTTAAGTCCTTGGACAGTTCCAAATCCGCGAGCAGAGGCCACAAAAGAACCGCACACTAGCACGAGACATTAAAGAAAAGTAGCAAAAGTCCGCGCCCGCGAGGGACGGCCGCTTATGTGCGCCCGAGCGGAAGCGTACCCCCGCAGTCGGGCTGCAACTTCCCGTTTGATGTCGCGCCGGGATATTCGCATTCCAAGGTTTGGCGATCAGAGGCCAAGTGCTCCTCGGGCATGCATTCGACCTGAAACGAAACGCAGTGCCACGGGGTGACGGAGGGAGGGAGGGAGGGAAAGCACTCAGGCGCAAACCTTGGCTGCCGGATTTGAGACGCCGGCGAGGCACGCCCGGCGTGCCGACGGCGGCGCTCTGTCTCCAGGCCGCTTTTACAGTCGCCGCCAGCCTTGTTTTACGATTCCGCGACCCGCTTCGCTACACCCCCTCCCCTCTCGCCCCTCCCACTCCCACCCCTGCCCCTCTACCCAGTGTCTCTCGCAGCCTCCCTCTCCCCATTCCTTATCTACTGCCGTCGCCCGACAGAACACGGGGGCGGACGTGTCCTTACAGCCGTGTTCCCATTCGGCTAGAAAACATTTACGTATTCATGGAATCCGCGCACAATAGGGCATGAAAGATTTTACCCGCTCGACTGGAGCCCACGGTGCGCGGGCGTTCCTCTTCGGCTGTTTTCCCACCACCTAGCGGATTATTCTACTGCGATCGGCATTTTAGGTTTGTTTTCGCCGTCGAACGCGGTACAGCGCAAGCACTGTCGTTACAGGAACAATTCGTCCTCGGATGGCGATAGAACTCCTCACCAATACTCCGCTTAGAGAAACGCAAACAATCCTCCTGGCTAGAATCGTCGTCAGGGAAGCTAGAAACGGTCAGTAAAACCTAATTCTATAAAGAATCGAACTCTCATCTATTAAATAGCTTCAAACGTGTAATTCCTTTAGCAGTTAATTGTTGCGGTAAACACACATCAAAAAAAGTTTTGCATCACCTCGGTTCCGAGAGTTCCGGAATCTGTACAGGAAATTGGAATAGAGATGAACATAAACATCATCTCCGCCCTTTTTACTGCTCATGAAAACTGTAACCTCCTAATAGAAAAATATAGTTATAATAACCTCCCAGCCGGCCGGAGTGGCCGTGCCGTTCTAGGCGCTACAGTCTGGAACCGAGCGACCGCTACGGTCGCGGTTCGAATCCTGCCTCGGGCATGGATGTGTGTGATGTCCTTAGGTTAGTTAGGTTTAATTAGTTCTATGTTCTAGGCGATTGATGACCTCAGAAGTTAAGTCGCATAGTGCTCAGAGCCGTTTGAACCAATAACCTCCCAACAGAGAAATCTCGTTTAAGGTCCCAATAGAAAAATTTCTTTCCAATAATAAAATTTCAAGTTTTAATGTGACTTTCCATTAAAGACTGATTGCATATCGAGATTAATAAGTTTTGTCGTCAGCAGCGCTGCGTCATGGCCCTGTGAAATCATCCTGAATAAACTGAAACATTCTTACCTCACAATGATTTCGCCAGATATCGCTGTCTATATATCTGCTCCTATAAGAAATTTTTGGCACAGCCCAGTGCAATGCTGGCAACTAGATTTTCATTTGTAGGAAAACAATTGATTTTCTTTTGCTTAATCAACGTGAGTATGCACAGGAAAAATTCGTAAAATCTTTAAACTCAGATACATGACTGGCAGAAGTTTTCTTCAGAACAAAAGTTATTATCGAAACATTTCTGCATGGAATTACATTGGACTTTAACATTACAATTGTGGTTAAATCAGTTGTGGCAATTTACATATGCGCGCAGGAACAAAGAACAATAATTTTTTTTTTATTTTTACCTATATTACACCGCTCAGGCACTGCCTTCGTTCTGCACGACCGGCCCAACACAAGTCGACCGCTGGACTGCCCTGTCCGAACTCCAGAACTCAAGTGCTCTGTGCGAGCTACAAAACACGACTGCTCTCTGCGAGCTACTAAACTCGACTAATTGCCAACACTGCTTTGACCTGCGATTCTATTGTAGCACAGATATTCCATATCGTAGGCTGCGCTTGAGCATTTCATCGCAATTACATCTGCTTAAGTGCGCTAGTGAATAGTAATGAACCCCTAATGAACCCCTTACAAAACCACATAATGTACCACCATACAGCGAGACGTTCAGAGGTGGTGGTCCAGATTGCTATACACATCTGTACCTCTAATACCCACTAGCACATCCTCTTGCATTGATGCATGCCTGTATTCGTCGTGGCATACTATCCATATGTTTATCAAGGCACTGTTGGTCCAGATTGTCCCACTCTTAACGGCGATTCGCAGTAGATCCCTCAGAGTGGTTGGTGGGTCGCGTCGTCCATAGCCATTCCTTTTCAATCCATTCCAGGCATGTTCGATGGGGTTCATGTCTGGGGAATATGCTGGCCACTCTACTCGAGCGATGTCGTTATCCTGAAGGAAGTCATTCACAGTATGTGCACGATGGGGACACGAATTGACGTCCATGAAGACGAAAGACTCGCCAATATTCTGCCGATATGGTTGCACTATCGGTCGGAGGATGGCATTCACGTATCGTACAGCCGTTACGGCGCCTTCCATGACCACCAGCGGCGCACGTCGGCCCCACATAACGCCACCACAAGACGCAAGGGAACCTCCACCTTGCTGCGCTGGCTGGACAGTGTGTGTAAAGCGTTCAGCCTGGCCGGGTTGCCTCCAAACACGTCTCCGACGCTTGTCTGGTTGAAGGCATATGCGACACTCATTGGCGAAGAGAACGTGATGCCAATCCTGATCGGTCCATTCGGCATGTTGTTGGGCCTATCTGTACCCCGCTATATGGTGTCGTCGTTGCAAAGATGGACCTCGCCATGAACGTCGGGGGTGAAGTTGCGCATCATGCAGCCTATTGCGTACAGTTTGAGTCATAAACCGACGTCTTGTGGCTGCACAAAAAGTATTATTCAACATGATGGCATTGCTGTCAGGATTCCTCCGAGCCATAACCCGTTGGTAGCGGTCCTCCACTGCAGTAGTAGCTCTTGGGCGGCATGACCGAGGCTTATCATCGACAGTTACTGTTTGTCTGTACATCCGAACAGCATCGCTTTCGTTCACTCCGAGACACCTGGATACTTCCCTTGTTGACAGCCCTTCCTGGCACAAAGTAACAATCCGGACGCGATCGAACCGGCGTGGTTGAACTACAGATAACACAAGCCATGTACCTCCTTCCTGGTGGAATGACTGGAACTGATCGGCTGTCGGAGATCATCCGTCTAATAGGCGCTGCTCATGCATGGTTGTTTACATCTTTGGGCTGGTTGGATGACATCTAAGAACAGACCCGCCAGGTTAGCCGAGAGCGCTAATGCGCTGCTTTCTGGACTCGGGTAGGCGCTCCAGCCCCGGATCGAATCTGCCAGCCGGATAAACGACGAGGGCCGATGTGCTGGGCAGCCTGGATGTGGTTTTTAGGCGGTTTTCCACATCCCTCTAGGTGAATACTGGGCTGGTCCCCACGTCCCGCCTCAGTTACACGACTCACAGATGTTTGAAACACATCCGCACTTTTCCATGATTTACACTGGACGCAGACAGATGGGGTACTCTGTTTCAGTCCTAGGGGGGAGGGGGGCGGGGTATGGGGTGGCGGCAGGAAGGGCATCCGGCCACCCCTTCACATTAACATGCCAAATCCGATTTAACCACGCCAAACCCTCTCAAAATGCGGGACAAGGGCGCAAGGGATAGAATAGTGGCATATAAGAACAGTGAAAGGAACTGTGTCTGTGATACAGTATCCACAGTCAACATCTACTTTCAGGAGTTCTGGGAACTGGGGTGATGCAAAACTTTTTTTGATGTGTGTTTTTGACTTCAAGCACGTAAGCGAGCAGAAATTTAGGAAAGGTTTGGAACTATGTTAAAAAGTTTGTTGGAAGTTTCTAAATATTCATTATGAAACACTGGATCAGTATAGTCTCGTTAATATACGCTCAGTTTCAAGGAACGGCAAGTTTTTCCTGGATCTCAATGTTTGTGACGTCGTATCTCTTGAACTATGCGTCGCACAACTGTTTAATGTTGCAAGTACATTAAGCGATATGCATTGAGGTGACAAAGTTTATGGGATAGCAGTGTGAACATGTACAGATGGCGACAGTATCGCGTACACAAGGAATAAAAGGTCAGTGCATTGGTGAAGCTGTCTTTTGTACTCAGTTGGCAATTGATGGTTGGAGTGCTACACCAATGTTTTCAGATAGTTTGCGTAACCAGTTATGTCGGCCACTGATGCGGTATATATAGGGATTGTGTCAACGCCTTCAGCAAGAACTACAGCCTGAAGATGGCACATTGATGCGCTGAAACTGGTACCTTCAAAATAAATGAAATCATAAGGACGGCTGAAGAGATTTCATTTTCTCATAATAGCAAACCCGTCGTCCCCAAGACCTCCTCTCAAAGGGATGGACGTACAAAATCTCGTGATTCATGTGCAAAGATTGCCTTTGTTGGTATGGCAGCACGACGGGAATTAAGAAACTTTGAGCTAGATGCTAGGAGCATTCCATTTCGGAAATAGTTAGGGAATTTAATATTCCGAAATCCACAGTGTCAACAGTGTGCTGAGAGTACAAAATTTCGGGCATTACATCTCACTGTGGACAACGCAATGACCGGTGGCATTCACTTACCGACTGAGAACAGCGCCGTTTGCATATAGTTGTCAGTGCCGGCAGACAAGGGTGAAATAACCGCAGAAATCATTATGGAGCGTACGACGAATGTATCCTTTAGGACAGTACGGTGAAAGTTGGCGTTAACGAGCGACAGCAGCAGAGCACCGACGTGAGTGCCTTTCTAACAGCACTATATGGCCTGCAGCGCCCCTTCTGGGCTTGTGATCATATCGTTTGGACCCTAGACGAATGGAAAACCGTGGCCTGGTCAGATGAGTCCGGATTTCAGTTGGCAAAAGCTGATGGTAGTGTCAGCGTGTGGCGCAGGCACATGGACCTAACTATTAACAAGGTACTGTGACAGCTGGTGTTGGCTTCATAATGATGTGGCTTCGTTCTGAGGAAACAGCCTGGTCCTCTGGTCCAACTGAACCGATCGTTGACTGGAAGTGGTTAAATTCCGTAATTTGGAGACCATTTGCAGCCATTGATGGCCTTCGGTTCCCCAAAGCGATGTAATTTTTATGGACGACATAGCGCCTTGTCACCAGGCCACAATTGTATGAGACTGGTTTGAAGAACATTCTGGACAATGGAAGGAATGATTTGTCTAACCGTATCACCCAAAATGAATCACATCCAAAATTGCTGGGACGTAATTGAGAGATGATATCGCCCTCAAAATCCTGAACTGGCAACACTATCTCAATTGTGGACTGCTGTAGAGGCAGCAGGCTAGATGTTTCTGCTAGTGGCTTGCAACGACTTGTTGGGTCCATGCCATGACTAGCTGCTGCACTACCCCCGGGCGAAAGGAAGTCCGATACGATGTTTGCAGGCATGCCTGTCACATCATTGTACGTAGATACTATCTGCAAGCCATAGTGCGAACAGAGTTAGTAGTAAAGAAGTAATAAATAAAAACGTAAAACCTGATTTTGAAGTTATACTGCGCTCCATTTATGCGAAGGCTACTTTTCACCCATCTAAATGTTTTTGACGTAGTATCTCCTGAACTATGTGGCGCATAATGATATAATTTAGCAGATACAAGGAACTACACTCCTGGAAATTGAAATAAGAACACCGTGAATTCATTGTCCCAGGAAGGGGAAACTTTATTGACACATTCCTGGGGTCAGATACATCACATTATCACACTGATAGAACCACAGGCACATAGACACAGGCAACAGAGCATGCACAATGTCGGCACTAGTACAGTGTATATCCACCTTTCGCAGCAATGCAGGCTGCTATTCTCCCATGGAGACGATCGTAGAGATGCTGGATGTAGTCCTGTGGAACGGCTTGCCATGCCATTTCCACCTGGCGCCTCAGTTGGACCAGCGTTCGTGCTAGACGTGCAGACCGCGTGAGACGACGCTTCATCCAGTCCCAAACATGCTCAATGGGGGACAGATCCGGAGATCTTGCTGGACAGGGTAGTTGACTTACACCTTCTAGAGCACGTTGGGTGGCACGGGATACATGCGGACGTGCATTGTCCTGTTGGAACAGTAAGTTCCCTTGCCGGTCTAGGAATGGTAGAACGATGGGTTCGATGACGGTTTGGATGTACCGTGCACTATTCAGTGTCCCCTCGACGATCACGAGTGGTGTACGGCCAGTGTAGGAGATCGCTCCCCACACCATGATGCCGGGTGTTGGCCCTGTGTGCCTCGGTCGTATGCAGTCCTGATTGTGGCGCTCACCTGCACGGCGCCAAACACGCATACGACCATCATTGGCACCAAGGCAGAAGCGACTCTCATCGCTGAAGACGACACGTCTCCATTCGTCCCTCCATTCACGCCTGTCGCGACACCACTGGAGGCGGGCTGCACGATGTTGGGGCGTGAGCGGAGGACGGCCTAACGGTGTGCGGGACCGTAGCCCAGCTTCTTGGAGACGGTTGCGAATGGTCCTCGCCGATACCCCAGGAGCAACAGTGTCCCTAATTTGCTGGGAAGTGGCGGTGCGGTCCCCTACGGCACTGCGTAGGATCCTACGGTCTTGGCGTGCATCCGTGCGTCGCTGCGGTCCGGTCCCAGATCGACGGGCACGTGCACCTTCCGCCGACCAGTGGCGACAACATCGATGTACTGTGGAGACCTCACGCCCCACATGTTGAGCAATTCGGCGGTACGTCCACCCGGCCTCCAGCATGCCCACTATACGCCCTCGCTCAAAGTCCGTCAACTGCACATACGGTTCACGTCCACGCTGTCGCGGCATGCTACCAGTGTTAAAGACTGCGATGGAGCTCCGTATGCCACGGCAAACTGGCTGACACTGACGGCGGCGGTGCACAAATGCTGCGCAGCTAGCGCCATTCGACGGCCAACACCGCGGTTCCTGGTGTGTCCGCTGTGCCGTGCGTGTGAGCATTGCTTGTACAGCCCTCTCGCAGTGTCCGGAGCAAGTATGGTGGGTCTGACACACCGGTGTCAATGTGTTCTTTTTTCCATTTCCAGGAGTGTATATAGCTACTGTCGGCAATGTGTATATCGAATAGAGTTACTAGTAAAAAAAGTAATAAATTGAAACATCAAGCGTGATGTTGAAGTCTTACAACGTGCCATTTCAAGCAAAAGCTGGTTTTCCATGTTTCTAAACATGATGTCATAGTGCCGGCCGCGGTGGTCTAGCGGCTCTAGGCGCTCAGTCCGGAACCGCGCGACCGCTACGGTCGCAGGTTCGAATCCTGCTTCGGGCATGAATGTGTGTGATGTCCTTAGGTTAGTTAGGTTTAAGTAGTTCTAAGTTCTAGGGGACTGATGACCACAGATGTTAAGTCCCATAGTGCTCAGAGCCATGATGTCATAGTATAACACTACCGTCCTCTACTGTTATACCCTTAACCTCAAAGTTGGAGGCAGGTCGTGAAATAAAACTATCTTGTTAAAGCAATTATGGTATAAAGCAACAGAGCAGTGTAACCCTGTGAGAGGAATTTTGTTATGTTGACCGTGTTGTACCTAACGGAGGTGGCTTATCGGAAGTGAAAGTCGAAATTACGTAAATATTTAAACAGCAAAAACAATGTTTTGCCTATATACACTGTTCAAAGAATAAAGAAACGGTTCCCAGCCTAATTAGGCAAGAGAATGAGTAACATTCTTATTCAAGAACTTAAAAATAGTAACTTCAATGTGCAAACACAGCCTATACTTCTGTCACTCGAGCGTGCAATGAACTCTGACACCTGCAGATGTTCACGGTAAGGTTGGATCTGACAGAGCAGAACAAACTATTTGCATAAATATAACAGATAACCATACATACTATTACTTTCAGGGTTTATTCAAACTGAAAGGTCTTTATAACATTACTGTTAATATTCACTGTAGAATCATAAATTGGACAAAGGTTCAGTATTACTTTTCGAACATTTTCCTATCTGACAAAAAAAAAAAAAAATTGTAAATGTGGTTCACTACATTATTATGGATTGGTCATAGGTTAGGTCTCTCTTAGCTAAATACTTTTCTATGTTGAATGAAAGTTAAATGTATTCCACTAACAGATTACTTCTCACTGTCTTTTGAATAAAGGAGCTACTGTTTTCATAGACAGTTGTCTTTCTATTAATTGTTGTTTATCATGAGCATAAAGGATAAACTGTGGATCCTATTACACTATTAATATGCACTTTCAGTACACAAGATGAACCCAATATTGTACAGAAGTTGACTTGAATAGCGAGAGTAATTAAAACTTTCTATAATTAAGTAACTTTGTGCATTTGAACTACTTTCAATGGAGGGGGGCCCCTAATCTTGACCACTGTAGCAGAGCAAACTAAACACACTTTCAATACACTAGAAAAACAAGTACTTAGCAAGCATGAACATATAACTCTCAACATTTGAAATTCTGAACTTTTACTGCGGTGAAACACAAATTTGAGATATTTATAAGATCCTTTCACCAAACAATGTTAATTTTAGCACACTCTATTCCCATATTAATTTCAATATGCCTTCAGTAAAGGACACTCGGCAAACACTTTAGCGTGGGAGGAACCAAAAGTGGATATAAGACTAAGGATAAATCACGATAGGTACAAGAGTTCAGTCAAATTTTACCTTATATTTGGGTACACTGTAGCATCCTATGAGCTCATCCTTCACTGTACATTACTATAGAGTTACATTACAGTGATTGCGCAATGTGGTGGCGATTGCATGCTGGTAGGTGGATTTGCAGGTAGAATTGCTGGACTCTGTCATTTTTTGGTGGCGATGATACATACCAATTCCATAATAGTTCCAGCTCTTTATCCATCCATCCGAGGCATCAGGTAAAGCCTTTCTCGGAACCAGGGCAATACACAACTTCTACATGAGCAGTTGATAGTTTGGTAGGTCGTCCCCGACTGACTCTTGGTTCCACCTTTTCAACCTATGACAACCGCAATTTGCGCGCGCTACTCAGTTCCGTTCCCGAGGGGAACCACAACACCTTTTACATATGACATAACTAAGAACCCTAAGTGAAGGTCAGCAGTTTATATAATAGCAAACAAACATTTTAAATAAGACAAAACATTTGCATATATTGGTAATTCTACACAAAATTATTTAAATTTAAAGATAACCAAAGAGATTATATGAGGAAGACAAAACATATAATTTGCTCATATTGTACATACACTCCTGGAAATGGAAAAAAGGACACATTGACACCGGTGTGTCAGACCCACCATACTTGCTCCGGACACTGCGAGGGGGCTGTACAAGCAATGATCACACGCACGGCACAGCGGACACACCAGGAACCGCGGTGTTGGCCGTCGAATGGCGCTAGCTGCGCAGCATTTGTGCACCGCCGCCGTCAGTGTCAGCCAGTTTGCCGTGGCATACGGAGCTCCATCGCAGTCTTTAACACTGGTAGCATGCCGCGACAGCGTGGACGTGAACCGTATGTGCAGTTGACGGACTTTGAGCGAGGGCGTATAGTGGGCATGCGGGAGGCCGGGTGGACGTACCGCCGAATTGCTCAACACGTGGGGCGTGAGGTCTCCACAGTACATCGATGTTGTCGCCAGTGGTCGGCGGAAGGTGCACGTGCCCGTCGACCTGGGACCGGACCGCAGCGACGCACGGATGCACGCCAAGACCGTAGGATCCTACGCAGTGCCGTAGGGGACCGCACCGCCACTTCCCAGCAAATTAGGGACACTGTTGCTCCTGGGGTATCGGCGAGGACCATTCGCAACCGTCTCCATGAAGCTGGGCTACGGTCCCGCACACCGTTAGGCCGTCTTCCGCTCACGCCCCAACATCGTGCAGCCCGCCTCCAGTGGTGTCGCGACAGGCGTGAATGGAGGGACGAATGGAGACGTGTCGTCTTCAGCGATGAGAGTCGCTTCTGCCTTGGTGCCAATGATGGTCGTATGCGTGTTTGGCGCCGTGCAGGTGAGCTGATGGTCGTATGCGTGTTTGGCGCCGTGCAGGTGAGCGCCACAATCAGGACTGCATACGACCGAGGCACACAGGGCCAACACCCGGCATCATGGTGTGGGGAGCGATCTCCTACACTGGCCGTACACCACTGGTGATCGTCGAGGGGACACTGAATAGTGCACGGTACATCCAAACCGTCATCGAACCCATCGTTCTACCATTCCTAGACCGGCAAGGGAACTTGCTGTTCCAACAGGACAATGCACGTCCGCATGTATCCCGTGCCACCCAACGTGCTCTAGAAGGTGTAAGTCAACTACCCTGGCCAGCAAGATCTCCGGATCTGTCCCCCATTGAGCATGTTTGGGACTGGATGAAGCGTCGTCTCACGCGGTCTGCACGTCCAGCACGAACGCTGGTCCAACTGAGGCGCCAGGTGGAAATGGCATGGCAAGCCGTTCCACAGGACTACATCCAGCATCTCTACGATCGTCTCCATGGGAGAATAGCAGCCTGCATTGCTGCGAAAGGTGGATATACACTGTACTAGTGCCGACATTGTGCATGCTCTGTTGCCTGTGTCTATGTGCCTGTGGTTCTGTCAGTGTGATCATGTGATGTATCTGACCCCAGGAATGTGTCAATAAAGTTTCCCCTTCCTGGGACAATGAATTCACGGTGTTCTTATTTCAATTTCCAGGAGTGTATTACAAGGATTACATTTCCTACACTCTAAAAGACATCAAAGTTTTTAACAGAAACGAATAAACATTCTCGTGCTTTCGATTCAATCCTACAACATTTACAGAAACTCGATATAACACTAAACAAAATAAAAGGCAAAATAATCAGTACAGCATTAGAGCTATGGTGTTACAATAGCTCCTGAGCAATGTGTCGTACGATAACTTTACAGGTACAGTCAGTGATATATGTGGATATTGTCAGCGAACTATATCGTGGTGAATAGATTCGGCAGTAAAGAAGTACAAATAAAAACTTCATGCCTGATTCAGAAGTTTGTATTAACATCGAAAATACAGTAAGCGGTAAACTTCGTTTGCTTTCATTTTGTGGCCCGTGTCTGCGATGAAAAGTTTCTAAAAATTTTGAAATTATGTGTACAGTCTGTTGGAAGTCGCTAAGTGCTAGTCTTAAATACTGGATAAATGGAGTCCGAGTATTTACGCACCGTAAATTACACTGCCTTAAGACAAACACACTACTTCTAACTTTAAAACCTGCCTTATTGTGTTAAATTTTTACGTAGAGTTATATCTCTTAATGTGTGAATTATGACAGCATTTTACATTTTTAAATTCTGTCGCTAACTACGCAAAATATTAACAGTCAAATTTTTTTGCCGCTGGAAGCATTTAAAGAAGAAAGTGATTCTCGTATGTCGGTTTAGTTGCGTAGATTATCGGGGCCTACTTGAATTTTTCGAACTATTCTACGTCTTAGTGCAAACCTGAATCTGGTTTTACTTGCACATTTCTCTTATAGCCGAACAAAAAATATGGAAATTGTTGTTTGTTCCTGGCGCATTTGATTCTGACTGACAGGTGCAAAGGATGCCATAATTTATTTGTTGTCGACAGCATGTAAAGAGTGTAAACTGAAGATACCAACATGTGATCTTAACTACCGTGTTTAAGAGAACATTACCTGTAAGAACAGTAATACAGTAGTTCATATTAGGACTAATTTGACTGCTTATGAGACTACATTAGTTTTGCAGTTTGGGCAGCAAAATAACTGGAGATGGCCGAAGGAAGGATGATATGGAATTCAGACAAGCAATAGAGAAAAACAGCTCTTTGTTAACAAGTAAAATTCGTTGACGTCGAATTTAAATTTTGAGTGTTAGAAAGTATTTGCTGAATTTATTTGTCTGGTGTTTAGCATTGTACTGAAGTGGAAGGCGAAAGATATACAGTTCAGGCAGGAACAGAAAACAGAATAGAGGCTTTTGAAATGTGGTGCTACAGAAGAATGCTGAAGATTAGGTGGCCAGGTCGGTTAACCATTGAGGAGATACAGACCGAATTGGGGTGACTGTGTCACAATTCGGTCAAAGGAAGAGGCTGTTCTAATAAGACACATCCTGAAGCATCAAGGAATCGTCACTTTGCTAACGAACATGTGGCACGTAAAAATTGTAGAAGTACACCAAGCCTCGATTATAACAATGGTTATAACAGTATTTGCTATTTAATATACTAGTTTTCTAGGTAGTGACTCTGCTCGTGAATAAGACAAGTACTTAGAGCAGAAAATGTAAAAGGCCACTGCTACTTCCGTGTTATTGTAGCGAAGTGATTTTCCGAAGTAAATAGAGTGTATAAATGGGGAGGAGAGATGAATGTATCGGAGCTGAAAAGACAGAGAACAAAGTAACAGACTGAATAGTCAAAGACTGCCTCTAAGAATCTGACAACGAGAGGTCCCCAGCGACGGGACCGACGTTTTGAAACAATCTGTATAGTGATGCAGGTTAAGGTACAGGAAATCACACATTGCAACCAGTTAACCTGGTGGGCCCTCGTTTGAGAGTAACCGATGAAAAATTTTCAGAATTTCCCTTGATGCCGTATAGCTTTAAAAATGGTATGTGGTAACAGACGCCGTGCTGGATTAGCCGAGCGGTCAGGGGCGCTGCAGTCCTGGACTGTGCGGCTAATCCCGGCGGAGGTTCGAGTCCTCCCTCGCGCATGGATGTGTGTGTTTGTCCTTAGGATAATTTAGGTTAAGTAGTGTGTAAGCTTAGGGACTTATGACCTTAGCAGTTAAGTCCCATAAGACTTCACACACATTTGAATTTTTTTTTTTTTTTTTTCTTGTGACGGACTGGTTAGCTACCGTGATGTTGAAGGTACCTAACATGCAGAAGGCTGTCGATTCGATTCTCGTCAGGTACACTGACCTTATTTTATTTTAAAATATTCGTAGGAATGACTTTGGTCATTAGTTTTATTCAGTTAATTGGTTTAAATGTAATTTTTCGATTCATTTGACATATCATTTTAACTTCTTCAACTGGTCGTATTTTTTCTTCCTATCGTTGTTTACCCACTTGCAATATTTGTTCGTGTGAACATAATTATTTTTAATTATCTATCATAATCTTTAAACACTTGAAGATGCTGATATGTCACTTAAGCAAACAAAACATGAAATTATCTATTTATATGATAGTGCAGTGGTGTCAGGAATATATGCTTCGTTACAATATGTACATTTTTTGGATGGCAATCATCATACAAACATAAGCATGGGTTATACGTAAACCGAAATCCAAGCAAAATGAGAAATAGAAACAACAAAACCAATAACATGGATGAAAAGTCAGATGACGAACTGGAAGGCATTAAGTCAAAGTTAATTTATAACAATAATCAGAACAACATTAACAGTGATTCCAGTGCAAAAAGGCTAATAGGAAGAAAATGAGAGCAAATTTTGTATTTCATACGACTACTATCATGATGTAACATTTAAACTAATTAAATAAACAAAACTAATGATCAAAATCATTTCGATATAGATTTATAAATAAAAAATTTGAACGTACTTGACGAGATTCGAACTGAAAACCCGCTGCATGTGTGGTCATTACCTTCATCATTACGCTAAGAACCATTCTATACGTTTTCAGCATTTTTAAGTCTCTGCATCAATACGCGAAATTCCGAATTTTTTATTTTCGTCTCTTATTCGCAAACGAGGGCCCAGAGTGAATGGATGCAAGATATGATTATTTGGACGTTAAGCTACATCGTCGTATAGATTGTTTCAAAAATTGGATACCACCACTGGAGACCTCTCCTTGTGAAAAGTCAAGGGAGACTGAGGGAGAATAGATGCCACCAAATACAAAAGTCTAATGCTTGAAGTGTAGAAGATAAGGAGTATTTAAAGAGAAACCAAGCCGGGGTCTGTAAAATTAAAACCGCAGAAGGGATCGCAATGTCGTTGCCTACGGAAGAAGGTGTGGTTCTTACAAGTGCGATGAAGCCTAAACTCGCGGCTGGAGGGACATCAGCACACAGACATGTGACGACAGACCGAGAACACGCATGCTGGGACCGTCCACTGCTCTCAGTAGTGCTGAAAACAGAGAAATGGAGGGTTCCAAAGAAAAACAATGGGATGTAGTGCATTTCCTTCCAGCGGAACGAGTGCGAGCTGTGAAATAATAAGAAGGATGCGTATTTGCTTGAATCACTGTACTGTAGATTTTTCACGCTTGGCATTTAACAGGGCAAAGCCTTGTTTCCTTAGAACATTATGGTTGCCGCGTTGTTCACGAAAAAAGATATCGTTTTGTAACACTGACTCTTCCTGCTAGCGTTAAATCAGCTTTTTATTTCATATTGTGCGCCACAACTGTAGTTTCACCTGTGTAGCATTCTCACCTGTAGACCATAACCCTCTAAGTGTACATACTTGGATTACAGTCCCCTCAGTTATCTGATCCAAGCACTCTACCTGACAAAATACTGAAGCACATGGAAGACATAGTTGGATGTCAATCTAACGTCGCACACATATACACTATTGGTGCGTACGTAAAGGACTAGAGTAGCAATTCCCTGTGACCTGTAGAATGTCCACCAGAGTAAATTTTGTATTGTTAGTGTCTGACAAAATACTGAAGCACATGGAAGACATAGTTGGATGTCAATCTAACTTCGCACACATATACACTATTGGTGCGTACGTAATGGACTAGAGTAGCAATTCCCTGTGACCTGTAGAATGTCCACCAGAGTAAATTTTGTATTGTTAGTGTTTTTATTGTTCAATGCTGTTACTATGCCAGGTAGGGTGTATAAGAGATGTGAAGACCGTCAGATTTTGAGTGATCATTGTGAATGACAAGGATATGCCACGTACTCTTGCGAGACAGCGTTCTCATCAGCTGATAGAGTTTGTAAGGAACCTGATTTTGGGTCTCCGTTTGGCCGGCTGGTCGAATAGTTCAATAGTGGGGCATTCGGATGGTCCGATGTTGCATTGCATGGGAAATATGACAACGTTCCATTCCTCCGGTCGTCCAACTCTGACAACGACAAAACAGGTTCACCATACTGGGCAACAAGCACGTTGATCCCATTCGCATCGGTCTCTCTCATCCGAGGACAAGTAACGCACTCCAGAATGAAATTTTCACTCTACAGTGGAGTGCGCGCTGATATGAAAATTCCGGCAGATCAAAACCGTGTACCGGACCGAGACTCGAATTCGGGACCTATGCCTTTCGCGGGCAAGTGCTCTACCTACTGAGCTACCCAAACACGACTCGCAACCCCTCCTCACAGCATTAATGCCGCCAGTACCTTGTCTCCTACCTTCCAAACTTCACAGAAGCTCTCCTTCGAACCCTGCAGAACTCTGTGCAGCATTCTGCGTCATCGCGCACCATTGGTCGGAGTCCAGCAGCAGCCGGACTATAAAATTGCCGTCCCATGCGTAGGTCGCCGCAGAACACAAACGGCTGCACGAGGAAGCGTGGATTGCTGATGATTGGCATTGCGTTGTGTTCAGCGATGAATCACGGACGAGCATCGTCTGTGCGTATGGCGGCAACTTGGGGAGAGGTCCCATTCTTCAAATATTTAAGACAGCGTCAAGATAGCCAGCCATCGGCTATGACTCCGGATCACGGCTGACAGATAATTAAACACTCTGACCCCACAACGACACATGGAAAACATCCTGCGATCTCGTGTGTTATCTCAGTGCGACAGTACCGTGGGGCCACTTTCCAACACGACAATGCTCGTCACACATGGCATGTGTCTCTATGAACTGTCCGTGTAATGTTGAGCCTCAGATCTGTACCCGACAGAAAGTGTGTAGGGTCAGATCGGACGTAACCCCGTCACGATATCAAGAAGAAGTTCCAACAGTCGTGGGCCAGTTCGCCTCAAGTGAGGGTATGACGACTTCGTAACACGCACTACAAATGCGTTAGCCCATGCATATAGGCCAGGAGAATGCCACGTTCTGATAAGTGGGCACGTTATACGAAGTTCTTTGTAAATTTGATTCGGTATTGTAATCACTAAAACAATATCACATGGCCTCTCACCTCCTGAAGTTTCATTTCATTTAATAGACTCTCCTGTGTGATTCACTTCTTTTGCCAGGCAGTGTTCTTGTGTTACATAATTGATTCTATAATCCAAGTACGTACATTTATTGTACTTTATACTTGAGAATGGCTACACAGCCGAAACTAAGTAGTAATGAACAATACCCATTAAACGGATGATTTATTCCTAAAAGCCAGTGCGCCAAATTGATATAATTCAAGAAACTTATCTTCCTTATTGTCCTTCGTGTAATCCGGTAGCGTGTTACGTGTCCAGTGACCTCATCGTTGAGCATAGATTAAATTCTAATACACCTTCATGCTTTCCTTAGAAAACAAGGCGCAAAAATATCGTCGAATTAGTGTTAAAAATTGCGGATGTGAAAAAGACATTAATATTGTCACGGGAAAGCTATGCAAGTACTTCATATTGACCTTCTAGGGAAGAAAGAATGAAAGACACCATCATATTAAGAGTGAAAATTCTGTGTCGTTACCTTCATTCCTGTATGTGGAATCACAATTTATTTCTCGTATCCGTCCGCATTGTACATATATTTGCACATGCACACACACGCACACGCACACACACGCACACACGCACACACACACACACACACACACACACACACACACACACACACACACACACACACACACACACACAAAAAGGTACAATTCATATTTCTATATTGGGTAGCATTTTTTATGACATCAAATTTTGGATGGATAAAATACAGATATGCTGGAACCGGGTATTCCTTCCAGCCTCCCTAGCGAATCTATGAGCTGAGTATTTCCTCCTTCATCCCTCTCCCCCACCTTCCTCCCCCCCCCCCCGCCTTCCCCCCCCCCACCACCTTTTCTTCTCAGAAAAGATCCCAATTGCGAATCCTTTTGCCCCACTGCCAGTCCCTGTGAGTTAGAATTTTTCTTAAGTGTACGTAGAGTTCTATAACAGCTAGCCCCACCGACGGGTAGGAAAATAAAAATAATAAGAAAAAATTAGTTACCATGAGTGAATACGGAAATCACGCGGCGACGTAAGGAATTATCATGCTACCTCATAGCGAACAAGTGAGAAGATTAGTCAGTAATGCTTGTGCATATTGGAGATACGACAGAATTTGGAAGTTGTCAAGGCAGAACCTACCTAGGGAGTCCCAAAATGATGGTAGTGGTTAGTTCCTCTGGGACCAAACTGCTGAGATTATCGGTCCCTAGGCTTACACACTACTTAAACTAACTTAAACGAATTTATGCTAAGAACAACACACACACACACATACACACACATACACACACATGCCCGAGGGAGGACTCGAACCTCCAGCGGGAGGGGCAGTGCAATCCATAAAATTGCGTCTCAAACTGCGCGGCCACTCCACGCGGCTTGAAAAGCTCATCCTAAATACCTAGAACGATTTCAATCGAATTTTTTACACATATTAGTTACATTATGGAGAGTAATATTATAGGGATAAGAACCACCACCTTCCTATTCGGGTGAGCGTGATAATGTGAAGGGGGAAGAGGAGATGGAGAGACAGCGAGGGGGAAGGAGGAGTAGATGGACACAGATTGAGTGGGGGGGGGGGGGGAGCGATATGAGAGTGAGAGGAGAGAGGAGGAGATGGACAAAGACAGGGGGAGGAAGAAACAGAGAGAAATATATGAAGAGACAGAGGGGTTGGAGGCAATGGACAGAGAAAGAGAAGTAGATTGACAGAGAGAAGGGAGAGGAGCAAGTAGACGCAAAAAGCAAATGGGAAAATGTACAGGAAGAAGGGGAGCAGGGGACGGACAGAGAGTGGGGGTGGAGGAGATGGACAGAGAGAGAGGAAGGAGGAGACTGATAAAGAGAAGGCGAGGTGCAGATGAACAGAGGCGAAAAGAGCAGGTAGAGGCGGGGTATCAGATGGACAGAGGAGGAATGAGCAGATGGACAGAGGGGGAGGGAGCAGATGGACGGAGAGATAGAGGAGGAAGATATGAACAGAGAGATGGGCAGGAGAAGATGGACAAAGTGAAGGTGAAAGACGAGATGGACAGGGAGAAGACAAAAGAGGAAATGGAGTAATAGAAGATTGGAATACTCGTAAATATATACCCAGGCAACACAGGGTACTCAGCTTGTTATATCGTAGTTTGAACCGGCAAGTTAACCAGGAACTTTTTATCCAAGGTCTCTGGTGTAAGACTTCGTAGTCATACGTCCAGGTCACTTGTAACTCCAATACCGGGCATTATAGGTGGGCACACACGTTGGTATAATTGTGACGTATTGTGCAATGGGAAGTATTCAATTTCTTGCGCGGCCTGTTCAGTTCGGAGGATGTGGGCCGCCTGCGAATTTGGAGATCCACCGCTTCCCTGCAAGGCAGCCCGGGTAACTTTTATTCGCGGCGCTCGTATGTCGCTCTAGGGAAATCAGTCACGTAGGCGGCGGGCCGGGGCGGCCTGGCCCCGCCCACCGCCTCTGTCTCGCTGTTAATCTGCTCCGGCAGGTAATGGCGTTAGCGGCTGAGGTCCCGTCCCATTTCCCACTTGTTACGTCCGCCCTTCCGGGAATTGCTCCGATATTTGGACAAATAGCGTGGTCGAGCGCGGAGACCTCCGCCGATTGAGTTACGGCTTTGCGACATCGATCGAGATGTGCAAGAGCCGCGCAGCAACTGTTACTGATACACGTGTGGCGGCATAGCGTAACGTAACCTTTCTCAGCTACATCTACATGCACTGTCTCATCAAAAATATCCGGATATCTGTCAGCGGATATTAGTATGCTTTACATCTACTATTCGCCTTGAACTCTACAGGGAGAATCTCAGTGAGGTGTCTGAATGTTAAGGAACAGCAGCCAGCTCTTCCTCAAAAGTTGAAATTAGAGATCTTGGTGTTGAGCACTGGGATATGGATGAAGTCGACTGAAACATGGGAGCTAGGGAAAGGTAGGATTCAGTGTGGATGGGGCCTTAATCAGTTTTTTTTAAAATCACGTACTCTTTATTTGAAACCAATTTCAAAGGAGGATAACGATAAGGAACAATGATCCAATCTGACTATTAAGAGACAATGTCTAATAAGAAAATTCTTAAGCACGTTGAACTCACAGCTGAAAACCTTATTGACCAGAAATTCAAGTTATTTGTCGGCTGAAGGCCCTAATAGTAATAACTCAAAAACAATTTAACGGCTGAAGGCCTGGATAGAAAATTCTTAAAAACAGTTAAACTTCTCCAAGAGATAGTAAAATACTTTTAAAGAAAAACCAATCATCAAAATTTTACTATTAAGAGATAATATCTAATTAAAAATTCTGAAGACAAATTGTATTCATGGCTGGAGGTCTTATTGACCACAAATTCAAATTATTTGTCAGCTGAAGGCCCCAATACTAAAAAATCACAATTAAAATATTAAAAAAAAACAATCATCACAATCTGATCAAACCAAGAGAGAAGTGGACCTCAGACAGTGCTCCAAGGATCGGCCTGGGAAAGTCACTCAACTTCGTAAACGATGAGACAGGCAGCCAAGAGTTGTATTCACTTGACCAGATGGCAACTCAAACTAGTGATAGTTTGAACGCAGATCAACACACTTACAAAATCTACCTAATCTCCGGTAACCAACACAATGATGGAATAACCCAGGCAGGGCGGAAACATTGGACAGCACTGCATCCTCAGAATATGGTGTTTAGAACATCCAGAAGCATAAGGAACCACTACAACCAAAGTACTCCAACAGAAAAAAATATCCGAACGACAATCAAGGAGGCTTTCTAACTAAACGCCTTATCGGACAGCAGCGGCAAGGCGAGGAAAGGTACACTGCAGCGAAAATACGCTAACCTCCAGGGCAGGTAACTGGAGCGTTAGCGGCCACTAGGCAGAAAAATACCTGGTTGAACTTCACCAATAAACACAAGGAATTCAATGATTAATAATTAGAATCGGAGGACCGCTGACTAATTTCGCGAACTCCAAACACTCCACGCATTACTCTTTGTCTCAGTGACCCTGTGAGCAGCTACATGCGAACAAACGGTGTGATCTCAAAACAGTGGAGGTTTCACGACTGAGTTAATGTTCACTCAACGCAGACGTCCTGAGTCTGGAGGAGAACGAGGCTGTCGCCCTCGCAACTATGGCTTCTAAATCTGGCGGTGCCCGCCTGCCGCCAGTGGTCCCGGCATGTCCTCGCGGTGCTGGACCTCACTGCTGCTCCATCCCAACTGAACTCCCGACAGACCCCACCCGGAAAAAACTTGACATCCTTCCAAAGATAGTACGACGGTACTAGATATCAATGAACGCTGCTGCTGCCACTCGTGGACAGACAACGCTAGCAAATGTAGTGGCGCCAGTAAACACAAGAAGAAAAGGAGACGCCACTATCCCTATTACACGATGCCAACCTACCAACGGCACCAACGCGAGCCCTACATGGCTCATCGACCTTCTAAGTAACTGCAGGTGTGTTCCACTGGCTTCAGCTCGGAGCTCTGGGCAGGTATGTCCATTTCAGGAATGTTACGGTCCACAAAACATTACCTCACAGATGTTGCTTTATGAGACAGTGCATTGTAATGGTGATGCACGCTTTCATCGTCTCCGAACTATTTCTCTACTGTAAGCAATACACGATCCTGCATAATATATTCATATTCTTCTGCATTTAGCGTTTGCTTAAGCGTGATAAGGAGACTATATTGTAACCACGAAAAACACTCCTATACTAACACCACATCCTTCCCACTTGACTGGTGGCAACCACACGTGATGCCAAGCAAATCTGTTCAGGAATTCGCCAAACTGAAGCTCTTCCAACGGACTGCCACAGGGTGTAGAGTGATTCATCACTCCAAATATGCTGCTCCTAGTCATCCACTGTCCATTGGCGTCACTCTTTACAGCACCTAAAAGGTCGCTTACCCCATCTATAGAAATATGTGGCTTAGAATGAGCTGATTGACCATTTCATCTCTTTCTCTGTAACTACCTACGCAGAATAATAATGCTAGCTAGACTATTGGTACCTGCCCACAGTCACTGTGCTAGATGGATTGCTGAGGCACTTCGGAGCTCACGACTGATTCCTTCCGCTGAATTCATGCTATTTTTTAGAATCAACCAATCGCAGTGCTCGACGTTCCCTATCCGTCAGTGCATGAGCTCTGCCTGGTCTTGCTGTAGCTCAGGTTGTTCCTTGACGGTTTTACTTCACAGTCACATCACCAACAGTCGATACGGGCAGCTTTAGAGGGATTAAAAACTCAGTGATGTTTTTTTAAACAGGTGATATCCAGTGACCAGTCCACGTTCGAAGTCACTGACTCACTTGTTCAGCTGTTACTCCTTCTCTCTAAAAATACTTATTTAAGATCTATAGTTTTTAGATCTTAACTAAGTATTCTTAGAGATAAAAGCAAATTAGAAAAATCTACTTAATACAGTATGTGCATAAGTAACGTAACAAATGTACCAGACGCCACCTGTCAGTAAGAGTTTTATAATTAATATAAATGACGTGCATTCTGCCAACCAATTTAACGTGACGCAGCATGTGAAGGTTGCTGAGTGTGGACGGGTTATTCCTGTAACCGAAATTGCAGGTACGTTCTGGTACATTTGATGTTGATCCGATAGGACGAAATAGGCTTGCATTTGTGAAATAGTAAATTAGTATCATTTTCATTTCAGATCTGAAGATGGTTCTAGAGGAAGCGAAACCTGTCATGTGAATAAACATTTTGCAATCAAGACGGATTATAACTAACATGAGCCTGTACTTAATTTATTTATAGACAGATATGATTATTTGTCATTTCTAGGAGGTTCTAGAAATCACTTTTATTTTTAATATTTGTATATTCTGGAACAAACTTTTTTTTTTTTAATATATGTGCTCACCATTAAGGAGTTCGCTTCTGTTATATCTTTTCGCTGGTGTTCGTAATAAACGTGATTTCAGCGCTGAGTTTTACACATCGTTGACGACCGTGCCTTCGGGTTTGGACTTTATTGTGGATCTGACAAGATAATATTAAAAATCGTGAATATGGGCCCAGTTTTATAGGCCCTGCTTCTTGGGAACAATTTCATTCTTTCAACTTTGTAAAAATCACATCACTGGGCAGACATTAGTTCTAGTTATTTCTGGGACTACTTTTGAACAGTAGCTCAGATTTAGGGAAAAAGAAAATCATAATTTTCTTAAGTACTTATAAGCCATTTTTAGTTTCTTTCTAAATACCAAAAATTTTTTAAACTATATCCGTTCGTAGTTTTCATTAGCTGGATAACAAATTCTTTCAAGACATCCATAAGAAAAAATTTTCCAGTCCTGTCCTTACGAACAAAGTCCCATTGTCGATGCAAGGCTCTGAATGACCGCTGAGAGGATTCTGCTGATACTGGAATTACATTCAAAATGAACAGTTGCGGATACGTTCCAGACTTTTCTTTAATCCTACCACTTTCAGCAATAAGTAATCTTCCAGTAGAGAATACGTAACATCGTTGTATACCAACCATAATGGCTCGTAGCATTTCTAGCTCTGCAGCAAGTCTTGTACGGGTTAAAGTCTGCAGTGTCCCCTCGACTTGCTTAGGAGGACGTGATAAGTATTTCTTCACGTCAGAACAGTCGTTTTAGATCCTCTTGGCTAAACTTTTTGGTAGTATCGTTCAGAAAGACATCAAGAATTTCAAATCCACCTTTCACATGCCAGCAGATGTTGCGCGATTAGGCCCATCACAAGTACGCTGTTTTCACGTTGTTGAATAATTGGAATGAGCTCTGCAGGGAAAAGGCTCTTCTCGTGTATTCTGAATTTTTATGCAGCCATTTTCCTTCTAATAAAGCCGTTTGTTTCTGTGGTCTTCTGTTGCTCACTACATGGATACGTCTAATCCAGTCATAGCAGAGAACCCAGTCACTCTTACTTCTCAATGTAACCACGGTTAAGACACAAACCATTCTGTTCCCTTTAAGGACACTTATGACAGGACAAGACAGAATGTAGTTGGGGCTATAAGACTTTTACATTGTATGGCAGGTAGTAGCTTCAAACCATCAACCAAAGTAATAACTGCATATTTGATGACATACAGCACATTTTTATTGCTGCCGCTGCTGTAGGTCATCCACATGTCTAAATTAATTAGGGATGAGGAGCAAGATCTGTGCTCGCCCCCGCCCCCCTCTCAGACATTGAATGGGCGTCGAGTGATGGTCAATCCCAGCCCTACCCCTCCTTTGAGGGTCAACCGTACACCAACAATGAGGGAGCGAAATGTTGCTGCTTATACAGTACATTCCATGAGCAACAGGTGATGCGGTTAAAAAGAAAAAAGTTAAAAAGAGCCGGACAACACACTAGACTAAGCATATTTAGCCTTTATGCTTCATCATCTGTAACTGAAGTGAGACATAATTCGATAATGAATACTACTGTGCTTAAATGAAAGACACCATTTTGTTGTGTAATTTTTATTCCGTTTGGTACGTCAAATTTTTTTTTCTATTTGAAACTTGCGGGATGCAACCAAAATGGCGTCTTCCAAAAAGGTCGCCATGTTGGTAACATAGCCTCACAGGTTTTCCCCCTCTTTCATCTCATATACTTCAAATTTCTGTTTATCAATGTCGTTCCGTTTTCGACTGCAGAAATAAGTATTATTTGTGTCGTATTTTGACCGCGGTTGCGCTTCTTTAATGGCTCTGAGCACTATGGGACTTAACATCTGTGGTCATCAGTCCCCTAGAACTTAGAACTACTTAAACCTAACTAACCTAAGGACATCACACACATCCATGCCCGAGGCAGGATTCGAACCTGCGACCGTAGCAGTCTCGCGGTTCCGGACTGAGCGCCTAGAACCGCGAGAACACCGCGGCCGGCGCGGTTGTGCTTCTCACTTCACAAACGCCAGCCTTAATAAGATACATCGCTATTGTATCTGATGACTGCAAGTTATTCTCTGATGTTTGTAGCTCTTATTACGTCACTGCCAGTGACAAGTACCACCTAGCTAGAGTGAACTTCAGAGACTGACGGAGTCACTTGCTTAGAGGGGGTCAGGAGGAAATACACAACGTACTTCACATAAGTAAAAGACACATCTTACAATAGAATCTGTTCCAGGGACGACGTTCCACATTCTTCTTTGAGGAAGAAAGACTGGCAAAGAAAGGCTACTCTGGAAATGCTAGCTATACCACAGCTCACAGAGGAGCTTGCTTCATGAATATTCTAACAGTTCCACAAAAGTAGAGCAGCGGTGCGGCCATGCAGAAACGGAATAAAATATTAGCTTTGTATCGCTCGCCCGTCCTCTTAATTAATCGCGCAAATTCTGACGGATTCGTTCATTATGCTTTTGCAGAAGAATACATTAATTGGGTAGCCGGCATTAAGAGATAGTCCGCGTATAATTAAGTACAAAATACGCCCTGCTGTGGTCGACTGCAAACGGAAAGTACCGACAAAATATGGTTTCAAGTGGATCTTCTCATTTAAGATACGTCGTTTCCTGTGTCTTGGAAACGAAGGTAAAGCTAAAAGTATGTAACTACACGCATCCAGTGATAAGAGTAATGACTTCAAAAATTGGCGTCAAGATATTTTACAAGTTAATATGGAATTCACGTAAAGTCCTGAAAGCTTAACATTTTCCCGAGCCATCCGGAAAGGTCTGGAAGACAGTTTTCCAGAATGTAGAGTGTGTATGCAAACTTCTTGTCACACAATACGCCAGTCCGTAATACCTCGTCTCACTTGCATATGTATTTTATATTGTTGTTGAGAAATCATCCTCAATCTGATCGTATTGTAATAATTTCTATGATTATAACTTCCGCTTCTGTGAATATTATAGATGTTTAGGACAGTGTATGCGTTGTATTGGCCTCTGGATAAGAAAAAACGGACTTCAGCTACATCAATGAAGCAAACAGCAATACGACCTCACATTCACTGTAGCTGAACTTACTCCTAAGGATCATCATCATAAAATTACAAAGGAGTACGAGTTCAATGTGAATTTATTTTCGAGAAACACGCTACGTATTTTGTGGTTATCTCAGAAAAACGGTTGCCAGTCCTATTGCGACATACTTGCGCCATGATGCTGTTTTTAATATGAAAGGGTACAGTTCCGCCCGACATTGAAAATAGGTACAACATACTTCATTATTTTTGTCAGAACAACACATTTTTTTTTTGTAAAATAACTCAATTTCAATTAATACAGCGAAGCCGGATGCCAGTGTGAGAAAGAATGACAATTTATTTATTTAACTGATCACATGGGCACTCCCACAAAGTAAATCCCTACATCCAGTTTGGTGAGATCTGTGAAATGAATGAATGTATGGTCATCTGCTAACCGCAGATAGTGAATGTGAATATATGATCATCTTTGAGACGATCCTCTGGCACCTTTGGTGGGACCAAAGAGATGAAATTTACCTGAGCTTTGAGCGCCTGAAATGTCGCTGACCAATATGGTAGCAAGGTGCTCCCCCACTTCAGCAGAGGTGCGAGAGGACCTGAAGAACGGCCATGTTTCAGCAATCTGCCGCTGAATCTTGTGCTGTTAAGACCTGTCTTAGTTGTGCTCCGTAAAGACAAAAGAGTGGAGACATGGTATGAATGTGGAATATTTAAGAGTAGTTTGAAATAATAATTTCTCTATTTCAGGAACTTTTGTGGGGAGAATTAAATGTCAGGCAGGTAATATTAATGGGATCGTAGTAATCTTCGGAAGTGACCAACGGTCACAATGAAACCACGTGTAGCAATAAGTTGAAATACTTCCGTGTGCATAAGTTAAGCTGAATTATTAGCGTGTGTACAATAAGTTGAAATATTTAAGAAATAGCGTGTGTACCATACGTTGAAATATTTAAGAAATGGCGTGTGCAGGACTTGAAATTAGAGAAGAGTACTTCCACGTGGTGAGTACTGTGTGAGTCTCAATCTGTGTATGAGACAAAGGATAAAGAGAAGTACTCGTCCATGGTATCAGTTGAGGACTCGTGTGTGTGATGAATATGTTCTTAATATTACTTTGCGTGATATGATTCCGTGTGATGCTAGATTCAAACTCAGAGAGAAGCAAGGTGAGTCAGCCGTCTATCCAGCAACGCCACTTGGCTTGCATTGCACAGGAAGACGTGCATATATCTCCAGAGTTCATAGTAGGAAAGTAGAATTACAAAGTGGGGCAGTGTCGTGTGAAACTGGGATAAATACTAATTGAAGTAGGAAAGCTGAAAGTGATAGTGTTGTGACTATTTATTGTATTGTATTCCATGTTGTAGTGTGGTGTATGTCATGTAATTTGGGTATGTGTGGTTTGCATGGGAGAGTAGCAAGGTACTTTCAAAAGATTAGTGGGTTATGCTTGTTCCTTCTGTACCACTCGATCAGGAGGAAAGTTTCGTGATGATGATTGTGAGAGTCGAAGTGTGAGATATAATAAAAGATCCACCATCCTATCCAGAAAGTGCACTGTAGCGTTAAATAATTACGAGACCACAAGGTAGAGAATCACCAATGTAAAGCCATGCCCACTGGGCGGAATTTCTCATGTGTTATTGTTGTAGGTTATAGAATTTGTGTGTTTAGGTTATAGAATTTATCGGAATAAATAAGATAGTGAAAAGAAAAAGATTGGTGGACTTTTCCTTCGAATTGTATGTTGTCATAATGACCTGAATTTATGTGTGCGCCATTCATATTCAGTGCGGTGGCCACGTGTTGATAAAAGCCGTTAAATAAAAGACAAAAAGAAAATGTGGTATTGCCAGTGCATAGTGAACAGTCAGAGTTCTGTAAATTTACTGATAGTCAGATGTGCGTTTCCGTTGCATATTATTCATACAGGATAATTTGTAACTTAACTGTGAGTACGAGAGTTCATGTTACTCGATAAATAAGAATGAATCCACTCGCTTGGCAGACCACTCATCTTGCAGGCCTGACTGCTTGATGCCACAGTATGAGCAAGGCATGTGGGTGCCTCTCATAATTTCGACCCTGCCAGGATAGTTTTCCTGGATTCTGCTGTTAGGGTTTGCTGTTAAGATTTTTTTTATGGAATGTATTTTGATAGCGCTAAAAAGTAATTTTTTTTTTGTTTGCAATTTCTTTCTGGATTGGTGAGGATCTTTTATTTTTTTATGTAATCGCTTGCTACGTCATCTAAGGTTGGAAGATCGTTGTATAATTTTTTTTGCGTAATGTCCGTAGTAACTAGGTCGCAGTCGATAAGTGTAATCACTATGGAGAATAGAGATTCTGGTGTGAACGTAGCAGTGCGGCAGGAAGTAGCTGTCGACCATGGGTTAATGAGCGAGAACGGCAAACACTCGGAAGGGGCCGAATTGTTCAGCGGACCGCGGCTAGGTGATCCTTTATGCGGCAGGCTTGGTCCACAAACGGGGGCTTTTCCCGACGACGCGGGCGAGCCGGGACTAGGTCAGGTATGCAGTGAAAGTGCAGCTACCCTTAGCGAAGCTACGGTTTCTCAGGCGAATGAGGTGAGCGCGTCGAAAGTAGCAAATGACAATGTGCTACTGCAGTTTTTACAGAGGATGGATAGAGATAATAAGGAAAGATTGGTAGCGATGAATAGAGATACTAAGGAAAGATTGGAAGCAAATAAGGAAAGATTGGAGGTAAATAAGGAAAGTATGGAGGCATTGGATAAGGGAAATAAAGAGGCAATGAGGAAGCTACACACAGTTATCGATGAGCGTCTGCCCGTAGTTAATAATCGGTTAGATGAGGGGGAGAAGAATCTGGGTGCGTTGAAGCAAGTATGTGACACCATGAAAGAGAAAGCCAATAATTTGGAGGTACGAATATTTGCAATAGAGAGTGATACTACAGAACGTAGGGATGTGTTGCCGGATGAGCTAATCATAGAGGTAGTGGTCAGAATGAATACGATTAGTGCAGATGTAGAAAAGATCAGTATAAGAGGCGAGACAGGCTCTGACAGTACGCAGCGAGAGGTTTATGCCAACCAGGGGGAGATACAATCACTATTACAGCTTAAAGAGGCGCAATTAGAAATAAGTAGGAAACATAGGGAAGAACTAGCACAGTTGCAATTAGCGTGCAGTAGCGAAGGTGACACACCACCAGGTAGATTGCAGAGGGAGAGTGAGATAAATTCAAAAAACGAAAATAGGCAGAAAGAGGAAGACGAACTCAGAGAGTTAGAAGAACGGTTGTGTCGGATAAAACAGGTGGCAAACCCAACTGGGTATAGTCCAAGGCTGTCTCAATTTCACGATTCATTACCTTCATCGTGGGGACCGCTCCTCAAAATGAAGTTTAACCATTTGAGGGACGAGGCTAGAGCGAAAATGCAGGAAGTTATTAAAGACTGTAGTAGCTACTAGAAATTTCGGGACAAGTTTTTGAATGAATTCTGGTCGAAAAGTAAGCAGGACCAGCTTACTCAAAGCATATTGATGATGCCAAATTGTAACGAAGGTGGTATAAGAGATCCAGTGTCGTGCTATCAGGAAATTCTGAGACGAAATAGGTATTTGGATGTGACATACGAACCTGGGGAGCTCATTAGGATCTGTATAGCGAAGTGAGTGCGTCGAAAGTAGCAAATGACAAGGTGCAACTGCAGTTTTTACAGAGGAATTGCGCAGAGATATAGCGATAGCAGGCAGAGGCGTAGACGATTCTGCGTCATTTCAGCACTTGTTACAAGGATTGGGTAATGAGAGCAATATCGTGAACGGAGACACGACTCATAGGTCAGATAGTGTCGAGGATAGGAACGGCAGAAACTATCAGAATGACAGGAGAGCATGGAATCCTGGCATTTCATTCTTGTCATAATGGATTGAAGGATAGGAGAAACTAATCCAACATATCAGCCCTTAGCATCTTGCCTTAAAACACATGCAGCTGGCACTGAAATTTGTCTATGTAGCAGACATACTCTACTGATATGTAGGAATGCAAATACCATACTTCTGGTCAGTAATGGCATCTGTTAGGCTGGTCTCTCAGAGCAAAATTTGCAAATTTTTATTTCGAACAGTAAAGTAAAAGGACTGTTTCCTCAAAGAAACCAGTTGCTAAAATGTTATGTAATAATGCCAATGAGTCCAGTTTAATTAGTGCGATTTGACTATTGCAGGTACTTAACACGTAATGTAAAAAGTCAACATTGTGATCAGTATGGAATAGGGTACGTTTATACTGCTGTTACAGGTAACATCAGTAATGTGATCGAAGTTTTTAAATTAGATGCCATCTGATCTATAGTATGTCACTGTCGTGGTGACAGTTATAATGAAGTGCTGTGTATGGTTGTTCGGAATCTGGTGTTAGGGAAAGAGGCCACTAGCACCTAAGTTTCTAACACTTGGGCTGCCCATTTCTCCCAGCTTGTATATTCTCTGCACACATTTAATTTTCATGTAAGCTCAGATTCCGAACTATCAAATTCTTTACTGTGTATAGTGGACCATTCAGAGTGAGGCGGATTGTCCAGGAAAATGCTGTACTGATTGAGACGATCAAGGGAAAACAATCTCGTGGGCTTCATCACATTTCTAACATCAAATTATGGAAAAGTTAAGGATAGATCGAAAGTAGGCAAGTTATGGTAGATAGTCAGTGTATTTATTTGTGGTGTGTAACGTTGTGCAGGGGCAAATCGAACATAAGAATTTTCAGGCGGGATGTCAGGAAGTACGACGGAATAGACTGGTCGAATGAGTCATGAACAGGAGTCGACAGAGTGGTGTATGTACGTATTTTTTGTCATATGAATAAGGATCAATCAGAAACGACGTGATGATTAATGAGTGGATAAAGATGGTAGATAATGAGGGAAGCGACGTAATAAATAGTAGTTGATAAAGGTGATATTTAAGGAGAGAAGCGACGTGAAGCAGTGTGATTAATAAAGAGAGATTCGACGTGATGAAACAGTGGTGAATAAAGGTGAGTAGAATTAATAATGTGGAGATGTCTTAGATGTATATTACAGAGAGGCCTGTGTATGCTGCAATCGAGATTGATGCGAATGGCAAAGGAAGACCAGGAAATGATGGAGTAATGGATGGACGGAGAGCCGAAATACGAATGAAGAGAGGAGGACAACTGCACAACGTGAAAGGACATAAAGGGAGTATGAGATCCAGATGGTGAACGTTGTGGAATACTGATGTAAAATGTAATATAAATGTAAATCTAATTCTTACCATAACATTTGCAATTTGGCGAAAATAATATTTTTTGTTGTTGTTGAAGCCTGGTACCAGTATAACTAATCAAAACGGTACCAAGAATGTGTACAGTTATTTTGCAGGATGAATAATTTGTGTATTTTTTGTTCTTAGATGAAATGTCGCAATTCTAAGTTGATATTTAGCAGGATGAATAATCGGTGAAGTGAATGCAGAGGTATGCCGATGGAGAGAGGTGCCAGAGTGAAAGGACGAATTCGGAGACTGGAAAGCTATCTCCGAAACAGCTTCATGTGTTATGTGGTTGAGTATATGGGAGCAAAGGTATGGTATGTTGTCGTGGGTGTGGTAGTGTTAAGGTTAGCTGACTTCTAGACCTATTCTGTTAGTGTATTAATGGGTTGAATGAGAAGGAAAATGTGATGTCTGGTGAGTGAGAGTCATAGAGTAGTGTGATCAATGCGCACACTCCTGTAAAGGGGATGCTACCGCTCCATAACTAAAACATTATTGTGTTTGATTGGGATGAACCTCGATGGCAGGTCAGGATCTGACATGTGGATGGTACATATGTGTCCTAGAAATGTTGTTATATATAATAAAATGTAAAATATATAAAGAGATAATAATTTCAGTTTGTCACAAGCACAAAGGTGCATTGTATGTTGTAGATTTAGAGTCATCAGTTTCTAAAATGTTTATGGCGCTAGGATGTTAAAGTAGTTTACTATTTAATAACATGTGGTGGGTAATTGTGAGCTGTGTAGATTATTTCTTATTTTTTTGTTAGAACACTTTCAAGGGGTATTAATTTCAGTCTGTCACAAGCACAAAGGTTCACTGTATATTGTAGTTTTAGAATAAACAGTTTCTAATATTTTCACTGTGACAGGATGTTAGAGTAGTCTACTATTTGATATTGTAATTATGAGCTGTATAGATTGTTTCTTATTCCTTTTGGTTTTTTTTTACACTTTCATGTTTTGTATGAGGGACGACAGGTACAATCAATAGCACAAGTGTGGGCTGTATATAGAAAAGGGATAAATGTTGGTGTGGTATGTAAAGAAAACTAGGGTGTGTGATTTTATGTTTTTTAGAACAAAGATTCTTTTATTACCAATGTATCTAATAGATCATACAGGTAATCAATGAATATTTAAATACGGTAAGAATATCCTTTTGTCTGTAATGTTGCGAGATGCATGGAAGGGTCTGACTGATTGGTTGTCGTAGCGCTGAGGTGCTCATGCAGAACGCGCCCGTACCTGCATAAGAAGGCGGGAGGCCGAGCTGACGTCGCCATGGGAGAGGCGACAGAACCGCGGCACTCCCCACTCCACTGCCGATTGGGGTACACTCCATGTTCCCGCTACAGCAGGTCAACGGCCTGGAGCTACACGCACGTACCACTGGCCATTCATAAGTTCCGCCACCCTTACGACTGGGGAAAGTATCCCACGGAGGCAACAGCGGGTGGTTTCTTCTGCTCAACGGCTCGCGTGGCGGCGCCACGGCAGAATGAACGACACGGGGCAAAGTCCGGCGGTGGGCATTTGTTACCAGCAACTATTAACTAGTACTGGACTGTGGAGCCGTGAAGCAAGATGACTGCTCGTATGTCTCCATAAGGTGGAAAGTGAAGGACTGGTGTTTCCACGTTGTTTTGTAGTAGGAGACATTTCTTTAATTGGTGTGGGAATAAGTGCTGTTTGTTGGAACTTACGACTTTTAATTACACCATGAACTGAAAGGACAGAACCGTGGGTAATAGTAGTTGTAGGGCCAATTTTGGACGACCAGATTCGTGTGGATGGTACTCTGAGAGTGACTATGACATTTGTGTTTAATGTGAGATACAGTTTACTGTTCAGTGAGTGTTCAAAATGCCGATTTGAGTGACTTAAAGACTTTCGTCCGGGTAACCATGGGAGAGCTTTGACACCGAGACAGTGTTTCTGGGGAACCTGTCAGCAACTTTTTTGACCCCAAGAAAATCACAGAATGAAATGATTCCATGTGACTCGCAAGATAGGGAATAATGTATTTGTACTTGTAATTGTGTAAATTTTTTTTATATGTTTCATTCCTGAAGGGACAGCAAGTGTAATTGTATTTCATTAACATTTGTGTTTAGAATAGTCAGCGTTTTTTTTTTTTTGTTTGTCCTGGGCTACCAGTTCACGTAGCATGTTTATTAGAAAATTTGGTACAATTATGCTTTAATTATTAGCCAGTGGCGTAATATTAACGTAGCGGCTCTTGTTGCATAGGTCAGTAAGGTTGTCACAGGGGACAAGAGCTTGCATTCCACAACAAATATCGGAATTAATTGATGCATTTTGATGTCGTGGACAGTAATGATCTTGTTGGTGTGTTGACTGAAGCCACTTATTTTCATTGTCACAGTGGTGATATTTCACATTAAAGTGTAACGAAGGCTGATCGAAATGCAAGTTCTTGTCGTCCAAATGTGTAACAACAGAGAAATGAGCAGTAGAGTAAGATACGAGAGCTACTGGTGGATTCAAGCACTTATTGCTAAACTATTTACTGCATGTATTGATCAAAGTTGATGGACTGACTGGCTCAGCAGCAGGTATTTGTACTGGTGGACAAGGATAAGGTTAAACTCACAGTCGAGTAGTGGTGGCAATTGCTTAAGTGATGATAGTTAACGAGGTATGACATGATGTCTTAGGTTGACTATATTACGTAACCAGTACGTAACTTGTGGTATATTTCATTGTTTTTCTTCTCAGTTTTATTTCTCTGTAAGTTTGATGTATATTTTAGAGTACTGATATGGAGCCTGACTTCTACGTGTAACCAGTGCACGCAATTTTTTTCTTTTGTTGATTTTGTTTTGTATTTAGACATTGCCGTGTAAAGATTATTAGTATCGGATAAATTCAATAACTCATATTAATAATAACATTCCCTTTCACACTTTCGTTCATTAAAGAGAAGCGTATAGTCTATTCCACAGAAAAGCACTACTGAACAAATCAAGAAGACTATGAAACTTTAAGGTAAATCCTACTACATTTATTACCTTATCCTTGCAGTATTAAGATTTTCTTTAGTATATGAAATAACAGATAGAAATGGAATATAGTGAACGATGCTAGCAACGTTTTTGAATGTGCACTTGGCGCAACAACTATGGAAAGGCATTTAATTCATAACATTTACAAGATTATGTATGAAATTTCACTGGGCTGCAAAATGTCGTACTGATAACGATGCCATGACCTCACTGGAGAGTCAAAAGGGAAACGTTAAAAGGAAGCCTGAGAATATTTTCATTCACAGACTGTGAGAAGGAGACTTACAAACGTCATCGACTACTACGTTGGGAACCAGCATTTTTTGTCAGACAACTGTTTGTACTACGTTTACAAACGTTTCTGAGCTGACAGCTTTTCACACACATAGTTACAATTTGCAGCAACAATACCCACAAAAACCGTGTGTTTATTTCCTGTAAATGAGGAATTTTGGTACGCAAAATTATTTGTTCTACAAACAGATCCACTCTTTTGTTTCAGACTGGCAAAACAGGCTTTGTAGGACTAGATTATTGGTCGCGGACTTAACGAATACTACCGTTCCCAGCGTTACGAAAATACTCATAACAAAAACTGACCCCTCTTTTACTAATGGCATTTAAATTCCTCCTGTGCAATTACTAGAAACTGTATGATTATATCATTATATGAGTTTCGTTTTGTTAACTTTAAATATCGCCAGTGGTCTGCAACGGCGCATATTTACAATCCTGGTTTGCTTTGTAGCACTGAAAACAGTTCGTTGTAAAATGTATTGAAGTGACAGATTTTCGCTTACATCAGGAAGTGTCGTCTGTTTGCGTGTTTTGAGGCATTCCTTCGTTTCGCACGGACGCTTTTGCCCGCTCTCACGATTTTTGCTGCACTACACATTTGTAAATGTAAAAAATGGCGCCATATAGAACCACTAGTCCTTGCCTACATATTCCTGGCTGAACGCGTCTCTTTGTGTTTCATTCTATCTCAAAGTGTTCTCTTGATGTGTAGATTGTCATATGTGTTTGAGCACATCAAATAAAAAAGTATTCTCTCTCTCTTTCTAACTCTCCCTCTGTCTTCCATTTCATTCCACCTCTACCTCCTCCTTCTTCTCTCAACTACAGTACTAGGTCTCTCTTGCTCCACTTTGCGCTCACTCATCAATACTTTTACAACAAATCTTTACACAGCTTGATAATGTTATCAAGACGCCCCGAAACATGGCGTGTTAAATAAATGCACATTCAGACAAGTGATACGCCAGCGTGATTTACTTTACCAGCGGTGTATTTTTTAGTCAGAGACATCGGTGTTACATGTTCAAACTACCTGTATTTTGCAAGACGTGCGTTTATTCTCTACGATTTAGGTGACTTGTATATATGTTGTAATCGATTAATTTCCTATTTCGATTATTGAATGTAAAGTATATAAAATAAAATTAGCATAAAAGTATACATTATAATATATAATTGGTATAAAATTCTGTTATGTGTAATTTATAAACTTATTTTATCTCCTGGGTTCTTTCTACAAGAGAAAATTTGTGATATAACTGATGAAATTCTTGTTTCGTAGGCCTGTTTGTTCATTTAGAATATTTTTCTGCTCTTTCTTCATACACGTAAAGGATGTTGAGATATCTGCCCTAGTCAACAGTTCTTAAAATCGACAGGCTGTTTGATATGACAGTAGCTTATTGATATTGTTCTTTTATATGTGTACTGAACACTGCTGGATTAATTCCACTATTATTCACAAATATACGAAATATGGTATTACGCACAACAGAAGATGGGCGTGTAGCCCGATATCGGTCCGTTCAAACAAGAAAAAACGCAGCCTTCTCTGTATTTATACATACAATGTCATTCATCAACAACACTAACAGTAATGGCCAAGGGTAGTGTCTACCAAGTGTACGCTATAGTCTAAGGCCATTGCTTGTTCCTCCTGTTGGTTGTTTAAGCTCCACGATTTTTCTGATTACTGGGATTGTCCTTGACCTTTTTTTTCAGTCTGCCTGCAGTTGCTGCTGCTAGGTTTTGCATCACATAGGGTGGACTTCACATTGTTGTGTATTACCTTCAGTTTATAATTTGTCAGTTTATAGTTTTGTGGTTTACATATGGCTGTCCACTCATAAATCATGTAACACCACAGACGTAACTGAAAAACTTTTTTCGTCAACATTGTTACTGTTGTACTGTTCTAAATATCTCGTACTTGATTTCTCCTTCATATCATACTCTTTTGTGAACAAGTTTTTGGTTCGTAATTAAGTAGTTAGTAGTATAAAGTGAACTATTAGTATTTTTCTTACAAATGCCAATAAAGAAAACTCTAATAAGAGTCGATGTAACAGGTTTCAGTTATAACAGCCACCACCAAACCAAGACACTAAAGTGCATAACCTTAAAGTTGGCCATAGTAGGTATTACGACTAATTTTGTATTATTTATTTCAAACTCTCGATCTGATGATGGTTGTTATATCTGAAACTGGTTACCCCTGGAGAACAAAACTAACTTGATGCTTGGACTGTTACTTTTTATTTTTATGCGGGAGTGCTGAAAAGTAATGCCTCCGAATTTTATGCGAAAATTCTCAAAGCTTTTTAAATAAAACAAACGTTGTTGACATTCTATAGCTTTGTTCTTCGGGCTTAATATTTATTTTTCGTAGCCGGCCGCTGTGCCCGAGCGGTTCTAGGCGCTTCAGTCCGGAACCGCGCTGCTGTTACGGTCGCAGGTTCGAATCCTGCCTGGGGCATGGATGTGTGTGATGTCCTTATGTTAGTTAGGTTTAAGTAGTTCTAAGTCTAGGGGACTGATGACCTCAGATGTTAAGTCCCATAGTGCTTAGAGCCATTTGATTTTTATTTTTCGTCATAAGCACCCTGGCGACGATCACATTTGCCTCAACAAGAGATCAGTTTTGTTGCTACTGTCCCTGTAGAATATTTAACGTGGTTGATGGATCCGCGACCTCATTCGTGCTTGAACCACTTCATCACTATCAGAGTGAAGTCCTCGGAAGTGTTCTTTAAGAAATGAAAATCGGATGGGACCAAGTCAGAAATGTATAGAGGACGAGTGCTGACAGTGAACCTAAGTCATCGGGTTGCTGCAAACGTCGCAGCACTCGTGTGTGGTCTGGCATTGTCATGCAGAAGGAGGGGGTGCCCCATGAGTGGACGAAAACTTCGAATTCGAAACTCGATTACAGCAAGCTGTTCCTCAAGTGTCGACATAGTTACTTTTCCCACCGCCATGTTACACTCAACAATCGGGAGAACTCTAGCGGTAGTGGGCTGCAAATATGTACACTACTGGCCATTAAAATTACTACACCAAGAAGAAATGCAGATGATAAACGGTTATTCATTGGACAAATATATTATACTAGAACTGACATGTGATTACATTTTCACGCAATTTGGGTGCATAGACCCTGAGAAATTAGTACCCAGCACAACCACCTCTGACCGTAATAACGGCCTTGATACGCCTGGGCATTGGGTCAAAAAGACCTTGAATGGCGTGTACACGTACAGCTGCCCATGCGGCTTCAACAATATAACACAGTTCATCAAAAGTAATGACTGGCTTATTGTGACGAGCCAGTTGCTCGGCCACCATTGGCCAGACGTTTTCAATTGGTGAGAGATCTGGAGAATGTGGTGGCCAGGGCAGCAGCCGAACATTTTCTGTATCCAGGAAGGCCCGGACAGGACCTGCAACATGCGGTCGTGTATTATCCTGCTGAAATGTAGGGTTTCGCAGGGATCGAATGAAGGGTAGAGCCACGGGTCGTAACACATCTGAAATGAAACGTCCACTGTTCAAAGTGCCGTCAGTGCGAACAAGAGGTGACCGAGACGTGTAACCAATGGCAACCCATACCATCACGCCGGATGATACGCCAGTATGGCGATGATGAATACACGCTTCCAATGTGCGTTCACCGCGATGTCGCCAAACACGGATGCGACCGTCATGATGCTGTAAACAGAACCTGGATTCATCCGAAAAAATGACGTTTTGCATTTCGTGCACCCAGGTTCGTCGTTGAGTACACTATCGCAGGCGCTCCTGTCTGTGATAAAGCGTCATGGGTAACCGCAGCTAAGGACTCCGAGCTGATAGTCCATGCTGCTGCAACCGTCGTCGAACTGTTCGTGCAGATGGTTGTTGTCTTGCAAACGTCCCCTCAGGGATCGAGACGTGGCTGCACGATCCGTTACAGCCATGCGGATAAGATGCCTGTCATCTCGACTGCTAGTGATACGAGGCCGTTGGGGTCCAGCACGGCGTTCTGTATTACCCTCCTGAACCCACCGATTCCATATTCTGCTAACAGTCATTGGATCTCGACCAACGCGAGTAGCAATGTCGCGATACGATAAACCGCAATCGCGATAGGCTACAATCCGACCTTTATCAAAGTCGGAAACGTGATGGTACGCATTTCTTCTCCTTACACGAGGCATCACAACAACGTTTCACCAGGCAACGCCGGTCAACTGCTGTTTGTGTATGAGAAATCGGTTGGAATCTTTCCTCATGGCAGCACGTTGTAGGTGTCGCCACCGGCGCCAACCTAGTGTGAAATGCTCTGAAAAGCTAATCATTTGTATATCACAGCATCCTCTTCCTGTCGATTAAATTTCGCGTCTGTAGCACGTCATTTTCGTGGTGTGGCAATTTTAATGGCCAGTAGTGTATTTACACTTCGTATGACGGGTCCGCACTGTCTGAACGTTGCGTTAACACTGGCCTGTCCTGTCGCTCAAAAGAGGGCGCTGTTGGGCCTACGTGCACGCCACCTCTGTGCCATTTAAGTGGAAAGAAATTTCTTATGGAACGAAGGTCGCTAATATTATTTGTTTCACGGTCACGGGTTTCGACTGAAGCTTGCTGTCATCATTCGGTCTCTAGAATAAATTTATTTTCGTTAAAATTACAGACAGATCCCATCACACAAGCGTGTGTAAGCTATGGAAAATGAAATCAAGTAGTTAATCGGTTGTTAAATCAAATATGTTGTTCACAACTACTTGCGAGCCCCCCGTTTCCGCTATTCAGCCTTTAATTATGATAATTAAAAAACGTACACTGAAAGTTGCCCGTGTCGGGGTAGTTCGCGTTCTTTATATTTATATAAAGTGACTGTGTCATCGTTCATCGTCTGAACACAGAGACAGTTAACCTATCGCATGGTATAATCATTGGCGCCAAAGACTCAGGCGTTTATCTTAGCACCGAAGCGCGGAATCTCTTTGGGTAGCGTGATTAAGATCCAAGAGTAGATTTATTAAAAACACACATAAGAAGACCGCCCAATGTCGCTAGTGTTGCGTTCCCAAACTGAAAAGGAAGGCAGCAGCCAAATGCAGGACAAGGCTGTGTAGCCATGGTTCGTTCGTGTCCTCCTTTCTATGGCAACAGGAAGCACTGGAGCAAAGACAAAAGATGGAAAGAAAGTTAGATAACATAGATCAGGTATTCCGGATTGTTTCTTACTTTCTAATATTGCCTTGCATACTATTTTCTCAGGTGATACACTATGTGATCAAAAGTATACAGACATCTAGCTGAAAATGACTTACAAATTCGTGGCGCCCTCCATCGGTAATGCTGGAATTCAATATTGTGTTGGCCCAGCCTTAGCCTTGATGACAGCTTCCACTCTCGCAGGCATACGTTCAGTCAGGTGATGGAACGTTTCTTGGGGAATGGCAGCCGATTCTTCACGGAATGCTGCACTGAGGAGTGGTATCGATGTCGGTGGGTGAGGCCTGGCACGAAGTCGGCGTACCAAACCGTCCCAAAGGTGTTCTATTGGATTCAGGTCAGGACTCTGTGCACGGCAGTCCATTACAGGGATGTTATTGTTGTGTAACCACTCCGCCATAGGCCGTACATTATGAACAGGTGTTCGATCGTGTTCAAAGATGCAGTCACCATTCCCGAATTGCTCCTTAATAGTGGGAAGCAAGAAGATGCTTAAAACAACAATATAGGCCTGTGCTGTAATAGTGCCACGCGAAACAACAAGAGGTGCAAGCCCCACTCCATGAAAAACTCTTCGGCCTCCGAATTTTACTGTTGGCACTACAGAAGCTGGCAGATGACGTTCACCGCGCATTCGTCATACCCATTCGCCATACCCACACATCGGATCGTGACATTGTGTACAGTGAATCGTCACTCCACACAACGGTTTTTCACTGTTCAATCGTCCAATGTTTACGCTCCTTACACCTAGCGAGGCGTTGTTTGCCATTTACCAGCGTGATCTGTGGCTTAAGTGCAGCTGATCGACCATGAAATACTAGTTTTCTCATCTGCCGCTTAACTGCCATAGTTCTTGCAGTGGATCCTGATGCAGTTTGGAATTTCTGTGTGATGGTCTGGACAGAGTCTGCCTATTACACATTACGACCCTCTTCTACTGTCGGCAGCATCTGTCAAACAGGCGAAGTCGGCTTGTACGCTTTTGTGCTGTATGTGTTCCTTCACGTTTCCACTTCACTATCACATCGGAAACAGTGGACCTAGGGATGTTCAGGAGTGTGGCAATCTTGCGTACAGACATTTGACGCAAGTGTCACCCAATCACGTGGCCATGTTCGAAGGCCGTTGAGTTCCGCGGAGCGGACTACAGAGGTCGCTGATATGGAGTATCTGGCAGTAGGTGGCAGCACTAGGCACCTAATACGAAAAACCTATGTTTTTCGGGTTGTCCGGATACTTTTGATCGCATGGTGTATGATATGAATGCTTTCGTTTGTTTTTATTCTAATTATTCGCACAGTCAGTAATGGACAGTTGCAAAACGCAGAGAGAATTTTCGGTACACAGCATATTGTTTGCTGTGCTCTGCTCGTTTTGAAGAGAGTTGTTCAGACAACGCATTTCGAATCTTCCGGCGGCGTCTGAAAAGTTATACAGTCTCTAATGCAAATCGTGCGCGTCGATTCACAGGTAGGGTTAAAACACATGCCGATATGTTAGATGTGAAAAACCGGTATTTTTCGGTATTTGTTTGGTATCGCTTGTAAAATGTTCTTTTAAATTTTTTTTACTAATAACCGAGTAAAAAATCCCAAATATAATTTACCCATAGCAGCAGTGCTAAAATTTTCGTTTTTAAATAAATCTTTATTAAACAAGAAGTAATTTTTATTCGGAAAATTTGCATTGGTTTAAAATATTGCTTCATTTCCGAAAAAGGGAAATGCGATTACTGCTGTTTTAATAACAACGTTGACAGAAACGAGCGACAAACACATGGCATAGAAACTGGTGCATTAGGCCTATTGCTGTAACAATAACGTCATCGTAGCCGTGTGTCGTGACTTAAGGTTCGAGTGTACCTGGTCTGTACGGTAGTTTCTCGCTGTCATCGCAGGACATCCTTTATATCGCAGAATGGTTCCGACTCTAGTTTGGAAATATTTTTGCGAAGTAACGTAGCAGTGAAGTACAATGCTTCGTTTGCTTTAAAAGGTTAATGATCTGTCTGCCTTTTCTATGATATACTAAAAGAGGAAGGAAATTATGAAAACAGTAATAAATTAAAAACTTAAGAACAATTCATTCATAGTATACATCGAAAACAGAAAATATACGATCTGCTCTTTGTATCTCCCATCATATGGCTTTAGATGCGTTTACACCTTTGCGCCTTGCGCTAGTCGCCGTGCGACAGAGCTTGCTCCATACGCAGAAACACGCGTGTGGGTGCGTGCCTCTTTCTCAACATGTGCATGCGAGTGATTCCGTTCACATCTGTGTTTAGCCTTGGCGCCTGTACTAGCGTGTGGACCACGCTACTGCCGCAGACGACTAGCCGAAAGGCGCACAGATGTAAATGCACCTTTTATGTGCCTGTAGCCCTAGAAAACGGACAAATTAACATGAAAAACAGAGTGCTTCAACATCAGTTTTACCCTTTAGCACCGACTATTAGTTATGCCCAAATAGTGCTATGATCTCCGGTTCCAACTTGAGTTTTGAGCTGAATTTCAGAAAATTAGAAGCACTAGCATAATTCTGGTGATTTCTCTAGTATTCGACCACATATGACATTTCGAGAAAAGCAACGAACGGTGGACACATTAAGTTTTCTTTTATTTTCTTACGCAATTTAATATTTTGTTTCTATGTGTTTTGGAACGCAGAGAGTCGAAACTCTTCAGCCTTTGTTCGATTTCTACGTTTATTACAAGAAATAACAGGAAGAAAAAACCGAAAATCGGTTGCTTCAGAATCCGTTGATTTTGAGCGGGTTTAGCAGGCAGGTTAAGGCGTGAAGAAAAAAAAGGATATAAGCGAAAACCGGTTGATTCAGTGATAAACGCTGTCGCTATTCACAGGTAGTTGGAAGGCAGTACACCGAGTGGTCTAAGGCGCTGAAGTCATGGACTGTGTGGCTGGTCCCGCCGGAGGTTCGAGTCCTCCCTCGGGCACGGGTGTGTGCGTTTGTCCTTAGGATAATTTAGGTTAAGTAGTGTGTAAGCTTGGGGACTGATGACCTTAGCAGTTAAGTCCCATAAGAATTCACAGACATCTGAACACATTTTGAAGGCAGTACAACATCCAATGTAAAAAGTCTACAAATGCACTGCAGTTATTGATTCATTTGTTTATTCTTCTTAATTACAGGTTATTATGTGAACGTCTGAAATAAGCCATACAAATCACATTTCCATGGATATTAATAGATTATGTATTAATTATTTATTTTTTATATTTAATTCTTAAAAAGAGAGAGATATTAAAAGAACTACAACTACTTCTACTACAAAACTACAAGAAAACCATTAGCCAGTTATGAAGCTACTAATCTGCAACAATCACTACAGAATTTCTTTTCCACTTTGTTCATTTATTTTGGTTGCATTTAACTTGTAGATTGTTGTCTGCAATACTGGATCCGCCCTCGTGTCACCCCGGTCAACAGCCACTGCTAGTCCTTCGGCGTCGGACAGCACGCCAGCACCGTTTCCAATATAGCGAGTAATTCCACCCAACACTGTTACGTCGTAAAGTCCACTCTTCCAATGCAACGTAGATTCTTGGGACAGTATTTCATTCGGTGGTTGCCGACCTCATTTATCTTCCCTCCATCTGCAGAGTATGTTGTTTTGCCTCGACGGCATCATGATGAGTTATGGTTGAATGCCTCGTGAAGTCTTCCTTGGCCTTCCTGGATACTGCGGCTGCAATACGTCCAAGATCGGCCAGGTCGATTCACTCCTTAGTGCTGCTTTGGAACCCAATATCCTTAACACGTGACATCCATTACCCGTTGCATCTTCATAGATCATGCAGTCCCAAAAAGTGCGGTTTGGTGTACCCACACTGTCGCAGGCTCATCTACATTCCTCGGTTGCAAAAGGGCCATAGCCAATAAGCAAACGTATCAGTGTACTCGATAGCTTAAGAAATCTCATTTTATCTCTCCCTGATGTTAGGGAAAAATTCGTATGTTCTCCTGCCAATGCCTCAAGCGTCCCATTCATTTTGCCACAATTGTAATATGCGATCTTTTATTGCCTTTTTCGAACTGGCCGGAGTTCCAAGTACCCTTCGTACTTCCGCTTGATTGCCTTTCTATAACCAGTAATAAGCTCCCCTTTTCCTTATTTCCAAGTCCAGTGGGCATATTCCTAGAATTACTAATAAAGGATCACTCGGGGTAGTGCTATAGGCGCCCGTTCATCTTAGCAGCGCGCCTCGTTAAGCTCTATTCACTATTGAACCTGGCTTCACTAGCAGCAGTCTATGAGACCAGACGCTCACACCACATCATACGACTGATGCCAATACACATTGCTGGTATAGTCTGATTATCTTCAGGCGAAGCCGGAATTGCCTGTTTGCAATGATTCTAATTTTATTCATCGCGTTTGTATCTGTTCTGCCTGATTCCTCTACATGCTGTGCGCGAAGTTACGGCATTCGTCCAGAAATACCAGTAGATATCTTGTTACTGCGCTTCTCCTAATCGTTACATCACTTAAATTTACTGTAGGGTTTCTTATTACATTCCCTTTCAGCAGGAGATACATTGTTTCGTCAGTTTACAGTGACAATTTAACACTTCGACACCAACCCTCAAGTTCGTGGAGGGCCGCATTACATTTGTCTTCTACATTTCTTCAGGAGTCACCATTTACAACGAACAGCATGTCATCTGCAAATGGCACCAGTCCGCTTATGTTACCGCTGTCATGTAACTTCTCTAGTATGGGCTCCAACGCTACATTCCAAAACTCCGGACCATACACTGATCCTTGCGGACGGTCCTTTGTTATTGTCTTCTTTATTTTCCTTCCTGGGCATGTCAAAAAAGTATGTCGCCCGTGGGAACAATCTGTCTGGCAGTTGTACAGTGCTTCTGGACACTCCAAATCCCTAAAGCGACCGAAGAAAGATGGTCATCATAGGTTATCGAAAGCGCCAGCAATATCAGTCATTATTGCTGGATCGTAAGTTGAATGAGTATCTATTGCTAATGAAATTGCGTCTTCAGTTGACTTGCCTCTACTAAACCCATACTGGTGAAAGGGCTCATCCCGTGTTGTCTGTTATCTTTTAATCTTTTACATAGTAATTTTTCAAATATCTTGCCGAGAATGTTCAAGAAACAGACTGGTCTGTAGGATTTGGGTACCATTGGATCCTTATTTCGCCCTTTACTAATTATTACAACTTTAGCTTTCTTTCCCGGTGCAGGAACCCTTCCTTGCAAGGTACAATCATTGTACACATCGCACAAGTAACAATGCAATTGGTTACACAAGGCTTGTATTATTTCGGCAGGGATCAAGTCGCGTCTTGGAGATTTTTTTTTTTTTGTATTTCAGTCTTGAAATTATTTGCCCAATTTATTCTTGTGCGAGGGGGTAAACAAGTTTATTGTTTCTATATTCATCCCATAACATTTACCGTAAACTACGCTGATCATCCGTCTCGTCTTCTTCTTCGTCGTTAGGAAGCAGTGCTTCCATTAGCAGGGCAGCTGAATGTTCGCAACTCTCTCTTATCGTCCCATCATTTCTTTTGCGTGGATGAGACTGTTAGTGATCGTAGTTTCTCGGAGACTGCAGTCGGGAAGATAATATCATCGATGGCGGTTCTACTTGAGATCAATATGGTATATCCCTTCTAAATGACATTGAGGCGTAGCGCCGTATAACGATCCTGCCTTGGAGGCGGTTAAGTGGGAGATGTGTCTCAGAGCTGGATAGTGACAGAGGGTGACGCGAGACTGGACGTACACGTAGTTTATATATCAGCCAATAGAGGGCAGTATTGGATAGGGGACTGATTTAGTTTCGATTGTGCCCACTAGAGTGCACTAAAGTAATAGAATGTTTTTCATAAACTGTTCTATTATTTTCATAAAGTCTTATTATGTACTTTTGTGTATGTAAAATGTTGTAAATGTGTTTTAGCAGTATGAATGATGCATGAGTGTGGTTTAAGGTTAATATGAAGATAATTGTTTAACGAGTTATTTAGTAGGATTTAGTGTGGGAACGCTTCGAAGAAGTATGGATATGGTCAAAGGGGATTTTTGTGGAATAGACTTGTAAAGTAAGTTTTTGGTAAAGGGAAAGTTAATTCAGGTATAAATAACAATAGTAAATAACTTTATGCTAAGCAAAACTTCAGCATATTAGATAATTACGTAGGTAAAAAGTGCAGTCGTGAGGTTTACTATTTTGAAAAGCGCGGACTGACGCGGGAGAATGGCTGTTGAGTAAACTGACCAATGGTAAAGCAATATTCTCCGCGCGCCTTTCTCTGCTGGTAGAGAACACTTAAGAGTATTCTAGAGAAGAGTCGAAGCCTAGCCATAAAACAGATGGGACATGCGTAGTAGTAGTTCCGATGGAAATGATAAGTTGCCGAATCTAGCAGTGTTTCATACACTCCTGGAAATTGAAATAAGAACACCGTGAATTCATTGTCCCAGGAAGGGGAAACTTTATTGACACATTCCTGGGGTCAGATACATCACATGATCACACTGACAGAACCACAGGCACATAGACACAGGCAACAGAGGCCGGCCGAAGTGGCCGTGCGGTTAAAGGCGCTGCAGTCTGGAACCGCAAGACCGCTACGGTCGCAGGTTCGAATCCTGCCTCGGGCATGGCTGTTTGTGATGTCCTTAGGTTAGTTAGGTTTAACTAGTTCTGAGTTCTAGGGGACTAATGACCTCAGCAGTTGAGTCCCATAGTGCTCAGAGCCATTTGAACAGGCAACAGAGCATGCACAATGTCGGCACTAGTACAGTGTATATCCACCTTTCGCAGCAATGCAGGCTGCTATTCTCCCATGGAGACGATCGTAGAGATGCTGGATGTAGTCCTGTGGAACGGCTTGCCATGCCATTTCCACCTGGCGCCTCAGTTGGACCAGCGTTCGTGCTGGACGTGCAGACCGCGTGAGACGACGCTTCATCCAGTCCCAAACATGCTCAATGGGGGACAGATCCGGAGATCTTGCTGGCCAGGGTAGTTGACTTACACCTTCTAAAGCACGTTGGGTGGCACTGGATACATGCGGACGTGCATTGTCCTGTTGGAACAGCAAGTTCCCTTGCCGGTCTAGGAATGGTAGAACGATGGGTTCGATGACGGTTTGGATGTACCGTGCACTATTCAGTGTCCCCTCGACGATCACCAGTGGTGTACGGCCAGTGTAGGAGATCGCTCCCCACACCATGATGCCGGGTGTTGGCCCTGTGTGCCTCGGTCGTATGCAGTCCTGATTGTGGCGCTCACCTGCACGGCGCCAAACACGCATACGACCATCATTGGCACCAAGGCAGAAGCGACTCTCATCGCTGAAGACGACACGTCTCCATTCGTCCCTCCATTCACGCCTGTCGCGACACCACTGGAGGCGGGCTGCACGATGTTGGGGCGTGAGCGGAAGACGGCCTAACGGTGTGCGGGACCGTAGCCCAGCTTCATGGAGACGGTTGCGAATGGTCCTCGCCGATACCCCAGGAGCAACAGTGTCCCTAATTTGCTGGGAAGTGGCGGTGCGGTCCCCTACGGCACTGCGTAGGATCCTACGGTCTTGGCGTGCATCGGTGCGTCGCTGCGGTCCGGTCCCAGGTCGACGGGCACGTGCACCTTCCGCCGACCACTGGCGACAACATCGATGTACTGTGGAGACCTCACGCCCCACGTGTTGAGCAATTCGGCGGTACGTCCACCCGGCTTCCCGCATGCCCACTATACGCCCTCGCTCAATGTCCGTCAACTGCACATACGGTTCACGTCCACGCTGTCGCGGCATGCTACCAGTGTTAAAGACTGTCATGGAGCTCCGTATGCCACGGCAAACTGGCTGACACTGACGGCGGCGGTGCACAAATGCTGCGCAGCTAGCGCCATTCGACGGCCAACACCGCGGTTCCTGGTGTGTCCGCTGTGCCGTGCGTGTGATCATTGCTTGTACAGCCCTCTCGCAGTGTCCGGAGCAAGTATGGTGGGTCTGACACACAGGTGTCAATGTGTTCTTTTTTCCATTTCCAGGAGTGTACATCAAAAGTGTTGGAAGGTGACGGCCTAATTATTCCGATGTGTGTGTAGAAATTTCGGATATTTTAAGTGAGTTTTGTGACGAGAAAGGACATATATTCCGCGTGGCGTATTGAGCAGGTCGGTGGCTACAAACTGTGACTGCATTAGGTACCGACCGACTTAATATTTGTCGAGCATTCTCAAGCAAAAACAATCCGTATTTTTGTAGCTATTACGTTTTCAGGAAATGCAACACCATAAACTTGCTAAGGTGAGTGAAAGGGATTATGAGTGACTGTGTTAAGACTAGCACGAGCTTGGCAGTGATACTTGTTCACCTACGTTTCACAATATATTAATTGAGGACAAAATTTCCAAACTTTCATTTGTGTGAAAAGTTTCTCCCGAAACATAGATTAAGACTTAAATTGCAGCCTGGTTCACGTCGAAGTACAGTAGGTTTCAATCGGCTTTCCTACTGATGATCTGCTGAGACAATGTTCACAGGTAGGTGCAGGTTCGTCGTAAAGGGACGGAAAGAACCGCGCCGCCGCAACTTTTGCGTCTTAACTATGTGGCCGGTCTATCTGTCACAAATGAACAAAAGATGCTGCGGTCACTACTGGAAGAAATGAGCGGAACATTGCTTTGCTAAAATATCTGATAAGGAGATGGAGCTGTTGCGCACGGAAGGAACGCGTAGTATGGGCGGAAATGTAGTCTGAATGAAGCACGGGAGGTGAATGCTCTGCTGCTTCCGCTCCACTTCTGCTGGCCTCCACGGTATTGGCCTTATCTGAGCTTCGCAGCTTCTATTCTCCAACGGCGAAATTAGTTACACCAACTTGGCACAAAAGTTTCTTTTCTCGATGTGCGTCGCTTATTTCTGAACTGAAGGCCCCCACTCCTCCTGCTCTCTCTATCTCTATCTCCCTCTCTCTCGTCCCTCCATTTCTCCCCCTATATCTTTTCCTATCCCTTCCCTCTGCTACAACCTTCCCACACTGCGTACTCGAGAAACGAATTCTGGCGGAAGGAGAAGATTGTTACAATATTTCGCAACTCCTGCGTTTCGCCTCCTTTCAAGCTCGCTGGATTTCAGTGCTAGTCAGAAACACTGCCGCGAATAGAGCCGAAGGTAATTAATTTGGCGTGTAGCTGGGGATGCAAGCTCCGGCGGAATCTTGCGTTGGTTGGGCCGAGCTGTCGTCCGGTATGTAAGGCTGTTTTCCGGTACTTGCGCCTCGCACTGTGACTTGTGCAAGGCGCCTGTGAGTAACTTCTACGCGCTCGCTATCTGTCTTGAGTTGGCTGTCACCCGTTCTCGCTTACACGAAATTACGAGCTACCATGAGTTCTGTTTACCTCTGAGATACAGCAAATTATGCATACCGTTGTCCTGGTATATGACATTATTTCCGCCTTATCACTGTCTCTATCTTAAGATTCGCTGAAGAACTTCTCCGATAATAATTTACTTGTGAGGTCGTTTATTTATTGTTAGTAAGCTGTTGTACCTTCATTAATACATTATTCTGTACCTAATTTTTGATATGATATTAGAGTGCATTCTTTGTTTCTACAAACAATACTGCTTGTATTATTAATGGCATTTTTCATTCATAAATTTTTACAAAACGATTGCAAAGTAATGTAAAGAATTTTTTAAATTCTGCTGCACTGGACGTTTTCAAAAGTCTGGAAATACACGCACAGCATCCTACGTGGTAGTAAGGTACACAACACGGCCACCTTTGGTTCTCATAGTTGGTGGGCCATTCTTTGTACTAAATAAATTTCATATATCCACAAATTATCTAAAATTTGATTACTGATAATATGTTCTTCCTCCTGTACTGCAAACGCACAATAAACAAAAATTTATTATTAACCATCCCTAAAAGGGTTGCAGTTTTAACATCCACCAGTAATTGGTTCAAATGGCTCTGAGCACTATGCGACTTAACTTCTGATGTCATCAGTCGCCTAGAACTTAGAACTAATTAAACCTAACTAACCTAAGGACATCACACACATCAATGCCCGAGGCAGGATTCGAAACTGCGACCGTAGCGGTCACTCGGTTCCAGACTGTAGTGCCTAGAACCGCACGGCCGCAAGGGCCGGCCCACCAGTAATTAATGTAGATGATTGTTTAGTGTGAAGTAAGATAGTCGCAGTTGTACGAATCGTAACAATATGCAAATCACAAGTACTGAATGTCAAGAAAAGAGTTTAAAACAATGTGCTGTATTTTTTTTGTACTCTAAGACGTTATTTATAGCTTTTGACACACGCAGTGTACATTGAAAGTATGTTTGAACTAAAAAGTTAATTGCTATCGACAGTGCACCTAATCCCCAACTACAGATTCTACAAATAAGTACACAGCTATTGTAAGTCATATGTTTTTAGGTCAGGTCTTAACTTCAAGAACATGTGGCAAAAGAGAAAGGCATTAAATGGTTATTTTTCCCTGATCAGGTGTTGAAATTTGTAAGCGTGGACGCAAAACGGTAAGTTTATAGGCCTGCTGACAGGTGAAGTCCAGTAGGTGGTGTTGTTACAACTATGCAGAAAATATCTGGTTGTAAAGTTTTAACATTTTTGTTCAGTATTGTTCGATGCAGGGAAAAAGCAGCGGACACACTGATGGGTGTATATTTTAAGGTAGAAAATATAAAAGTCTGCACTTATACCCATTACACATTGTATACTTAAACCAACTGTGTACAAATCAGTTCAAATAAGTCTAGCGGTTCTAGGCGCGCAGTCCGGAACCGCGCGACTGCTACGGTCGCAGGTTCGAATCCTGCCTCGGGCGTGGATGTGTGTGATGTCATTAGGTTAGTTAGGTTTAAGTAGTTCTAAGTTCTAGGGGACTGATAACCTCAGAAGTTAAGTCCCATAGTGCTGAGAGCCATTTGAACCAAGTTCAAATAAAATTTCTACCTATTTTAAGTAGGCAGCTAGGAACAGTCGAAGATTTATGGGTGGATGTAACAGTTTGCACGTAATTTGCTGTGTTCTGATGGGTTCTCTAGTTGCGGGATGTTGATTTAAGTTAGGTGTTTAAACGAGTACCCATTTTCCTGAAAGCACAGCACAATATGTCCTCTAATCGACTTGCATGTTCTGAGATGTGGGGTTGATCTGTTATTCTGTTATTCTGCGCAACGAATTAGTCTGAGATGTACTCTTTACCCTGTGGCTCCTGCAAGATGCAATTTCCACCGCCACACTACTACAGAAGTCAGACAGACGCTCCTAACGTTCTAAAGAGAAATGCCTGAAAAACTTTCAGCAATAAATATCTTCTGAAGTCGTCCGCTGTAAGGAAATGACACAAAAATTCACAAAATTTCTTATGTAACTAGTGGGATACTTGGGTACTGGAGTAGTGCTAGTTAGTGTAAGAGAAACATGAAACTAACGAAAGTTATTATTTATTTTGCAAAAATTCTGAGACATCACAATGGCACTTTTAGTTATGAACTGAACAAGTTATATCCTAGTTCTTTTCGGAATGTGAAGTTACCTCTCAAGGATAGGATTCGCTAATGAAATTTCTATACAAAGTTTAAGATGGTTGTTGACTTGGCAGAATGGCTGAGAGTCGCGCCTACTCAACTTCAATAATTACCCTTTAGAATGTTGCTAGATACGGTCGAGGCTGTCGCGTGTGAAATGAAGTGAAGTGTACTGTTGTGGAGGAAATATGGGGCTCGCAATAGCTGTAGCGCACAATACCGTAAGCTGCGATGACTGCTGTCTGCGCCGCTCGCTGCTGACAAATAAGATAACTCTCGTTCTATCTGGATTGACCTTCACCAATCAAACTCTCCCTATGCCATGATGAAGTCGCTGGCCGCGGTGGTCTCGCGGTTCTAGGCGCGCAGTCCGGAACCGTGCGACTGCTACGGTCGCAGGTTCGAATCCTGCCTCGGGCATGGATGTGTGTGATGTCCTTAGGTTAGTTAGGTTTAAGTAGTTCTAAGTTCTAGGGGACTGATGACCACAGCAGTTGAGTCCCATAGTGCTCAGAGCCATTTTTGAACCATGATGAAGTCAAGGTTTCCTGTTCCCCCCTAGTCTAACTATTGGCGTGGTACACTGGTCAGATAACCAGTCCACCGCGATGCCACTCAAAATTCGCTTGCAGGCGTTTAACTATAACTATAACAACACAGTGAACAACACTTAATCGTGAGGACTCAATATAGAGTAGCACTTCAATTCACTATCGACAGAGGTGCTCTCCCAGTGAAGTACTGAGGAGAGACTTGTTCCTCGCTCCAAGAGCGACAACGGAACGGCGCCTCTCCAAGCCAGATGTGAAGCGGTATATCTTTCGGCCTCTTCCATTATTCCTTCAGCTCAAGGCGTCAGAAATATCGTCTGCCAATCAGCATTGCTCTTCTAAAACTGGAGAATGACGTTTCGTTTAAGGCGACCAATCCGGAAACCTGTAGCATTGGTGTTTGGCGTTTGCTGTCTCACTGTGAAAATCTCTGAAACTGCGTGCTATGTTTAAAGAATGCATCGGCTGGCCGCTCCCACACAATGTAGCAGAATTTGCTTTTAAGCCAAACATGGGGTTGTTCCCCCCTTTCACTTGGGCCCACGCTGTCTGCTACACGGGCAGTCACTGGCCGACATAGGCTGGGTCGTCCTCTGAAGGGACTGGCGTCCCATTGTGCAGTTTCTCTCCCGAACTAAAAGCTTCTGTGGCCGTCGTGTCTGGAATGTATGTGTGTACGCCAGCCTCGAGTATTTCAGCCACGATGCGCTTACTTGTTAATTGCATATCGTTTACATGAATTCATATTACATTGACTTTATCTTATTGAGTTTGGGTTCGAATGAAGCGTCTTGATGTGTGGAATATGATTGTGAGGGCGGAATATGTAATCAATTAAGGTCAGGAGACCACGACATCTTACAATGTGAGATGTAAACTTGCTGATGTCACCAAGCGACAAGATTCTTCGAAGAGAAGCGGAGAGGATGGCTGTTGGGGTAAAGCTCCTGACCAGCAGACTTCGCGCCAGTGTCCTGGATTGAAGTCCAGACCTGTCTGTAGGTGTCTCATAGAGTGAGGGACTGTTGATGGTTGAGGACGTGAAGTTCGACAGTCTCCTTGGTGCTATTCTAGACTCATTTAGCCTGAACATACAGCCCAAAGAACCCATTCCACAAGTATTCTTACTCCTGCTCGTGACATATTTGCCCTGTGTTAGTAAACCAAGTCAAAGAAAGTTTGAGGTTAAGTTCCAGTCAACATCTGTGTTATAAGAGACGGCCAAGAGTTCACGCTGGATAAAGAAAGGGGAAGGGGGAAGAAACGGTTGTGGCCTTGTGTAGAGGACACAGTGATGGAGCTATCAATGTGAAGCACGCTACAAGTGCAGTGTGACTTCGCACAATGCGTGGGGCATGCTGAGAGCATATGAATGCGCAGAAATCCTTGAAGTCACTTGTGAATTCCATTGTAGAGTGCACACAGAAAGGGTGGCTGGTATGCGCGCTGTCACCAGGACAGGCATAGGGGGATCGGTAGTGGTGCAGCTTGGGCAGGCACTGTAGGGGAAATGTCGAGCACTGTAGGGGAAGTGCCGTTCTAAACTGAAGCATAGGCTGAGATTTATTTTAAACACCTACACTTGCATGGTGACCATTCAAAAAGATGTACTATCACCTCTGTTTTGGTTACTATCTAAATAGAATTCCATTGAAAATGCAAGGAAAGCAGCGATTTATTTTCGCCTGGCTTATTAACCATTTGTATTTTTCAGAGAAGCGCCATGAATGGGAAAATTTTAGTAAAACCTCCATTTCTCCCGTTGCAAGTATTATGAAACACTTTTGAATGCATTATGGGAACAGCAGTGATCAATGTCTTATAAATAATTACTATTAAAAACAGTCTTGATTACGATTTATTTAACAAGGTGACCGGTTTCGACCACTACTGTGGTCATCTTCAGACCATTGAGTAGGAACCTCTTTCTGGTGGTGATTCTCCACCAGAAACAGGTTCCTACTCAATGGTCTGAAGATGACCACAGTAGTGGTCGAAACCGGTCACCTTGTTAAATAAATCGTGATCAAGACTGATTTTAATAGTAATTATTATGAAACAGTGTTTTCTTAAGTTTATTGAGGAACTGAGGAAAAGTAAGTTCAACAGCTTATGAAAAAGCACGCCCTCAATACAAAAATAATCGTTTAATGTCTTCACTTATGGTGTTCCAAAAACCATTGCTCGTTTCACTAGGTATCGATGGCCCTTACAAATTACACTCTTTCATTTAAAGAGTCTGTAGTTACTGGAATGACGCGCTAGATAATGAAATTTGGCATAATAACCATATGGAAAAATACTATCCTCTATGCATGCTAGCATTTACCAAAATGTCATTTCGGTATCTCAAACCGTTTATGACATATGAGAAATGTTGTGGATATTCCATTCTGGCTTTATCACTGACGCGCGCGATCGCAAATGAGTGTGCTACATCAGGTCAATTTTCTCGAGACTGGTAACAGGTAGAGACCTCCACCCAAGTCTTAAGAAAAATTCAGCTAAATTTCATACGCATCAACACATCATGTAATATGCCCCAAGCGCAAAATCATAGCGACTCCTATTTTTCGCTGCAAACTTTTTCGAATATCACGCAGTGTCTTACTTGAATGTAAATATCATAATAACTGTAAACATTAATGAAATTATGGCCACATCGTCATGAAGCTAACATGTAAAACTACAAGTACCGCAAAAATGATTTTTTTTTTTTTTTACCAAATAGTTTCTGTGAAGTCCTTTGTGAAAGATTGCTGGGCTTGTGCCGCGATTCTGTCCTTAAGCATGTAGCCGACCGGACGGAAGCAAACAAACAATGCCGGCCTTCCCTTCAGAACAAACGAATGAACTCGCCCAGAGGGACGAAAATTGCTCACTGCGCAGCGGCCACTGTATCCTGCGAGGACTCTTGTTACTGAGTCCGCAAGAGGGTGGGTGGTGGGCGGGGGAGAGGGGTGTCAGAGCAGCAGCGGCGCTGGCCACCTACTGGCGTCTGTGCGCTAGCTGTTTGTTCATAACAGAATTCCATTAAATTTCTACCAATGAATGTCGTCGACATTACTTAACTGCAGAGCAACATTGCTTGGCGCAACAGGACTTCAGCAATTACTACCTGTCTTGGGAAATTTTTCATTTTCATGCCGTTCAGAGTAATTACGCTGATTCATTTTCACGGTAGCTGTTTCGGCGATATTTTGCAGTCAAGACGAATACAAAAGTTTAGAGAATATTCCTGAAATAGTGCTCTTTGTCTGTTTTTTCTCCCTCCCTCATACAGCCCTTACCGAAGAGCAGGTTGGGTCTGGTCCAACATCCTGATAAGCGGATTCCAACAACAACACAAACATGGTAGCAGTATACATGTGCCCATCATCCGTCCTCCACGTCTTTAAGAACGCCCCTCCCCGTGCGGTGCAACGCAATCTCAATAGTGCTTTACTGTTTGTCTGTGGACAAAGAATACCCGAATGGCTTCCAAGTTCTACATTCAGTTTTAGAAGGCAAACAATTAGAGAACACAGCTATCTGTGCCTAATTTATGAACCTAAATGCATCAGTCGAAACGGACAGTCCCACTTTGTGGGCTAGAAGAGAAGAAAGAAAAATTTAAGATCGACGAACTATCTTGCCCAGGATTTCGAACCTTCTCAGTTTTTGTAGTCGTGAGTCTCCTGATACGGTTCGCCACGAATTCTTCTCCTGTGCCAGCCTTTTCATCTTAGAGTACCAATTGCAACCTGCGTCCTCAATTATTTGCAGGATGTATTCCCATCTCTGTCTTACTCAACAGTTTTTACCCGTTACAGCTCCACCTAGTATCATGGAAGTTATGCCCTCCCTTCCTCTGGTCAGAGTTTTCATCGCTCATTAATCTCAGAGGCGCTGCACATCGGGCATTCAAACTGCGTCCCACGCTCGAAAATCATATTGCTTACAAAGAGAAGCGGAACAGAGTCAGTCACACTGTGAGAAATCCACACTCACGCATGCCCTTACATCAATCGACAACAGAAGTAGACTAGCTGCGATATGGAAAAGCCTGCGTTGTGCTGGTATAGGCACAATAAAAGCTGCAGTTGATCCCACTGTCCCAGCCGAAGAACTGAGCCGGTACTTTACATTACCTACAGCCAAAAATTAATCACAAAAACGATACAGGGACTCGTTGATTACTTCATGGTGGTAAATAGCTGCCGCCATGAAGAGTTTTATCTAAAGCATGTTACTTGCAACACCGTCAAAAAATCCATTATGCTTCTCAGATCGACATCTGGGATACACGATGGCATCACAGTCCACATGATGAATCTTGTTATTGATCCACTAGTGCCCACTGTAACAGGTAACTCCAACCACTCCTCGACCACATGAGTTTTCCCTGGGACCTGGAGACAGGCCCTGTTAAGCCACTATCGAGAAATGACGTTGCCACAGCACTCTTCGATTGTCTAGCTTTTTGCATTCTTCCTGTACTGTTCAAGGATTTAGAATATATATATATATATATATATATATATATATATATATATATATATATATATATATATATATATATATATATAACACGACCTCTAACAAACTACCTAAGTACAAACAATCTGCTGGAGCTAGACGAATACCAACCAGGTTTCTGTAAACATCGTAGCACAGTTGCCTAAATAAAGGTAACAAATGACATGAAGCTTACCACGGATGCATAAGATGATGATATTTAGTTTTTGGGGCGCTCAACTGCACGGTTATCAGCGCCTTTACAAAGTCCCCATCTTTACGCAGCCCAATCTCGCCACGTTCAGTAATGATGAAATGACAAGGACAACACAAACACCCAGTCCCTGGGCAGAGAAAATCCCCAACCCGGCCGCGAATCGAACCCTGGACCCCATGATCCAGAGGCAGCAACGCTAGCCACTAGCCCACGTGCTGCGGACTGGATGCATAAGAGGCGATCCTCATGTGCTTCTTAGGATCGCCAATTGAAAGTGCGTGAAATAACTCACGCTTGCCAGATGTCATCTGAGAGGGTATATCACATTTTAACTGTGGAATTAGAAATGAAAAAATTATCTGCAAGATGGCTGCCGCGAGTCGTGACGCTGGATCAAAAACGCATGAGAATGGACATATCGGAACAAAGTTTGGCGCGTTTTAGGAGAAACGAACAAGAGTTTTTGCACCGGTTTGTGACCACAGATGAAACGTGGGTGTAGTACTATACCTCAGAGACAAAACAACAGTCAAAGCAGTGGAAAAATGCTGATTCTCCGCCACCAAAGAAAGCAAAGGGGATTCTGTTTGTAGATTATCTCCCCATTGGGTAAACTCTTACTGGAGAATACTATGATAACCTCCTAGACAAATTACAACAAAAGATACGCGAAAAGAGGCCAGGTTTCACAAGGAATAAAGTCATTTTCCATCAAGACAATGCATGCCCCTCAAACATATGCCTTCACCATGGCAAAATTACACGAACTAAGCTATGAATTGTTGCCACAACAGCTTTATTCACCTGATATGACTCTGTCCGTTCCCAAAACTTAAGATTTTTCTTGGAAGAAAATTCACTTCAAACGAAGAATTGATAGCCAGAGTTGACAACTATTTTGCTGGCCTGAAGCAAACTCATTTTCGAGATGGGATCAAGGCACTGGAACATCGTTCGACCAAGTGGATTAATCAACAAGGAGACTAAATTGAAAAATAAATTCAGTGATGTAAGTACTTTTTCCGTTCCGAGAACTTTTCAAACCACCATCGTATAATGTTGTGAAATACGAGGGCGGTTCAGAAAGTAACCTCCGATTGGTCACAGTGCGGGTTGTGGGGGGAGTAGTGACGCCATCTGTGCGTTCACGCACTCAACAGGTCAGTCGGCATCAAGCCGTGGTTGAGTGAACGTCGTACCTGCGCTAGTTTAGTTTTTGTGGCAGTTTGAAATGTGTGCTGCAATAGAAAACCCCGCCAAATGTGAAGTGCGTGCTGTCATAAGGTTTTTTACAGCCAAAGGATATTCTGCAGCAGCTATTCATCGTGAGCTTTGTGCCGTGTACGGACCAAGAGTTATGAGTGAAGGAGTTGTCCGTGAATGGGTACGTTTATTTAAAAGTGGACGAGAAAACGTTCATGATGAAGAGAGGAGTGGTAGACCATCATTGGTGACTGACGAACTCGTTCAGACAGTTGATGCAAAAGTTCGTGAAAATCGACGTTTCTCAATGTCGGAGTTGTCTACTGGTTTTCCACAGATTTCTAAGACTCTCTTGTACGAGATAGTGACAGCAAGATTGGGTTACCGTAAGTTCTGTGCACGATGGGTGCCCAAAATTCTTACCGACCACCACAAAACTCAAAGAATGGCCTCTGCATTAGACTTTCTGTCACGTTATGAGGACGAAGGAGAACCATTGTTAAACAGAATCGTGACCGGTGACGAAACCTGGATTAAGTACGTGAACCCTGAGACAAAAGAACAAAGATGTGGGCACATTCAAATTCGCCTACCAAACCAAGAAAAGCCTCGCAAGATTTTTCTGCCAGAAAACTGATGGCAACGGTGTTTTGGGATGCCAAAGGGGTGTTGTTGGTTGAATTCATGGAACGTGGTACGACCATTAATCAAGACGTGTACTGTGAAACAATAAAAAAGTTACGACGGGCTATACAGAACAAACGTCGTGGTATGCTGACTTCCGGTATCGTTTTTTTGCACGATAACGCCCGTCCTCACTCTGCTCGCAGAACAACGGCCCTTCTTGAGTCCTTCAAGTGGGACGTTATCAACCATCCACCTTACAGCCCAGACCTGGCGCCAAGTGATTATCACCTCTTCATGCATTTGAAGAAATGGCTCGGGTCACAGCGGTTTGATGACGACGAAGAGCTCAAAGATGCGGTCACAGGCTGGCTCCAGGCACAAGCGGGTGATTTTTATGCAGAAGGAATTTCAAAGCTTGTGAAGAGATACGATAAGTGCCTCAGTCGCTATGGAGACTATGTAGAAAAATAGTGCAAAGATGTAGTTAACTTGGTGTATTTTTTTAAATCAGCCAGAGGTTACTTTCTGAACGGCCCTCGTATAAAATTTTCCCCGCCAATTAAATGTTCGAAAATATATCATGATTGCACCTGGTATACTTGTGAATTTCCCGGAGTCTCTTCGAACAGGCATAATGTTGATTTTATTATTAGCTGCCTCTTAGCAGTTTGTTGAGTATGAGCACTGGAGACGTGGATGAGGTGCTGCTAAGCGCCAGATTTTCGCCCGGTGGCCTATGTTGGAAGTAATTTATTTCCAGAGTAAATCAGTTCCTCATTAACGCATTAGCATACCTACCAAGTTTCGCTGCCTTACGATATTTACAGTCCGCACTGGACCCCCGTGAATAGCTGCACTTCCACTGTAGCCTCTCGGTTCCTAGACGTAACGTTTCAAAGTGATATGAAATGGAATGAGCACGTCACGTTGGTAGCAGGGAAGGCGAAAGCTCGACCTCGTTTTATTGGGAGAATTTTTGTAAACTATAGCTGATCTACAAAGGATACGCAGTATAGAACTCAGTTGCGACCCTTTCTCGAGTACTGTTCTATTGTTTGGAAACTCAACCAGGTCGGATTAAAGGAAGACATCGAAGGAATGCAGAGACGTGCTGCTATAATTGTTATTGGTAGGTTCGATCAGCACGCAAGTATTACGGAAGTGCTTCGCGAGCTCAGATGACAATCCATGAAGGGACTACGACGCTCTTTTTGCGAGGCACTTCTGCGGAAATTTAGGCAACCGGCATCTGAGGCCGAATGCATAACGATTCTACTTCCGACACGGTACATTTCGCTAAGAGCTGCGAAAGATAATATACTAGAAATTAGGGCTTATATAGAGGCTTTTAGACAGTCTTTCTTCCATCGCTCTATTTGCGAATCAAACAGGAAAGGAAATGGTACGTGGCAGCCTCTGCCGTGCACCGTACAGTGGCTTGCGAAGTACATATGTAGGTGTATATGTAGATATAGAACGGGCAGAGATGCATTCTAGCATTTTTATCAAGGTCATGATTCGAACCCGGGTCTCCTTCTCATGAAGCAGATGTGCTAACCACTACGCCACCCTAGCACAGTGACTTTGCACAACTGCACGGACTACCCTAGCACACCTCCCTCAATCAAAATTCCTACTCAAGACTCAGCCCAACTAGTATTCCCTCTAAACTCGAACAGCGTTGCAGAGGCTGTCCAAGTGTATTGGAACAACATCTCAGCATCGAAAGGAACAGGGGATCCTGTCTGAAACCCAGGCATATGTGCTTTAGTCAAGTGAAAATATATGGTTCCAGGGATCTTTCAAAGTCTTAAACATCTATGATGTAATAAGCAGACTGAAGTGAAGAACGAAGGTTTGTACCAAAACCGGGATTCGAACTCAGGTCTCCTGCTCACAACCACTATGCCATCCTGTCAAAGTGGATTTGCACAACAGCAATCCTAATTCCCATTCACGCTTCAGCCCTCCCGCTGTCCCCCCTAAACTCGAAAATCATTGGAGGGGCTCTCCATGTAGCTTCATTTGATCAGAGCGCCTATGCCTGTGCTTTATGCAGGATCTCCCGTTTCGTTCGATGCCGAGGTGCTATTCCAGTACAGCTGGAAAGCCTCTGCAATGCCGTGAGACTTAAGGGGAATACCAAGTGAGCTGAGGTTTGAATGGGATTTTGGATTTTGGGGGGAGGCTCGCTGGGGTAATCCGTGCTGTTGTGCAAAGCCACTGTGCCAAGATGGCGTAGTGGTTAGCGCATAGCCTACTGAGTAGGATACCTGGGTTCGAATCCCACCCTTGATACAAACTTCCATTCATTGCTTCAGTCTACATGTATACATCATACATGTTTGACACATGAAAAGATCTCACGAACCATACAGTCCCATTCTAGTATTTGTTGTAACTTGGTACCTAACAGCATTCGAATGTCATTTTGTGGAACTTCGTGCCATTCCTGAAACACATGTTGTTTTGGTTCATGAGGACTGTAACTGGAGCTAGCGTGAAATTATAATTCCCTTCACATGGCAGACAAGCTCTTTGGGGCGAAATCATGGGACTGGTTGGCCACTCTCGATCTGTACTTACCTCAATGCTACTGTGATGCGTAGTATTTGCAGTATCATGCTGGAAAATGCCATTTGGAAACTTGGTCACGAAGGGTATGACAGCAGACCGTCATATTCTTGCCACTCCCTTCTGTTACTACCGAATCATTCCTGTTGTCATATTCAATAGTTTCCCGCAGCCTGGTTCCAGGCGTTGGAGAGGAATGGGTCCCAAAAATCGCTGCAGCCTGTTACTTTTCACCAAGTGGACGCGCTGGCTGACCGTCAGAAACAGAAGCGACGCTCATAGCTGAATTTAACTGCCGTTCAGTGTCCCAGCTGTTTCTTGCTTCACGCCATGGAAGTCCATGTTGTCGGTGGTATGACTGCAGCATCAAGTCGCGCGTGGCAGCTCGAGACTTCAACCCAGCTTCCAGTATCGTGTTCGCAGCGATTCGTGACGACACTCTGCCTGTAAACTCATTCTAGATTTCAGCTGTTATTTTCCGTCTATTTATCGCACCCAATACAACAAGCCTATGATCTTCTCAAGGTGTAGTGCTGGAAGGAACTTTGACACTCTTCTAGCTCCATGGTTTTCCAGAGTCTATCACGTCACCAATGAAACTGTAGTAATGGCCCTGCAGCCATCCCTCTTCGATCTGTCGTTATGATACATCCATGTCTCGCGTGCGACTGATTTCACCTTCCTCAGTGTCTCAAAGGGCAGCGTGTGTAGCATGTTGTGTTGCGATGTGAAAAGTTGCAGCGACGTTAGACACAACCAATCTTGCGAAGCCCAACTCGTTCGGTTCCTCCAGGAGATCCACAGCTCTGTACACATCAGCGCTCAGGTTGATGCCGTGTTCGTCGACCTCAGGAAGTCATTTCTACTGTCCCCAACTGCAGATTGATGAAAAAAGTCCGAGCTTACCGAGTACTGGACCAGATTAACGAATATATTAAAGACTTCCTTGCGGATAGAACTCAACACGTAGCTCTTAACGGAACAAAATCGACAGATGTAAAGGTATTTCCGGAGTGCCGCAAGGAAGTGTGATAGAAACGTTACTGTTTACAGTGTGTATAAATGACGTAAAAATGGCTATGAGCACTATGGGACTCAACTGCTGAGGTCATTAGTCCCCTAGAACTTAGAACTAGTTAAACCTAACTAACCTAAGGACATCACAAACAGCCATGCCCGAGGCAGGATTCGAACCTGCGTCCGTAGCGGTCTTGCGGTTCCAGACTGCAGCGCCTTTAACCGCACGGTCACTTCGGCCGGCTAAATGACCTAATAGAATGCTTTTCAAGACTGTTCGCAGATGATGCAATTGTCTATAATAAGGTAATAACAATTTCCAGAATAACTCACGAGGAATTGATGTATGGTGCATTTCAGACTGTACATAAGTACATGTAATATATTGCCGACGCAAGGGAAAATAAATCCACTACTGTACAAATACACTATTAATGGAAAATTGCTTGAAACTGTATATATCGTAAAATAACAAGGAGACATTAAGTGAAATGACCACATAAAATAAATAATAGGAAAAGCAGCTGCCAGACTAATATTCATAGAAAGAGTCTGAAGGAACTGTAATTCATCCCATGAAGTAGTGGCTTACAAGGCACTTGTTCCATCGATTCTTGACTATTGTTCACCAGTCTGGGACCTTATGAGGAATGGTAGTGAATATCCAACGAAGAGCGGCGCGCTTCGTCACGGGATCGTTCAGCCAGCGCGAGAGCGTTAAAGAGATACTCACCAAACTCCAGTGGCAGATGCTACAAAAAGAGCCGTTGTGCACACGGAGAGGTTTACTGCTGAAATTTTGAGAGAGTCAGACATCATATTACGTCCCCCTATATCGTACATCTTGCGATACCAATAGGTGGCTTGCGGAGTGTGGGGTAGATGTAGATAACCGTCATGTATTTGAATCATTATTAATCTGTAGGAATGGCTCTATTCCATGCTGAATAAACTAAAAATAATCTTGTATGACGAACAAATTTAAATCTACATACTGATGAACCAAAACAGCATGATCACCTGCTTAATAGCTTATTGGTTCGTCTCTGGAATAAATACATTACTGATTCTGCATATCACGTATCCAACAGTTTCCAGAATGAGATTTTCACTCTGCAGCGGAGTGTGCGCTGATATGAAACTTCCTGGCAGATTAAAACTGTGTGCCCGACCGAGACTCGAACTCGGGACCTTTGCCTTTCGCGGGCAAGTGCTCTACCATCTGAGCTACCGAAGCACGACTCACGCCCGGTACTCACAGCTTTACTTCTGCCAGTACCTCGTCTCCTACCTTTCAAACTTTACAGAAGCTCTCCTGCGACCCATGCAGAACTAGCACTCCTGAAAGAAAGGATATTGCGGAGACATGGCTTAGCCACAGCCTGGGGGATGTTTCCAGAATGAGATTTTCACTCTACAGCGGAGTGTGCGCTGATATGAAACTTCCTGGCAGATTAAAACTGTGTGCCCGACCGAGACTCGAACTCGGGACCTTTGCCTTTCGCGGGCAAGTGCTCTACCATCTGAGCTACCGAAGCACGACTCGCACCCGGTACTCACAGCTTTACTTCTGCCAGTACTTCGTCTCCTACCTTCCAAACTTTACAGAAGCTCTCCTGCGAACCTTGCTCGCGAAAGGCAAAGGTCCCGAGTTCGAGTCTCGGTCGGGCACACAGTTTTAATCTGCCAGGAAGTTTCATATCCAACAGTTTGTTGGTAGGTTTGTGGAGGTATGTAGCATTAGACGTCTACGCACAGGTCATGTAATTCACGCAAATAACGGACCGCTGATTTGCCTACACGGTGATGGCACCCCATAGTGATCCAGATAAGTTCCACAGGATTTACATCTGACAAATTTGGTCGCCGAGACATCAGCGCTCCTCAGACCACGTTAGCACGGTTCGGCTCCGAGACACGGACAATTATACTGCTGAAAGATGACATCGCCGTCGGGGAAGACATCAGCCATGAAGGGATGCAGATGGTTTGCAGGTGTCAGCGTGGCTCCCATTATTACTACATCAGGTCCCACTCAAACGCAGGAGAATGTCTCCCCTAGCATAATACTGCTCCCACCAGCCTGCTTCGAGGCTGCTGCACGTTTCGAGCCACTGTCCAACTCGTTGACGGCGTTTGTGAAGACGACCACCGACCGAGTGTAGCAAAAATCTGTTTCACCCGAAAAGCCGACACGTTTTCATTGAGTTCCAGTCGAATCTCGATGGTCTGCTGCCCATTGCATTGACGATGTCGTTGCTTCAACTTGTGAACATATAGGGGTGGTCTGCCGCGGAGCTCCATGTTCAACAGAGGACTATGAGCGGTATACTCCGGAACACTTTTGCGTACACAAAATTTGTGCTTTTTCGGCAGTGATGCCACAGATCATCATCTGTCCTAGTTAAAAGAGCAGACAAGCCTCTGAATCACAGGTTCTGTGAAGAGTCGTGGACGTCCTACCGTTTAGCAGCTAATGGTACTTTCACTGTTCTACTACCTCTTTCCGCAGATGCTCACAAGAGTAGCAAGTGAACATTCAACCTGCTTCGCCGTTTTCGAAATACTCGTTCGCAGGCTCCGTGTAATAATAATCTGCCCTTTGTTAAAGTCGCTTATCTCAATGGATTTCCCCATTTTCAGTCCATATTTTCTCTAGGGTGATCCCTCATCCGTGTATGCGCCGGTTACATACTTTTGTTACCGCGTCACGTGTCGTCAATGCCAACAGGCCGCATCCAATGTCACGGTGCCCAGTGGTCATAATGTTTTGGCTTATCAGTGTACATGGAGTACGGTATAAGTTTGGTAGTCTTAGTTGTTCACGGCTTTCATCAATGTATTTTGGGCACTTTTATACTCGACAACACTGGAGATAATTTCATAAATAGAAAATTGTTAATAGTGAATTCATAAAATAAATGAAATAATTCCTTCGTTGATAGGAGACACTATACATATTTGATATTTTCATTCCCGCGAAGTCTTTTTTTTTTTCTCCCTTGTGCACCAAGGATGGTTATGCAGAAGACCTCCCTAATGATGGCGTGCTGTGTATTTAAGACCTCGCTGAAAGGGTCTGCGGCACCGCTAATGACCTAACCAGTCTTGCTGTTAAATATCACATGCACAGACGCCGACGACGCCCCCCCCCCCCCCTTTCCCTCCTTCCCTCTTCTGCTGGCGACCTTCTGGAGAAAGCGGCCCCGCGACCCTGGCCCCAGTGCACTCTCCATTCTCTGCTTTCAATATTAATGACTCGTTAAATGAAGGGTGGGCCCCCGGCAACGTTGCAGAGCACGCGACAACACAGCGCAGCACGCATTTACCTATGCTTCAAGTTCTCTTCGTAACAATGTTGCCACGTCTTGCGATCACAGGACGTTTTTACCGAATTAATATTTCATGTATGCAGGCATGACACTCATAACCGCAGAAAATCTGTGGAGAAATAATTGGTGGAAAGACTGGCAATTGACCATGAACCCAAATGAATAATATTGAGCGCAGCAAAGGTGAAGACACGTGCAAAACACGTAGGAGATACCCTCCATAGCGAACTAAAGTGCTACACAATGGCGAAGACACGTGCAAAACACGTAGGACAAACCCTCCAGAGCGAACTAAAGTCGAATAAACAATCCTGTTGGAAAGAACATCCGCAGCTGAGCATTACAGCAGAGGTTGAAAATACCGCTTCAGTTATAAATTACTTTATTTTCGCACGATCAGTTTCGGACTGTTATAAGCTCATCCTCAGGTGTCGTAGCTGTGCTGTGGTCCCCGAGCGCCCCGTGTACCAGGCACGCTGTTCTGCCTATGAGCGCAGGACTCCCTGTTCTGCGCTCATAGGCAGCACACCGCGCCTGGTACATGCGGCGCTCGGGGACCACATAACAGCTACTACACCTGAGGATGAGCTTATAAAAGTCCGAAACTGATCGTGCGAAAATAAAGTAATTTATAACTGAAGCGGTATTTTCAACCTCTCCTAAAGTCGAACAATCAAATAAGACTAGCACTCGGTGTCAAGGCCACAAGTGGCCCATCGGCATCACCCGACCGCCATGTCATCCTCATTGAGGATGCGGATAGGAGGAGCGTGTGGTCAGCACATCATTCTCCCGGTCGTTATGATGGTTTCCTTTGACCGGAGTCGCTATTATTCGGTTGAGTAGCTTATCAACTGGCATCACGAGGCTGAGTGCACCCCGAAAAACGGCAAAAGCACACAGCGCCCGCCCAAGTGCCGGCCACGCCCGACAGCGCTTAACTTCTGACGGGAACCGGTGTATCTACTGCTTCAAGGCTATTGCTGAAACAAAACTAATTGTATGGAAATGAGATGCCAGGCGAGAATCATTGGATTAATGTTAAGGAAATGTGGTACATCGACTAAAGAAGTGGTTGACAAAACACTTGTTCAGCCAGATCTTGAGTATTGTTGATCGGTATGGGAACCTTAGGCTGTACGCATAAGAGATGTGTCTCCCACTGTCAAGCAGGCCAGATGGGGTAACCACCGCGAATGCCACACGCTCGGAAACGGCCTGCCACATGTCATGGAACGTACTGTTCATCGTGATATGAAACCACAGCGTTGTTCAACAGCGGTGGTCGGCAGCATATGACACGCTAGTCATACAGTTTGTTTAAGAAAATGGGCGCGCAAAAGAATACGGACTCGTCGATGGTTTGAACAGCAAAATACTGGTAAAAGAATACTACATATGCTGTACAATGATCCGAGATGCATACTAATAGAAGTTATTGTTAACTCAAGTGAATTTCCATCACATTTTTCAGTTTTAAATTGAATATAATTAAATTGCAGTGTACCAGGTGGTTATAATTTAAGTGCACCTGCTCAGGGACGTCCAGTGTGGGTTCTAATTATCATATGGCAACGTAACGAGGTAGGTTTTCTATAGCGTAAATGCGAACCTGATTTTTTTTTTTTTTTTTTTTTTTTTTTTTTTTTGGTTATCAGTCTACTGACTGGTTTGATGCGGCCCGCCACGAATTCCTTTCCTGTGCTAACCCCTTCATCTCAGAGTAGCACTTGCAACCTACGTCCTCAATTATTTGCTTGACGTATTCCAATCTCTGACTTCCTCTACAGTTTTTGCCCTCTACAGCTCCTTCTAGTACCATGGAAGTCTTTCCCTCATGTCTTAGCAGATGTCCTATCATCCTGTCCCTTCACCTTATCAGTGTTTTCCACATATTCCTGATTTACGCTTGAAGAAATAAGTCCCAATTTTCGTATCTGGTGCTGTGAATGGTAGAACGACATACAGAAATGTTTCCGTGTGTAATGGACAGAAAAGGTCAGACAAGTTAGAAATGCATGATGTTGATTTTATTATCTGCCGCGTACACAGTTTGTTCAATATGGGTACCAGGGAAGTCGACGAGCTGGTGCATCCGTTAAACCACGTGATCAACAGTTGCTCGCAGCATTTCCGGTGAAATCTGAGCAATGTGTTCCTCTGTATTGTCCTTCAGGTCAGGTAGAGACCGAGCGTGTTCCTGGTAAAAGCGTTCATTTAGATATCCCCAGAGCCAAATACCACATGAATTCAGATCAAGTGATTTTCCAGGCCATGCACCTGGAAAGCTTCTGGAGATAACACGTTCACGGAAGACTGCATTAAGCGAATGTTTCACTGGGCGAGCGACATCAGGTGTAGCCCCATCTTGCATGAAAACTGTGCTTTCCACAAAGTTGTGCTCTTGCAGAGCAGGAATCACCTGCTCCACAAGGAGGCCTCGATAACGTGCAAGACGCCACAGTGCACCTGACAGGCCCTGCGGGTGTGTTCTCTTTAAACAAGAACAGACCGCGAATAAACGTGCTTGTGAATCCATACCACACAGTCACGTAAGATGAGTGCAACAGCTCTTTGTGCACAACACGCGGTTTAACAGGAAACCAAAGTGTGTAGTTATTCACTGCAACATGTAGCGTAAAATGCGCCTCATCACTCCGTAGAATACTGTCCGGCCACATACAGGGTGTTACAAAAAGGTACGGGCAAACTTTCAGGAAACATTCCTCACACACAAATAAAGAAAAGATATTATGTGGACATGTGTCCGGAAACGCTTAATTTCCATGTTAGAGCTCATTTTAGTTTCGTCAGTATGTACTGTACTTCCTCGATTCACCGCCAGTTGGCCCAATTGAAGGAAGGTAATGTTGACGTCGGTGCTTGTGTTGACATGCGACTCATTGCTCTACAGTACTAGCATTAAGCACATCAGTACGTAGCATCAACAGGTTGGTGTTCATCACGAACGTGGTTTTTCAGTCAGTGCAATGTTTACAAATGCGGAGTTGGCAGATGCCCATTTGATGTATGGATTAGCAAGGGGCAATAGCCGTGGCGCAATAGCCGTTTGTATCGAGACAGATTTCCAGAACGAAGGTGTCCCGACAGGAAGACGTTCGAAGCAATTGATCGGCGTCTTAGGGAGCACGGAAGATTCCAGCCTATGACTCGCGATTGGGGAAGACCTAGAACGACGAGGACACCTGCAATGGACGAGGCAATTCTTTGTGCAGTTGACGATAACCCTAATGTCAGCGTCAGAGAAGTTTCTGCTGTACTAGGTAACGTTGACCACGTCACTGTATGGAGAGTGCTACGGGAGAACCAGTTGTTTCCGTACCATGTACAGCGTGTGCAGGCACTATCAGCAGCTAATTGGCCTGCACTGGTACACTTCTGCGAATGGTTCATCCAACAATGTGTCAATCCTCATTTCAGTGCAAATGTTCTCTTTACGGATGAGGCTTCATGCCAACGTGATCAAATTGTAAATTTTCACAATCAACATGTGTGGGCTGACGAGAATCCGCACGCAATTGTGCAATCACGTCATCAACACAGATTTTCTGTGAACGTTTGGGCAGGCATTGTTGGTGATGTCTTGATTGGGCCCCATGTTCTTCCACCTACGCTCAATGGAGCACTTTATCATGATTTCATACGGGATACTCTACCTGTGCTGCTAGAACATGTGCCTTTACAAGTGCGACAAACATGTGGTTCATGCACGATGGAGCTCCTGCACATTTCAGTCGAAGTGTTCGTACGCTTCTCAACAACAGATTCGGTGGCCGATGGATTGGTAGAGGCGGACCAATTCCGTGCCCTCCACGCTCTCCTGACCTCAACCCTCTTGACTTTCATTTATGGGGGCATTATAAAGCTCTTGTCTACGCAACCCCGGTACCAAATGTAGAGACTCTTCGTGCTCGTGTTGTGGACGGCTGTGATACAATACGCCATTCTCCAGGGCTGCATCAGCGCATCAGGGATTCCATGCGACGGAGGGTGGATGCATGTATCCTCGCTAACGAAGTGTTTGAAGTCACGCTGGTACGTTCTGTTGCTGTGTGTTTCCATTCCATGATTAATGTGATTTGAAGAGAAGTAATAAAATGAGCTCTAACATGGAAAGTAAGCGTTTCTTTGTGTGTGATGAATGTTTCCTGAAAGTTTGGCCGTACCTTTTTGTAACACCCTGTATAATCCAACTTCGATCCGTGTCAGAAACTGAAGAGAAAATTCAGAACGTTGATGTGGATCGTGAGGTTTCAGATGATGCACCATCTTGTAAGCGTACCAGTGTAAAATGGACCGCAAAACTTTCAGCACTATTGACCGGGGGATGGACAAAATGGATACGAGCGTTTGGAGTCATTGGCCGGGAGGCCCCTTATGGTGCAGGTCTTGTTACACTCGTTGTTACATTGGACGATCTGCGCGCCGGACGGGCATGAAATGATGATGAAGACAACACAACACCCAGTCCCTGAACGGAGAAAATTCCCGACCCAGCCGGGAATCGAACGCGGGCCCTTTAGGACGGCAATCCGTCACGCTGACCATTCAGCTATCGCGGCGGATTGGGGGGGGGGGGGGGGGGGGAAGGACAATTCTTGTGACACTGCACGAGGACCAGCACTACTCGGGGAAGGTGCTGCACGGTCAGTTACGGCAACAGCAATCTCTGCAATAACTTGCACCGGCATTGGAGGCCTCCCTCTTCCAGGTGCTGCACCAAGCTCAGCCGTTTTTTAGAGATTCATTATCATCTTCTTTAATCCATTCAATGACATCCGGCCTCTCCTGAGACCTTTCAGTCGGCGATATTCTCTCAATGCAGAACAGTAATTGATGCCGTTCACATAAAACAGTTCCGCTATCAGAGCACAGTCTCTTTTCTTGATAGCTGTGCTATTTACTCACGTTATAGCTTGTCGGATGACAGCGTGGATGTCCTATCGTCATACAGATAACGCGCAAAGCCAGACTTCCCACCAGGTGGCCAAAACTGGAACAAATTTTTTTCTTGCATAAATCGTTTCTGCACCAACGCATTAGCATATCTACCAAATTTTGCAGCCACATGATAATTAAAGCCCTCACTAGACTTCTGTGAGTAGCTGCACCTGGAACTTCATCACAAACGTTTGAGGATCGAGATTCATTTCGTAATTTCATTTGACTGTAGGAGAAGAATTTTTCGAAGGTACTCACCATTACTGAAAAAGATGTATAGTTGTGGTGACATGGGCCTATTGATCTGTGGTGTTGATGGAAAGGTGACAGTTCGATTGTGACTTGGCGAAGCCCACGAATGTGATGTCATTTGGAGAACTATAATTACTGTCGGGGCGTGTATTTTACGCATATTTGATATTGGTGCTGTAACATTTACGTTAAATGGATGTCGTAAGGCGGCGCAATACTGCACCCCACCTTCAAGCTGTCAAGAAGTACAACGTGGTGTTTTGGTGACAGAGATGTGGCAGAGTGGCATAACGTGGAGGCTCCAGCGTGGCGGGTCGCTGTGGCATAATATCTTAATTACTGTCTTTTCATCATAGGATTAAACAACCAACGGGTCGCACATAAACGGTACGTACACTGTGTAAGTAGGCTGTTTAGGTTTTTATATTGGTAACGCCACGTAGTACTCTGTATGAAAATCACTGGCTGTGCAGCGTGCAGTCTGTGGCTGGTTTGCTTTGTTGTTGGCTATTGTAGTGTTGGGCTGTTGGCTGTTAACAGCGCATAGCGTTGCGCAGTTGGAGGTGAGCCGCCTATTAAGGTAAATACATTGTTTGTTGTCTATTAAAATCTTTCAATTGCTAACTATGCCTATCAGTAGTTAGTGCCTTCCGTAGTTTGAATCTTTTATTTAGCTGGCAGTAGTGGCGCTCGCTGTATTGCAGTAGTTCGAGTAACGAAGATTTTTGGTGAGGTAAGTGATTTGTGAAAGGTATAGGTTAATGTTAGTCAGGGCCATTCTTTTGTAGGGATTTTTGAAAGTCAGATTGCGTTGCGTTAAAAATATTGTGTGTCACGATAAGCACAGTCTTGTTTAATTTTTCAAAGGGGACGTTTCATATGGCGACCCTTAGCCGAGGATACCTCAATGGAATCTTCTGATTTTTTTCTTGTAGTTTGTGTAATTAGTGTAGCCTTTGTTTATTGCTAGCGCGTAAATATAGAGAGAATTTCCTTTGTAGTTGTAGTTTTTTATTATTGTACAGTAAAACAGTTCTAGCATGCATGTAGATTTGCAGCAAGTATTTCGCAGCTGCGCTTGTAATTAACGAGATATTATTTTCTGTGCTATGTTAATGTGTTTTCTTATTTTTGCTCTTCAAATTGTGTTTTCTGTGTTATTGTGACAATAATGGCGTGTGAAAAACGTAATACTAGGCTCCAAAGTAAACTGAGAAATGATAGTGAAGACGAAAGCAGTGTGTTAGCGCCACCGAGTAATGAATTAACTAATGTTCAAAGTAGTAATTTGGTAATTGTGCATAGGGAAATGGAGCGGGCTGCAAATAATGGTGTAGACAGTGAAAGAATTAGTGAACAGGGAAGCATTATCGATCGATCGGTCAGCAACAGTTCGCCTCAGGAATCCGAAATGACAGGACACAATCTTGCAAATACGGTAGATTCAGGTTTTGGGTCCTCACCGTTTTCTCAAATAAGTCATGATACATTTTCTGCTTGTCAAAATGTGAATGTTGCCGGTGCAACTTCACTGCCGAAAAGCACTGAGGAACATGTTTCAGGCACCAGTGCATTGTTATTACAGTTAATGCAACAAATGGGACAAAGGCTACAAAAGTTAGACACAACGCTTGAACAAAGTCAGAAACAAATGGGACAAAATCTTCAAAAGTTAGACACAATGGAACAAAATCTTCAAAAGTTAGGCACAATGGAACAAAATCAGAGACAAACACAGCAACAGTTGGACACAATGGAACAAAATCAGAGACAAACACAGCAACAGTTAGACACAATGGAACAAAATCAGAGACAAACACAGCAAAAGCTTCAAAAGTTAGACACCACACTTGAGCAAACACGGAAGATTTAACTACTGAGTTACATAACATTGAAACAAAATGTCAAAAAGTCTGTAATGACGTAAAAACACAGATTTGTGAGCATTTTCAACCTATTTTTTCGCGGCATGAAAATGCATTACAGAATCACGAAGCAGCCATAAAAGAACTGCAAACTATTGTTCATGAAAATCATGAGACCTTGCAAGCTAAAATTGACTCAGTTGCATCTACCGATTCGGTTACGCAACTTGCAAAAACACAAGAAAAAGGACACAGTAGAAACTCTGAAAATTGGTTCAGAAAGACACATGGAGGAAATTAGTTCATTATCAGAGAAAGTAGTTGAACTTTCGGATCAGCTAAATAATTTATCTACGAAGGTAGATGATAATCCGAATGACACAAAACCGGTAGTCTTTAATGACACAGAAGAGGGCAAACAAATTAGGAAATTCAAACAAAATCAGAATCAAATTAATACGCAACACCAAATAGAAATCCGGGAAGTACAAGATCAGCTGACACAAGTAATACAAGAATTGCGTATTTCAGAGGACACTCATGCCCCAATACGGGAAGAGGGACAGAAATACGGAACAGCCACAAAATAATAACACAGCGCATTTCGGAAATTATGAAAGAAATTGGCAAGGTGCACCGAATTTTGAGATGGAACCGCCGAAACGACGCAACAATGACCGACATGCGACTCGCCGACATGATGATTTTGACTATAAGCTGTTCATTACTACACGTAAATTTAAAACATTTAAGAATTCTGGCAACGACATTCATCCACAAGCGTGGCTCCATCAATTCTCTCATTGTTTTCCTCCCAACTGGTCATTAGAGCACAGATTAGAATTTATGTGTGGCTATTTAGAGAATGAACCAGCTGTAAGAATGCGACGGTCATTCACGATTGTCACAGTGAAGGGGAATTTTACCATGCCTTCCTCTCAGCATATTGGTCTCAAGCTACACAAGACCGAGTAAAACATAGCATCATAATGATGAAACATTTCGAACAATCTGAATTTTCCAGTCTTGTGAAATATTTTGAAGACATGTTGCACAAGAATCAGTACCTGTCAAACCCATACAGCCCCTCAGAACTCATCCGCATTTGCTTAATCAAATTACCTGAACATTTACGACATATTATTTTGGTAGGACGTTGCAAAGACGACATTGAAGCTTTGCAGGGACTCTTACAAGAATTAGAAATTGACACTGACAATCGCAGAACGCGGAAACAGGAACACAACAATTACAGGTCACATCTGTCGCAATTCCATGATGAAAGAAATAATAACTGGACACGACAAGGCTATTCTCACAACACAAATCGTGACCAAAACAGACACCACCCATATGACAACCACTGGCAGAAGAATAATAGTTACAGAGAAAGATCGCTTTTCCATAGTAATGAATGTGACAGAGACAACCATAGAATCAGACAATATGGGAACCAAAATGATTATTATCAAGGGAGCCAGAATAACTTCAGACGCAACGGTCCACCACGCAGTTACGATTCCGGGAGAAATTCTCCACCACATGACCGACAAACAAGAAACTATGTAAACTACTGACAAAACGACAGACCTGAATTCCATCAGAACTGGCGAGCTTCAAACAGGGCAGGGCCTTCTCGTCAAGGTGAATTTGTAGAAGTTAGGTCTCCTAATCCCAATAATGACGCGCGCCAACAAAGAAACAGACAATGACCCGCACCGCAGGCAGCCACGTGCGCCGGCTGGCTCAGAGAAAAATAACATAGACGCTAACCTTGAGAAAAATTCCAGTATTCTTTACCGACGTATACCGCTTGACAATTGCATTCAAGTTCAAACTCTGAGTACTATGAAGAGTAAAGGATTTCACCACACTTCACATATTAAACCGCTTATTGAGAGATAATCTGCTTTTTGACTTAGAAAAATTCCAGTATTCTTTACCGACGTATACCGCATGACAATTGCATTCAAGTTCAAACTCAGAGTACTATGAAGAGTACAGGATTTCACCACACTTCACATATTAAACCGCTTATTGAGAGATAATCTGCTTTTTGACTTAGTCTTTGCCATAAAATTTTTCACTTTACATTACTAGTATGCTTTGTTAGACTTAGAAACTGTTAACATGCAACAGTGTTTGAAGTTAACTATCCAATCTAGAACCTAGGATACATATTTAGACAGTAGTTACGAGTGCATTGTTATAGTGAACAGATGACACAGTGTTACTGTGTGTGTACATTCTTGCTTGTTAGTTGCACGATCACGTAGCGACTATAAGGATTACATACTTAGAACATATACTGGTACTGCGAATGAGATTTTAATACAACAGTTTGGTTTACTTGAAAATACATTCTGGATTTAGAGTACTTTCAGTGAGATACCAGATGACACAGTGGTTAGTTTATGTGACAGCTACACGATTATATCACGACGCTATTAATATGTGACACAATTTATATAGTTGCTTTTGCGATGTCTCTTTTATATCTGCACAGTTTTTCTGAATTCTTCTGGAAAGTGAAACATGTTTTAGTAGTAACTTTTGTGGTATAGCTACAATGAGAGTGCCTTTTCTGTAGCACAACAATACGTCACAGCACAGTACTTTCTTCATTACGGCAATAAGCGTAATAACTAAGATATCTATACGCAAAGCATTTCACTTTTGTTTATCATGAGGTAAGTACATTGGCTTCTGCAGAACTTAGCTTTTGAAGGACAATAACTAAGACACTTCCACAGAGATTATCTTACAGCAAGACGCACATTTAGCGCTACAGGACACGTATTTGAGTGATTAATTTTGTACTTAAATCATTTATTTTTAAAGATATTTGAAGTACAATGTACAAAGGTTTTCCGTGATACATTTCATTCCATTGCTGTAATCTGTAACACCTGAGGGTATAATTACATTAATCCTCAGGGGGGTACACACTTACTTTGTGTACCATGTGTTTGGCAAGCACAAGGAGCCCTAGCTAATATGGTATTTGCTTATACAACTTTACACATCGGTACCATATTCCTCTAACACAGAATTACACAGATATCTGATTATTTAACAGAGAAAGAAACATTTTTTTTCCTACATCAGTGACAGATGTTTACGCAATTACACAGCTGGATAACTTCACACTTATGAAATTGTATTTTGTCTGTACTGTGTGAACCCTTCATATTTTTCGGAACCATTGTGATACTGTGAGAGCTTTGAATGATGTATTTGGTATGAGATCATGATTTTTAAAGTACACTTGAGGTAGATGACACTATTGAAATGAGCAGAAAATTTTTTTTTAGGTTTTGAAATTTTTGGAGTTAGCTACGACGATTTTGAGATTTGACTGAGGTGTTTTGATGTTATTATTACGATGACGATGTGTATTATGCTGTTGAGGTAAGTTTATGATCAATAAGCTGATGCTATATGAGGAATTTGATTATGCTATGTATTTATTATGATGAAATATTGAAGTGTTGTCGCAAGATTGAGGTGTCGACGAATATACATATGTGTAATAAGGTAAGGAGTAATGAATAGTGGTTAGGGACTCTGACTTGTGAAAAAGGATGTTGGAAACCAAGAATCGTACTTTAAGAGTTATGAAATGTGTGTAAATGCGTGAATGTATCACAATGCTGGCGAAAATTTTTTGGACACTGTTATATTTATAGGATTTTGTTTCTATAGATTTGGAACGCAAATATTTCGACCTGTGAAATCTTATTTCTATCAAACTGTCACTGTAGTGGAAACTGATGTCGTAAATATTTCGGTAAGGAAGGTAGGTCACTGTAAGCACCCAGCCGTGCGACAGTTGCCTGGAAAAAAGCCATTAGTGTGTGCCTTTCAGAGGCACAGGTGGTGAAAAAAGGAGGCCATTAACCTCGCTATTGACATTCCTTTGTAGAAAGCACCGCAAATACGACACGCTCATAACTTGGAAACATTCTTACATCTGCACACCTGATTAGGACAAGTGTCTATCTACGAGAATTGAGAGAATTTCTACTAACTTACGAAATGCCTCATGACTACTGAATGATTAATTTAATCTTTACTTTGTACACAGTTGCTTATTTCATTTGATATCTGGTTTCCAGCTGTCTTGCAGCATTGGTTTCATAAAATAAAATTAAATGCATTTACTAATGTGAACACTTTCTGTCAACAGATCGATTAAATAATTATTTTATGATCCACATTCTTCGAAAAAGGAGCTCTTGGAATGGAAAGAACAATAAGAAGGGACTAATAACAGTAACTGCATATATAATTTTCTTTTCAAGTACTTGGTAATTTTTGTATAATTAGTTTTTGTGGTGCACCACTTTAATTACATAGACATTACGATGTAAATATACATTTCCCTTGTCTGAATTGTTGTCTTTAGTGTAATATTTTTTTCTGATTGAGCTTTGTCATGTTTAGATATATGTTATTGCATTTGCTGCTGCTGTTTGCCAGGCATAGTGCTACTAAATTTCACTTTGTATTACTCTGTTAAGCCAGTTTTACTACGAATTTATTTTTCTTGTTTGCTGTACATTGCCTTATATTAGTTGTAATATTGCATTTGCTTTGCTAATTTATGCTGCTTGCTTTGCCTTTTGTATTTTTTATAATTGCTGTTTGTGTTAATTGTTTTGTGCTGCTGCATTGCCTCGTCCCTTAGTTTAGCATCTGAGCTCAGTAGATTTAAGTTAGCTTAAGATGGGGTAGGCTATATAAGAGAATGAGTTGTGATGAATTGGAAGAAATGCATTGAGAAGCTATAAGAAAATGGTTTGGCCAAAAAATTATTTTGAAAGAGGATATGAACAAAAAAGTAGGGTTTAGAGACAACTGGTTTAAGTAGGATTTTCTTGGAAATAAATTATGAGGTAAGATAATGGAAAATAAATAATGAGGTAAGAAATATGTGAACATATAAATACATAAAGCATGCTTGGATGGGATTTTTTTGGTGGAAACAAATGTTGAAATAAGACGAAAGATCCATAGGATGAAGTTTTGGGTTGGACTGCAGTACCAAATGTTACACTGAAAACAAACCCTGACTTTCCTCTTGTGTTATTCTGCTATGTGTTTGTGTACCCTTGTGTATTTGTGTTTTTCCTGTCTTTATGTGTTTAGCTGATGAGAGTTATGTTGTAGAATTTTTCTAATACTATGTTATTTACTTTGTAAAGATGTTTAGACATTATTTATCTGTTCTGTTTTGTTGCTCATGTGTGAAGTTGATGTTTCTAAAGTTATTCTGATCTTTTATGTATGTACTTATGTCATAATTCCTGTAACACTGATGTATATGTTATTTCGATTCTTTTGTAAAGCCCATATTACTACAAATGCTATCTGTATTGTTATGTTCTTTAATGATGTATTTTGTACCTTTGTTATTGTATTCTCATGTTATAAAATTGTAATTGACACCAGTTCATCAAATGAAGTAACTTGTAAGTTCCATTTCACTGCACACGTATCTGTTGGTCATAGTATATGGACAATATGTGAGAAGTAGGGACTGTCAGTGTTTGCACGTGTGTTAATAATTCAGCAAGGGACTGGATAACAACATTGCTGGTTCTGAGGACAATTCCAAATACTTTTTGAGTGCACAAGTGGTGGTTATGGACTTGCTATATTATCTGCAAGACTCTTCAATGATGATTGTGCACCGGCACAGTCACAACAGATGGCTGCTGGCCATCTCTACAAGGACTATAGTGGGTCTGCATCTTTGATGACCCACCAATACCATTATTTCTACAAGGACTGCTGTGGGTCTGCACCTCTGGAGGCCAACCAATACCATAATCTCTACCAGGACTACAGTGGGTCTGCTCTGTGATGACCTACCTACCAATATTCTTCAACTTCGACTGACTCTTCTGTGGGTTTGCTCTGTTGTGGCCCATTACCTGTCTGCATGTCAAGAGTCAGCACTGTCTTTCCGTTGGAAGGACGACAATACTTCTTCAAGACTGCATGGAAATCCACTACTTCCGTGTGCATTTTCTTTTACTGCTCAGACTTTTAGAAAAACACTGATATTTTACTGTGATGAACGTCAGGACTGTCTTTATGGACTGTGAGAAAATATTAGCTTATGACCAACATTGTATCAATAAATGTGTGCATTTGATTCCTTTGTTATTGTAATTATGATTATGAAAAAATTTTTTCAAATCTGTATTGGCCACTGCCAAAAACAATTTGTAAAATTTTTTATGGGGAGCATGGGGGCTATGTAAGTAGGCTGTTTAGGTTTTCTTCATTGGTAACGCCACGTAGCACTCTGTATGAAAATCAATGGCTGTGCTGCGTGCAGTCTGTGGCTGGTTTGCATTGTTGTTGGCTATTGTAGTGTTGGGCTGTTGGCTGTTAACAGCGCATAGCGTTGCGCAGTTGGAGGTGAGCCGCCAGCAGTGGTGGATGTGGGGAGAGAATTGGCGGAGTTTTGAAATTTGTAAGACTGGATGTCATGAACTGCTATGTATATTACGATTTTTCAACACTATTAAGGTAAATACATTGTTTGTTCTCTATTAAAATCTTTCATTTGCTAACTTTGCCTATCAGTAGTTAGTGCCTTCCGTAGTTTGAATCTTTTATTTAGCTGGCAGTAGTGGCGCTCGCTGTATTGCAGTAGTTCGAGTAACGAAGATTTTTGGTGAGGTAAGTGATTTGTGAAAGGTATAGGTTAATGTTAGTCAGGGCCATTCTTTTGTAGGGATTTTTGAAAGTCAGATTGCGTTGCGCTAAAAATATTGTGTGTCAGGATAAGCACAGTCTTGTTTAATTTTTCTAAGGGGCCGTTTCAACTGACCTAGGTTTCGAACGTATGAGGGATCTTCATCAAAATGAAATGTTGCTAAATCGTAGAATTACATTGCTAAAAAGCTATAGTGAAAATTTTGATTCTGATGTTGTTCCCAGCGGGCACAAGTGGCAAAGGCCAGAACGTTTAATTTTATTTTTTACTTGAGTATAGCTGCTCCAAATTCTGACTATTGCTTTTTAACAACGTAGTTTTACTATTTAGGAACATTTCATTCTGATGACGACACCCCTAGTAGGTGTACCTACCGTTTATGTGCATCCAAAAAATGGTTCTAATGGCTCTAAGCACTAAGGGACTTAACATCTCAGGTCATCAGTCGTCTAGGCTTAGAACCACTTAAATCTAACTAACCTAAGGACATCACACACATCCAGGCCCGAGGCAGGATTCGAACTTGCGACCGTAGCAGCATCGCGGTTCCGGACTGAAGCGCTTAGAACCATTCGGCCACAGAGGACGGCTTCTGTGCAACCGGTGGGCTGTTTAATTCTATGTTGAAACTAGTATACGACTGCTGATTAACAGCCATGTTCAAAACTGTAATCTTAATTACTGTCCATCAAAGTCAAAGGCAATATAAACGGTCATGTGAATTGTAGTAGTCTTGGATTAATGTCATGTGTATTATCAGTGAGTGTAAACTGTTTTGATACTGTTCTGTAGCAGGACTTGCAGCCAGTAATTGAATCTGGCATTCCTAAAAAATGTTGGAGGTGTTCATAACCGTGGAAAACCTTCTAACTAACTCAGCATCCTCACTTAAGAGCCCTCCGACATATCGACACATCAACGATGCCTCGATCTGGTACTATCAACTGCTGCGAAAGGGAATCAGCTGTAGAAGACACTAGGTGGGAGAAGTCTATAGATACTCTGGGTGAGGTGTGACAGCTTTCGCATTTACGTCGTTGCAGTACAGATAGCCGCAGCGGCACATACCAAAGAAACATATGGAGAGTGTTGTGGTGCGCCGCTTTAATGACGTTATGGGATAAGGCAGGTGGGTGGTGGTGTGCCTAGGAAGCCTGCATACTCAGTTCGCTAGACAAACAATCAAACCTCTCCTATTAATGAGTTTTTATTACAAAAAGACAAGACAATATACTTATCTTTGATAAATGTATCGCTAGCAAAGGGCGACCGACAAAAAATCAGTCTTCAGAATAGATAAATACAAGTCTGTGCTACATAAATATTCCTAACGAAGTGACTATCGTTGACGCTGCTATTGAAGTGGCGCAGCGCTTATGTCCTCTTCAACTATGGGCCGCTGCTGTTGCATTGTCGACCTGGAAGGTGGTCGGTCAGTGTGCGATTAGCTGACTTCTTCTCACAGCCTTCTCTTCTTTCTCGTTCCCGACTGGCGTGCCGGCGCTGATTGTACGCCGTACACACTGTGTAAGGTCCTCCTGTCCATCTGCTTACTGGTTACCCGATTCTCTCCATAAATACATAGAGTCGAAACGATGCGTGAGGAAAGCAGATTACAGAAGCCACAGTGAAATAATGAGCAGCTAAGAGGTACCTCCCTGAGCCTGAAACCTCCACTTCCCATCCGTATCTTGTGATTTACAGTGCTGTAGCTAAACAGAAAGCACTCATCTAGCAACAGTGCAGCGTCTACGGAGAACAATGAGCCTACCCCTGAAACGCAGCTGCTACGGCGGCGCTTTCTTTGTCTGTCAGCTGGGACGGCGACACACTGCTCGGCCAGCCTACAGCACTTGGCTGTCTGGCACTATCGGCGCGCCACGAGCCTCGTGAGGCAGCCTTCCGTTTTAATTTCCGGAGCCGGCGCCGGAGCTATCTGTGCGTTGGCAGCCTTGCCTTCACCTGCCGGCTTATCGCCGGGGGTTCCCCGCAGTGGGCGAGACGGAGCGCCGCTCACGAGGAACAGCTTGTCTCTGGCTGACGCCTATTTTGTCAGGCGCCGTTGAGGCCGGCTGTTGAGGCCAAGGTGAGTGGGGCACCATTGTGACAGCACCGTCAGAGTTCGCGGTTTTTTAAGCAGGCACTCTACAGAGATAGCCTGCTTATACGGACGTTAATAGGTCGAGGAAAACCCATAAATGTTTATTGATTGCAAGATAGCAAGTTCAGTCTTTAGTACGGTTTATTTGAAAGTGCTGTTTAACAACTACAACACGAAAAATATTAGAGATTAATGACTCACCAAGTGCATTAGAAGGGCGACAAAAAATGAGTGTCCGGGAGGTGCAGAGATGAACCTTCTATGGAAGTATGTATTACACTTCACAAGATTGACATCGTCGACATTCTAGAAATGTTCAAAACAACGAGTCACAGCGATCACAAAGATTAGCAGCATCGAGATGGAAGGCGAATTCCTCCGGAGTTACAAGCCGTGCAGGACAGTCAACTATGTATTAGGGCTGGGACTTTAATAATGGCAACTATTTACTTACAGCTCGTACAAAATAGATACGTTTTTCGAAGTTTTAATGACCTTCAAAGTAGTCACCAGCATTATGTATAACCCGTTCAACTATGTATTAGGGCTGGGACTTTAATAATGGCAACTATTTATTTACAGCTCGTACAAAATAGATACGTTTTTCGGAGTTTTAATGACTTTCAAAGTAGTCACCAGCATTATGTATAACCCGTTGCCGTTGATGTGGAGGTCGAAGGGTACGCATAGCGGCGCGGTCTGTTGCCCGACGAATTTGTAGCAGTTCTGAAGCGAATGCCGTGAACTTCAGTTTAGAAATCGAGTTGAACTTACGAGGGCTAAAGTCAGGGGAGTGCAGTAGGTGGTATAACACTTAGCAGCCCCATCAGTCAAACAAATCAGTAACAGCTTGCACTGTACGTGCTTCAGCATTGTCCTGCAAAATGATGGTCAGGTTCTGCAGAAAGTGTCACCATTCTATCTCTATGCTGTTAATTTTTGGAACACAACCTACGACCAGCTTAGAGACAGAAGTAATGACACTTTTTACAGGACCTGACCATCATTTTGCAGGACAATGCTCAAGCACGTACAGTGCAAGCTGTTACTGATTTGTTTGACTGATGGGGCTGCTAAGTCCTACACCACCTACTGCACTCCCCTGACAACGCGTCGTGAGTTCAACTCGATTTCTAAACTGAAGGAAACACTTCACGGCATTCACTTCAGAACTGCTACAAATTCGTCGGGCAATAGACCGCGCCGCTCGAACTGTCAAAACAACTGGCACTGCTAAGAGTATCATACGACTTCCACATTGCTGGTCTCGAGTTATACACAATGCTGGTGACTACTTTGAAGGTCAGTAAAACTTTTAAACACCTATCTATTTTGTACGAGCTGTAAATAAATAGTAGCCACTATTAAAGTTCCAACCTTCGTATATGCTCCTAAACAATACATATGGAAACATATTAGTGTAACTGGGTGATGAAAACTGATGGAATGTGGTGGCATGCAACTGAAAGCGAAACAGTCTGTCGTGGAGCTTATCTTGAAAATGAGTATCCTTTAAGGCGTAGCTGCAGATAGTGCGGTAATATGTTTTATAGGAACGGAAAAAACGATCATCAAAGGCTGAATTCGTCCAGTGGTTCCAGGTGGTATCAACTTCAATGCCACACACTTTTCAGGATGGCTATTTTACCGTAAAGGAGTATGATTTTTAAACGCAAACCTGGAATCACGCAAAAGCAAGTTATTTTGACCGGATATTGGCCAAAAGCAGTGCTCATACCATAGTTATAGTTCTCTTATGCCCATTTTCCAATTATTGCTTGCTGTAATGCAAATGCTCAGTACTGCCCTTGCAAGATCACGAACAGAAGAATGAATCGTAGGGGGCAGAGCATCTTCAACTTTTCGCAGCACAATAAATAATTTTCCAGCGATTTTACCATCCAGATCAGCAGTCGGCATAATTGTATAAGACATTGATATCAGTCGATCTTGAAACAACTCTCTTGGTGCCTCTAATTTCCACGGCTCCCTTCGCATACATTTCCTCTTCAAATTGAGAATAGTCGGAGTTGAATACAAATTCCTTACTTTGTTTATCACATCTACACATTTTTCGACCGGTTCCGTAGCTTTCTTTCCATCATGAAGTTGACGCTATGTTTGAAATTTTGTTATCTTACGTCTTCCAATTCTGTAGCAGTGATTGAGGTTATGCAACCATCCACTGCTTCCCTCGAAATCACTGTAATCTCTGTCGCGAGTAATTTGATGTGCATAACTATCATGCGTAGCCTGCAAATTATGTCGAGCATCCTAGAAACTCACAAACTTCAGTTTTTATAATAAGTGCGCCTAGTCCTCCGTTAAATATCCGTTGTGTTTCTTATCCACTACATGGTCATATGGCTGCAGACTTTTTCAAAATCCCTTGATAACTGTTTTTTTACTATGCTCCTGATGATATAACATGTACGTAATTGTGTTTAGTACCCGCTCCGTGGACAAAGATTGTCGTTTACTACGTTTCAATGGCGACAGGATGTGTGGCTCCCTGTCCGACAACGATGATGAACTACGCGGCTCGACACCTGTTTCAGTGTCACTTTGACTTGCTAAGCTTCTATCTTCATCGTTGTACTTGTCATGCACATTGTCCACCCAGTCGAGCGTATCTGACATCACACATTCCACTGACGCATCTTGCAGAAACGCCAGTATTTCACCTGCTACTTCTTTCTCACTCTATGAAATTCCTTGTGTTCCTTTCTGACGAAAAGTCATCTTCGGCACATGTTGAATGTAGATATAATGCAATGTTTGCTTAGTTTGCCGTTATCATAGCTCTGCTTTGTATCATCGCCAGTAGCACTGTAATACTGTCGTGAGTTACTCGTCGACTAATCATTTCTCTCCGTAGACTCATACTGTGCTCACCATTGGATACCTCCAGTCCCACGCTCTGTTGGCAGTTTCAGCTAATACTGTGGCTGCATGGCAGACAACACGTGGGGTGTCGAATGACCTTTTGCGATCTCGCACTCAAGAGGTGCCTTGTGAAACACTTTATTTCTCCAAGTGTACTTCATAAACGTCTTCTCCACTACAGGGCTCATTGAGATCATCATCCCAACGAGAAAGGGGAATAAAAAATTACCCTCAGGGCTCATTATATGTGCCTAAATTCTGCGATATTATTCTTCAGAACATATTTAACGACTCAGAAGAACTTAGTTATCTACCCTGATAATTACCTGTCACCAGCCAACGGTAACAGCAAACCTTGACTGCAGATGAACGAAATTCTGTTGGACACAGTTCAGGAATGATGGAGAGTAAACGAAGATTCCACTGACCATTAGAAGTCATTTTGTATAATATTAAAAGACAGAAGAAGTTACAGCTGAAATCTTTGAATCAGAGTTTTTCACTCACACAAAAGTCCTACTTGTATCTCTGGGTGGGGCTATATGAGAAACCCAAATTTCAGACTCACATTAATGACTCACGCTGGTAATTTCCTGTTACTAGACAACGGTAACAGAAGACCCTGATTACAAATGGACGAAGTTCTGTTAGACACAGTTCAGGAATGATGCAGAGTAAACAAAGATTCTGCTGTGTCTAGACAAGACAGTCTAGACACAAGGGAGGTAGCCGAAAGGGCACGCGTCAACTCAAGCCGTCTTGCGTTAAGTCTGAAACAGGATACGTGATGAAAGCTATAAAGAAAAGAACGGAGCTTCTCGTATACTTAACTTTAATTCTTTGTGGTACATTTCTCTTGATAATACAAGTGAGACTCTCTCCAGATATGGTTAATGGCGCCTTGCTAGGTCGTAGCCATGGACTTAGCTGAAGGCTATTCTAACTGTCTCTCGGCAAATGAGAGAAAGGGTTCGTACGTGTAGTCGCTAGCAATGTCGTCCGTACAACTGGGGCGAGTGCTAGTACGTCTCTCGAGACCTGCCTTGTGGTGGCGCTCGGTCTGCGATCCTGACAGTGGCGACACGCGGGTCCGACATGTACTAATGGACCGCGGCCGATTTAAGCTACCACCTAGCAAGTGTGGTGTCTGGCGGTGACACCACAGATTCCACTGTCCATTATAATTTATTTTATATAATGCTAACACCCAAATCTCCAGACAATCAGATCTGTACCAAACATTGTGTGTCGATAGAGTATCAACCAAAACACCAATTTAGTTCGTGCTGTGTGCTGTCATCCATTAGAGCGGGCATAAACAGTAATTAAAACTAACACCAGAACTACGGAGTACAGGGAAACCGCATGTGTTAGCAAACCTATACGTATATTTGTCTAGTTAGTGACACACGTTTCTATACAAATGTACGGTAGGTTTGCTACTTTCAGCTAACGATGCGAAAGTAGACTGCCAAATGAACTTTGCGACGAAATCCGAAACGTCCTTTTGCATGTCAGCAAAGAGTTCTCCCATATAACAATTTGACGATTAAACTGTTAAAAAACACTACCATCAGTGTGTTTCGAACTTAGGACTTTTACTACGAGGATCCGACGCTCTACCAACTCGCCCACCAAGCATATTCACATTTATCGCTAACAGATACGGTTTCATTACGCTCCGTAGTTCTGGTGTTACTTTTAATTACCGTTTGTGCCCGTTCTAACAGACGACAGCACGCAGCAAGAAATAAATCGGTATCGGTGTTTTTGTTGATGTTCTTTCTACATACCGATCTGAGTGCGTGACATCTGGAGGTTTGGTTGTAAGAGACAGAATAAGTTACAGCCGAAACCTGGAATCAGAGTTGTGCACATATATAGAAGTCCCACTTGTATCTTTGGGTGCACATGTATGAGAAATCATATTAATGTCTCATGCATGCAAAGGTTGACAGCTATGAACAAAATTTACTAACATCGCACAAATTCACTGTTGGCATTGCACATGGTAAAAATATTTCTGGTAAGATCTTATGGGACCAAACTACTGAGGTGCAGTCTTTCCATTCCTTAATGGAGTTCTTCCGTTTCTGTAAGTAAGTTATGGAGGGTAATTAATTTCCGCCCTAATTAAATAATAAAATGCTATTACAGTTGTGATGACAGGATGTTCACTTCATGAAGATGGATGGCAACGCATGAACTGAGTTAAATGGGTATCAGCCATTGCTACCATGAGTTACGGGTGAAAAATTCATTACGTCCCACACCCAAGTTTGATGTACTGTCAGGGAGATCAAGTTTACTTTTGACGAGCAGTAGTGTGTTATCCACTACCGTCATTCTCACCGACAGATGTACGAGAAGAAGAAAACGCACTTTGACTTTAGGTGAAGTAATAATACGAGAGTGGTTTGGCGATATAGCTCAGTTAGTAACTCTGAAGTTCGATAACGATGGACGTACCCTCATACCGTGAGAGGTGGTAAGACGTAATGTACCCAGGAACATTATCGAACTTGATCGTTTGGCGGTCCAGGTGTTATGATGTGGGAAGGCCTACTGAGTTCAGAACACGGGACACTCACTGGTCAGCGTTAATGTGACACTGTGCTCCTTCCACATGTGCGACTTTTCAGGGGTACATTCGGCCCTGACTTCCTTTTTAGGGATAACAATGCGCGACGATATCGAAAGGCGCATCTGGAGGAGCTCCTGGAACGAGAGGATATTCGGCAAATGGACTAGATTGTCCGTTCCCCTTACTGACATTCCGTCGACCAAGTGTGGGGTGCGTTTCGGAGATTTATTACAGCACATCAAGATGCACCAACGATCATCCAGCAGTTGGCAACCTTTCTGGTCGAGGAACAGGACGCCCTCCACAAGAACTCCGAAACTACCTTGTGGCCAGCACGAAAGAAAGTCACTGAACCGCGAATTTATTTTCAAAACCTTTTCTTAAGAATTTACTTTATTTACTAGCGATTCATCAAGAACATTAACTCATTTAATCACACTATGTGAGCGTGGAAGTAGTAGCCAGTGGGTAACTGATGAAAACAAATTAAATTTCTTTCAACAAATGGAAATCTTATTCGTAAACCCCCCCCCCCTTTTTTTGAAACAGGTTTATAATCAGAAAGCACCCTCTAAATATCAAGTTACAATTTATTCAGAGGAAGAAAGAACAAATATTGACAGTATGAGCTTTCGGGCTGAGAACCTTGCCGCTCCGTTTTGACACGGTCGTAGTCACGACCGCTCACAACAACCTCTGAAAGACTACACTGGTGCAAATCTGCAACACACCAGATTACTTTAAACTAAAAATTTTAACAATTCACACAAGCACATAAACTATGCACCCCGTAGGAGGGATGGAAATGGTACAAAACACTGACATTAAAAAAATTAACTTGCCAACAAAGGTGCGACTAGATAAAAAAAAACTCGGAAGGGTGGTAACTTTATATACTAAAATGACCATTCAAATAAAAACCCATGAAATGCAGTCTTACATAAAATATACAACATGCTCTACATTACACATATACCGCCTCTCAAGATGACAGGCAAGAGAAAAACATATTTTAGGAATTCGACCGTTACACTTCAAGCAAAAAAATTCGTTAATACCGAATCCGACAAACATGACAGAGGCAGCTACTAACGTATGGCAGATTTAGAGGGAGATTACTGAACAACCCAAACCGCAGGTTGCTCTAACCTGCCCCTACTCCACAAGGCATAAACGGACCACCCAATTCTTAAATAACCACCTTCCCGGGGGTGGGCAAACGGAGGAGAATGGTGAGACGACCCCAAAACAAAGCGGCTGGTGACCTCACCAAGAAAACAAGTAGAATTTAACAAGTAAATGAAACAACATATCTCCAATCACTTAATTTATAATAAACTGCGATTTCTGGCGAAGACCTGGCGCAGCACCCCCAACGCTCTGCCGAACCGTCCGCTGCCAGCCGCTTCAACGGACGCAAGAACGCACGCCGATCTCCCGTCTCACGGCGTCGCAGCTCGCACCGGCCAGACCGATGTCTTGGGTTGACTCCTTTGCTCTCGTGTCGGCCGCGAAGCCACTACCCCTCGCTATACGGCGCAGCCCACTGGACTCACGTGGCGACCTCACATGCGCCGACGCTCAAGGCGGACAAGTCATCTTGTGCCCCAGTGCGCGACCGACCAACCTATCGATCCAGCCGCCAACGACCATTGGCTGAAGAAACTCGATCACACTGGCGGCCTAACACATTCTGGCACACCGGACGACAGACAGACACTGACTGCCCAACACTGACCCGCCTGACCAACTGACCTGACTCGCCTAGCGAGCTCATAACGCCCCTTAAATACACGTGAGCAGGCTACCTTTCCCCTTTCCCACCAGCGGGAGACACCAAAACTGCGATTGCCACAGCGGCGCCACGGCCAGGAACGGAGGGCGACTGCTTCACACTACGCGCTGCGGCGCGCTCTTCAAAACAGCAAATCTTACCACGGCTCAGTCACAGAGCACGCATTGCCATCTGTCGCGATCACACACCCTATTAAGAACCATGTCTCGCCTTTTCTAACGTCCAGGATACCGTCATACACTGAGGACTTCATTCTAATTATTGCCTTGGATTAACAGTGTCGTTTCTGTTCCTCGCACTGCGTCTTTATTTGAGTAATCTTCTGTACTGTACTGTAACAGTTCTGTTTATGTATGGTCCCAGAAACCCCATCTGAGACGATGTTATGTGCGAATCGGCAGCTGCTTGCACGTATTTCTCTCTCTTTGTCTCTCTCCCTCCCCCTTCCTCCTGCTGAACACTCACGTTGCAAACTCGAGGAGCTAAGAGCATGGTGTCGCGGTATGCGTCAGTTTTGCCCAGCTTGGCCTGGCAGCTCCAGAGAATGCCGACGGCTGCAAACACTGCGCAGAGCAGCGGCGCAGCCCCGCCTAACCTCCCATACTTAACGGTGTTAGAGTTGCGGGGATGAAGCGGGCATTTAGGCGTCCCGCCGCCACAGGAGATTATTCGCCCCGCGCTCCGGCTTCCAGCATCTCCAGCGCTTCTGGAGCCTCCGGGACAGCTGCCAGATCCCGCAACGACACCGCATAGCGTTTGCACCAACGTCAGAACTTCATGCGGGATCTGTCTTTCACATACAGATTATAACTACGCCTTCACAGTGGCCAGAAAGGAATTACAGCCGTTTTATCAAATGTAACTAAGTATATGAGATAGATTTGTGTTATTTATCAAATGGTTCAAATGGCTCTGAGCACTATGGGACTTAACATCCATAGTCATCAGTCCCCTAGAACTTAGAACTACTTAAACCTAACTAACCTAAGGACATCACACAACACCCAGTCATCACGAGGCAGAGAAAATCCCTGACCCCGCCGGGAATCGAGCCCGGGAACCCGGGCGCGGGAAGCGAGAACGCTACCGCACGACCACGAGCTGCGGACTGTTATTTATCACTTGATTGGAATATATTGAGCTGTGCTCGCGAAGCCTAATCAATGGCCCCCTTGATATTGAACTAATCCACAGTCATAGTACATTGGCCAGCCACAACATTATGACCACCTACTCAACCGGTATGTCCACCTTTGGCACGGATTGGTTGGTCGCTGAAGGGATTAAGCACGAAATCTTCACACACAAGTCAGGGGAGGGGGCGACGAGATCTGACGCCACGTTCCGTAACATCCCAGATGTGTTCCATTGGGCTCAAATCTGGCGAGCTAGGGGACTAGCATATCAAATGGAACTCGCCACTGTATTTCTCGAACTACCCCATCACTCTCCTGGCCATGTGACATGGTGCATTATCTTGTTGAAAAATGCCACTGCCGTAGGGAAACATAATCGTCGTGAAGGGGGTCTATGTGGTCTGCAACCAGCGTACGATACTCTTTGGTCGTTATATTGCCTTGCACAAGTTCCACTGGACCCATGGATGCCCACGTGAATGTTTCTCAGAGCGTAATGGAGCCGCCGCCATCTTGTCTTCGTCCCGCAGTACAAGTGTCAAGGACGTGTTCCACTGGAAGACGACGGATTCGGACCTCCCCATTGGCATGATGAAGAACGTGTCGAGATTCATCAGACCGTGCAACGCTCTGCCACTGGGCTGATCTTCAGTGCCGATGGCGCAGTGGCACGTGACCATCGGTCACGCGCCCATCCGGTCCTAACTGCCGATGTCGTGGTGTTAATATTGATACAGCACGCTTACTGATACTACTTGCACCGTGTATGTGTCTGACCAGCAGTCATTCCTCGCCAGGTAACGCTGCTATCACCTAAGTGGCTTTGTATAGATAGTATGTCAGTGGTCGTAACGTTCTGGCTGATCAGCGTATCTGAAGAGCATCGAGTGAAGTGCTATTAAGTGCACAGACCATAATTTTACAGAAAGCGAAGAAAACGTTTCGCATTACTACCGAAGGAAATAGGTCAAAATTCTCGACGGCAGAACCTAGGTACTTAGATTATGCTCCAGAATTAGTCGTGGTTGCAATCATTTCCCAATGCATGAAGGCGCCATTTTGATTTTTAAATCACACAAAGTATGTTTTGAACCGATACACTTGCACTGTGGCTGAACCGCCGCCTACGAGTGTCCGCGTATCTAGTCCTGATAAAACGTTCAGGCTTCACCCCAACCCAGTACAAGAGGAAATCGAAAAAAAAAAAATATATAATGTGGATTCGATAAATTGCTAAGGATTCGTGGAGAGGCCCAGTAGATCTCAGATTAACTTTTCAGAAGATTACTGGTTACTGAAAACGCAAACAGTGTGTGAGCAATTTAGAAAACTATCAGCGCTCGTGCGCATTATCGAATTGCTAAGTAAGCTTTCCAACACTATAGTACTATTATGTTGGAAAGCTTACTTACCATTTCGGTCAGGTGCCCGATCGCTGATTGTTTTCTAAATTTCTAACACAGTGTTTTCAATAACGCCCCCCATGGACCATGGACCGTGTAGTTGGTGGGGAGGCCTGCGTGCCTCGTCAGTACAGATCCTGTACCGTGGGTGCAGCCACAGCGGAGTGGTATCTGTTGAGAGGCCAGGCAGACGTGTGGTTTCTGAAGAGGGTCAGAAGCCTTTTCAGTAGATCCAGGGTCACCAATCTGGATGATTGACTAATCTGGCCTCTTAACATTAAGCAAAACGGCCTTGCCGTGCTGGTACTGCGATCGACCGAAAGCAAGAGGAAACTACAGCTGTAATTATTCCCAAGGGCATGCAGCTTTACTGTACGTAAAATGATGATTGCGTACTTTTGGGTAAAATATTCCGAGGGTAAAATAGTCCCCCATTCGGATCTCCGGCCAGGGACTACTCAGGAGGACGTCATTATCAGGAGAAACAAATCTGACGTTCTACGGAACAGAGCTTGGAATATCAGATCGCTTAATAGGGCAGGTAGGTTCGAAAAATTAAGAAGGAAATGGATAGGTTAAATTTATATATAGTGGGAATTAGTGAAGTTCGGTGACAGGGGGAACAAGACTTCTCGTCAGGTCAATACAGGGTTATAGATACAAAATCGAATGAGGGCAATGCAGGAGTAAATTTAATAATGAATAAAAAATTGGGAGCGCAGAGAAGCTACTACGAACATCACAGTGAACACATTATTGTAGCCAAGATAGACACGAAGCCCACGCCTACCATAGTAGTACAGGATTATATGCCAGATGATGAAGAGATTGTAAAAATGTATCATGCGATAAAAGAAATTATTCAGATAGTTCAGGGAGACGAAAATTTAATAGTCATGGAGGACTGGAGTTCGATAATAGGAAAAGGAAGACAAGGAAGAGTATAACAGGTGAATAGGGAGAGGGGGTAAGGAATGAAAGTCGAAGTCTCATGGTAGAATTTTGCACAGAGAATAACTGAATCATACCTAACACTTGGTTTAAAAATCATCAAAGAAGGTTGTATACGTGGAAGAGGCCTGGAGATACTGGGAGGTGTCAGATAGATTGTATAATGGTAAGATAGAGATTTAGGAACCAAGTTTTAAACTGTAAGACATTTCCAAGGGCAGATGTGGACATTGACCACAATTTATTGTTTATGAACTGTAGATTAAAACTGAAAAAATTGCGAAAAGGTAGAAATTTAAGGAGATGGGACCTAGATAAACTGAAAGAACCAGGCGTTACAGAGAATTTCAGAGAGACCATTCGGGAACGACTGACAAGAACATGGGAATGAAATACAGTAGAAGAAAAGTGGGTAGCTTTGAGAGACGAAATATTGAAGGCAGCAGAGGATGAAGTAGGTAAAGAGACGAGAGCAAGTAGAAATTTTTAGGTAACAGAAAAGATATTGAAATTAATTGATGAAAGAAGAGAATATAACAATGCAGTAAATAAAGCAGGCGAAAAGAAGTACAAACGTTTCAAAAACGAGACCGACAAGAAGTGCAAAATTGCTAAGCATTGATGGATAGAGGACAGATATAAGGATGTAAAGGCATGTATCACTAGGGGTAAGGTATATACTGACTACAGGAAAATTAAAGAGACCTTGGAGAAAAGAGACACCACTTGTACGAATATACGTTTCCAACTCTTTACTGTTCCGCGACACTACAGTTCTAAGCAAGGAAGGGAAAGCAGAAAGGTGGAAGGAGTATATAGAGGGTCTATACAAGGGCGATGTACTTGAGGAGAATATTATGGAAATGCAAGAGGACGTAGATGAAGATGAAATGGAAGACATGATACTGCGTGAAGAATTTGACAGAGCACTGAAAGACCTAAGTCGAAACAGGGTCCGGGAGTAGACAACATTTCATTAGAACTATTGATAGCCTAGGGAGAGCCACCTATGACACCCTGTCATCTGGTGAATAAGATGTATGAGACAGGTGAAATACCCTCAGACTGCAAGGAGAATACAATAATTCCAATCTCAAAGAAAGCAGGCGTTGACAAGTGAGAAAATTACCGAACTATCAGTTTAGAAACTCACGGTTGCAAAATACTAACATAAATAATTCCAAGCTTCTGCTCCATCAATTGCAATTAAGACTTTAATAAAATGGCAAAGATAATGTTAATCGGATCGCTGGGAGGAGCTGAGATCTAAATAACAATAGATTTATTCATTCTTAAATCACATGAAAAACAAAAAACAAAATGGTTAAAGATACGCCAACCAAACAGTTTTATTTGACAACCGCTTTCACTAAAATGTGGTCTACGGTTAACAAAGTGATCAGCTGAGGATCAACACACCACAATAACCGGAACTAATCGTTTTCTCTAACTTCATAAATGTGAATCCGTGGTATGGCCCAAAAACTACGTTACTACCAAGCATCTATACACTACTATTCCATAAAGAAAAATATGGTTCCAAAGAACAGGGTGCTGAGAAGCATATAGTGGAGCCCTAAGCTGTAGCAGCGAATACTTAACCCTTCTGCAGGTCAGGCTGACACGCCACAATGCGCTCGGCGACTGCAGTCATGGGCGGCGGCAATCTGTTATTAACGGCACGTAGCCGGAACATGCAAGTACGTGATCTTGCATATGGCTGATTCGGAACGCAGATACTTCCCTATGAGCCTCTGAAACCGCGGTGGATTCCAGTGTGCACGTGGACCCATTTGCTGGTCTGCCAAACCAACTGGACTCGGGCGTCTCGCGGTTAAGGCGCTCAGTCCGGAACCGCGCGACCGCTACGGTCGCCGGTTCGAATCCTGCCTCGGGCATGGATGTGTGTGATATTCTTAGGTTAGTTAGGTTTAAGTAGTTCTAAGTTCTAGGGGACTGATGACCACAGATGTTAAGTCCCATAGTGCTCAGAGCCATTTGAACCATTTGAACTCGGGCGTGACGGAATATGTCAAACATTTAGACGGCCGACTCTTAAACAAATAAGTACACCCACACATCACTCGTTGTGTGCTTGATGCAAGAAGAAGTACCTCTGATGCTTCAGATGGTGACTGGCACACACTCTAAGTGGCACACTAGCAAAGGACACAAGTCTTACCATTTAGGTAAATACCTTTACTAGCGGAGTGCCAGTACAAGCAAGAGTGATTTGCAGCTTGGTAGCATAGCACGTTTACATGCTTAGACGTCACCCACTTTAGCACAAGCCAATCACGAGCTAGACCTCGGCATCCGAAGCTGGGAGACCGCCCCCACGCTCTGTATACACAGATTTGACCAACCAGACTTTAAACATTAACTGGGAGAAAAGGAAAAAAGATTCAGATTAGTGGCCTCTTTCCCACACTTTTACACCATGTCTTTGCTAAAAGCATGACTTGGATGGAACCACAGCCCTGCATAAAAAGACTGTTGCCTCCCTGTTGTGTCCATTTCGAACTGTCCAAAGTACGGCCATAAACTCACTAAAAGCCACATGTCTTCACAAATATGTTTTGTAGCAGAGTCTGGACGCCTTGACGCCACTGCCCTGTCCCACGGGAATTCGCAGAAACTCACAGCCATCTCATCGGCTTCCTACCTAAAAAGAGCTTATCCTCTGCTTTATTGCCGGTCGTCAGTTCCTACAAAACACTGCTCACAGCTGCAGCGACCTCTCAGCGCTAGTTAGCCCAATGTGCTGCACAAAGAGGCCAGCGGACTTGGCTGTCGCCAAACGTTGTCACCCAGGTTCTGCAAAAAAAAAAAAAAAAAAAAAAAAAAAAAACCTCCCCTTGGCTTTCAGCCACCGTATGCTTTTATACCAGTCAATTAACTCGGCACCCTCTTCCTTTGAACGCAGGTAAAGCTTACTGCTAAACCTTCACTAGAACACACAAGCAAGAGCGTTAACTGCTGCCAACCATTTCATCATATGAATGCAAATATGGCAACCAAGTAATAAAGATCATCTCTTCTAAGAACATTAAGCAGCATGACACTGTATCAAAAGTGAGAGTGCCCTGCAATCTCTCCTACTTTGTAGACGAACGAAAAAACTGATGGAAGCCGACCTTGGGGAAGATCAGTTTGGATTTTGTAGAAATACTGGAACACACTAGCCAATACTGACCCTATGACTTAGAAGATAGATTAAGAAAAGGCAAACCTACATTCCTAGCATTTGTATACTTAGGGAAAGCTTTTGGCAGTGTTGACTGGAATACTCCAATTCAAATTCTGCAGGTGGCAGGGGTAAAATACATGGAGCGAAAGGCCATTTACAATATATGCAGAAACCAGATGGCAGTTACGAGAGTCGAGGGGCGTGAAAGGGAAGCATTGGTTGGGAAGGGAGTCACACATGGTTGTAGCTTATCCCCGATGTTACTCAATCTGTATATTGAGGAAGCAGGAAAGGAAACAAAAGAAAAATTTTGAGTATGAATTAAAATCCATGGAGAAGCAATAAAACCTTTCAGGTTTGCTGGCAACATTGTAATTTTGTGAGGGACAGCAAAGGACCTGGAAGAGCAGCTGAACGGAATGGACAGTGTCTTGAAAGGAGGATATAAAATAAACAACAACTAAAGCAAAATGAAGATAATGGAATGTAATCGAATTAAATCAGATGATGCTGATGGAATTAGATTAGGAAATGAGGCACTTAAAGAAGTAGATGAGTTTTACTAAATTCTGTGTGTGTTTGTGTATGTGTGTGTGTGGGGGGGGGGGGGGCAATATAACTGATTACGGTGGAAGTAGAGAGGATATAAACTGTAGACTGGCAATGGCAAGGAAAGCGGTTCTCAAGAAGCGAAATTTGTTAACATCGAGTGTAGATTTAAGTGTCAGGAAGTCTTTTCTGAAAGGCCAAGTATGGAAGTGAAATATGGACGATAAATAGTGTAGACAAGGAGAGAACAGAATCTTTCTAAATGTGGTGCTACAGAATATTACCGAAGATTAGGTGGGTAAATCATGTAGTAATGGGGAGGTACTAAATAGAATAGGGGAGAAGAGGAATTTGTGGCAGAAACTGACTAGATTAAGAGATCAGTTGGTAGGACACATTCTGAGGCATCAAGGGATGACCTGTTTAGTAGTGGAGGGAAGCGTGGAGGGTAAAAATCGTGGAGGGAGACCAAGAGATGCATACACTAAGCAGATCCAGAAGTAAGTAGAATGCAATAGTTACTCGGAGATGAAGAAGCTTGCACAAGGTAGAGTAGCATAGAGAGCTGCATCAAACCAGTCTCTGGAGTGAAGACCACAATAACATAAACCTTACTATAACGATCCTATGGATATTTTTGAGTTAAGCTCATAAATAATTATAGAAATCGTTAAGGACATCACACAACACCCAGCCATCACGAGGCAGAGAAAATCCCTGACCTCGCCGGGAATCGAACCCGGGAACCCGGGCGTGGGAAGCGAGAACGCTACCGCACGACCACGAGATACGGGCTTTAGTTAATTAATCCTACTTCTTAATTACAGCACTTAAGCAATCCAAAATGCATAAAATATTCTGCAGTTAATTATTTTAAAAAAAGCCGTTGTCATCTCAGTCAAAAGATGTATTGGTTACTATAGAAACAAACAACAGTTATTTACATCCTTCAATTAGCTATACCTTTGCTAATAAAGTTTAAATGTATTCTATTTTTCTAAGTCAGTATTCTTACGTAAGTAAATCTTTGCGTATTGGTTCATAATTGTCATTATTTTGTAACTGTAACTCCATCGTTACCTCTTAAGACATTACATCAAAATGTTCAAATGTGCGTGAATTCTTAAGGGACCAAACGGCTGAGGTCATCGGTCCCAAGACTTTCACACTACTTAAACTAACTTATGCTAAGAACAAGACAGACACCCATGCCCGAGGAAGGACTCGATCCTCCGGCGGGAAGGGCCGCTCAGTCCGTGACATGGCGCCCTAAACCGCGCGGCCACTCCTTGCGTAGACATTACATAAATAGTAAACTTTGCGTCGTTAACCTTTGATAAAATACGTAACTGCATTCTTTTTTACAAAGACTCGTCATTCATTTATTTATATTATATCGCTGATCTAAGCATGCTTGCTCTACTTGTTATCCTTTAGATCACTAAACTTTCAATCCTTATTATTCATTTTCGTCTCAAAGTTCAATCCCGGATTTCACTTTATTTGGAATAGTGGTAAAATGATAGTACGGGGCTTGGTTTTAATTTTAACAAATCAGAGTTTATTGAAAGTGAATCAGATCTTTACATCGGGAAACGCTGATCTGAGCGAGTGACCACAAGTCTAGTCCACACACTGAACGAAATAAAAATTGAAAAAAGGTATACAACATAAAATCTAGGCGCCACCACCACTTTCAAGTTCAACTTAAAATCAGATTTTCAAAACTCTACAACTTCAGATGTTGGCTTCTCGCATACCCACTACAAATGTAATTGAATGTCACTCGTCACTTACTACTAGAATAATGGTAGTTGGCAGTTGGATTTTCCGTCTTCAATTAATTCAGCTAGGGCAAGGGAATCTTTATAATAGCGCCACTAACACTGAGTAAGGGCTAAATACAGTACCAATCACAATTCACTTTTGGTCTGTTAGTTCCTGTACCTGATCCTACGACCAAGAGAAACTCGAGAACGACTTTCCATTATTAAATAATACGCAGTATACAACCATTTACTACCTCGTAGTAACCCTGTCCTCAACAAACCTTCAGAAATAGCTGACAAAAATGGTTCAAATGGCTCCGAGCACTATGGGACTTAACTTCTGAGGTCATCAGGGCCCTAGAACCACTTAAACCTAACTAACCTAAGGACATCACACACATCCATGCCCGAGACAGGATTCGGACCTGCGACCGTAGCGGTCGCGTGGTTCCAGACTGTAGCGCCTAGAACCACTCGGCCACCCCGGCCGGCAAATAGCTGACACTCAACTACCTACAGTGTGCTTATCTCATGTCATACACAACGACTAACATTACAACTTTTATTACGACACACAAATACCAGTCTTCAAATTAACACAACGTACCAGCACCGCTACACTAAGCCCGTCACTCAAAGATCACTTGACCACAGCTCAAGTACAAAACAAAATTCCAAGGAGCGACATTCCAATAAAATTCATCAAATAGTTTCACTGAGTGTGCCCTAGTGTCGTAACGGCATCGCCTAATCTTACATTTAAAAATCTAAATCCACTCATTACTGGCTTTCGAAGCCTTTCCAACAAAATTCACGGAAAATCTCCGTGTCTGGATGGTCCACACCGAATTCTCATAGCGAAGTATTAATAGTGACACATGTGAACGTGTCTCGACTCACATGCAGTAACACAGCACTCGTCTTACCGACCCTACTCACGTACTCTTCGGCTCCTCGATAGTGACTAACTGCTTCTTTCCACAAAACCATAGCTCAACCACAAATCTACATAAACGTAGAGCGTTACTATTATTCTTTAACGATCAGTACATAATTTCTTGTGGCTGTCGTTTCATTGTATAGCGGCCAGCTCGCTCAGGACGACTTCTGGCGCGCTTTGCTGCTGTCAGCCACCGCCACATGTATGGTCTTGGCCGCTTCTGGGTGAACACTTTTACAGCTGGATACAATACTAGTTTTTCCTAGAACACACATACACACACACTGACTTTATTTACAAGAAATAAAGCATTTTTACACACTTTATATGCTTTATGAAATTTTGCTGCTATCATACTAAATCGAAACGACCACGTTATTTCCGTAACGCACAGAACTGTTCAGAATTAATCTGGACACGTTACACACACTTTGATCCAATCATGTTGCCACATAATATGGTTTGAAACGTTCACTTTAATTTTTATTGGTCTTCTTGCTGGCCACAGTCCATGACATAAGAAATTAAAGTAATTACACACATCAAAAAAACTTTTGCATCACCCTGGTTCCCAAAACTCCTGAATATACACGTTGACTGTGGATATTGTATCACAGACAGAGTCTCTTTGATTTTTCACAGATGTCAGTAAACCCGCCCATAGATGTAAACAACCATGCATGAGCAGCGATTATTAGACGGAGGGGTCCGACAGCCCATCAGTTCCAGTCATTCCACCAGGAAGGACGTACACGGCTCATGTTTATAGTTCCATCATTCCTAGACGGTCATTACCGCGGTTTGATCGCGTCCGCATTGGTACTTTGTGCCGAGAAGGTCTCTCAACACGGGAAGTGTACAGGCGTCTTGGAGTGAACCAAAGCTATGTTGTTCGGACATGGAGGAGATACAGAGAGACAGGAACTGTCGATGACATGCCTCGCTCAGGCCGCCAAAGGGTTACTACTGCAGTGGATGACCCCTACCTACGGATTATGGCTCGGAGGAACCGTGACAGCAACGCCACCATGTCGAATAATGCTTTTCGTGCAGTCACAGGACGTCGTGTTACGACTCAAACTGTGCGAAATAGGCTGCATGATGCGCAACATCAGTTCCGACGTCCATGGCGAGGTCCATCTTTGCAACCGCAACACCGTGCAGCGCGGTGAAGATGGGCCCAACAACATGTCGAATGGATCGCAGAGGATAGGCATCTCGTTCTCTTCACCGATGAGTGTCACATATGCCTTCAGCCAGACAGTCGTCGGAGACGTGTTGGGAGGCAACCCGGTTAGGCTGAACGCCTTAGACACACTGTCCAGCGAGTGCAGCAAGGTGGGGTTCCCTGCTGTTTTGGGGTGGCATTATGTGGGGCCGACGTACACAGCTGGTGGTCATGGAAGGCGCCGTAACGGCTGTATGATGCCTGAATGCCACCCTCTGACAGATACTGCAACCATATCGGCAGCATATTGGGTAGGCATTCGTCTTCATTGACGACAATTGGCCCCCATCGTGCACATCGTGTGAATGACTTGCTGCAGGATAACAACATCGCTTGACTAGACATGTACAGTCTCGTCACGAATTTTGAATCAGAAAATGGATACTTTTACGGCAATACGTGTATCCACACTTATAGCGTAATTAAATGTTCTCCAGACATGAACCCTATCAAACATGCTTGGGATAGACTGAAAAGGGCTGTTATGAACGACGTGAGCGGCCAGCCACTCTGGGGGATCTACGCCCAATTGCCGTTGAGGAGTGGGACAATCTGGACCAACAGTGCATTGATGAACTTGTGGGCCATGTCCAGTACAGGCATGCATCAAAGCAAGAGGACGTGATACTGGGTGTTAGAGGTACCAGTGTGTAAAGTAATCTGGACCACCACCTCTGAAAGTCTCGCTGTATGGTGGTATAACATCCAATGTGTGTTTTTCATGAACAATAAAAAGGGTGGAAATGATGTTTATGTTGATTTCTATTTCAATTTTGTACAGGTTCGGGACTCGGAACCGAGATGATGTAAAACTTTTTATGATGTGTGTATTAACATGTTGTTGACGGTAATTCTATGTGCTACAGTCGTGCACTAATCTTTCTCCAGTGCAAGAGAAGGATCTCTTATTGTTCTACAACAATCAGTTACTCAGCTAATTTTTGTCAAATCATAATGACGTCTCAAAAACGGCATAACAGCTTAACGCTGTATGATATGCAACACTGTAACCTAACACATGTGCATAACAATGGAATTTCGACTGCGCTGCCCTGCATAATGCTTTCCAGGCTCCAGTTCTTCGTGGTTTTCTAGACGTAAATTTCATCATTCAGTGTAACTGAACCCGCGTTCTGGTTCCACTTTGTTCGGTATGGTCCGCAGCTCGTGGTTGTGCGGTAGCGTTCTCGCTTCCCACGCCCGGGTTCCCGGATTCGATTCCCGGCGGGGTCAGGGATTTTCTCTGCCTCGTGATGAATGGGTGTTGTGTGCTGTCCTTAGGTTAGTTAGGTTTAAGTAGTTCTAAGTTCAAGGGGACTGATGACCATAGATGTTAAGTCCCATAGTGCTCAGAGCCATTTGAACCATTTTGTTCGGTATGCTCGAAACTTTATTTTTTGCTTGATACAGGTAGAATATTGAGATGCCTCCACACTCGAATCTGCCTTCTTTTTTATTGCAAAGTGGCTCAAAAATAATTAAATGTGGATCTCAGTTGAAGTACCTAAATCGAAATACACTTCCTCACGTCACAACTACAGATAGTAAAGCTCAATGAAAATATAAAAACATGCATTTATGCAAACTTTCCCACACGAATGACACATCAATGCATCGACATTACAGATGTAACACGAAGTGTTATTACTTACTGAGCTTCCTTTTCACGCTGCCTTTTTGTTGACCTCGCAGCTCTAATTCTAATTCTACTTCGTTTCGATCGCTTTCCCTCTGCTAAACAGCACCGGTATCTCCCTCCCCCCCTCCCCCCCCCTCCCCCAGTGGCGATGGAATGGGCACAGTCATGCAATCAAGATCAAAATAGTGGGAACAGCCAACAGAACAGCGGCTAGTAACGCAGGTTGGGAAATACCTATTGAAATTATAACCTTGTCAACGTAGGCTGCGCTACACGTAATATATCCGATTCAGGTTTTTAGCACTAAATTACTGGGCGAAAGAATACGAAATGACCCAACTGGATTCAACAGCGTTAAAAAGTACACCACAGTTTGGGCGAAAACGTATCAATCTGTATTTTGACCTCGGCTCCATATAATACGTTTTGAAAAGATGCTCATCGTCTATGAATTACGTATTAACCAAGTTTAACATGTAAAGTCTGTAAAGTGTTTGCCGCGCGGGGTTAGCTGAGCGGTCAAAGGCGCTGCAGTCATGGACTGTGCGGCTGATCCCGGCGGAGGTTCGAGTCCTACCTCGGGCATGGATGTGTGTGTTTGTCCTTAGGATAATTTACATTAAGGAACGTGTAAGCTTAGGGACTGATGACCTTAGCAGTTAAGTCCCATAAGATTTCACACACATTTGAACATTTTTTTTTCTGTAAAGTGTTTGAATGTGTTTATGATTTCGTAATACCTTACTATAGTTATCCGACATGCGTTTTATGTGACGAAGGATTATGAGAAATTAAGTACGACTGGCGAGAGTCTTATAGTTACATTTGCATTCACGTAGCTTCAACGCGTACTTAGTCTCAATTCTTGGTTTTGCTTTGCCTACCGGTATAGTGAACTTTTTTTGATAAATGCAGGAAACAAGGAAATAAAACTTTTAAACATTCTCAGATCAGATTAAATAGTTATAAAACATTCCTAAATACACTCCTGGAAATTGAAATAAGAACACCGTGAATTCATTGTCCCAGGAAGGGGAAACTTTATTGACACATTCCTGGGGTCAGATACATCACATGATCACACTGACAGAACCACAGGCACATAGACACAGGCAACAGAGCATGCACAATGTCGGCACTAGTACAGTGTATATCCACCTTTCGCAGCAATGCAGGCTGCTATTCTCCCATGGAGACGATCGTAGAGATGCTCGATGTAGTCCTGTGGAACGGCTTGCCATGCCATTTCCACCTGGCGCCTCAGTTGGACCAGCGTTCGTGCTGGACGTGCAGACCGCGTGAGACGACGCTTCATCCAATCCCAAACATGCTCAATGGGGGACAGATCCGGAGATCTTGCTGGCCAGGGTAGTTGACTTACACCTTCTAGAGCACGTTGGGTGGCACGGGATACATGCGGACGTGCATTGTCCTGTTGGAACAGCAAGTTCCCTTGCCGGTCTAGGAATGGTAGAACGATGGGTTCGATGACGGTTTGGATGTACCGTGCACTATTCAGTGTCCCCTCGACGATCACCAGTGGTGTACGGCCAGTGTAGGAGATCGCTCCCCACACCATGATGCCGGGTGTTGGCCCTGTGTGCCTCGGTCGTATGCAGTCCTGATTGTGGCGCTCACCTGCACGGCGCCAAACACGCATACGACCATCATTGGCACCAAGGCAGAAGCGACTCTCATCGCTGAAGACGACACGTCTCCATTCGTCCCTCCATTCACGCCTGTCGCGACACCACTGGAGGCGGGCTGCACGATGTTGGGGCGTGAGCGGAAGACGGCCTAACGGTGTGCGGGACCGTAGCCCAGCTTCATGGAGACGGTTGCGAATGGTCCTCGCCGATACCCCAGGAGCAACAGTGTCCCTAATTTGCTGGGAAGTGGCGGTGCGGTCCCCTACGGCACTGCGTAGGATCCTACGGTCTTGGCGTGCATCCGTGCGTCGCTGCGGTCCGGTCCCAGGTCGACGGGCATGTGCACCTTCCGCCGACCACTGGCGACAACATCGATGTACTGTGGAGACCTCACGCCCCACGTGTTGAGCAATTCGGCGGTACGTCCACCCGGCCTCCCGCATGCCCACTATACGCCCTCGCTCAAAGTCCGTCAACTGCACATACGGTTCACGTCCACGCTGTCGCGGCATGCTACCAGTGTTAAAGACTGCGATGGAGCTCCGTATGCCACGGCAAACTGGCTGACACTGACGGCGGCGGTGCACAAATGCTGCGCAGCTAGCGCCATTCGACGGCTAACACCGCGGTTCCTGGTGTGTCCGCTGTGCCGTGCGTGTGATCATTGCTTGTACAGCCCTCTCGCAGTGTCCGGAGCAAGTAAGGTGGGTCTGACACACCGGTGTCAATGTGTTCTTTTTTCCATTTCCAGGAGTGTAACTTCCGAAATTTTGTCGGGGAATTCGGGTTCACTGGGTGGTATTGTTTCTTGATTTCTAATAATTATAAGACGGTTACGTCTCCGTTTATCTACTATCTCAATAAGTCTTGCAAAGTATGACGTATAACATCAACTTTTAACGTATTGATGTGTCATTTACCTACACGTAACACTAAGCGCAGATCTCACGCTAACGGTAACGCTCAAAATTTAAATGAACCGAAACCCTTATTCGAGAAGAAATACGAATCTTGAAATTCCGTAGAAAAAACATTAAAAACAGAATTGGAGATAGTCTATCACTGCAAACAGAATTTTTTTACATGAAGCTTGATTTATGCATTAACATATTCAGACACCAATCTATCTTTCTTGCATAATTTTTTGCGTCTCTAATGAACAGAGAAAAAAACTTTTTCTTAAATTTTTCAGCCGACACTCTAGGTATTCTTTCGCACCCCATGTATGTAAATGACATTTTCATTATTTACAGAGGGCAGGATAACAGCATTCATCATTTCTTAAAAATCTTCAACAAAGTTCACGAAAAAATTATTTTCACTGTGAGCTCGAAAACGAATTCCGTCAGTTTGGATTTAACATGAACAGTAGTTGAGAACAAATTTTTTTTCAATATTTTTCACAAAGAAACCTGCACTGATCAAATAGTACCATCCTGTTCAACACACACTGATTCCCACAAAAAGCCCTTTTTTCATTCATCCGTCCATAGAGCTGCTTCCATTCCTTTATCTGATGAAAATCTCAATGCTGAAATTAATTTGCTTTAAACTATCGCACTCAACAACGGATACGAAGAACGATAGTGGACAATATTTTCTAGCGTAAAATTAGTAATAGAATCACCACGCTTGGCACTTCACCTAATAACGAACGTAATGAAAACGTTTTCTTTACCACTATCAGGGCTTGTATCTTACAGGAGTCAGCGTCTCCTCCAAAAGTTTTTATCTTTGACGTACTATAATCGATAGTTAAAAATTTTTATCCTTGACAAGGTTTATCTGTGCTATCACGTGAAATCCAGACCACGCCCACTTTCCACAGTATTTAGTCCGCTATTCGACGTCCGGCTCGCCAGTTGGCAAGACTCAGCACAACCAGGAGCACCTCTGAAGATGTCCAAAGTATCCTTGGACGAAACGCCAAGGACTGAAGAGTGCCACGGACCACGGCCATACAACCCGGAAAAATTCCCAGCAGCTGATAATACACAGTACCTACTGCTCTACTGCTTTCTGTGATAGGTGTTCGCAACAGAAGGAGGACGGGGTGGGGATAGAGTGGTGGGGGGGGGGGGGGAGAAGGAGAACTTAGCCCCTCTAGGGTACAGGCTGTTAATTATTGTAGAATACTCCACAACTCTAGAACTGTTTTTCTGCAGGTCTACCAAAGTGAAGATTTATCAACGACGAGGTTTCCCACATTCATTTGGATGAAAGTGGCCCTAGCTTACCGTTTACCCAAGCAATCCAAAACATGTTGCTTTGTCGACCTACACAAAATTAGTAATTTTGATTCCTACTGGTATCAGCTATCCATTGTTAAAATTTCGTGAAACAATTTTTCTCCACTCTGTATCGAGGACCACGGGTAGATGGTTATAATACCAACAGCTAATGCTAAAAGACAGAAGGCATAAAAATAGCACTACGGTATATTGATAATTTTTACTTATGGGCCGTCTGACAGCAACTGAATAAAACTCAATTTTAGTGCCATACTCGTTTCGCCTTTATTTCCTGAAAGGCATCGTCAGTGGCCTGGAATAAGTACATATGTTTGCTATTTAAATTACATTTTTGTCACTATACCTATAGGTTATAAACAGTTCTGGTGGTTGGTATTTCCTATTAAGCAGTAATGTTTTGAACTGTACTTACAGGTTGCGTGGACAATTTCTTACATATTACGCTCCTGTTGCATTTTTGGTGTTGTTCTTCTTCTTATGAATGCCAATTTGCGGTTTTTTCCCACATTCCACAGCATTATGAACTTAACGCTCATTTCAATGCAATGTTTTGGTTTCTGTTGCAGACTGTCAAATGTTTTTGCCAAAGATCGAACGTTATTGCCAAACTTTCGAGTGTAATTATTGAAGTATCTGTGATTGTGCATTTGTGTGTGTGTGTTTTGGTGTAAGCATTTTGAAAATTTATTTGCTATTTCTCCATTTTTCAAGACTTTTTATCAGTTAATGACATCCAGCAAGATTTTCTCAGTCATTCTTTCTTTTTGTCTATTGCTCATTTTTAATTTTAATTGCAACTCTACCACTGTGTTGAATTGTATTGTATGGAACTGGGGACCTAGAAACGACGGAGAGGCTTCGTCCCCGCCGTAGGCCGCAGTGGTACACAACAGGCTACAGCAGTCCACTTCCCCCACCCCCCCCCACCCCCCACGCCAAACCCAGGGTTATATTGTGCGGTTCGGTCCCAGTGGACCCCCCCCCCTCCCCCCCGTCCCGGGTACGTCTCATAATAGACAAGTGTGACCCCAATGTTTGCGTGGTGGAGTAATTATGGTGTACGGGTGCGTGGAGAAAGTGTTTGCACAGCAATCGCCGACATAGTGTAACTGAGACGGAACGGGAACCAGCAGCATTCGCCGAGGCAGATGGAAAACCGCCTTAAGAAACATCCACAGACTGGCCAGCACACCGGACCTCGACAAAAATCCGCTGGGCGGATTCGTGCCGGGGACCGCACTGCTAACCGGGCGGGGCAACTTTACCATTACTGATACATGAATAGAAATACCATTCGATGCACTTGACGGTATCATATCAAGAAGTTATTTCTTAAGATTAAATAAAAAGAAATGTGATATCTTTCGTTGTATTGATAAAAGGCGCACTTTCCATATACAGATGAAAGATGTTTATCTTTCAAGTGAAACAATAACCTATGCTGAAAAAATATGTTCAGTAGATAACTATCATTCGTTTAGGATAGAATGAGTTTTGTATGATTCTTGCCAAATTTAGATCTCGGCGCATGATACGTCTTCAGATTCACTGAATGAGTTACACCAAAAATTATAGTTTAAGAAACTGACACTTTACATAAATGTTTGTGGAGTTTCAGGCTTCCTTCACTCATGTTTGACTTGCAGGACAATGCTTGTATACCAGTGGTTGTCAACCGGGTCCCTACCATCCCCACTACTTCTACATCTCCATCGACGTTTTGGTTGGTAGGGTGGTTGGTTAGTTAATTTGTGGGCGGAGAGCAAACAGCAATGTCATCGGTCCCATCGGATTAGGGAAGGATGAGGAGGGAAATCGGCCATGCCCTTTCAAAGGAAACATCCCGAAACTTGCCTGAAGCGATTTAGGGAAATCACGGTAAACCTAAATCCGGATGGCCTGACGCGGGTTTGAACCATCGTCCTCCCGAATGCGGGTCCAGTGTGCTAACCACTGCGCCACCTCGCTCGGTCTCTACACTTTGGAAACCGCCGTGAAGTACATGACAGAAGGTGCGTTCCGTTGTACCAATTATCAGTGCGTTAAACCACACTCACGTATGGAGCGCGGGAAGAATGATGGAATGCATCTGTGGGTGGTGTAACTATTCTAATCTTGCCCTCATGATCATTAAGTGAGAGACAAGTAGTTGCAGTGTATTTATAGAGTCATCATTTAAAGCTGTTTTCTGAACCTTGGTACTCTTTCTGTGGATAGTTTACATCTGTCTTCAAGATTCTAGCGGTTCAGTTTCTTCAGCATCTCTTCCACAGGTCAAGTAAACCCGTGACCGTTCGTGCTGCCCATGCCCATCTCTTGTATACGTTCGGTGGTGAGTGGCAGGCGATATGCATATTGAAAACATTTTAATTAGGTTTTCATAAAATTATGACATGAAGTATTTGGTAAGTAGTTATTATTATATGCTTTAACTTGTTGTAGCTCAGTTTCATAAACTTTGTAAGCTAAAGTTACTTTCTTAGTTTATAGATCACCATTGGTATAAAACCGATGGGTGTTTGGAAGATTTTACTGCCAACACAGACGCAAAACTTGCCGGTAGGTAAAAAAGGTACCCTTGTTCTATACACTCGTTGTTCTCATGCCATCGTTAATACTGATTCAAAAGATTATGAGTTACTCACACAAGTTGTTCAAGTTATTCAGTTTGTCTTCTGCTACATGTGAAGTAGAAGAATAGTTACATCACACTGCAGTATATCTGCTTCTGAACACTCCGCTGTGAGACGATCGGATTAAGGACTGCTTGCAATAACACCAGCACGCACGAGTCGATGAGTGAATTTCAATAGTGATACGCTCTAACCGAAAGGAGTTCCCCCATTGTTACGGAAATAATACGAGGGTCCGCGGGCAGGCTCTGTAGAAACCACCACGGGAGGCACTGAAGCTGAGGACAAACGCTGCCGTAGGTCCGATATAGGCCCGCGGTGTTCGGAGCACGGAGAACAAAAGAGAGGCCTCCGGCCGTCCACGGCGATCCCAGGACAATGGGAACGGCGGGCGGCCCACGAAGCCGCGGCGAAGCCCGTAGGCCGGAAACGTAACGCAGCGGCGCTGCCCGCTGCCCTTAAATATAGGCAAACCAACTGGTCTCCCGGGTAGCTTCGGCGGTATGAGGCTAAAACAATAACTGTACCTTACACGCAGGAGTGGATCTAGGTAGGGAGCGTGGAGGGGGGAGCAACTGGGTCATGCGGAACATCATATCCCTCTCCACGCTCCCCCCCCCCCTTCCGCCAGTAAAAAAAAAGAAACAGATTATCGGAACCGATGTTATATTTATTAATACATCAATTTCCAAATTTTACCTCTAACTTTCCGAGAATGTTTGAGTCTCTTAAATTGCAAAGAATTCCAGAACTGCAATCTGCCTTTAAGAGGATCTAGACGTCATTAGGGATTAAGAAGTGGAATGGCCGAGCGGTTATAGGCGCTTCAGTCTGGAACCGCGCGACCGCTACGGTCGCAGGTTCGAATCCTGCCTCGGGCATAGATGTGTGTGTCGCCCTTAGGTTACTTAGGTTTAAGTAGTTCTAGGGGACTGATGACCTCAGATGTTACATCACACTGCATAGTGCTCACAGCCATTTGAACCATTTGATTAAGAAATGGTCCGCCCCCGGTAGCTGAGTGGTCAGCGCGACAGAATGTCAATCCTAAGGGCCCGGGTTCGATTCTCGGCTGGGTAGGAGATTTTCTCCGCTCAGTGACTGGGTGTTGTGTTGTCCTAATCATCATCATTTCATCGCCATCCACACGCAAGTCGCCGCATTGGCGTCAGCTCGGAAGATATGCATCCGGCGAACGGTCTACCCGACGGGTGGCCCTAGTCGCACGTGTGTATTAACAAATGAAAATTTTGTTATTCAGTAATATTCTGTTATTTTTCTTGATTCTAAAAATTTGTACTATTCATAATACCTCATCACTTTCATCTTTAAATGTTATTCTGACATAGATGCTGCGCATTGTTTTTTTTAATTCCTAGCTGTTACATTCCTGTAAAACACAAAACCTTGCCCGAAATGTATTTCATCTACCCATCGCTACCAAAAATCAGTAAAATATTTTACAGTTTCTAGGTAATCCTATCTCATGAAATGGGGTCACGCCGCTGTTACGAAATTTTGAATTTCTTCAGTACGCCAATCCGCAGATGCCTAAATAAGGTTGAAACGCGTCATTTGAAAATAATAAAAAAATGTTAACTCTGCAACCTCAGTGTTGACGGTTGTTATCCAGAGGACTCGGGTTCGAATCCTGGTTCCGAAATGAATTTGTCTTTAGTAGGAGGACTGGTACGGGGTGCACTCAGCTTCGTTATCCCAACTGAGCGGCAACTTGACAGAGCAGCAGCGGCTTCGCTGCCTGGAAAGTCTGCAAAGCGGCCGGGAGAGCGGTGTGCTGACCAAATGCTCCTTCATACTGCATCCGCACGATCCTGCAAGGCAGAAGATGACACTGAGGCCAGTATACATCCGTTGGACGTTCACGGCCAACGGTCGCTACCGTCGCATCCGCCAGCCATAGCCTCGCCCTACTCTCGGACACTAATCTGCCAGCAGTCGGTTGCGGGCTCGCTTCCCCTGAGTTAAGCATAAACAAAGTTGCCATCTGATTAACTTACAGTTGCACTCCGTCTTCAGGCCAAGTGTGGCCTACCGGGACCATCCGACCGCCGTGTCATCCTCAGCGGAGGGGCGTGGGGTCAGCACACCGCTCTCCCGGTCGTTATGATGGTATTCTTGACCGAAGCCGCTACTATTCCGTCGAGTAGCTCCTCAGTTGGCATCTCATGAACACATTAGCAATCACTCAACGAAATTCAGCTGCCGAAAGCTGAGAAGTGATTAGCCAAACCCTCTCTTCCAACTCTTCGAGCATATGGGCACTGGTTAAATACACCTTGTCTTAGAACATTCGCCATTTATATCTGGAGAACGAGTTTGTCAGTCAACTATACTATCATCAAAAACACTTTGTATTGCTGTCATAGAAGCACTGGCGATCTGCGGTCCTGCACTGTCCTGCCTGAAATAACCGTATATCTTTTCGTTAGGTGTCGGTTCTCGAGAAAAAGGATGCAGTGTATTGTTCGCATACCTATCAGAACTTATATTTAGTGGAAAAAGATTGGTCCAATAATTCGTCTCGCACTTATTGCACACCACACTCCTGTTTTCACATCATGCAGAGATTTTCTCGGACTTCTTTCCAAGGCCTCCTCTGCCTCATCTTATTTACTTTTGGTTAAAACACTAGGTTCTCTAGGCCTTGGTTTGTGTTATACTGATCCAGTCTCTTGAAATTTCATCACTAATCTGCATATTGTCGAATCGTTGGGAACATGCACACTGGGGAATTTTCGTATGAATTCAAGCTGATATTCCACATTCGACTCTGTTTTGCTTAGTTCAGCACAAAAAAACTCGTTGATACTTCGTGAATACTTTACCAAATGGAAACGCGACGGGAAGCTCAAAACAAAACACCCGAACACTCAGTCGCACAGTATAGAAGAGACGCGCACGTTGTGTCTGTCTAGGGACCCAGCCCAGTACAATAAGGGCAGTTGCAGAATGACCTCTAGCAACAATACTTGAAGGGACAAAACTTGACAAAAAATGCAAAAAGAAAGCTTCAATCATTAAGTCGCACGGCGTAGGTGGCACGCGTATATATATATATATATATATATATATATATATATATATATATATATATATATATATATATATATATATATATATATGTGTGTGTGTATGTGTGTGTGTGTTTCCGATTGCTGGAGAGTTCAAAGGAGCGCTGTGGAGCCGCAACTCGGTAGTTTTATTTTATTTATTTATTTATTTTTGGCTTGTGGAAGACAGCTCCTGAATATTTCAAATTCAAGTCTCTGTTGTATCCGTTGCGTGGCAATTTTAATACCATCCAAAATACAGCGAGTAAAGATGTCAGTAAAGGCAAGAAAGTAAGAAAATACTTTTGCCCCAGATCCATGAGTGTACTGTGGTGCTTTGAAGTAAGTGTTTCGCGGGCAGTCTGTGAATGTAATCCTTTAATATATGTACATATACGGGTACGTCATTGCGTGCTGCTACATCTCTAAGCCATTGTATTGTATGTTAACCGGGGGCCAACAGACGACGGAGAGGCTCCGTCCCCGCCGCAGCCGCAGTGGTCCACAACCCCACGACGACTACCGCAGTCCATTTCACCCCTCCTCCGCCCCACACCGAAACACTCTTTCTGGGTTATTGTACGGTTAGGCCCCTGGTGGACCTCCCAGGGAACGACTCGCACCAGACGAGTGTAACCCCTATGTTTGCGTGGTAGAGTAATGGTAGTGTACGCATACGTGGAGAACTTGTTTGCTCAGCAATCGCCGACTGAGGCGGAATAAGGGGAACCAGCGGAACCAGCCCGCATTCGCCGAGGCAGATGGAAAACCGCCAAAAAACCATCTACAGACTGGCCGGCTCACCGGACCTCGACACAAGTCCGCCGTGGACCAGGCGCTCCTTCCCACTCCGCAAAGCCGTGCGTTAGACTGCACGGCTAACCGGGCGGGCTATCTCTAAGCCATATCTGATCAGTCATTGTAGCTGTTGAGTGGTAGCATGCTAGTCGCACGGCAACCCAGGACAAAATAGTGGAAATTTGGAGAACGTGCTGGCCAGGTAAGAGTCGAAAACATTGCTGGGTCAAAATTATCCCTTACGCGAACCAGAGGTGATCATGTTTCATAAACATTTGCATCTTCATGTACATCCACATACATACTGCGCCAGCCACTGTATGGTAAAGGGTACCTTGTACAAATGATGGTCATTTCAGCTCCTGTTCCACCCGCAAATAAAACGAGGAAAAAAAAACACTCTCCACACGCCCCCATAAGAGTCCAAATTTTTTACAAGTTCGTGAGCCCTAAGCGAAAGGTGCGTTGACGGCAGTAGAATCACGCTGCAGTCATATTCAGATACCGGTTCTCTACATTTTCTCAGTAGTGTTTCATAAAAAGAACATCGTCTTCTCTGCAGGGATTCCATTTATCACGAAACATCTCCGTAATACTTGGGTATTCATTGAACCTACCGGTAACATATCTAGCAACCCATGCCTTAATTGCTTCGATACCATCCCTTAATCTGACCTAGTGGGTATTCCAAACACTCGAACATTAGTCAACACACTTTCTCCCTTACAGATGAATCACAAATTTCTAAAATCCTCCCATTAAACCGAAGTCGACCATTAGTCTTCCCTTCAAGCGCTCTTATATGCTCATTCGGTGTCATATCGCTTTGACACGCTACGCATTTTCCTACATTTAAAGGTAGCTGCTATACACCACACTAACTAGAAAATTTGTTTAAGTTATCTTCTATCTTCCTGCAATCACTCAACGACGAAACTTTCCTATACCATCACGCTATGAGCTGGGCCCATATCAGAATGAAAAACATTATCTGACATCTTTCATTATCCTAGAAGCCTCCACATATGAATACGTTCATCGTGATACTTGAGACAAAACGGAGAATTATCTGCAATGACAACTTCAGCCGCTGCCGTCTTCAGTGTTGTGGTTTGGCGTGTCAACGTCGGCAAGCGTTTCTTTGCTGCCGCCTAAAGTTACAAAGTGCTGACAGTTCATGTTGCTCCTAATTTAATTACAATGTAAGTGTGAATACACGTCTTGCCATAAAAGTATCCATTTCCTGATTCAAGATTCGTGACGAGACTGTACAATGCTGCGTGGCCCAGCAAACAGCATGTCCGTCCTCTCGTGCGCAAGTCGCGTGGTACCGTTGAGATACTGCATGGCATTAGGATCACCCTTAACTATTCGTTTCCGTATTCGAATGACAAGAGTGGCGACCTCACTGTCCACGTGATCAGAAATAACGTGGAGCGACAGAACGACCTCGATGCGTCACGACCGTGTGGCGTCGCGTTCCGGCACTTGTTGCCAGACGTTTCTCCTTGTTACACGAAGCATAAAGCTAGCTTCTCACTAACAAACAACTTTCAAATGTGATTTATCAATAAGGAATACATCTACGCAATACTCTCTCCTGTACAATCAATGGAAAGCTTTACTCCGACCAACTTCGTGCAGTTGTGACGAAACGCTAATTGTTTATTGTTTGTTGTAATTTCACCGGCCGGCAGTATATGTATATGCTGTCACACACACCACTGGAAAGAAAATACGACACCCTCAAGCACTGTGTTCAGTGGCACCAGGGTATAATACGGGCATCCGCAGGGGTTTTGGTGTTAGTGATTCATTAGTTACCGTTATAGGAGATCAGGTGGCGCTCAGGAGACCTGTTAGTGGACCCTCTGTTTTGACTCTGTAGGCAGTAACTGTGCTGAGTTCAAAACTGAACAGTGCCGGCGGCTTTCTTTCTAGGGTACAACCATCCCCAGCCGATCAGTAGATAATCCCGTAAAACAGCTTCAGTCTTTTGATTGGTTGCGTATTGTGGGCCTGGGGGAAGCTGGGTGGATGTACAGACAGACTGCTACACTTGCTGGGCACAATGTATCGATGGTGTCTCGCTGCTTCCGACAGTAGTCTGCGAAAAATTCCCATACCTGTAGACCAGGTTCTCTACGTCCTCGCAGTACAGACGAACGTCAAGATCGACGCATTGTGCGGGCAGTGACCGCACATCATCCAGGGACGAAACCCGGACACATTCTGCACCTGCAGTGTTATCTGGGACCATTTGGGACCGTCTTGCATGTAATAGGACTAAGAACAGGTACGAATCCTTCAAGACTATCACAGACACCACGACACCGTCAACCATGGCTACTCTGGTGTGGTGAAAGAGTCGACTGGAGAGCGTAATGACGCTATGTTGTCTTCAGTGGTGAGAACAGGTGATGGATATGCACATATATGGAGTAGAGTTGGTGAGCTGCCTATTCCAGAGTGTATACGCCTGCAACACACAGGCCCCATCCCGGGCTTCATAGCGTGGGGAGATAAGTTACAACCCGCGGTTACATTTGGCCTTTCTGCAGGCTCAAGTAACCAGCGCCTCGTTAAACTGCACTGGTTTTATACCCACGCTACTGCCATTTCTTTCGACAGCATGGAAATACGCGTTCTCATATGGTTGTGCGACTTCTACTATCGCCAGCCAGATCACCAGTTCCTTCGCCATTTGGACGTGTATCACAGTGATGGAGAGGGATCTTACTCCACGGCCTGCAAGAACTATTGCCGAATTGCAAAAAAAAAAAAAAAAAGGGGTGAGATGCTTGGGACAATCTCTCACAGGATGCTATCCGGCGCCTTCATTGGGGGTAGGCTGTGTAATGATGCGACTGTTTGTCCATCTTTTACTCTTTGTGTCTAATTTGGTCTGAATTTGTCGTCATATACTCCTACAATGATGAAGTATCTGTTGCCTCACTTGTCAATAAAATGACCTTATTCTTGAGGGTATTGTCTTTCTTCGCAGTGTATTTGCTTCCAACAGATTAACCTGATGAGACATGGGACTTAAGAAAAGGCAGGATTCGGTGTGGACGGGGTATTACTCAGTTACCGTTGGTTGATCAGTTTTTTTTTAAATGACGTACACTTTATTTGGAATCAATTGCAAATAAGGTGAACAATAAGGAACAACTATGAAATTTGACTGTTAACACACAATGTCTAATAAGAAAAATTCTTAAGCAAGTTGCACTCACGGCTGAAGGCCTTATTGACCAGAAATACAAATTATTTGTCGCCTGAAGGCCCCAGTAGTAATAACTCAAAATTAAAATATTTAGAAGGAACTATTATTAGAATCTGATCAAACCAATCGAGAAGTGGGCCTCAGACAGGGATCCAAGGATCGGCCTGGGAAAGTCGCTCAACTTCGTAACCGATAAGACAGGCAGCCAAGAGTTGTATTCACTTAACCGGATGGCAACTCAAATTAGTGACAGTTTAAACGCAGGCCAACGCTCTTGCAAAATCTACCTAACGTCTGATAACCAAAATAACGATGGAATATCCCAGGCAAGGCGAAACCGGCGGACGGCACTGCGTCTTCAGAATCCGGTGTTTTCAGAACATTCAGAAGCAGAAAGAACCACTACGACCAAAGTAGTCTAAAAGAAACAAATATCCGAACCACAGTCGAGAAGGCTGTCGAACTACATGCCTTACAGGACAACAGCGGCAAGGCGAGGAAAGGTACACTACCACGAAAATACGCTAACCTCCAGGGCAGGTAACCGGGGTGTTAGCGGCCACTAGGCAGAAGAGTACCGCTGGTTGAACTTCATCCATAGGATGGCTAATTAATTTCGCAAAGTCCAAACACTCCACTCGTTGCTCTTCGTGTCTGCGACCCTGCGAGCAGAAAAACGCGAACAAACGGCTTGATCTCAAATTAGTCGAGGTTTCACTACTGGGTTAATGTTTACTCAAACGTTCTGGGTCTGGTGGAGAACGAGGTCCGGAAAGCACGTGACCCACTTGCAAAGATAGTACTGGGCTACCAGATATCGATAACCGCTGTTGGTGCCACTCGTGGACAGATAACGCTATCAAACGTAGTGGCGCCAGTAAACACGAGAAGAAAACGAGACGCCACTATCCCTATTACACGGTGCCAACCTACCAACGGCACCAACGCGAGCCGCAACACGGCTGACCTGACTTACGTGAAGGTGGATCAGTAGCCACTCCTATAGCTTTGATAAACCACATATTCATGACACCGTTATGAAATGGAAGAAACACTTTTACTGTACACACATTTTTATCCCAGAGTAGCACAGGGCAGATAACTGCCAAGCAAACCGCTAGCCAGTATGAAGATGGTGCCTTGAAGCTGACAGCCTCCTCGTAAAAAAAAAAAAAAAAAAAGAACTCGCAAACTGCGATTATGGTTCAGCATCAGCTGTAGAATATTTCAGAATAAATTAAAGTTTGTCCTGGACTCGAAGTCGAACCCGATTTGTCGCTTGTCGCGAACGGTCGCCTTAACCGAGCAGATCAGACCTCCATTTCTCCTGGTGCCTCTACATTCCCTTATGCGCGCTGTATATTCTTGATTCTTACACAGTTTGAAACACTGTTTTCTCTCGTCATCTCGCCTTACCACTGCTTAAAATACTGTAGTGCAGTGTCCGTGTTGTACTATTAGACAGAAGCAGTGCTCCATCGGACATACATGGTCCACTTGTTGAGCAGCTGGGCGACATGGTGCTCACTACTTATCCACTGGCCGAGAATTTCTCCTCTGATTGTGTATCGACACTTGTATAGCTCTTACGCCTCACTATGATTGGTATCTTCAAACCCACTGATGCAGGATACACTACATTGCTTCTAGTAAGGTCAAGCGTTTGCTATAAATATCAAGCTAAGGCGCGAGGTTCTAGTACATGGCGCAGTAGATCATTAAAGTTTGCTAACTTCGAGTTGGTAGTGGTGGGGCGAGACGAAATTTGATACTAGGTGTGTCATTCAAGAATGTTTCTCGCTTCGACCTGCGTACAACGAAAATTCTCTGATTGATCTAATCGGACCAGTGATACAAGAGACAGGAAACATGTAGCGCCTCCGTACATATAGTTTACTGCTTTTCCTGTGCCCACGTCCTTATTTACATCATCCGGGCGCTGACGGAGCTCTTCACGTTTCAACAGCTCCTAACGAGCGCGCGTGTCGCGGAATAAATTTCGCCCTGTTTCATCTCACCGTGGACGGACGGCGGGGGGGAGAGAAGCACGGGCCGTGTTACCGCAAACCTTCTCCGCCCTCGGTGGCTTTCAAACAATCGCAATCCACGAGCGCACGCACCACGGCCGGGAGCGCTGCGGCCGGCGCGGCGTGATGAACGACCTTAAGCTGCGGTGTCTTAATTGAATCATTAATTTTAATTAAGTCTCTCGGCTGCAGGTGCAGCGCACGTGGACGGCGGCCAGAGCCGGGTCAAGCGTGCTCCAGTTCTTAAGTTGCCATCACCAGCCGCCGCCGCCCCCACTCCCACGGCCTCCGCTGACGCGACCGCACCCGCTCCACCGGCGCGGCGACTGGCGCTCCACTTGCGATGTTTACACACGGCGAGGAGTGGTTGCCAACTCCGCTCCAAGTTCCGCGGACTTGGGTCCGTCAGAACTCACTCCGTTAATTCAGATTAATCAGGCTGCGACGTCTGAGAAATCTTGGCGTAGGCGCCGACGGGGGTGGGGGGCATCGGTCTCGGCGCGCTGCTCCTTTCTAGTGCGCCTGCCCTTCCTTCCATCTTCTGCTGCGTTTATACCAACGGCATTCAACAACTTTCTCTCAGCCAGTTTCGGTTGAAAAAATGCGTAATTTGTGGTGGGATGTCGTGGAATATTCCCGCTTCAGCCCCTATAGTTTCACGAATTTCCGATAGGAGGTGGCGTTATCGAAGCTTTGACAGTGGCGTTTGTAATGCAGAGAGTTTTCAGAGATGAAACAAAAGCACGGTGAGTCGTTGGGCGGTGAGTCTGTCATCATCGCAACAAGATCGCGCTAACCTGTCTGATCTCCCTCGTGCCGACCGGCAGCAAACAGCTGTGACCCTTGCAGTGCTGGAACGTATGTACACTCTTACTCTAAGTGATCGACGGATCACAATCAAACCCCTAGCTGCACAGCTGGATATCTCTGTTGGTAGTGCTGACACACTCGTCCACCAGTTGGGGTACTCAATCGTGCTCGTCCGATAGGTAGCGAAATGAAAAGGAAAGTGAAAATCCTGCTAAGCTTTGCACAGATGTGTTGGCTCTTTTCAGTTGTGAGTGTATATCGAGCACGTAAAGAGGCCTAGAATAGTAGTGTCACCCACCAAGTATGGGTGCCTGCTGGGAGGTTTCGGATGATTTCATGCAACCCCATATAACGTACTTGTCATGCAAAAAAATGGTTCAAATGGCTGTCAGCACTATGGGACTTAACTTCTAAGGTCATCAGTCCCCTAGAACTTAGAACTACTTAAACCTAACCAACCTAAGGACATCACACACATCCATGCCCGAGGCAGGATTCGAACCTGCGAACGTAGCAGCGCGGTTCCAGACTCAAGCGCCTAGAACCACTCGGCCACTGAGGCCGGCACTTGTCATGCATTTCCTCCTTCACGACAGTTCTCGGCCGCACAGTGAAAGGTCAATCAGGACGCCCCTTCAGCGTTTTTCACCACCCAGACTTGGCTCCCTCTCATATTCATCTCTGGTCACATGAACAGCTGGCTCTGAAGACAATATTTTGGCACAACAAGGAACGGCAGACAAGTGTAGAGTAATGGCGGAAGGTAATTGCGAGTGCCTTCTATGACGAGGCTGTTGGAAAGTTCGTACAACGCTACGACAAATATCTAACTCGGAGCGACGACTACGTAAAGAAGTAGCTGTAAAGTGTAGCAAACTGCTGCGTGTAAAACATTTAAGATTTTCACTGTAGTTTGCACTTTTCAAGCGATCGTACCTTACTTTACGAATAGCCCTCGTATAAAAAAGATCAAATCGTTGCTCTTTGATACCTATCACATCTTTTTCTAATAATGTGCGAGTTACTCTTTCTGAGAGACCTATCGACCGTAATTTTCTCCAACTATTTCAGCTAACCATACACGTGCAGTCGGTGCCCTGGGTAGTTAATCGATCTCAGCCGGAAACCGACTGACACCACAGGTCTTTTCTCTTCTCCTGTCCCCTGTTCCCCAAACTCCCCACAAATTTACCTCTTTCAGTCAAATACGTGCTAAATTTGTCCTCATACCACTTTACAGTTTTTGTGTACGTCCTCGCGTCCATCCTAAACAACTTATTTTACTGACTAGAGTTTTCCTTAGTGTTTTTATCTCTTATTTCTGTTGTTGTCCCACACATTTCACCCTAATTCGGTACACCCACCTTCCGATGAATCATGGGATTCAAATTTTACTATATTTTTACGTAGTAGCGATTACTCCTTTAGAAGCTTTTAAAATTATTATTATTTTTGTTGCAATCGATTTCGGTGTTTCATTACACCTGTGTTGGCCTCTTAATGATACCAAATAAATACATGAATACCTAGTAGTTTTTATACACATCATAGAACGTATAAGAAATCGATATCTGCTATCCACTTGATTTTCTCTTTATAGTGTGAGCGCTGGTTGCACATCAATGTACGTCAGCACTTCAACCGTAGCAATCAACGGGATGGCTGTACACATTTCTTTTGATATGAAACCAGACAGAAAAGTCCATAAAACTGAAATCAGTTGACCTTGGAAACAGGGCTAGTTCGAGAACATTTTTTCACAGAAGTCACATCATCTGACGCCCACCCTCCCTACTTTTCCTTCGTTCATTTCCACCCGTGTCAGTTTTCGCTGCTAATTGTGACACGCACTCTATACAGTTACTGCTCTTGGGTCCCATGATGCCCCTCTCAGCTTGACGCCCCAAGTTGCTGCTACTTATTGTGATACGTCCTGTGTAGACATCTTACAACTGTGGCGCATCTGGCACCCTTCTCAGCTTGCGTTACTTGTGCCTTAAACTGGCCCTGTTTGGAAGTCAAGACAGAGGCGCTGATCGACCTCTCTTCGCCCATAATGACGCATCAGAAATCATCTTCCGACAATAGCCGAATGTGTTGGTGCCCTATCATACATCTACCACATTTCTCAGACACGGGACATGGATGCTATATAAGCCATATTAATGGGGACCTGTTCGAAAACTACACTCTAAGGCAAAAAAGGAAAACTACGCACCAAGAAGAAATTATCCGAATGGGACGGAAATCGATAGATTTGATGTACGCATACAAGCAAACAAATGATTACAATCTTAGAAACACTGGATGATTTATTCAAGAGAAAGAACTTTACAAGCTGAGCAAGTCAATAACGCGTTGGTCCACGTCTGGACCTAATGCAAGCAGTTATTCGGCTTGGCATTGAATAACGGGGTTCTTGATGTCCTCCTTGTGGGTATTGTGCCAAACTCCGTCCGATTAGCGCGTTAGATAGTCAAAATCAAATGGCCGGCCGCTGTGACAGAGCGGTTCAAGACGCTTCAGTCCGGAATCATGCTGCTGCTACGGTCGCAGGTTCGAATCCTGCCTCGGGCAGGAAGTGATGTCCGTAGGTTAGGTTTAAGCAGTTCTAAGTTTAGGGGACTGATGACCTCAGATGTTAAGTGCCATAGTGATTAGAGCATTTTTTCCTTTTTCCAAATCAAATCACAAGCTGATTCTCAATTGATGTGAGATTTGGTGACCTTCCTGGCCAAGGTGGGGTTTGGCAAACACGAAAACAAACAGCAGAAGCTCTCGCCGTGTACGCACGGGAATTATGTTGCTGAAACGCAAGCCAAAAATGGTTCAAATGGCTCTGAGCACTATGGGACTCAACTGCTGTGGTCATAAGTCCCCTAGAACTTAGAACTACTTAAACCTAACTAACCTAAGGACAGCACACAACACCCAGCCATCACGAGGCAGAGAAAATCCCTGACCCCGCCGGGAATCGAACCCGGGCGTGGGAAGCGAGAACGCTACCGCACGACCACGAGATGCGGGCGAAACGCAAGCCAAAGATAGCTTGCCATGAAGGGCAACAAAACGGGGTGTAGAGTATCTTCGAAGTAGCGCTGTGCTGTAATGAAATGACACCCCAGACCGTCACTCCTGGTTGTCGGGCCATACGGTTTACGACAGTCAAGTTGTTATCCCATCTCTGCCCAGGGCGACTCCAGAGACACGTCTTCGTTGGTCATCTGGGCTTATTTCGAAGTGAGTCTCATCAGAGCAGACAATGTTTCTCCAGTGAATGTGATTCTAGGTTGGAGACGTGTCTAGAGACGCCACGGAAACGGTGGGATACCAAAAATATGGTTCACCTTACTCTAAGCACTATGGGACTTAACATCTGAGGTAATCAGTCCCCTAGACTTGGAACTACCTAAACCTAACTAATCTAAGGACATCACACACATCCATGCCCGAGGCACGACTCGAACCTGCGAGCGTAGCAGCGCGGTTCCAGAATGAAGTGCCTAGAACCGCTCGGCCACAAAGGCCGGCGGTGGGATACCAACCTGACTGTCGCTTGACAACCGGGTGGGTCTGCTGTGCCTTTTCATTTCATAGCAGGACCCCTTTGGTTATCATCCGCGGCACCCTTACAGCACAGCGGTACGTCAGCGATAATCTACATCCCATTTTATTGCCCTTCACGGCAATCTATCCTGGGCTCACATTTCAGCAAGATAATGCCCGTTCTCACACAGAGTTTCTACTGCTTGTCTTCGTGTTTGCCAAACCCTACCTTGACCATCAAAATCGTCGGATGTCTCCCCAATTGAGAACGTTTGGAGCATTATGGGTAGGCCCCCGAGCATCTTGGAATTTGACGATCTAACTCGCGACTAGGACAGAATTTGGCACCATTTCTTCCACAGGATGTCCAACACCTCTGCTTATCAATTCCAAGCCGAGTAACTGCTTGCGTAAGGGCCAAAGGTAGACCAAAGCTTCACTGGATTGCTCAATTTGTGAAGCTGTTTCACCCGAACAAATCATTACATTTTTCGGAAATTATAATCTTTTATTTGTTTGTAAATGTACATCATATCTACGATTTCCATTCCATTCCCATAACTCCTTCGCGACCTATCTTTTATATCTTAGAGTGTATGAACTTCGAATACATTTATACTAATTTCATACAAAAATCATTCGTGACATTGAACAGCCTACGGGAACACTTCGATTCTATTATCGTATGCATTCACCTGTGTCGGCTGCAACTATTATGATACACCTGGTATGTAATATCTATTTTCAATCAATCCCTATTGCAGGCAGCGCATGAGCAATACATCGAAATTACATCTGCTCGGACCTCTTACATAAAATTACATCTGCTCGGACCTCTTACAAGCTGGATGGCACATATCCCATACGTCCACGCCGTCTCCATCGGCATCACTCTAAGTCTATGTTTCCAGACTTACGATCTACGAGCTTTCTGCAAATACCCATAGATAGCAATCTATATTCTCATAGCCGATTATCACTGGTTGTCTCTCTTGCATGTATTCTTGTCATAGTTTGACGAAACACTTTATACAGGGTGTTACAAAAAGGTACGGCCAAACTTTTAGGAAACATTCCTCACACACAAAGAAATAAGATTGAAACCAGTCTTGACCGCGAAACAATTTTATGGGCAATGGTAACCGGTTTCTGTCTTCAGAATGGATTGAGGGAAATGCGATAATAAACTATAAAATACATAAAAGATAATATAATTAACGTTAAAAGAAAGAAATAATGCTCCCGATGACGGGCGGTGGCGGAAATCGGAGATAGTATTGTGGGTCCACTAACGTCAAATGTTCAAAAGGGGGGGGGGGGGGGGAGGTTAATGGAGTTGTTTACTTATGTACGCGATGCTCTGCCCACCGCTTACCGCATTACGCCAGTAATCGCCAATCAGGCATACAAGAAATAAAACTGTTGTTACGAAATAATTACATAATAATTTAGTTTTACATAAGTAAATAAAAATGTGGAAACCGATAGATTGTACTATATAAAACAGATACTATACAGGGTGTTACAAAAAGGTACGGCCAAACTTTCAGGAAACATTCCTCACACACAAATAAAGAAAAGATGTTATGTGGACATGTGTGCGGAAACGCTTAATTTCCATGTTAGAGCTCATTTTAGTATCGTCCACCTACGGTCAATGGAGCATGTTATCATGATTTCATAAGGGATACTCTACCTGTGCTGCTAGAACATGTGCCTTTACAAGTACGACACAACATATGGTTCATGCAGATGGAGCTCCTGCACATTTCAGTCGAAGTGTTTGTACGCTTCTCAAAAAAAATGGCTCTGAGCACTATGGGACTTAACATCTATGGTCATCAGTCCCCTAGAACTTAGAACTACTTAAACCTAACTAACCTAAGGACAGCACACAACACCCAGCCATCACGAGGCAGAGAAAATCCCTGACCCCGCCGGGAATCGAACCCGGGAACCCGGGCGTGGGAAGCGAGAACGCTACCGCACGACCACGAGATGCGGGCATACGCTTCTCAACAACAGATTCGGTGACAGATGGATTGGTAGAGGCGGACCAATTCCATGGCCTCCACGATCTCCTGACCTCAACCATCTTGACTTTCATTTATGGGGGCATTTGAAAGCTCTTGTCTACGCAACCCCGGTACCAAATATAGAGACCCTTCGTGCTCGTATTGTGGACGGCTGTGATACAATACGCAATTCTACAGGGCTGCATCAGCGCATCAGGGATTCCATGCGACGGAGGGTGGATGCATGTATCCTCGCTAACGGAGGACATTTTGAACATTTCCTGTAACAAAGTGTTTGAAGTCACGCTGGTACGTTCTGTTGTTGTGTGTTTCCATTCCATGATTAATGTGATTTGAAGAGAAGTAATAAAATGAGCTCTAACATGGAAAGTAAGCGTTTCCGGACACATGTCCACATAACATATTTTCTTTCTTTGTGTGTGAGGAATGTTTCCTAAAAGTTTGGCCGTACCTTTTTGTAACACCCTGTATAAAGTGTCTCGTCAAACTATGACAAGAATACATGCAAGAGAGACAACCAGTGATAATCGGCTATGAGAATATAGATTGCTATCTATGGGTGTTTGCAGAAAGCTCGTAGATCGTAAGTCTGGAAACATAGAGTGATGCCGATGGAGACGGCGTGGACGTATGGGATATGTGCCATCCAGCTTGTAAGAGGTCCGAGCAGATGTAATTTTATGTAAGAGGTCCGAGCAGATGTAATTTCGATGTATTGCTCATGCGCTGCCTGCAATAGGGAAGGTATAAGAGAATCTCTGACCAGAGAGCAGTGTTGACTGCAGTACGAACTGTGTAGCTGTAGCAGTAAGTGTTGCTTGTCTGCGCGCGTCAGCAGTCTGCTCTGGTCTGGAATAGTGTATCGTGTTGGCTGGGCCCGTTGCGGTGTAGCGATGCCGGAGCCTGAGTATTATTGTATAAGGTAAAGAGTAGCCTCGCGCATATCTGGTAATGTATCTGAACTCCCATGTAAATGTTTTAAAAATGTCCTAATAATAATCTTTGTCATATAAAGTAATTTTTTTACAAGCATTCATTTCAATTTAAAGAATTTACTAATTTCTCCAATCCATGATCATTCCGATTATTGCAAAAAAAAAAAAAAAAAAAAAAAATCAGTTGCTTCCTTTCATAAATGACAAATCTATCGGCCAGCATTGCACAGAGCTGTGTCGGAAGAATTATACTAAGAGCAGATATTTAGCGACTTTATTGAGGTAAGAATTTTTCCTTTTTTATTCAGAATGATCTTACAGAGCCATGATGCAGCACTGCTGTCGTCCAAAATTTACCAGGTTACTGAATTTATTTTTTATTACGAGGTTTAGGAATTCTTCTGTTTCGAGCTTACATTAAATGAGAAAAGAATTTTGTGGGAACGTTAAATGGGAAACAAATTTTGTGTGGAGGTTAAATGTGAATGAATTCCTGTAGGGAGGTTATAAATGGGAACCAATTTTGTTCTGGGGTTGCACTAAAATTGAATCATACTCATATTATTATTATTATTTATGCTATTTTGTGGGGAGTAACTTCATATTATTATTATTTATACTATTTCGTGGGGAGGTTACAAGCTGAAGACGATTACTTTCTCCCGGTAGCGACTGAAGTCAAAAATGTACTTTTGTGCAAGAAGGCGTGTAGAGATGGATGTCAGATATTGCATACTGCTCGTTGAATGTGGTGCCAGCAAAATGAAGCTTGAATGATGCTGCCACGGGGCCGCCGTGCAAGTATTCATTTACACGTTTCAACAGAGAACAAATTCAAAGCTGTAACAGTGAAATACAGACGCTGAAATACAGGTAAGAAAGCTACAGAACACATGTCAGATATTAGAGACAAATATGGCAAAGTTAACAATAAGTAATAAAAGCGTACACAATGTATGTTACATGAAAGGAGGTACTGGGACAGAAAACTGTCATAAAACGTCATAGACCCATCAAGGCTGCCATAAATGAAAGACATAAGCACTCAAGTGCATAAACGATACCCTGAAATAGTTGTTTACAGTTACGTAACACGAACTGTGACAAACAGTACATTGTCCAAACAGCGTAAATTTTACTATTCGTTGTAAGGAACACACACACACACAAACACACATACATACATACAAGTAAATCTCCTAATATAACGTTATTTGGCCAACGCTTGAGACATCATAACATCTCTGAAGGATCTATTTCCTATCGTCTGAAAGTTCTCCGCAATGCGCCGAATAGATTTTTACTTAATATAGTGAAAGAGATAGAAACTTATTCTCGTTATACAAATAAAGTTTTGTTGAGTATTAAACACAGACAAAAGTATTTTACGCTCGTTTTGAAGACTTGATTTTTTGCACTCTTGTTCTTATTTGATTAATCTTTTTCCTATTCCAAAACCGAGTGGTTAGCACACTGGCCTCGCATTCGGGAGGACGACGGTTCAATCCCGTCTCCGGCAATCCTGATTTAGGTTTTCCGTGATTTCCCTAAATCGTTTCAGGCAAATGCCGGGATGGTTCCTTTGAAAGGGCACGGCCGATTTCCTTCCCAATCCTTCCCTAACCCGAGCTTGCGCTCCGTCTCTAATGACCTTGTTGTCGACGGGACGTTAAACACTAACCACCACCACCTATTCCAAATAATTACTTTCAATTTTACGCTTGTAATTATTTTTATCGAATTTTTCATGACTGGTGCATGTTTCGGAACAATAAATAATTACTTCACGGTATCTTTTATTGTTCTGACTGCTTACGTCTTTCATTTATGGCTACCTTGATGGTACCATGACGTTTTATGACAGTTTCCTGTCGCAGTGCTTCCTTTCATGTTACATTCAAATTTTATTTTTGCTGGCACCACGCCGACCGATATGGCCGAGAGGTTCTAGGCGCTTAATAGTGATCATAGGCGCTTAATAGTGATCAGAGACTTTTTTTTTTTTTTTTTTTTTTTTTTTTTTTTTTTTTTTTTTTTTTTTGCTGGCACCAAGTTCTATGAGCAGTCTACAAGACCTGACAAGCACCTCTACATGCCTGCTTGCATACCAGAACAGTTTAACTCCAGTCGCCGTCTGAACTCTGAAACAATCTTTCGCTGAATGGTACATATTGATGTTGCACGCCGTCTCCATAGGAACCATCGGCATCACTCAAGCTCTGTCTTTGTTGCGTACGATATATTAGTTTTCTGAAAATAACCACAGATGGCAATCTATATTCTCATAGCCGATTATCGTTGGTTGTCTCTCTTGTATATATCTTTACCACATATTGACGAAATTATTTTTGTAGCAGCTATTTTACGTAATGTAATGTATCTCTCTCTCTCCCTGCATTTGTTATTAAACTTTTGTAGAACTATTCGGTGTATATCTTACTGTAATAATAGTTTTACTCCTTGTATGTCTGATGCGGTGGGCGGTGGGCGGAGCATCGCGTACTTGAGCAACAACTCCGATCCTCTCTTCAGCAGTTGACGTTGGTGGATCCACGATACAGTTCCGTCCACTGCCACCTCCTGCCATCAAGAGTACAATTTCTTTCTTTAAACTTTGGTTGTATTTTATGTGTTATTGGCGGCGCGGGGTAGCCGCGCGGTCTTGGGCGCCTTGCCACGTTTCGCGCGGCTCTTCCCGTCGGAAGTTCGAGTCCTCCCTCGGGCGCTGGTGTGTGTGTGTGTGTGTGTGTGTGTGTGTGTGTGTGTGTGTGTGTGTGTGTTGTCCTTAGCTTAAGTTAGTTTGAATTAGATTAAGTGGTGTGTAAGCCTAGGTACCGGATGACCTCAGCAGTTTATTCCCATAGGTCGTATGCTCACCGAAACCGGTTACCGTTGGCAATACATTTTATTGAAATCAAAAGTGATAGTCTCCATTAGGAATGAAAGATTATAAATTATTACACACTTCTATGAGCTGGAGAGCGGATTCTACGCTTGTGACAGATACTGAGGACGAAGAAACAAAAATTAAAGAAGGGCTAAAGATTATGTGCGCTGTGGCAGCTGAACTGCTTTTCTCTAAGACTGAGTTCCATCTAGTCGTTAATGGTACCGATCTTTATCAATCCTTGTGTTATATTAATGAATTCCACTTGCGCATACAACTTGAAAACAAGCACTAGTAACAATGTTTATAAGGTCATAAAGACCGTCAATTTGTCTAGATATGGAAGGTAGTTGCAATAAGAGAAGTCGCTATTTCAAATGGTTCAAATGACTGAGCACTATGGGACTTAACTTCTGAGGTCATCAGTCCCCTAGAACTTAGAACTACTTAAACCTAACTAACCTAAGGACATCACACACATCCAGGCCCGAGGCAGGATTCGAATCTGTGACCGTAGCGGTCGCGCGGGTCCCGACTGTAGCACCTAGAACCGCTCGGCCACCCCGACCGGCGTGGCTGTTTCATCTGTGATATTGACCACAGTAAACTCTTCCTGCATTCGTCTGTATAGTAGACTCTCTGGATTCCAAAGCTCATATTTTGTAGTAGTCTGTCCGCATGACAGAGAGACTTTGGCGTTGACCACTGATGTGTGTATAGGTGTAGAGGCTTGATTTCGGAATGCTGTAGCTGCAACTTAAAATATATCAAACATTTAATATTCAGCCCTTTTGCCCTATTTTTGCAGTAAGTGGGGTTCCTGTTTAGGGATCACTTTCAGTTTTGATTTGTAAATTTCGTGAATCGCATTTCTTGACTATTTCGTACTAGTGTTTCAAGTAATACAGAATATGCATGGATTGAGGAAGGAACCGTATCACACCCAAACCTGTTTTCTTTAAAGTAATGCGATAGCTTCGCCGGGGCTATTTTCGCCAGCTCACAGCGCCAGCGGCCGAGGACGGGGAGGGAGCAAGAGTCTGTGGGGAGAGCGCCTGAGAAGAGGTCAGTGTGGCCATTCTGCAAGCACACAGTTGGGAGTCGGGAGGACGCCCTCGCCTCGCTTAAGAAAGGACATTTTGCGATGGACCTAGCGGACACTGAGATGCGTGCCGAAAACTGATGGACCCCTGGAGCTATTAGGATAGAATGTCAAGATCGCACACGCGAAGCCTGGCAGCTGCCGCCTTAGCTGCCTTGGAAGGGAAGAACGTGTCAACAATTCCAACGCCCCACAGGTACTGAAAGAAGCGTACGCAAAGAGCAAACAATTCGCACAGAGAGGAGTCTGAAAGAAGTCAACCTTCTTAAAAAGATGTTTTCTGGGAAGTAAGGAATTTCCTTATAAATCACGGACGCTAGCAGACTCTGAGATGGAACCCAAACACTAGTCTGTCCAGGGCTCATGCAGAGACAGCGGTTACAAAGAAGTGTGGTATGCCTACTCTCACAACAACTTCGGAATGAGGAAAAACATCGGAAGAATGTGAAATTGTGAGAAAGACGCGAATTTCCGAATCACACACCAGCCTGTGCATGATAAAGAATTTCCACCCTGCACTGGGAGGCGTGGTCATGAAATGTCGAGCGGCGTCTAGCGGGACAGCCGCGCGGTCTAGCGCCCCTTGTCACCGTTCGCGTGGCTCACTCCCCCCCCCCCCCCCCGAGGTTCGAGTCCTCCCTCAGACATGGGTGTGTGTGTTGACCTTAGCGCAACTTAGTTGAAATTAGATACGACCTCAGCAGTTTGGTCCCATAGAATTAAAAAAAAAAAAAAACCAGCGATCAGTCACTGGGCAGCGCTTAAAATCACTTAAAATTTAGTCCGCCAACGGCAACGTCGAGAGGAGAAATATTTCGAGAAATCGTTGGGCTGAGGGGTGGATGAGGAGCGAAGTGGGCAGTCGTTGAGACAGCGCGGAATCGAGAGGACGTGGGCGCTGGGCGCTCTTCCACCCATCGCCAACAGCCGCTATCCGCCTTCCGACACCGTGATATCACAGCGTAGGTCACGCAACCCGCAACGGGCAGAGAACGCGGATGAGATTTTGAGCAGCCGACTCGCGCCGCATGGCTCCGAGAAGACGGGCCGTACCGACGCAGCGTCTGCCGCCGACGGCAAAAAATCTTCAAATGTGTGTGAAATGTTATGGGGCTTAACTGCTAAGGTCATCGGTCCCTAAGCTTACACACTACTTAATCTAAATTATCCTAAGGACAAACACACACACACATGCCCGAGGGAGGACTCGAACCTCCGCCAGGACCAGCCGCACAGTCCATGACTGCAGCGCCTGAGACCGCTCGGCTAATCCCGCTCGACCCGCCGACAGCACTACACGACAGATGATCACGAATAATGGTGAGACGATTCGTCCACTCCTCCTTCCCCTTGATAGCTGAGTCGTGTCCATGCCGTCTAATCGGCCCTGCGACATGTAATTTTGTTTTGGTCTGTATAAACGATACTCAAATAAATACTATTTTTCAGGTTTTAATCATCGAAGCAATCTGTTCCATTCATACATGAACCCCTCAGTGTCATAACCTTTTGTGTTTGCTTTCTTTTTATTAATGATGCAACTTAGTTGTTGGCTCCAAACATGGGGCAATCTCATGGGTAATTTTCATGTTTTGTGATGTCAGAAACAATTTCTTGAGTTCATAAATATAATCATTGTAAAACAATCTCTGTTTCAAACTGCATTGTTACGAAATTCTTGTTTATTACATTCATCTGTACCTGTTCACATTATTTATAATCTGGTTTAAAAATACAGAAAAATAACTCTGAAGACTGTAAATTATTGGACACTGAGACTCGATATTCCACTTCCTATTGAAGAGTTCTAAAAGAAAAGTAGGTGTCGTAGTGCAGTTCGCGTGATCCCATTATTAACTGAATGTCAAACTGGTGCGAAGCGCTCTTGCCTTTTACATGGCAAGATTTGTTTGAGTAACGGCAGAGCTGCGTGATTTATTTTAGCTTGTGGTAGTGGAATCCAATTGCTCAACAACAGCCAGATTATCCGTTATCATACAGGAAAGCCAAAGTGTTTTTTACGGCCGAAATTCAACATTGGAAATGGGAACAGTGATCGTCTTATCACATTAAATTCAGTGAAACAGTAATAGGATTGATAAACATACTGATATTATTTATTTCTTTGGTTCTATGTTGCATTAGAGATCTGAATATCGTGATTATTCACTTATGGTAGATAAGATGCATTGTGTTCTTGTGGATTGCATACAATATACATAATAATGCACGTAGGTACTTACAGCTACCAGTAAGCATAAAGTTACATCATGTACACAATAAGGTTAAAGTCACCTCAGATGCGAAAGTAAAAATTCTCTCTTGAAAAGTTTGCACAGTGTGAAAGTTCGCACTGAATATTACAGTAGGAGAGTTACACTTAGACATTCAAACAGACAGAAAGCTAACGTAAAAACCTTATATAGTTATTTAAATGTTATTCCATGAAGTTTCGGGGCTGCAGCCGGATGACTTGGATTTCTTGCCATGATGTTTCGGCTGACAACCATTCGGTCATGTTCAGGTGAGTTCGTTGCACTGGAGATTGCTAGTTCACATCGCTAACTTTATACCAAAAATTTGCACGTAGACGCATGCGCAAAGGCTACCGCTACATGAGCGATCGTTGTTGACATTCGCGCCCTCTTCGAATATTGCTCCATCTATGGCGCGCAGGTGTATGCGTGATTCTGATACTGCATACGCGCTTTCTGTCGGAAAGCGGGTTCACGGAGTAAAAATTCAGATGTCAAATCAACAAAATTAATTTTGTTAATGTCAGATTAATAAAATTGATTTTATTAATTTGACATCTGAATTTTAACAGAGCGCGCACGCAATACCATCATTACGCAATCGCCTGCGCGCCACAGATGTAGCAATACTCGAAGAGGGAGCGAAAGTCGACAGAGATTGCTCATGTAGCCGTTGCCGTTGCGCATACGTCTCCCCGCAAATTTCTGGCGCAAAGTTAACGATGTGAACTAGCAGTTACAGTGCAACACACTCACCTGAAGATGGCTGAATTGTTATCAGCCGAAATATCGTGGAAAGCAATCGACATCATCAGGCTGCAATCCCGAAACTTAATGGAATACTCTTTATGCCAGAAAATTTCAAGAATTACTAAAATATTGTCTGGAAACGAATCGTTGACTATGCAACATATGAAGTTCATTGTATGTTTCTACACCTTTAATACCTTTTGACTATGTGTACAATTCGCTCACTGCTTTATTTTGTAGATACTTATTGAATGGAAATGTAATATCCTAACGGTCTAAGATTTTCTCCGCGAAATTTGTACTTAGTTGCCCAAAAGTCATGGGAAGACAAAGGGAGAAGAGTCGGTCGTCGATTGATGAAGCTTGCATGTTGCATCTGCATCCGAGGAGTTCCGATACAAATTACTTGCTCTCTACCCATAATCGATTCAGCGGCGACTTTACTCACAGTGAAGACGACATGTAGTCCTTTCATCAGGTACCTCCAGTCGAAGGATGTGGCGGTTTACCCGATTCGAAATGTTATCACTGAAATGCTACACACGCGCCATGCGTTGCAAACACGTAGCACATATTCAGATAGGAAAGAATCGTACCCATGGCATGAGCGAGTTACTTAACTATCAATAAGATGGTTTCCATATTTAATTATTATCAGTATTCAAACAAAATTACTGATTAATTACCTGTTCTTCACAAGTGACTGCTACATGCCGTAACTGTTATTTCTAGACTATGTAAATTCTTATAAAATCGTATTTAGGAACTTTCAGTGTTGCTAGTAATTTACACTCTGTAAGTTGCCTGAAACTGTTTGTTACCGGACATGTACCCCAGCGCTAATCAACAATCTCTTGGTAGGATTCTGCACTTGTCTCGTGACTGAGAATTTTGACGAGATACAATGTATTTAATGAACAATTCTGTGTGGCTGACATAACTCTGGTAAGCTAGAAAGTCGTAGTCTACTCATTATACGATGTCTCTAATCGATGGTGACATGTAACATGTTTTCATATCTTCTATTAACAGTTTTCTCTTGTATTTTATAGCCGTTGAAAATGACGGTATTTCGAAACGCATGAGTCGAATTAGGAATTAACAAAAGAGTGTGGTCAAGAGATCATAAAGATATTAAAGTGCATCTGAATGTCCGCATCGTCTCATAGCATTTTCATGGAAATCGCAGAATAACAGTAGTGAGCAATGAGGAAATTCTTAAGTTTAAACATTAAATGCGAGGATCATTGCTAAGAGTAGCTTATTGAAAATGGATGCATTAGAATACTGCGCACATTTTCGCACAAGAATCAATGCAGCTTGCATTTCTACCTGCTATTAACTGAGTAAAAGCTGCTAATTCTTGGGAATAAGCTCATATTGTTAACGAAAATAATCATATTAATTTTCATGTTGTACTATCAGGTGATCGTAGGTTGTGTTCCAAAAATGAACAGCATAGAGACAGAAGTGATGACACTTTCTGCAGGACCATACCATCATTTTGCAGGACAATGCTCAAGCACGTACAGTGCAAGCTGTTACTGATTTGTTTGACTGAAGAGGCTCCTGAGTGCTACACCACCCACTGCACTACCATGACTTAAGCCCTCGTAAGTTGAACTCGATTTCTAAACTGAAGCAAACACTTCACGGCATTCGCTTCAGAACTGCTAGATACTCGTCGGGCAATAGACCGCGCCGCTCAAACTGTCAACACAACTGGCAACGCTAAGAGTATCCTACGACTTCCACATCGCTGGAAGTGAGTTATACACAATGCTGGTGACTACTTTGAAGGTCAGTAAAACTTTGAAACCCGTATCTATTTTGTACGAGCTGTAAATAAAAAGTTGCCGCTATTTAAGTTGAAACCCTCGTAAAAACATGACAGCAGTTTCATTCTGTTCGACCGCGTCCGGTGTAGCACCGACGACGGGCGAAATTCAGTCCACCCAAGAGTATCTTCTTTCTTCTAAGGAAAAATTTCAGCAAATTTTTTCTTACTAGTGAGGAACCCTTTAATGAGGCCGCAAGTGCAATATTTAGTAAAGCTTATCCGAAAGTGTTGTGTTAACAATTATGACAGAAAAAAATATTATCTGCTAATGGCTCACCGTGTGTGTCAGGAGGGCGACAGAAAGTGAGTGTCCGGGAAGTGTAGAGCTCAACCTTCTACGCGATGTATGTATTACACGTAACAAAATGCACGTTCTCGACATTCAAGAAATTTTCGAAATAAACCATTAACTTGTACCAAGAACACCTGACGAAAAATGAAATTACTATGAAATCCAGACTTTTAGTTGCTTACAGGCGTTGATAAACAAACGGGGACAATTGAAATTATGTGCACTAACCGAGACTCGAACCTGGGATCTCCCGCTTACCTGGCAGACGCTCCACCGGGGACACAGATGATAGTGCGACTCCAGGGACTTACCTCTGTCATGCTCCCCGTGAGATCCACATTCTCAACTTACTGTCCACAAACTACATTTGTACTGCTCCTGCCCACTATACTCATTAATCGCGGCAATCGATCTACCGATTCCCGTAAGAATCAGCACTGAAGAAGATCATTGGCCAGTAAGCCTTATCTATATGAAGTTAGTATCGGTTTTTTCGGACAAATCCGAAAGGAGGAGGAGGAGGAGGAAATCAGTGTTTAACGTCCCGTCGACAACGAGGTCATTAGAGACGGAGCACAAGCTCGGATTAGGGAAGGATGGGGAAGGAAATCGGCCGTGCCCTTTCAAAGGAACCATCTCGGCATTTGCCTGAAGTGATGTAGGGAAATCACGGAAAACCTAAATCAGGATGGCCGGACGTGAGATTGAACCGTCGTCCTCCCGAATGCGAGTCCAGTGTGCTAACCACTGCGAAGTCCGAAAGAACAGATACAATCTTCGTAACGAAAACTGGATCGCCACAGTGATCACAAAGGTTCGCGCCATCGAGATCGAAGGTGAACTCCTTGGCAGTTACAAACCGGGCAGGTCGTTCAGCTAGGTATCATCTCTTAAGGAATATTTTTTTTTTTTTGAGTCATCAGTCTTCTGACTGGTTTGATGCGGCCCGCCACGAATTCGTCTCCTGTGCAGATCTCAGAGTAGCACTTGCAACCTACGTCCTCAACTGTTTGGTGGATGTATTCCAATCTCTGTTTTCCTCTACAGTTACCTTCTAAAACTCCCACTAGTACCATGGAAGTCACCCCCCTGATGTCTTAACCATGTCCTATCATCCTGTCCCTTCTCCTTGTCACTATTTTCCAAATATTCCTTTCCTCTCCGATTCTGCGCAGAACCTCCTCACTCCTCACCTTATCAGTCTACATACATTTCAGCACTCTCCTGTAGCACAACATCTCAAATGCTTCGATTCTCTTCTGTTCCAGTTTTCACACAGTCCATTTCAATACCAAACAATTCTGTGCTCCAAACGTAAATTCTCAGAAATTTCTTCCTCAAATTAAGGCCTATGGTTGATGCTAGAAGCCTTCTCTCGGCTAGGAATGCTCTTTTTTCCAGTGCTAGTCTGCTTTTTATGTTCCCCTTGCTCCGTCCGTCATGGGTTATTTAGCTGCCAAGGTAGGAGCATTCCTTAACCTCATCTACTTCGTAATCATCCACCCCGGAGTTACGTTTCTTTCTGTTCTCATTGCTACTTCTCATTACTTTTGTCTGTCTTCGATTTACTCTCAGTCCATAATCTATACTCGTTAGACTGTTCATTACATTCAACAGATCATGTATTTCTTCTTCAGTTTCACTCAGGATAGCAACGTCATCAGCTAATGGTATCATTGATATCCTTTCACCTGGAATTTTACTTCCACTCCTAAACCTTTCTTTTATTTCCATCACTACTTCTCCGATGTGCAAATTGAACAGTAGGGATGAAAGACTACATCCTTGTGTTACACCATTTTTAATGCGAGCGCTTCGTTCTTGGTCATCCACTTTTTTTAGTCCCTCTTGGCTCTTGTACATATTGTATATTACGAATGCATATAGAATCATGTTGGTGTAATGGAGTGATGAGAACTAATGGAATGTGATGACATGCAACTGAATGTGGAACAGTCTGTCGTGAAGGTTACCGTGAAACTGGCTATCCTTTAAGGCGTAGCTGTAGATTGTGCGATAATAAGTTTTATAGGAAAAAATAGAACATCTAGAGGCTGAATTTGTGCAACGATTTCAGGTGGTATGAAACGCAATGTCACAGACGTTTCAAGAGGGATACTTTGCTACAGATAACAATGATTTTTATACGCAGACCAGGGATCAAGAAATACCATGTTATTTTGAGCAGCTGTTGGCCAGAAGCAGTGTTTAAACCATAGTTGTAGTTGTAAAACGCCATTTTTCCCATTCATGCTTGCTGTGACGTAAATATTCAGGAATGCCCTTCCAAGACCACGCACACAAAAAAAGAATCGTTGGGGGCACCTCAAACTTCTCGCTGCTCAATAAATAACTTTTCAGCCAATATGCCATCCAGATTAACAGTAGGCATAATTGTATAAGCCATTGATGTTAATCGATCTTGATACAATTCTCTTGGTACCTATAATTTCCAGGGTACCTATCTTATGAATTTCCTATTCAAATTCCGATTGGTCGGAGCTGAAAACAAATTCCTTACTGAACGATGGGACAAGATTGTTTATCTCATCTACAAATAGTCGGGCCAATTCCACAGTTTGCTGTGAATCGTCAACTTCACGCTTTGTTTGACATCTCAAATTCTGCAGCAATGTTTGAAGTTACGCAACCATCCACAGCTTCACTCGAAACAACTGTAAGGTACATCGTGCGCGGTTTGATGCGCATAACGTAGTAGGTCATTATGATGCACATCATGTTCATGCATGCATGCTTGAAACGCGCAAACACCAGTTTTAGTAATAAGTGCGCCTTGTCCTCCCTTGAATATCCGTAATTTTTTTTATTCATTACATTGTCATATTGGTGAGGTCTTATTCGAAACCTTTTCATATTTATATATACTTTTTTTACTATGCTACGGATGATTTTCCATGGTTAGCACCCACTCCTTGGACAACAACTGTCCTTTACTACTTTCACTGGAGACGGGATTTGTGACTCCCTGTCCGACAAGGATGAGGAACTACATGGTTCGACACTTGTTTCAATATTGCTTCCTATTCTTTTTTGAAGAATAATCCGCCATTTGACCGTATAGTACCGTATTTTTCTTCTGCAATATCTAGATTTCAGCTTTCACCAGATATGACGTGTTAATGTTCTAAGAACTTTTGGTATTTTACTCGATAATGGCCTAAAAACCGAAATCTAGACAGTACAGAATAAAATATAGTACTATACAGTCAAATGGAGGTTTATTGTTTCGAAAAATACTGTATGACTGTGGCTCAGCACCATCGAAAGCTTTTCACTTTTAACTGTTAAGCACGTGTCGTCTTCTTTGCACCCCCTCATGTAGCTTGTCCGCACAGTCCCCCGACTCATCTTGGAGAAACGCTGATATTTCATCTACCTCTTCGGTCTCACTCTGCGAAATTCCTTTTTAACGAAATGTCTACTTCGGCAACAGTTGTTGTAAACAAAATGCAATGTTTCTTTGTTGATCTTGCCACTGCTTTGCTTTATGTCAACATCAGTAGCGCTGCTGTGAGTTACTCAACTAAGTAGTTGAACTATGCTCCGCAGCCTCGCCATTGGATACCTGCAGTTCCTCTTCCTGTTGCCCTTGGCGGCCAATATTGTAGATGCATGGTAGTCAATATGTGGGGCGTCGAAAACCGTAAGCATCATTGGCCTTTTGCGACACCCCACTCAAGGGTTTCCTTGTAAGACTTCTATTTTCAAATCTACTGTACCCCACAAGCGTGCCTTCCAAGCCCCATAATTTGAGAACCACTGCGCTAGACCACTCGCAAGCTGCTGATTGGGCAGCCTGCTGTTTGTGACGTCACAGGCCACTTTCAATTCGGGCCCGGCGAAACACGGCCCGCTGAAGAGTTCTGGCCGTCAACAGTTCTGCCTCTCGCGGCGCCTCTTCAAACGGCGAAAGATGTTTCCGCTGTCCTTCAGAAAGTTAAACCTCTGTGAAAGAATTGGAAATTGTTTGCAGCTGCGCGTTAGGCCCTTTCCTCAGCTGCGGCCGAGCGGGCGTGATCACGGGGTTAGGAGTGAACAAGAGAGGGTGGGAAGAGAAAGAGGGTGGGGGGTTGAGGTTTGGCTGGCTAGCTGGTAGATGGAGATTTTCTCTTTTTTGTGCTTTTCCTTGTGGAAAGCTGAGGAAAGGAAAACGAAGGGGGAGGGGGGGTAGTAGGAGGGGAGAGTGACGTGACTGATGATCCTTTCTTAGGCACAAAGCTGACGTAAAGAGCAAGGCCGAGGAAAACCGTGAGAGTGGGGGGTGTGGTAGGGGGTTGAGGTGGGGGTGGAGGGTGCGGGTGCAGCTGCGGCAGCGAACTTCTTGGAATGGAAGATAAGAACTGGGCTTCGTCGGGGCAGCTGACGGGCGGAGGAACATAACCGTGCTGGAGCACGAGGGTGAGGGGGGGGGGAGGGGGAGAGATGAGCCTCGGAGACGAAGGTCACAGCAAAGTTTCACCTCCTGAAATAATGCCGGCGAGTCTGGGCGCGGGGAGGCAAGAGGCACGTGCAGGCAAAGCGAATTAAAAGTCCTTTTCCGCGGTTAACTTTTTTTTCTCAGTCTTCTAATTTTCTTTCTGCAGTATAACTGAGTTATTTTTTCTGTGTGTGTGTGTGTGTGTGTGTGTGTGTGTGTTGGTGGCCTACATCGCCCCTCCTCTACTGCTTGTTCCCTGTGGGGATCGCCGCCGCTGCCTAGGGAGGTGACGGCAAATTACCCCAAGGGGCACCCCACTCCCACCGGGGATGATGGGGCGGTAGGCCAACGCCAATCTCTGCTCATTACAACAGACACGTATCTTCTTTTTCTTTGCTCGCATCAGGAGACAGTGCTTCCACGGCTCACCAGTTGCTCTTAGATCAAGTGGCGATCAAAGAGCGTAACAGCTGCTGCCTCCACGTGTAATAAATGAGATGTTACTCTGCGTAAACAACTCAAGACCCGAATGTTACAAGACGCTGGGAAAAATCTGTTGTCAGTAATAACGCGAAAGTAAGATGGTGCTTCAGACACCTCTTTATCGTCGTTTCTGCGTCTGAGGAACGACATAGCTGTGTTATGACATATGGACGTTACCCGTGAACCTAGTAGTTAGATGGTGTACAAAACGTATACTGAAATCTGAAGACAATAGTAAAACTTGCCATTAATTTCTTACATTAAAAGGAAAACTTTGTTAATATTGTTAAAATTATTTTTTAAACGAAAGTTTCGCTGTTTGCCTGTATCGATCGTTTATTCTACTGTACCATCATGATTTTGGCCTTCGGGCATTTTCAGATACCACAATGTAGGGTATGATCAGACTTCTATAAACGAAGTCATCGCCGAAATATATATGTATATTATGGTGTGACACGTGCATTATATAATAAAGTTTAAGAATTTCGACGATGACTTCATTTATAGAAATTTCACCATGACCAACACTGTCATACTTGAAAATGGACAAAGGTCGAAATCATGACTGTACAGTAAAATAAACGATCTGTACAGTCAAATGGCGGAACTATCGCTTCTGAAGTATTACAAGATGGTGGCCCCAAACCAGGGTAAAATTATTAATATTAGTTTCTCGTTTAACTTATATCTGTGGCTAATGGAGAGGGCAGGCCACTTTGCAATGGAACTGATGGAGCAGAACGTCTCCTATGGCAAGCTGAAGCATTTTTTTTGTCAGAGCTGTACAAGTATCGACTAGAGCAACATAATTCATGCTGTTGATGCTACTTCGTCGGAGAAGTGGTTATTTACACAGCACATATGGGAAAGTACGTCTAATAAACTGTACGTAAATTGTAAAAACGTTTCCACTACCAAGATATCTGCGAAAGCGTGTAGACCTAGGTTTAGCTAGAGCAGGGAATCAAAGAATAAGACCAAAACAAATACCTTTTTTTGAAATAAAAACAAAACAGTAATCGAAACAAAGTCTGTAGTACACGCTCTAACGATTTTTTACTGATGCTCTTTGACCAGTGTTGACCCTATCGATGAATGTTTTCTGAAGCGAAAGGACTCTGGTACTGTTTTTTCGTGAACGTACGCGTCTTTTAGCTTTGACAGGGGAACCCATTATTTCTGCTTGGTTTTCAGTTATCTGCAGGCTCCTTTTTTTTAAGGTTTATTTATTTTTTGATGTATTCGTAAGGTGCTAGTGCTGTAGCTTTGAGAAGAATTGTCATCAAAATATTTACAATTGGTTTAAAACGGACCTGAATGAAAACAGTAACTCACTGTAATAACAGAAATCATATTTTGAAAGAACTTATAACTTTCTACCTTGCAATGTACAAAAATTATATTGTAATTTATCTTTTCATACCAATGTAATTTCTTGGAAACCTATCTTTGACAGACGTGTATCTCCGATTCTGGAAACGTGGTTGTATGCAGCCCGTAATGCCTTCAAATAGGACGTACAAGATTATCATATTCTCTCGCTCGCTGTGTGCAAACTATTAGTCCTACAGAAAAATATTATAGGAAATTTAATGTAGTTAAATTTTGTACTGGAATAGGTTTTTGCTGGGGGCTGCGGGGATCGATTTATTAAAGGAAAATGCGTTTCAAGGACACTGTTGTACGTTTTTCTTGAATAATTTGTAAACTTCAGCCTCTAGCCTCTGGCGAAAATGCATCACAGTACAAAATTTAGCTACATTGAATTTTCTATATGAAAGTGCTGTTCATTTTTTCTGTATAACTTAGTGTTTGCGTAATGTTGTAATCGAAGGCGTTGCGGGTTGCATAAGTCCCAGAGGTAGGGGCAGCTGAATCAGCCTGTGTAGAGAAGTGCGAGGACTGAACTGTGTCACTGAGCTTGCAACTCGGGACTGGTAGATTATCGCCTGTGGACAGCTGTTGCTTATTTCAGTTACATAGAAGAAGGTTTGATTTCACTGTTACTACGATGAAAATGGAATGTATCGTCTACGTGAAAAGAGATTTTTCTTAGATTGAATAAACAGCCAAGAAGGATGCATGTATTTCATTCAAGTAACTAATAAATGCCTGGACCATTATTAACACTTAGTCAACAGAAGGAATCATCTTCGAGACGACGCTGCCAAAGTAAGATGAACATTATATTGTTAGAATTGCAGTCAACACTTCAGCGGCATCTTTGTCTTTTAATATGAATACGAACGAGCACACTCCTTCAGGAGGAAAGACTCAACAGAATGCAATGGCCTGACATATCTGCCAATATGAACCCGATTCAGCATGTTTGAGCCCAGATAAAACTTGCAGAGTGTTGTTGCAGGAACTCTCCTACACATTGAGTGGCCTTAAGAGGGCCTCCGGGGAAGTAAAGGACAGGGCTCCAGCAGCAACGACCCGACCCCGTTGGGGCAGCATGTCGCGGTGGATGCAAATGTGTTACAAGAGCGCACTGCGTGAAGAACTGCATCACATAACGTTCCATAGTATCTGCAATCATTAACTAAATGAACTCCACTCCAAATGAATTCGTTGTGCAAAACAGAAGCTTTCTACTCTGAAATGTCTTCATTAACTGACTGTTACCAATAATATCATAGTGCGAGTAGGGTGCATTTCTAGGTGTAGATTAAGACCTGGCTGGGGTCTGTGCATCTGAATGGAGCTTTTAAACAAAAAAATTAATTAAAAGATTTTATATTCACTAGAAGAAAATCACACAGGCGCGCCGATCTGGGCCGTGAGGTCGTCAGCCAGGAGGGATAGTCATCAGAAGATGTTTGTCTAAACGTCGGAACGAAGTCCGAGAAATCAAGAGAGCAGATGAATGATTCATCATTGCTAAAGCGCCAGAGAGAGAGAGAGAGAGGGGGGGGGGGGGGGGCAGGGAGTCCAGTCTAAGAGTCTGGATTGGACGCTTCTGGCGGCGGCCAGCAGCCATCTCGTGGTTTCTCTCACACGCTCCCTATTGGCTAGCCACAGCAGTGCATACTGACTTCATATATACAGGGTGGTCCATTGATCGTGACCGGGCCAAATATCTCACGAAATAAGCATCAAACGAAAAAACTACAAAGAACCAAACTCGTCTAGCTTGAAGGGGGAAACCAGATGGTGCTATGGTAGGTCCGCTAGATGGCGCTGTCATAGGTCAAACGGATATCAACTGCGTTTTTTTTTAAATAGGATCCCCCATTCTTATTACCTATTCATGTAGTATATAAAGAAATATGAATGTTTTAGTTGGACCACCTTTTTCGCTTTGTGATAGATGGCGCTGTAATAGTCACAAACGTATAAGTACGTGGTATCACGTAACATTCCGCCAGTGCGGACGGTATTTGCTTCGTGATACATTACCCGTGTTAAAATGGACCGTTTACCAATTGCGGAAAAGGTCGATATCGTGTTGATGTATGGCTATTGTGATAAAAAAGTCCAACGGGCGTGTGCTATGTATGCTGCTCGGTATCCTGAACGACATCATGAAAGTGTCCGGACCATTCGCTGGATAGTTACGTCATTTAAGGAAACAGTAAATGTTCAGCAACATGTGAAACGTCAACCACGACCTGCAACAAATCATGATGCCCAAGTAGGTGTTTTAGCTGCTGTCGCGGCTAATCCGAACATCAGTAGCAGACAAATTGCCCGAGAATCGGGAATCTCAGAAACGTCGGTGTTGAGAATGCTACATCAACATCGATTGCACCCGTACCATATTTCTATGCACCAGGAATTGCATGGCGGCGACTTTGAACGTCGTGAACAGTTCTGCCACTGGGCACAAGAGAAATTACGGGACGATGACAGATTTTTTGCACGCGTTCTATTTAGCGACGAAGTGTCATTCACCAACAGCTATAACGTAAACCGGCATATATGCACTATTGGGCAACGGAAAATCCACGCTGGCTGCGGCAAGTAGAACATCAGCGAGCTTTGCGGATTAATGTATGGTGCAACATTATGGGAGGAAGGATAATAGGCCCCCATTTTATCGATGGCAATCTAAATGGTGCAGTGTATGCTGATGTCCTACGTAATGTTCTACCAATGTTACTATAAGATGTTCCACTGCATGACAGAATGGCGATGTACGTCCAACATGATGGATGTCCGGCACATAGCTCGCGTGCGGTTGAAGCGGTATTGAACAGCATATTTCATGACGGGTGGATTGGTCGTCGAGGCACCATACCATGGCCCGCACGTTCACCGGATCTGACGTGCCTGGATTTCTTTGTGGGGAAAGTTGAAGGAGATTTGCTATCGTGATCCACCGACAACGCCTGACAACATGCGTCAGCGCATTGTCAATGCATGTGCGAACGTTACGGAAGGCGAACTACTCGCTGTTGAGAGAAATGCCAAATGCATTGAGGTTGACGGACATCATTTTGAGCATTTATTGCGTTAATGTGGTATTTACAGGTAATCATGCTGTAACAGCATGCGTCCTCAGAAATGATAAGTTCACAAAGATACATGTATCACACTGGAACAAGAGAAATAAAATGTTGAAACGTACCTACGTTCTGTATTTTAATTTAAAAATCCTACCTGTTTTCAACGGTTCGTCTAAAATTGTGAGCCATATGTTTGTGACTATTACAGCGCCATCTATCACAAAGCGAAAACAGTGGTCCAACTAAAACATTCATATTTCTTTACGTACTACACGAATATGTAATTAAAAATGGGGGCTCCTATTAAAAAAAAAACAGCAGTTGATATCCGTTTGACCTATGACAGCGCCATCTAGTGGGCCATCCATAGCGCCATCTGGCTTCCCACTTCGAGCTGGACAAGTTTCGTTCTTTATAGTGAAAAGGTACAATAGTTTCCGCTCTATAAGCAGCAGGTTTCGCTGCTCGCTCGCACCGAAAAATACAAACAGAGGCGGCTCTGTCGCCAATTTTATTACACGACGCGGCCGGCCGCGGGTGCAACAGAACCCATGTGGATGGGTGGAAAGAAATGTGTCAGGCTTCATATATACGTATTTATATATGACGTGTATTATGCATTTCTTGTACGTGAATGTGAATCTACACATGAACTATCCTAATCCTCCTCACACCTTTCCGTAAAGTGTGGCCAAATCTTAGTTGGGAAGTAGTTCTGTAGTATAGTAGTGCCAACCTCTCAATCATGGGTAGGGGATCAGAGAGACATCACAGGAGGTAAAAGTCAAAGACGTTCCAGTGTCACAAGATTTGGGGTGGAGAGGTTGGTCACGGCCAAGTGGTTCTACCATCCCCTCCACCGCGGCCCAGGAAGACCTCCGGGTGCCCGCCATATTTGGGGGTGTTACAAAAGACGGATAAGTGAGCAGACGCGCCCTCAGTGCGTCTGTCTCAATTTTCATGCATGGAAGAGAGGTATTTGAATATTTGTACTAATTCTGTTATTTCCAGCTTTGGATTGTGTAAGGAAATGATGTTCTCGTTTAATTTCGGAAATTTTACCCCCTGTTTTAATGTATCTGGTCCCCAGTTTACCCGTTATCCTCCTCACAAAGTGGATGTCCTACGTAAAATATTGGGAGACTTTGGTGATATACATTATACCCGAGCTATAAGTTGTAAAATTGTAATATCCCTAAACTGGGACAATTGCTGCAGTCGCTGTAAAATCGAATGATAATGTTTAAAATAAATAGGTAATCAATTGTCATCAATCTTTAAAATACCTTAAAATCACAAAGACGTCAAGTTGAAGGAATTCATTTAAAATAAAAGATATAGAATGCAGAGACCCACACATCAGCATGTGAGCCTTCCAGCCCCTTACCTAGTATTGTACAGAACGGGCACGCTCTCTAGGTAGCGCTCTCAAGCTCCCCTCTCCAGTTATCCGTTGCGCAATTTTCATTCAGGGCTTGACGACATCAGCTTTCATCTGGCGTCCATAGGCAAGGAGGTTAGACGAGAATATTTTAATAGTTTTTTCGTTTGACGCTTATATTTCGTGAGATATCTGGACCGGTCACGATCAATGGACCGCCCAGTATATATGTCGAACCGAGTCCCCTAAGAGTTCGAACCTGGTGTGCATCAGCCTGGAAGAGATCATTGACCATCCTCACTTTAATTATACATGTGTGGTGTCTGTTCTTTCAGACACGTCTGAAAGAACTATGTACGTATGGTGAGTACGGTCAATGATCTCTTCATTGTGATTGCACACCAGGCTGCAGCTCTTACGGGAATCGACGAAATGCCGCGTGTGATAAGGACAGTGGGCAAAGGGGTACTACATTCGTAGTGCGTGGAATAGGTAGAGAATTTTGGTGTGTTGGGAGGCACGCTAGGGTAGTCCGTGCAGTTGCGATGACCACTGTGACCGGATGGCTCAATAAGTATAAGACTCTGTTTCGAATCCCAACCCAGCATATATTTTCAACCTTCCCCAGTGATTTAAAGCAGTACCAACTCGCAGCTAATATTAGTAATTACTTTGTGTCTTACTTCGTTTTTTGTCTGTGCTTTTGTCCCGCAGCGGCGCAGGGTGAGCATGCTTATTGACGGATCTGACATGATTAGTTTAAGGGGTGGCCGGATGCCCTTCATGTCGCCGCTCCATTATCTCCAAGGGTGGAAGATGTGTACCCCAACTGTCTGCATGTACTGTTGTTCGTGTGAAAGTTAGCAAAGTTTTCGAAATTCTTGCGAATCGTGCAACTGGGACTGGACTTGCGTACCAGCACGGACGTGGGAAACCGCCTGAAAACCACATCCAGGCTGCTTGGCTCAACTACACTCGTCTTTAATGCGCCACGCTAATTATTTCTGCTTTAACGCGCACAGCTATTCTGGCGGGTTAATTGATTGTACTGCCACACTGGATGGGAATGTTAAGACGAAAAGTTAGATACAAAATAAAAAGTAGAATGACTAGGAGAACTGCATGTTGTGTTTGGAAATGTACACTTTTGCACATAAGTGAAATGGAAACCTGTGGATCCGGTCGTTGCTGCTGGAGGCTAGCCCATTCTTCCACGGAGGCCCTCCTAAGTCTATCCTGTGTGTGTGTGGGGGGGGGGGGGGGGTTCCTGCGTCAGCGCTAGGCACGTTTTACCTGAGTTCAAGCACGCTGAATCGGGTTCAGGTCAGCAGATACGTCAGGCCATTCTATTCTGTTGAGTCCTTCCTCCTGAAGGAACATATTAACAAGAGGGGGCTGATGTTCTCGTTCACTATCATATTAAAATACGAAGCTACCGCTGAAAGGTTGACTACAGGGCTTGACAGTACCACGTTCAGTTAACCGGCGAACCCACAAGATCCCGAAGAAGATCCTATCGGAGAGGTAGAAACGTCAGTTGTAAAGAAGAAGACTGAAGACGAGCGTGACGCGTCCTAACAACCTAGAAGATTTTACCTTCAATATACTGACGGCTTCTACTCTGATACTGCATAGACTTCAAGTTACGCTAGGTGGTGATGAAAAGTGCTTAATATCTGTATACGATACTAGTCCAAAACAAGACTGACCCACGTATCTCCCGGTTGATATTCTCTAAATCTGATTTATATGATTTGAAACGGGTTATGCTCCGAACAGAAAATTAATAAATAAATCAAATTTTTTAAATACGGACAACCGCAGTCAGATTTCCTTATTTTGAATGAAATGAACCACACTAATTGTAAAATACATTTATTTAAATTTAAGACCCATTTCGCGCCAACTGAAGACGCATCCTGCGTGATCTGTACAAAAATTAATAAACTATTTATTTTTTAAATAGGGAGAAGAAAACATTCTTTGATGAGATGTTGAAATTACTGTCTATTTATCCATCATTGACGTACATTTCGCGTAATTCAAAGCATCTACAGATTGGCCTACGTTAAAATTCAGTCTAATTAGAAAGACTTGACACTACCTTGGGATTGGACGAGGTTAGGAAAATTACAAATTGAACTTACCGATGAATGTTGACAACCAATTATTGATAGCGATGATAAAACATTGCGCGAAAGTAAATTGCCCGCGTTATGTGCAAGGAAAATAGTCGATGCAAGTATATGCTCCCGTCATGTATCAAAAGCAAAACATCTGATAACCTTGAAATAAATGGAATGAATAAAAAAAGCAAAAACTGCAAGATTCCAGAAAGTGAAGAAGGAATAAAAAACGGAAAAAGCTGCGAAATAGTTATCTTGTCGGGACACGTAATGTGGTCGAGTGAAGACAAGACAGCATCACGCCTGTACAAACTGTCAAATGGTAAGCATGCTGAAAGCGTGGTTATACATTCTGCGACCCCATACGCAGTGCTCAACGCCATGGCATATCAGGCCTGTAGCAAGTGTGCGTTAACGACGATAAATGGCGTTACTTCACTGTGAGTTATGAAGCGTTATTTTGAAGAAAATTATTATGAAACTTTCATAACGAAACAAATCGACTTGAAACAGAATGTCTGCAAAATCGTACGTCACTTAAATCAAGATATTTGCTATTCAAAATGTGTCAAAGCTGAAATACAATAAGTAAATATTATGTGAACTTAACTAAGGGTGTAAAGTCATAGACTGTCTTTTATCAAAAGACAGAAAATTCTAAAAAGAGAAGATAAATACTAGGTACAAAGCGTCACATAAATTAGAAACTGGTCCTTAAGTCAAATAATAATGCTGATGCGAGGACACATAAATTAAAATCTTGAATAAAGTCATGCTATAAACGAACTACTATATAATAAATTAACAAACTTGACTGAAGTAACCTAGGTACGTTTATCTGATAAGTGCTATCTCTGCTAAAATAGCAAAAGAGTGCTTAACAATGCTGTGGAAAATAAAGGGATGTTGATAACCAGTATTGTACAGCAATACTTGAAAAGTGCCCAAGGATATTCTATTTAACAACTCATAGCGGATAGATAACTGCCTTAAATCCACTTCCTTTCATTCACCTCACCGAGATAGGTGGGGCAGTGTTTGGTACACTGGACTCGCATTCGGGAGGATGACGTTTCAACCCGCGTCAGGCCATACGGATTTAGGTTTTCCGTGATTTCCCTAAATCGCTACAGGCAAATACCGGAATGGTTCAGGGCACGATCGACTTCCTTCCCCATCCTTTCATAATCCGATGGGACCGATGAACTCGCTGTTTGGTCCTCTCCCCCCAAATCAACCAACCAACCATTCACGTCAAGTTATCCACACATATCGTACTAAAAGCGGTGGTGTATAGTTAAAATAAAGGTGATAGCGTAGATCCTACAGAAAGACGACATGGTCTTAATTTGCTTTTATTCGTATAGGTTCTACGCTTTTCCCTTCATTTTAACTATGGACCGTTGTTTAAAGGGGGCTGTATGTTTATAGCATGGCGTCAATGATGGGCACTGGCTCTAAAGCAATACCTTTCCTCTATGAGATGTTATATAGTATCTCTGTGAGTACTTTCCATGTTTGGCTTAATGATATTGTTTTTCTGTATCCCTTTATTTTTCAGACCATAGTCAAGAATTCTTTGTAAAAGTCCTTTTATTTATAAATTTTTCTACAGATCATCGGTCGTCACTTTGAATAATAGTATTTTCAGCCCGTGCCGATCATTTTACTCAAAATGTGCAAATACAGTAGCCTTTATAAGATATACATTTCTGGACATTCAAGTAGTTTGTGTCAGAAATATTAGCTTAATGAACCATTATGCACACCCAAGGGGTGTAAAAACTACCATTTCCTTTTTTAATGTCTTTTATCGTAGATTCATAGAACTGTAATGTAATACTACTCGCGGAAGACTTTTAAAACGCTGAATGGCATTGGTTTTATATTAGCTCCTCTCACCATCCAGATCGGTACATATTTCGACATACTGAACAGGTTACACCTAACAGTAATTGTCTCCTGGGAAGTAAAGACCACCGTCAACGTGAAACGTCCCCTTTTTGAAGAATTATACATGACTGTGCTTTAACTGACACACAATATTTTTAGCTCAACGCAATCTGACTTTCAGAAATCCCTACAAAAGAATGACCCTGTCTAATATTAACCTATACGTTTCACAAATCACTTACCTCACAAAAATCTTGGTTACTCGAACTACTGCAATACAGCAGGCGCCACTACTGCCAGCTAAATAAAAGATTCAAACTATGGAAGGCACTAACTACTGATAGGGATAGTTAGCAAATGAAAGATATTAATAGAGAACAAACAATATATTTACCTTAATAGTCATAATATACATATAGCAGTTCATGACAAATTACAAAACTCCGCCATCTCTCTCCCCACATCCATCACTGCTGGCGGCTCACCTCCAACTGCGCAACGCTACGCGCTGTTCACAGCCAGCTGCCGCTGCCCAACACTACAATGGCAGACAACAATGCAAACTACCCACAGACTGCACACAGCACAGCCAGTGATTTTTCATATAGAGCGCTACGTGGCGTTACCAATAAGAAAACATAAACAGCCTACTTACAAACGTTATATTTGTAGCTAAGCAGATTAGCTGGAAGTCCATTAACTGGAAGTGCAACGTTTACGGCAACACTTTGAGCTCGTCGAAAGTCAAATCACGTGCTTCGTCATAACGAAAAACATTCGTGGTAAACTAAAACGAATCATCAGGCTAAGTGGCGCTGTTATTAGAAAGCGTCCAAACTGCCACTATTTTAACTTCCAAGTTTTTATCGCAACATTATGCACACTTCATCCAATCTTGCACCAAACGCTTAAGATTCGAGGGAATAACGATTGTAATACTTCCTGTTAGTTCGAGTGTCGCCAGTTATATCTTTTTGGTCTTCTCAAAATATGTGTAGAAGTTTCTTGTATCTTAAAGTCTCAGAATTTGGGCAGTTTACCTCTCCGGGATATTCTACTCTTCTCTTGCAACATCTGCCATGAGAATTAATGACTAGCTCCATGACGCTTTCGCAGTTACTAAAAGAGCCCGAAAAACGCTATCTGTCTTTGGTTACCTTCTATTAATCCTGCGTAGCACCTCTCAAGAGTCACTCAAACATCCGTTTGACCTATGGCGGCGCCGCCAGGGTGGCCGAGCGGTTCTAGGCGCTTCAGTCCGGAACTGAGCGACTGCTACGGTCGCAGGTTCGAATCCTGCCTCGGGCATGGATGTTTGTGATGTCCTTAGGTTAGTTAGGTTTAAGTAGTTCTAAGTTCTAGGGGACTGATAACCTAAGTTGTTAAGTTCCATAGTGCTCAGAGCGATTGCAGAGTGTTATGAGTAGTATGTTTTTAGGTTGGTTAGTACTCCCAAAGTCCGGTCTCGTAAACTGATACGGCCAGGAGAGCGGTGTGCTGACCACATACTCCTTCATATGTGGATCCAGTGACGCCTGTGGTCTGAGGGTGACACGGCGGCCGGTCGGTACCGTTGGTCCTTCCAAGGCCTGTTCGGACGGAGCTTAGTTTAGTTTTTTTAGTACTTCCAAAGACATGTGGCAAGAAAAAGCCATTAATGCTTATTTTCCCCTGGACATCAGGTCAAGTGTTGAAGTGTGGACACATGGACGCAAAACGGTAGTCTGTACTGTCAAGCATAGTCCACATAGTGGAGCAGCCGGCCGCGGTGGTCTAGCGGTTCTGGCGCTGCAGTCCGGAACCGCAGGACTGCTACGGTCGCAGGTTCGAATCCTGCCTCGGGCATGGGTGTGTGTGATGTCCTTAGGTTAGTTAGGTTTAAGTAGTTCTAAGTTCTAGGGGACTTATGACCTAAGATGTTGAGTCCCATAGTGCTCAGAGCCATTTGAACCATAGTGGAGCAGTACTAGGCACGCAGAAAACATCGGATCGTAAAGTTTGTGACTTGTTTGTGGGAAGATCGTTCGATGCAGAGAAAAAAAAGCAACCAACACATTTACGTGTTTATGTTGAGGCACTACATATAAAAATATCTGCACTTATACCCGTTATAGCCTGGATAATTAACTTAAGGCCACAAGTAATTCAGTTCTAATGTGATGACATTAGCTCAGGTTCCAAATTCTGATTTAAACTTAAATCTTAATATTATACACGTTTGACGGTGAGTTTCCAATGGTGTGTAGGTAAAAAGTTTGGAACTAACACTATAAGGGAAGGACTTAACACCCGGTGTAAACGAAACAGAGTTTGGTAAGCTATCACGAGCTACGTTTGCTATAGGAGGTGCTGTAGGCCGCCAGGCGAACGGCTCTGTCGGTTGGGTTGCCTACGCATCAGGGTGACACACGCCGTGGGCTTAGCCACGGCACTTGGCAACGCGGCCGCAGGGAGCAAACAGAAATCTCATTATGGTAAGACGGACGCGCGAATAGACAGCTGGAGACGGCCGCCCGCCAGGAGATGCCAGCCGCGCACTCGCCTCGCAATTCAATTCAGCCGTCGCGAGTGGCTCCAAACTCCTGATGGATCTGCGTGTATGGGCGGAGAGCGAGATTAGGAGACGGCGGTGGCGGCGGTATTACCGCACAATCCCCAATAACAGACGGCCAATCTGGGACGAGCTCGTGCAGTATGAAGAGTACCGGCAGGCTGAATGGAGTACACTTTTTCCTCACGTCAGAGCAGGCGGATAGAGCGCTCCCATTACGCAGCAGTCGTTCCAAAAATTGCTCAGCGAGTCCTTGTATCGCTACTCGTTCACTGCATAGTCGCTCAGAGGACTACAGCAAACCAACTGCAAATTAACTTGGCATTAGTGACTTTGTATCAGTTTAACAGACCACGCTACGCCTGTGACAACTGCTTCAGCACTCTTTGATCTACATCGTCGTTCCAAAAGCTAACATTCAGCGTATAGCGGAGGGCAGATATTGCATCCGAGTTGTACCTCCCCTTCCGTCATCCCCCCCCCCCCCCAAATACCATCCATTCTTGAATCTATCAATCGCAGGAAGATTGTCAAAATTATTTATGTTCAAGGTAAAACTTATCCAATTTCATTCCCTCGTTTTGGAATGTTTCTTGTAGCGTTTCCCTCTGCAGTATAGTGACATTTCTTTGACACATGTAACATGATTAGACGAACATGTAACGAATCGCTAGGCTCGTCTTTCGTTTCTTTCTGTCTCCTAATCAAACTTGGTAATGGTTCCAGGCCATTCAGCGCTACTCAAGAATGGGTCGAAGTTTGATGAATGATGTCTTTCGTGAATTAATTACACCTCTATAGGATCCTTCCCATTTTTCGCATTCACCGGAATCTTACGTCCAACCACTCCACGGCAGGACTTATGCCCTCGTTCTACCTAAAACAGCTTCCGACGGATTTTGTTATTTTCAGTTCAAAGACTGGTTTGATGTAGACCTCCAAGCAGATTTTTTTCTCCGTTAATCTTCTCGCCTCTGCATAACTACTGCAACCTACATTCATTTGAAGCTGTTTAGTGTATTCGAACATTGATCTCCCTCTACCATTTATATACACCACGCTCCCTTCCATTACAAAATTGACAATTACTTGATGCTCCAGGATGTGCCCTATCAACCGATCGCTTGCTTTGTGCAAGTTGTGTCATAATTTTGTTATCTCCTCAGTTTGATACAATACCTCTTGCCCAGTTGTCTCAGCCGCTCTTCGAATCACCAGCATTCTGCTGCAGCATCACATTAGAAAAAAAAACCTCTCCTGTCTTCTTGTTTAAAGTGTTTATCGGCCACGTTTCACTTTCATACAAGTCTACACTTCAGAAAAGGTTCCCCAACACTTAAATTTTTATTGTATCTTAACAAATATCGTTTTTCCAGATACACGTTTATGCATCCCCTCCACATCAGCTAATTATGAGCAGTTTTGCCGTCAGGTAACCAATATCACTTACTGTTTTCAATATCTATTGTCATAATGAAATTCTTTCAGAATTACTTGTTTTAATCTTTTAATATTCATCTTACAACTTCTTTTCAAACACTATACATTCCATATAACCGATCTTGCTAGTCTTTTGACGTCTTTGTTAGAATTACAATGTGATCAGCTTATTTCAAACTTTTATTTCTTCTATATGAACAGTAATTCCCTTTCCAAATTTTTGCTTGGTTTCCTGAACTGTCAGTAAAATACTACAGCTGCAGTCTTGTTTCTATGCAAGTTCTATATAACATTTCTGGACATATGCTTCTAGCTAACTGGCAGTTGTTACTGCTTCCCATGTTTGATCACTAGCACGTAGCCAAATTTCGTAGGACCTTTTCGTCTATTTATGCATACTGGATTACAACTTTTTTAATAGGGATCAGCTACCAGTCACTGGACTAGCAGCTGATAACTTGATTTTAATAAATTATCAACATTATTGCCTACCAGTATACGAATGAATCTGTCCGCTGACAATTTCATTGAGCTACATAGATTTTCTGCCAGATGATTTATGAGGACTATTTTTTCATTTAAGATCATATCTCTCACGAAATTACAGTCACAGGGGAAATCCGAAGGAATTCTGGGCAGATGTGTTGCTCGGTGTCTCTAGTATGCCTGTCGGTTGCATCAAGTCTCACTTTTCAGTCATGAGTGTGCAGTGACCATCTAAAGATGCCTCGAATGTAGTTTCCACCACGTGTGACGTGTGTGCTGTCATTCTGTTTTTTCATGCTGAGGGGTTTTGCCGGATTTCAAGCAGCCCACATAACGTAACTGCCATGTATGACAACGGAATGTGGCAAACATTGAAGCTTAGTCCCCCCCCCCCCTCTCCCCACACCCCGCCCACCTTATTCATTGCTCCCAGGCTAGTGCATATACCACGAAAATGACTTTTAATTGCCATCAAGGCATATGGGTGTTAGGTGTGTAGTGCAAATATTTTTATTGACGACTGAGTACAGTGTGCTAAACAACATTACATCAGTATTTACTTCATTTGCTGACTAATAATTATCTACGACGAGTGGTATGTTTTTAGGTTGGTTAGTACCTCCAATTACACGTGGCAAGAGCAATTCATCAACGTTTATTTTCCCCTAGGCAGCAGGGGAAAATGCGAAACAATTGGTCTACGTTGACAGGCCCAGTCCACTTAGTGGTGCAGTTAAGACCAGCAGATAACATCAGACAGTAAACTACGCGACGTGTTTGTGGGAAGAATGTCAGACACAAAGAAACAACTAACACCCTGAAGTGGGTACGTATTAAGGTACCAATGATCACGATATCTGCACTTAAAGCAGCCATATATATACGTGATGAAATGAAATAGAAATTCTGACATCGCTCGCAATCGGGCACTTCAATTAATTTAATTGCGACAAGTGAAAATTTGTGCCGGACTGGGACATAAGCCCGAATTTCCCGCTTTACGCGAATGGTCGCCTTAACCACACACACACACACACACACACACACACACACACACACACACATACGTGATCAGATAATTTCAGTGCGGATGCACACACACTTTCTCTCTCTCTCTCGAACTATTGCGGGTATTAAGCGTGATTCGGAGAGCAATGAGTATAGTTGGCAAGGTGCGCTTCATAAGTAGTATGTGACAAGTTGGGAATTAGGAGGACAGGAAGCGTGTTTGGGTAGCTGAAGCAGTTAAGGCGACTGGTCACGCAAAGCGGGAAATCCGGACATGTCTCAAAGATCAGACTCCACACACACGTACAGTATATATGTTACTGACTTCTGTTTACTAGTGTCCTCAGCCCAGCCACATTTTTCTTCAGTTATTCTGTATGCATACATGGTGTTTGGAAATTGTCGTTACAAATTTGTATGACTTGTCGACGGGAGCGAGTACATAAAATTTTGAACAGGAACCCGTGTCCGAAAACGTACCATTCAGTTTAGATGTTTGACTCATTCACTTCTGCTTGAGGAATTGAATTAGGCATGACGCACAACAATTAGTAAATAACAGTTCGAAAGGAAACAAAAGGTAATATCTATTTATTCGTTTGTATTAACGCTTTAACATTACATTATAACATTATTCCAAAACAAAACAAAGCCCAGCATACTGTACGTACAGAACAGTGTTGATGGATTAGCTGCTCGATGTGATAAGCACCAATATTGCTACAGGCACTGTACCTACGAACCTTTTTCTAGCGCAGATTCTCCATACCATCTGGTTTACACACACTGTACCAACGAACTCTGTTCTAGCACAGATTCTCTGTCCCACCTGATATATCTTCAGTTTCTACTGAAGCCGCCAGAAGTCGTGCCAGCGTATCTGTCTCTGTTTCTAGAAAAGTCTCTTGAATTAAACTTTGCGTACGACCCCACAAATAGTTGTTCCCATAGGGGTTAAATACAGCGATCGCGGCGGCCGCGCGGTTGGTCCATCTCAGCCTGTCCATGCTTTACCATATCGTCTGTTGAGATGTCTCCAGACAACACGAGGAAACTGAGGTGATGCAACATCATGCTGAAACCACATTTCGTGACGGACGTTCAATAGCGCAGCTTCCAAGAACGGATCCAACACGTTTTGTGGGAAGATCACGTATGCAGCACTCATTGGAAGGAGGTATGGTCCAGTCAAATGGCTGTCCAGAACATGTGTTCACACGCTAATACCAAACCGGTGCTAAAATCCCTGAACATGCGTGCCCAGGTGTATTCGTCTGCCCAGACGTGGCTGTTTCGCAAATTCAGAACTTCCATTCATCTGTGAACAGAACTCGACGTGGAAACAGAGGTGTCTCGATGCAGCGGTGTAGGAACCACATACAATAGGTGTGGTGTCACCGCTGTCCGTTAGTATACGTCGGACCCGCGTGTCGCCACTATCAGTGAATGCAGACCGAGCGCCGCCACACGGCATGTCTAGAGAGACTTCCTAGCACTCGCCCAGTTGTACAACCGACTTCGCTAGCGATGGTTCACTGACAAAATACGCTCTCATTTGCCGAGACGATAGTTTAACATAGCCTTCAGCTACGTCATTTGCTACGACCTAGCAAGGCGCCATTATCAGTTACTATTGATATTGAGAATCATGTACCGTCATGACCGACGTTCTTCATTAACGGATTAAAGTTAAGTATTCCACCAGCTACGTCCGTTTTTCTAAATTCTAATTTCTTTGTCCCGTTCCAGACCTCACGCCAGCCTGCGTGAGCTAAAACGCGTGCCTTTCGGCCTCCTCTAGTAACACGGTGTTGGTTGGCTCTCCTGCCAGCCAAAACAGCAGGCAACACGTTGTGAGAAATCAGCTTCACTCGTAGCATGTACCCCTTGTGAGTGGTAATTATTGCTCACGTCGAACATCCCAGACGATGCTGTGAGTAACACCCACTGAACTCACAGTTGTTCGAGTACTCGTTGACTGGTTCTGTTCAACGCAATGCGGTACGTCTTCTTGAAATTTTGGTGTTCGGCGTTGCCGTGGAGCACCACAGTCCTGCCACCTCACGGTGAAGGTACCTGTTTCTCGGAGTCGCTGTGTAACTTGGGCAAAAAGTTCGTGCGATGACGCGCTACGTTGCGAAAACCGTCTGACAGAGCCGACTAGCAGCTCTTCCGTTACCTCGAGATTCGCTAAACACACGGAGCATAACAGTGTATTCCGACAACGTGTACCGAACCATGTTTACGCTACCGGAGACATAAAGTCATTGAATAGATCTCGCAGAAAAGCAGACGTTAAGTGACATCAGGTGACGTCAGCCGTAGTACACGTCTACCCTACTGCATACAAGGACAAGCAAATCTGAGACTTTTCTTTCTCCCTCGGCAGACGTTGATGCATTTCAGATCTGAACTGAAACTGTTGTACATAGGGTCCTATTACAAAGATTATGTAGTAACACACCTCTTCAATTTCTAAAAGTGTGTAACAGGAAATTGCGAATATCCAGTATAAAAAACATGAACCCGAGCTCCGCTTTAGGAGCTGTCTCGTGCGTTATGCTTGCCGTAAAATAAAAACAAATAAATAACTGAAACGATAGTACACCAAGAGAAGGCACGTGCAGATTACGGTTTATTAACGACTCATCAGAGGCATGGATAGCTTAGTTATCATGCTACGGCAGGCAGCCGCAGATCGAGTGGCCGCCCGTATCCAGATGGGCCCCCCGTGGTTACAGGTGGGTAGGTGTGGGCGTGCCTCGTACTCCGGGGCGATGAGCGTGGCGTATGCGGCTACATGCCTTGGCCGAGTGCCCAAGGGCAGAGGTGGCCAAGTGCCTCACGGATGCGCATTATGCGGTGGTATACTGTCGAGTCACGTTAATTTGACGACCGCCTATGTCTTACGTTAATGTGGCAACAAAACGACTATTCACGTTGGTGTGTAGAATATATGAGTCTGGCGACATACCATCTGACTTTCGGAAAAGCATCATCCACACAATTCCGAAGACGGCAAGAGCTGACAAGTGCGAGAATTATCGCACAATCAGCTTAACAGCTCATGCATCGAAGCTGCTTACAAGAATAATATACAGAAGAATGGAAAAGAAAATTGAGAATGCGCTACGTGACGATCAGTTTGGCTTTAGGAAAAGTAAAGGGACGAGAGAGGCAATTCTGACGTTACGGCTAATAATGGAAGCAAGGTTAAAGAAAAATCAAGACACTTTCATAGGATTTGTCGACCTGGAAAAAGCGTTCGACAATATAAAATGGTGAAAGCTGTTCGAGATTCTGAAAAAAGTAGGGGTAAGTTATAGGGAGAGACGGGTCATATACAATATGTACAACAACCAAGAGGTAATAATAAGAGTGGACGATCAAGAACGAAGTGCTCGTATTAAGAAGGGTGTAAGACAAGGCTGTAGCCTTTCGCCCCTACTCTTCAATCTGTACATCGAGGAAGCAATGATGGAAATAAAAGAAAGGTTCAGGAGTGGAATTAAAATACAAGGTGAAAGGATATCAATGATACGATTCGCTGATGACATTGCTATCCTGAGTGAAAGTGAAGAAGAATTAAATGATCTGCTGAACGGAATGAACAGTCTAATGAGTACACAGTATGGTTTGAGAGTAAATCGGAGAAAGACGAAGGTAATGAGAAGTAGTAGAAATGAGAACAGCGAGAAACTTAACATCAGGATTGATGGTCACGAAGTCAATGAGGTTAAGGAATTCTGCTACCTAGGCAGTAAAATAACCAATGACGGACGGAGCAAGGTGGACATCAAAAGCAGACTCGCTATGGCAAAAAAGGCATTTCTGGCCAAGAGAAGTCTACTAATATCAAATACCGGCCTTAGTTTGAGGAAGAAATTTCTGAGGATGTACGTGTGGAGTACAGCACTGTATGGTAGTGAAACATGGACTGTGGGAAAACCGGAACAGATGAGAATCGAAGCATTTGAGATGTGGTGCTATAGACGAATGTTGAAAATTAGGTGGACTGATAAGGTAAGGAATGAGGAGGTTCTACGCAGAATCGGAGAGGAAAGGAATATGTGGAAAACACTGATAAGGAGAAGGGACAGGATGATAGTACATCTGCTAAGACATGAGGGAATGACTTCCATGGTACTAGAGGGAGCTGTAGAGGGCAAAAACTGTAGAGGAAGACAGAGATTGGAATACGTCAAGCAAATAATTGAGGACGTAGGTTGCAAGTGCTACTCTGAGATGAAGAGGTTAGCACAGGAAAGCAATTCGTGGCGGGCCGCATCAAACCAGTCAGAAAAAAAAAAAACCTACGTACAGAAGACAGGAAACAGCACTACCAGCGCAGGGTCTCTAAGGCGTGTCGGGCGGGGGCGGACACGGGAAACAATGCAGTCGTTGTAATGTGGAAACGGAGCGTTTTATGCCACGTCCAAGAGGGTGTGATCATGGACATTTTGGCCAAGGGAAGAAGCATTTCAGGGACGGCTAAGTTGTAAGTTGTTCGCTTGCTGCCCTGGTTAATTTAGGCCATGCATAAAATAATGGCGCTATCCAAAACCGGCACCGAGGTGTGAGCCATAGATGACAGGGAGTGAACGACGGCTGCGGCGATATCTACGGCCAAATAGACGTTGAACAACTGAGCTCGCAGATGAACCAAGGAGCTACCAACAACGTCTCCTGAAAGACCGTTGAGCGAATGTGCCTCCGCAACAGGCACATGGTACATGTATCCATGCTGACTGCTGTTCACCGGCGACGAAGGCTGGGTTTTAAACGTCAATACCGCAACAGATGACCGGTGGCGGATAGGGCGTGAAACGTCTGAAAGCAAACACTCTGCAACAATCGTCAAAGCGTTATGGTCTGGGGAATGTTTTCGTGGCATTCCCTGGGTGATTTCGTCATTCTGGAAGACAAAATGCATCAACGTAAGTTCGAGTCAATAAAATTCTTCTGGGTTTGCCACCGCACTATGAGCTATAAAATTCCGGCGTTTCACCGACTATTGCAAGACGACTTCCTCAGGGTGTATTGCTATTGCTGAAAGGGCGCCAGTTTAATTATTTACATACAAACATCAAAAAGAGTTTTGCATCAACTCGGTTCCAAGAGTTCGGGAACTCGCACATAGAATTGGAATAGAAATCAAAATAAACATCACTTCTGCCCATTTTATGGCTCATGAAAACAACACATTGCGTGTTATACCACTATACAGCCTTCAGAGGTGGTGGTCAAGATTGCTGTACACACTGGTATCTCTAATACCCAGTAGCACGTCCTCTTGCATTGATGCATGCCTGTATTCGTCGTGGCATACTATCCATACGGTTGCACTATCGGTCAGAGGATGGCATTCACGTAACGTACAGCCGTTACGGCTCCTTGCATGACCACCAGCGGGGAGCATCGGCCCCACGTAATGCCACTCCAATACACCAGGGTACCTCCACATTGCTGCACTCGCTGGACAGTGTGTCTAAGGCGTTCAGCCTGACTGGGTTTCCTCCAACCATGTCTCCGACGATTGTCTGGTTGAAGGCATATGCGACACTAATCGGTGAAGAGAACGTGATGCCGATCCTGAGCGGTCCATTCGCCATGTTGCTGGGCCAATCTATACCCCAACGCGTGGTGTCGTGGTTCAAAGATGGACCTCGCCATGGACGTCGGGAGTGAAGTTGTGCATCATGCAGGCTATTGCGCACAGTTTTAGTTGTAACACGACGTTCCGTGACTGCGCGAAAAGCATTATTCTACATGGTGGGGTTCCTCCGAGCCATAATCCGTAGGTAGCGGTCATCCACAACAGTAGTAGCCCTTGGGTGGCCTGAGCGAGGCATGTCATCGACAGTTCCTGTCTCTCTGCGTCTCTTCCATGTACGCTTTGGTTTAATAGGTGACGCCTGAACACTTCCCTTGCTGAGAGCCCTTCCTGGCACAGGGTAACTATGCGGACGCGGTCGAACCGCGGTCCTGACCGTCTAGGCATGGTTGAACTACAGACAACATGAGCCGTGTACCTCCTTCCTGATGGAATGACTGGAACTGATCGGCTGTCGGACCCCCCCCCCCCCCCCGTCTAATAATCATGCATGGTTGTTTACATCTTTGGGCGGGTTTAATGACATCTCTGAACAGTCAAAGGTACTGTGTCTGTAATACAATATCCACAGTCAACGTCTATCTTCAGGAGTTCTGGGAATCGGAGTGATGAAAAACTTTTCTTGATGTGTGTAATATGCAGGATTGGATGAGGAGGAACGGTATTAGGTGTTCTTTTATTGGTCTTTGCATTGCATGTTTTCATTGGCCGAAATAGACTATTTCCATTGGGGCTGCCTTCATTGCTTGCCATTAGTGGAAATCGGCGAATAGTCGAATGGGTTTAACGTACCATAGTCGACGAGGTCACTAGAGAGGAGCACCAACTCGAATTAGGAGAGGATGGGGAACGATTCAGTTGTGTCGTTTTCACAGAAGTATTCCGATATTTACTCTAATTGTTCTATGGTAAAATGATAAACAACCTTGAAAACCGAAAGTTCGGAAGATGAAGTGAACCTCTGTCCTCTCGAATTTGTATCTTATGTCCTATCACTGCGCCAGCTAGGTGATACTGGTCATTGTCGTGACAGCTAGCGTTACAGAAACATGGGACAGGTGAGAAATGGGTCATCGATTATGCTTAATCATCGCAGATATACCCTTTCGTCGTGAGTAAGGCAAACATGAGAGTAATTTAAAGGGTTAACGCAGGAGGAGAATAATCGAATCATTCAGACTAGTGTTTTCAGTAGCATCAATTAGTTCGAAGCTAAGGCTCTGAAGCATAATTACTTCCGGGACCACCAATCTTCAAAACATAGAAAGAGAGATGTGACCATATGGATACGCGGACAAATGTCTTTAGACACGTACTGTTTCTCTCTCAACACTTCAGTTCACCTGTCGCCAAAGTAAGTACGAAGATACTGCTGTCTACTCTGAATAGCTGCGTAATTAAAAGTTAACGGCAATCCCAACTCTCCTGGTGAATTTTACAACGTCTTACGTCAAAGGTTCCTCCTGAGCCCTGTTTTGCAGGGTAGAGTACTCTGCGACCCGATTTACTTGAAGGCTTTACTTTGTGCATGATTAATGTCCTACAGGAGCTCCCGGCCTTTGTCGATAGCCGAGCACATTTTGAAGTTTCTCTCGTGGTTCGTACTGATCCGATGGAAACTCGGCTGTCTTAAGCCCACCAGAAATTCTCAGTTCTCTCTAGGTTGTTCTCTGTGAGAAGACACAAGACGTTGTATGTAAAATGTTTCAGTAAAAGGCAACACAGACAATTTTAATATTAACTGATTAATACACTTTAACCACAGATGATGGGAGGTAATGCCCGAAAATGGTACGGCAAAAATTTTTCGTAAACAAAACAGAATGAATACATGCAGCTTTTGTCGACAGTTGTGAATCAAGAATGACCTTCCATGCATACATCAAAACTGTACAGCATACAATATTAAAAAATGTCTGTCAACAAAATACAAAGCATAAGAAAAAGAATCAGGCCCATCCTGCCTTAATCTTCCTTCAGACTCCTTCTACTGGCATACATTATGTGTTCATGAATTTACATACATTGTTTTATAATATCTTCCATACATGTGACATACCCTAAAATTAGTTGTAAGTACATAACTCACGTAGTAAATTATCAGTCACAATTGACAGAAAATTGTTAAGAAATAATTACAGATCCTCAGCAATAAATGTTACGTCTTACACATATAATTCGCTGTGCTTTGACTATGTATGTCATGTAAGATGGCAAGCCCAGACTTGTCCAGAATGCTTCTTGGTATGGAAGTTAGTTTTGCGGTTAAGTGATAGGACGCAAAGAGGTTACTATTTTCTGGTATGGACAATGTTTCTTTTTTTAATTATCTAGACCTACCGTGGCTAAAACTGTAGTGTACTACACGGTACAGACACATTTATGTGACCACCGACTATGTTCGACGATAACCGCTCAGAGACGGAAGGTGGCAGCACTAGCAGTGGAGGGTACATAAAGTGTGGCGGGGGGGAATGCGGAAAACAGTGCAGTCATTGTAATGCGGAAAAGCAGCGGTTTCGTCCAAAATCGCGTGATCACTGGGTTTCGGGCCATGGGTAGAAGCGTTTCACAAACGGCTAAGTCTGTAAACTGCTCGCGTACTGCAGTGGATACAATACCCCGTGCAATTCAAAAAGGCACTATCCAAAACCCGGGCCGAGGCAGTTCTGTTGCACTACGGGCTACGGCCCACAGGTGACAGGGGTGAACGATGGCTGGATAGACGTGTACGGACGAATAGGCGTGCAACTGTTGAGAAGCTGACCGCCCATATGAACCAAGAGCCTACCAAGAGTGTCTCCTCAACGATCCATCGGCGAACTTTGCTGCATAAAGGCCTCCGCGTACCTGATTGACGCACCAACGCTGACTGATATTCATCGGCGACGAAGGCTGGAATTTGCACGCCAATATCGTTACTGGAAGTCCACCGGGTGGCGACAGGTGGCCTCGTCAGATGAATCAAGTCTTATGCTCCATCGGACAGAGGGCCGTCAGCGTTTACGGCATGAAAAATCTGAAGGTAAACACCCTCAATAATCGTCGGAACGGTCCAGGCCGGAGAACGGAGCGTTACGATCTCGTCAATGTCCTCGGGGCATTCCCTGGGCGATCTCGTCATCCTGGAAGGCACAACAGATCAACAAAAAATATTTATGCATCCTTGGGGACCACTTCCACTTACTTGCAGTATGTTTTTCCTCGGCGCGATGGCATCTGCGAGCAGGACAGTGCAACGTGTCACTCAGCTCGCAGTACACGTGCTGGTTCATAGAGCTCCAAGCTTAGTTTACCGTACTTCCCTGGCTGCTAAACTCCCCGGCTTTAAATCCAGTCGAGAATATGTGGGATCATCTCGAACGGGCTGATCGCGCCATGGACGCTCCACTGGAAAACCTTGCGCAGCTGGCCACAGGTCAGGAGTAGGCATGGCTCAACATCCCAGCCGGTACCTTCCAGAACCTCACTGATTCTCCTGCGGCACGTCTCGTGGCGGTCCGCGTGCAAAAGTTGGTTATTCAAGCTTTTGAAAACTGGTCACGCTGATGTAACCGGATAATGTAATATGATGCTTGTTGGTAGGGCACTTCCCCGCGAAAGGCAAAGGTCCCGAGTTCGAGTCTCGGTCCTGCACACAGTATATCAGCGCACACTCCGCTGCAGAGTAAAAATCTCGTACTGGAAACATCCCCCAGGCTGTGGCTAAGCCATGTCTCCGCAATATCCTTTCTTCCAGGAGTGCTAGTTCTGCTAGGGTTGCAGAAGAGGTTGTGTGAAGTTTGGAAGGTTGGAGACGAGGTACTGGCAGAATTGAAGCTGTGAGGACGGGTCGTCAGTCGTGCTTTGGTAGCTCAGTTGTTAGAGCACTTGCCCGCGAAAGGCAAAGGTCCCGACTTCGAGTCTCGGTCTTACACAAAGTTTTAATCTGTCAGGAAGTTTCATATCAGCGCACACTCCGCTGCAGAGTGAAAATCTCATTCTGTATGCTTGTTAAAGCTTACTACGAAACTTTCCCAACAAGTTCGTGGAGAAATGTGAAATACAGACTGTACCAAAAAGATTCGGTCGTCTTCACAAGACTAAATGTTCTACATGAATTGCGATGGATAGTTGAGGTGAATTTTAACTTATGCATCAGAACTAATGTTTACTTACGTTCAGTTGTAAGTTGCAGGTTCACGTGTTTGGTCAGAGAGTTCTCTCCTGTGCAGCTAACTCGGCCACCCGGACGCTCGCTCGTTCTTTACGCACTGTGCTTCGAGTCGAGATGGCGATAACGCAGCAATAAAAGGTGAAATAAGTGTTTCCTTTCCAAGATATGCTATTCAGTTAGAGGTGTGCGGCGTGATCTTCGTTAAGAGTGTATCCTGACCCTACTAAAACCGAAAATATTCGACTGTGGGACCAGCTGTTTCAAGATACTACATCTAGACCCACATCTACTGACATACTCCGCAAGCCACTGTACGGTGCGTGGCAAGGGGTACTCTGTAACACAACTGTCATTTCCCTTCCTGTGCCAGTATCAAATAGAGCGACGGATAAACGATTGTTTATATACCTCCGTATAATTTCGCCTATCTTATCTTCGTGGTCCTTACGCGCAATGTATGTTGGCGGAAGTAGAATCGTTCGACAGTCAGTATGAAACGCTGATTCTCTACCTTCTCTCGACAGTGTTTCTCGGAAAGAACGTCGCCTGCACTACAAGGATTCCCATTTGAATTCACGAAGCATCTCGGTAATACTTACGTGTTGTTCAGATCTACCGGTAACAAATCTAGCATCCCGCCTCTGAATTGTTTTGATGTCTTCCTTCAATCCGACCTCATACGGATTCCAATCACCCAAGCAGTACTCAAGAAAAGGTCGTACCAGCGTCCTACATGCGGCCTCCTTTACGGGTGAACCACTCTTTCCTAAAATTCTCCCAATAAACTGAAGTCGACCATTCGCCTTCCGTACCAGTGCTCCCACATGCTCGTTCCGACTCATATCGCTTTGCAACGTTACGCCCAGATATTTAAACGACTTGACTGTGACCAGTAGGACCATAGTAATATGTATCCCAAAACTACAGGTTTGCTCTTCCGACTCATCCGCATTAACTTACATTTTTCCATAATTAGGACTAGCAGCTATTCATCACATCAACTGAAAATTTTTTCGAAGTCGTCTTGTATCTTCCTAAGATCACAGTCCTATTTCGACACCTTAGTAGAGCACACTCAACAGAATTTCTGCACGTTGTCCACAGAGGTCTATTCGTTGTGCCAGCCGCGAGTTAGCCACGCCTCATATCTCTGTCTGGTGTGTTTTGCGGTGGCGTTTATGTTTCGAATCACACAGAATTCGGCTATTAAGAGCATTTCATGATGGTGATACACAAAATCATGTACGGTGTAGTCAATTCTTTCTGGACGTGGAGATGGAAGATAACAATTTCCTTTCATGTTTAGTGTTCGGTGATGAGGTTACGCTCCATTTAAGTGCAAAAGTGAACTGTGACAGCGTAAGAATGAAACGGAATGCAGTTTCGACAGCGTCGTCGTCGACAGCAACCAGCGTGGCATGAGTCCCATACAGCGACACGGGAGGCGGCAAACACTTCACACAGGGTTCACCCACACGTCGGTAGAGCGACAGTGTCGTGGCCGGCCCATGCTTGGGCCGGCCGTAAAGCCACAGTGGCACCTGTTCACAGCGCTCAGTGTTTCTTCCGGGGTGTGGCGGTGTGAGGCGTAGCATCTCTACATCGTGCCTGTTAGGTTTGGAGATCTGTGAACAGACGTGCAGTAAGAGTCACACGGAGGACAGGGTGGACTCAGACGCCGTAGTGTATGTAGTTTCTATGCGATCTGGCAGAGGTCGCTAGCTGACGGTTCCAGATGCAGTCAAAATACTGTCATTTTTATTTGCAGTTCTGTTTGTCTAGTTTTCTAATTGTTTATTAACTATTACTAATATTGTGCTTAGTTATGAGAGGGAATGAAGGTGTGGATGTGATATAATGCTTTATCTAAAGTTCTTATACTGTACAGTGAAGTAACTGGTCACGTGAACAGTGTTCGAGAATGACGTGTGTGTTACTCATTCGTACCGCGGAATTTGTTATAAACTATTTTGTCAGTCTATTTCGCTGGGGAAAAGAGGTTATGATTTCGGTAGTTTCGTTCACAGGTATCTAATTTTACATTTTTAGATTTTCACATTTTATTTATGTTAATCTACTGTTCTGATTCAGTGACACAATTTGATTGGTTCTGTATAAATGCGCGGGACTGAGCAGACTTGATGCTTCTTTCCGGTTGGCTGTGATGTTTATCGGTCAATCAGAAATTAGCATAAACCAGCGTTTTTTGGGGAACTAGAAGCTTCATTTGTGCAGAGAGATGAGTAGAGTCGGGGCTTGGATCTCATAGTGATCAGACCTATCGATATGTGCTCCGTTGAAAATGATTGATATTGTGATATTTCGGTACCAAAATGTTTGGGCTATGCCGCAAAGTCTGGAGGCGAATTCGCTTTCATGCACGGTGTGAAAGTGAGAGCTTTTGGTGACGTGGCGTGGTGCTTACTCGCGAACGTGAATATTTGATAAGGGAGACTGATTATAGCAACATTTGAGCTAGTTACTGGGCTGGGGTTGTGGTTGGGTTGTTTGGGAGAAAGAGACCAAACAGCGAGGTCATCGGTCTCATCGGATTAGGGAAGGATGGGGAAGGAAGTCGGCCGTGCCCTTTCAGAGTAACCATCCCGGCATTTGCCTGGAGCGATCTAGGGAAATCACGGAAAACCTAAATCAGGATGGCCGGACGCGGGATTGAACCGTCGTCCTCCCGAATGCGAGTCCAGTGTGCTAACCACTGCGCCACCTTGCTCAGTAGCTAGCTAGTTACTCAAAAAGCAACAATACGTATATAAGCTGTCTGTGAAGGATAGTTCTTATTACCATAAACTGGCTATGGTCATGAATTATGTGTGCGTGTGGACTTCTTCATATTTTGTACAGTTTAGAGTAAGGCTTGCTAGTGGCTGGTGTATAGAAGCTTAACGTAATGGAGTGAAATTTTACGAAGTATTCCTCGCACCGACAAAACAATTTTAGTGCGACTTGTGGTTACGGTGTGTATTTTTCTGTACCTTTTTCCGGCTGACATTTGCGTGTCAGTAACTTCAAAGAGGCGTGTGTGCAAGAATAAATTCACCGCAATGTGAGTGGAACTTTGTACACTTTGCTGTGCACCACGCAGTCGTAATTGCAACTGTGCGGTCGCGAAGTTTTCGAGCGACTATCTCATGCTGACTGCCGGAAGTGGGATTACCATGTGTGGAAAAAAAAGAGCAACAGAAGGCGAATTTGCCATAGAGTGTGCTGATGGATGATGAAGCAAATCTTATGAATGTTTCAATATTTCAGAAATTCATTCAGCTTACTATTGAACATGTTGGAAGTTCATCTGAAAAAGAGAAATAACACTGTAGAAACGGCATCACACCAAGAGAACGGCTCGCCACTTGCTCGAGGTTGGTTAGCCTGTATATAATTAGCACACACTTTGACAGTTTGTTAGTAATTAAATATATGAAATCAACATTCATCATAATTGGCTTCTGTCGTATAGGCTTCCCGTTGTCTAGGAGACGTCGGCTTTCGGCCGCGGTGGCGTACAGTGCTCCGCTAACGGACTTGTTTACTTTCCCGTCGAGTCCATTAATAATGTACCCTTGGTGCACTCTTACCTCCGACCGTCTCTTAAAGTTACATTCCAAGCCGAACATTCACAACCTCACGCTTGCCAAATCGAACGATTCCATCGCGACGACCTACGCCTGGACTCACAAGAAGTGATAAGTACTCACTTTTCTATCACCGGCAGTATTGTCTACATTAAAATGACGACGGAAACAGCATCTAAAGTTCAGACAATATCAATGAAATTCCACAACAGCCGTGTAACTAAGATGTTATTTTGTTTTATTTTGACGACAACCAGTTTTGGCATTCCAGTATGCCATCTTCAGGCCCCATATGCAGCTCTCAAAATAAATGATAATACCATACAGTACCGTATATCCCTGGATTTGGTGAATTCAAACCGTTTCATAAATGCTTCATTCGAAGACTCGGTAACTACCAAGTCTTCCGTTGTACGGCCAATGCTGACGATCTCGTCCTCCACCCACGCAGTGAAGATGACGTCCGTGCAGCTCTAACATGGGTGGCAACATATGATGAGGCTTCGGACAGTTCTCTTAACGTTTCCAAATCGCAAAATGGTTCAAATGGCTCTGAGCACCATGGGACTTAACATCTGAGGTCATCAGTCCCCTAGAACTTAGAACTACTTAAACCTAACTAACCTAAGGACAACAAACACATCCATGCCCGAGGCAGGATTCGAACCTGCGACCGTAGCAGTCGCGTGGTTCCGGACTGAAACGCCTGGAGCCGCTCGGCCACTACAGCCGGCTCCAAATCGCAGGTTCTGCTCATTGGTGAGGGCCTACCTGAGTGATGTGTCGCCCCTCTAACAAGGGACAAGGGAACCTCCCCATCTCACCCCCGTCAGATTTAGTTATAAGTTGGCACAGTGGATAGGCCTTGAAAAACTGAACACAGATCAATCGAGAAAACAGGAAGAACTTGTGTGGACCTATGAAAAAAATAAGCAAAATACACAAACTGTGTAGTCCATGCGTAGGATAAGCAACATCAAGGATACTGTGAGATCAGGAGCGCCGTGGTCTCGTGGTTAGCGTGAGCACCTGCGGAACGAGAGGTCCTTGATTCAAGTCTGCCCTCGAGTGAGAAGTTTAATTTTTTGTTTCAGACAATTATCAAAGTTCAAGTACTCACACATAATCAACTTTGCTCTCCAAAATTCCAGGACATGTTCAGATTTGCTTGGACATATGCAGGATTTGACGGTCTACACAAGGAAAAATTTGGAAACGTTAAAAACATATGTTTTGACAGAGCACAGGGAAAGCTGTGCGACTGTGAAACTGTTGCATTCATTTGTTGCAGTTTATGTGACAAAGTCTTATGTTTTCATCACTTTTTTGGGAGCGATTATCACATCCACAAGAAAACCTAAATCGGGCAAGGTAGAAGAATCTACCCATTCGCCAAGTGTACAAGTTAGGTGGGTCGACAACATATTCCTGTCATGTGAAGCACATGCCGTCACCAGTGTCGTATAGAATATGTCAGACGTGTTTTCCTGTGGAGGAATCGGTTGACCTATGACCTTACGATTAAATGTTTTCGGTTCTCATTGGAGAGGCACGTCCTTTCGTCTACTAATCGCACGGTTTTGCTGTGCGGCCGCAAAACACAGACACTAAACTTATTACAGTGAACAGAGACGTCAATGAACGAACGGACAGATCATAAATTTGCGAAAATAAAGAAATTAAAATTTTCACTCGAGGGAAGACTTCAGGTCCTCTCATTCCGCAGGTGCTCACGCTAACCACGAAACCACGGCGCTCCTGATCTCACATTGTCCTTGATGTTGCCTATGTTGCGCATGGACTACTCAGTTTGTATATTTTGCTTTTTTTTCATAGTTCCACACAACTTCTTCCTGTTTTCTCGATTTATCTGTGTTCAGTTTTCAAGGCCTATCCACTGTGTCAACGTATAACAAAATCTGAGGGGGGTGCGATGGGGAGGTTCCCTTGTAAGCATAGCCACCACCGTCCACTGCTTGGGCATTGATTTTACGAATGATCTTCATAGGTCAGTGGCAACAAACAGCAGACGTCTTCTCGAAACCATCAGGGCTGGTTTTTTGATCACTGACTTAGATCCTTTGACACTCCACAGTGTGCACAATACGTGTATGTCTACCACGCCTCTTTTTACCCTAACGTGGCACAAGTGTTTCTGATCCCAATTACCTTTGCCCATCATATTTTGATGGCAATGGGATTCTTTGTCTGTACCGGGACGTTACTCAGAGTTCAATATGCCACCCTTGCCCTCTCACAGGTGCAAGGTGGCGTTGGCGTTTTCCACTTACCGGACACAGTTATGGCTTTTTTTTGTTGGTTTTCAACTGAAAGTATGGTGCGATTGTCTGATGACCCTCACGGGACTGCTTTTACATGGACATGAGCTGATCTCCATGTCAGCCCCAGTCATGTTATCAAACATCGCACCCCCCTTTTAACAATTTCGGCATTTCTCACTGGAATTAAGTTACACCCTGCAATCGTTACTACTCCGAAGAATACTCTGAACAAAGAAAAGACTGTATCCAGATCATTACAAATGAGTCGACCCCCCCCCCCCAATGAAATGGAACACAAATTTCCCCAGATCTTATGGCGTCGCATATGGAAAGCGGCGCATGCAGGTTTTCTCGATACCACCGTACAATCTACCTGGCGAATCACCATCAATGGCAAACAGATCAACCAGCATCGTTCGTACCGCATCCGTGTTGCTGACACACTCCTATCTGTTCACTGTGGTATGACGACACAGCCACCCACCGAGTCTCTTTTGGTCCGCCATCTGACGTCCGGAGGCTCGTGCAGCCTTCCTTGACTTTCCTTACCCGACGGATACCTGCTCAGGTCACTTTCCAGACGCTTCTATTCCTGGACGTGATCCATTATTCTGCACCAAAAATTAACGCTGTGAACTGAATAAGCAGCCTTATGGTCTGCTGCCTTTTTGGCCCCGACGAGAAATCGGAACTGGGTTATTGGACGTACCTTAATGATCGACACTGTGCACCCAGATACAAGAAATTCCTTTCAAATCTTCTATGGCGCTCTTCTCATGACCCGATTTCCAACAGGAGCGTCCGAGCTATGATATGCTGATTTTCATTTTGCCAGCGTGATGCTCTGAACGAACTACAAACGAAATCTCCATCAAAATTTCGAGAAGACACGTTTGTATGTTGCACCGGCCCGAAGGCGCCAACGACTCCAAGAATGTCGGTACAAAAAAGAAAATAAAACAAAACATAATGAAAAAAAGGTCCTACACAACTCCTTTCGTTTTCATCACTCCCCTGTGTGCTTTCTTACCATCTTCCTTCCTTTCCTACCCCTGTTTTAGTAATAATTGTTTGGGGATAGGAATAGATAGGCACCAATGCCTGAAGAGGTGCAGTTCATAATTTTTTCCTTAGGACACAAGCAGCGACGGCAAGTAGATCTTTCTTTGTAGTTCCCTTTCCTGTCCAGGGGAGATAAAAAGGGGTTGTTTAGTAATGAAAACGTCCTCGGTCCTGGGTTAGAAACCAGCCGCTGCTTATAATTTGAATGAAAATCATCAACATTGGCGGCCGAAGACTTCAGGTATAAGAAGTCATTCTTATCCAGCCAACGGCCATGTCAAAGAGGACGGAGGAGCGGACAGAGTTTCAAGGCAATCTCTTGAAGTGAGAAACTACCCCTAAAGGCGGAAGATTCGGCAATGATCAACGGCACGAGGATGCAGAAGGCAGTGGAAGCCGCTGCATTAAAGACACATAATATGTATCCACAGGACATGGGCCCTGTAAGTGAAAAAATTTAATGATGATCTCTAAACTGGGAAAAGATTTGGGACTAGTCCCTCATTCGTTTCTATGGAAGGGAGCTGCGAAAGGAGAGTGACCATGAGAACAAGATTGAATAACCAATGAAAGGATAAGACTGTACGATTAGGGGTGTGGAATGTGAGAAGTTTGAGCCTCAGCATTTCCGTTTTCGGAGTTTCTTGCTTCCCTACCACGTGAAATCTAGACATAGTGGGGGGTCAGTGAAGTGAGGTGGAAAAAAGACAATTTCTGGTCAGATGAGTATAGGATAATATCGACAGTAGAAGAAAATGGTAACGGGTGTAGGATTCGTGCCGGCCGGCGTGGCCGTGCGGTTCTAGGCACTTCAGTCTGGATCCGCGTGACCACTACGGTCGCAGGTTCGACTCCTGCCTCGGGCATGGATGTGTGTGATGTCCTTAGGTTAGTTAGGTTTAAGTAGTTCTAAGTTTTACGGGACTGATGACCACAGATGTTAAGTCCCATAGTGCTCAGAGCCATTTGAACCATTTTTTGTAGGATTCGTTATGAATAGGAAGGTAGGGTAGACAGTGTGTTACAGCGAACAGTTCTGTGACAGGGTTGTTCTATCAGAATCGACAGCAAACCAGCACTGACAACGATAGTTTAGGTATACATACCGACGTTGCAAATTGAAGATGAAGAGATAGACTAAATATATGAGGATACTGAAAGGGTAATTCAGTATGTAAAATGAGACGACACTCTAATAGTCACGAGGGACTGGAATGTTGCTATAGGAGAAGGAGTAGAAGAAACGATGACGGGAGAATGGGCTTGGTAGCTGGAATTAGAGAGGAGAAAGATTAACTGAGTTCTGCAATAAATTTCAGCTAGTAACAGCGAATAATCTGTTCAAGAATCCCAGGAAGAGGAGGTGTACTTGGAAAACACCGGGAGATTAGGAATAATTTCAGTTACATTACATCAAGCTCTTGGCACCCACCAACATAGGGAGAAATGATCATCACGATAAAGTAAGGTAAATCAGGGCTCGCACGGAAAAATTTAAGTGCTCGTTTTTCCAGCGTGCCGTTCGAGAGTGGAATGGTAGAGAGACAGCATGAAGGTGATTCATTGAACCCTCTACCAGGCACTTTATTGTGAATAGCAGAGTAATCACGTAGATGTAGGTGTAGATCATGGTCAGACAGAAATTCCAAAGCCAGGTACTCGATTGTAAGGCATACCCAGGAACTGATATAGACTCAGATTACAATGTAGTAGTGCTGAAGAGGAAGCTGAAGTTTAAGCGATTAGTCAGTAATAGATTAATTTTGTAGAAGCCATCAAACAGCGACGTAAAATCGTCGTCTTCGAACGTCCTGTTACGGTTGAACGATGAGTTTTATGACGCCATGTATAGTGGAAATGGCGATCGCTACGACCTTGAGTGTTGCTAGTTGGGGAAAGGCGACGTGGGTGTGGGTGATGGTCCTTCGTACATTGATGGCTGTGCCCCCACAATGGCCACTATCTCTATTGGTGCGATAGCCCACCATGTTCAAGAGCTTGAATGGCTGCATCAGCTGGATATGTGTGTCTCAGAGGTGGAGGATGTCAGCATGGTGATAAGGTGAGAAATCTTCCAGTTCAGGTTTTTGGTTTGGAGAACATTGGCACTGTATATACAGAGCATGAGTTTGTGAGTCTAAAGTCTAAATGCCATGACTTGGGGCAAAGATCTTCATGGCTCCCTCAAAGAGGGCTAATATTTTCATCAATGTAGGTTGCTGCTGCTTAGAATATCTGGAGTGCCTCCTTAAGGATGGTCAGGATGTTCCTCTACTGTAAGGTCGCCAGGAATCCCGTGATGCTGGACGTACTGCAAGCAAGGTTGTCGTTATCAGATGACATCTGCTCTGGCTGTTGGGTGCTTTGAGTTGATTCCGTCTGACTTATTGGTCCAAGTGGTGGATGTTCAAGCTGACGGCTTAGATGGAAGGGAAGTTCACTGCTGGTGATACTGCTCCTTAAGCTGCTTATTGGGCCGTTTCCCTCGCCACTTGAGCCTGTGCCTAGCACTTGCAGAGCGCCTGTTGAAGGATACTGCTCCCTTTCCATGTGGGCAGGTTTTTCCTATTGCAGATGACGCAAGATGGTTTCTGGTTGGCCAGGTTGGAGCAGTTTTGTGCCTGACAGTAGCCTTCACATTTTACACATCTCGCTGGGAGGGTGTAGTAAATGGTAGTGTGAAAATATCGCTGACACCACTTGTATTGCGGAAGCTCTTCCTCCTGAAGGTAGTTTTCCACTCGAACTCTGGTGTCCACGATGTGCCATAGGTCACAGATGGAATCAGTGCCTCGTAAGGATGACAAGGTGGTGCAGTGTACTGGCTGGGCGACGAGGTGATTTATTTTCTCGTCCCAGCTCTTGAACTGATGAGAAGCCAAGTTTGTGTAGTCCAGTTTCCACCTCTAGAGCTGTGATTTTGACTGATAAATATTTAAGGATAACTTCTAACGTTCTCTCCGTAGAGGTTTATGGGTATAAGAAGAAACTTTCGCTCCGTGTAAAAAGTGCAGCACCGTCTGTTGGTTAGTCAATGACTCAAAATTGTATTTTATGGAGTCCCCTTTATGGATGGCTTTGATTAGCCCAGCAACTTATATCTTCAGTAACGTGTTAAGGGAAAGATATTTGTCTGTGTATTAAATCATGATTGGCAGGACCCTCGCCAATCGACTAGGTGGTGCTTGGATGGTGCAGGGTTGGTTTGCTCAGCTGGTGTCTTATGTCGTTGGTTGAGCGGTGACTTGCATGCACTCACCCTCTGGCTGCAGAAGGTCGAATTTGTTGCCGATGGGCAGTGCCGGTTCTCTCGTGACTGCATCGTTGACATCTGTCGAGTTCTTCCGCAGCCGACCGGACTTACTTCAGCGGACGAGCTACAATTGAGTGTCATCATCATCGTCTTGAGATGTGTCGGAGTCAGATCCCACAGCTGTCGTCGTCGGAGGTGGTGCTGCTTTCGTGGTCGGGCATCTTGCCGCCATGTCTAACGTGTAGATTGCGGCGTTGCCGATCGGCGTCAGTGATTTGGTTGTCCTCCTCAGCGGCTGCCCGTTGACGGAAACGTGTGGAAAATGATGACAGTCCTGCCCGCTGAATTTTGCCTGGTGAATGACCTCGGGGCATCTTTCCGTCGTTTCCTGCTCTTATCGTTCCTCCACCTGCCGTGTTTGCAGCCTTAGTCGTCGTAACCGTAAAGGGGGGCGGCCGATGGGGTCGCCGGGGCAGCAAGCCCCGCCGAACGGCGACCAGCCGGCCCTTCCGCGGTCGTGGCAGCCGCCTCAGCCCCAAGCGCACCGCGATCCGCCCACTGTGGTGTTATGTGCTCGAGCGAGGTGCATTCACGCCACCAGAGCACACGCAATTCATGTGACCTCGCTGTCTGCGGCTCTGACTGACCGGCGCATATTTTTTAATAGTTGCACTCAGAGCTTAGCCTGAGATTCAATGGATCTTCAGAGTTGTTTGAACCTTAATCCAGAAGACTGCGGTGAGAAGAGACATCAACACTGCACGACCTTACTAAGCATTACTACAGCCTGTGAGTTATATGATTGTATCAGCATTCAATCCTAAGTGTTTTGTAACCTCCCCAGAGAATTTTTGAAAATGTGACAATACTTAAATGTTAATGGGAATAGAGCCAAGTATAACCTCCCCACAAAAATGAAAGATAATTTTTAAATGTGAATATTCATTCTGCTATGTGTAATCTCCCCGTAATTATTATTAAATGATATGAATAGAATGAAAATGCAATTAGAGCCAAATGTTAGCTTCCCACAGTAATAAAAGTCAATGATAATAAAAATGTGCAAAAATGTTAAGTCCCCACAAAATTAACGTTAAGATCAACCTGATAATATTGATTCTGGGAGGAAAAGCAAAGGAAATATTGTTTCAATTGTAATGATTATTTTCTTAAAAAGATTGTTTTGAGAACAAAATTATTATTGGGGCAATTCTTGAACAAATTAATTACTGTTAAGATACATTACATTATCAGATGAGCGCAATGCCGCTTCATTACCTTATTTAAAAATACACCTCGTCCTGAACCTTGACCAGAGGCCCATGTCGACGCCCGCCGACTCCTCACACACAACTGCGACTGTCTCTCGCGCGCTACTACATGTTCTCGCGACTCACTACGTACAACAACTTTCTCGCAACTGAACTCTCGCGCGGTCAAGCGCAGACTAGCAACGATAAATAACTCTCTGGTCAGAGATTCTGTCATGCCTCGCCATCGCTGCTACCGAGTACATACGCGTTTCAGTTTCTAATCAAGACCATAATTATCTCTGTATGTAAGTCAGTATTGGTCAGTATTGCATAAGAATTCACAGCAGTTCAGGTTATGTATATCTCATTTATTATGTGTACATATTATAAATAAGCTTATTACAGTGTTACGTTTCTATAAATTGTTTGTTTGTCTTTCTCAGGTACCTCAATTAACCGACGCATCAGGAGCCAATCGACACATCTAACGACCAAGAGTAAAAAGCTGTAAGTGTTATGCGCCGTTTTCCGAAGCAATAATTTATGGTCCACTCCTCCGTTGCAGAAAAGACGGATGCAGAAGTCATGTACATAGATATTTTGGCGAAGTCGGTTCTTCCACAATGCGAGAACATCTTGAATATTTCATTTCTGAACTGTCTAAGTGCCTACCCTTACAAAAACTTTGAGTGAAGTGTGATGGCGAGTAGCAACAGCACTGAATGAAGGTACTCCGGACATCATTACCAACCTATGGGATGTTTGTTCGTCCGCCTAGTGGAGGCATGGGCGTTCGCTGAAATTGGTCCATGAGATGGCAAATCTCTAAAATTGTCAATTTTATACAAATGATTCGAGAAATTTGAGAACGCGTTGTAGGCTAAGAACTTACTCTAACGGGAAGTACACAGAGTTGATAGTTATCCACAAAATATATATTTCAAAATAAGATTGCTTTCATATGTAAAAGATAAGGGTACTGTATTAACATTGTAAGGTGGCTATAATTTCGCGTCTTACAACACTCATACACATACTTTGCCGTGATTTACAACCGGAATTACGTGTCATTTGGTAGGTTACACATCGTATAAATGAATATTTAAAGAAGACTGACATTGTCACATACACCTTGTAAATAATTGTTAACGCTTATTGCATAAAGTTGATGGCGTGTCTTTATTATCAAAACAGCGTAATGAATGACTGCCTATACTAGTAGAAGTTGGAACGCCAGTGGAAATGAAACGGCAAGCGTAACTCAAGCCCTGGGTGGAAAAGCCCGCACAGGTCTGTTGGTCCTGCTTCACACAGGAAGTGCCAAGAAGGTCCGTCTGCGCACCTGAGCGCGGAAGCACAATACAGCGGCGGCCAGCCGGTATTGTAGCGGGGTCCGGAAGGATAACCGGATAATACTTCGGAAACTCTGAAAGTCTTGGACGCAGCAGAGAGGAACGAGGAAGAGTTACCTCGGAAATCGCTGGCTGGGTTATTTCCGAGGAGTTTTACTCTGAGAAGCATACCATTGTATGAGTATAGGCATTTCCTCGCAAACTTTCCGCGCTGGACGACAAAACATTAAAATATGCTTGGTCTTCGTTTGGAAGACTCTGTAGAGAGGGAGAATATTCCGTGGTTTCGAGAATACGATTCGCCTTCGGAGATACGAGGGAGGGGAGCCGAGCTTTGCTGGAACGCAAGCGGTGGAGAGAAGAAGTCTTCCGTTTTGAGCGCCCGGGTTTGACGGTCGCTCAGTATCAGCTTTTGTTGGTACAGAGGGACTTGATGTCTTTTCTCTCAGGAGATTTTAGATTTAGAAACGGTGTAGGCACTGCACTGTTGTGAACTTATACGATTCTGGACTTCACCTCCGGGTAGGGAGTCGTTGTCGAGTACGCAGTGTTCAGTGATTGAGAGCACTTCTTCCAACCTATACTCACGTTGAGACGTTAACTGAAACTCCGTCCTTGTGGCTAGGAGTTCGCGTTTTTTCGTCTGTAGAAACTTAGAGAGGAGAAGACAGTATTACATTATACTGGTCAGTGGACCGTCTTACGCCGTCCCTAGTGTTTTGAAATGAGGGGCTTTTTTTTTATACATTTTTTTTGGCTGCAGCTCTTCCGTCGTTGCAGGCGTGTACGAGAACCATCACTCCGACGCACCAGACGTGATATTGCTAATTGCTTCGGCTTATTAGGGCTATAAAGCTAAACAGCTGTAATCACGTAAATTTTGTTTCCACTGAAACTGCACACAACTGTAGATGATCTTTGAAAGTAGTGTCTTCTGGTGTTTTGTACGTAGATGATGTCAGTCATCTCGCGTTATTTATATTACACCATAGCCATAAAAAGGGGCAGATTTTGGCAATTGATCAATCGCATTAGTTATGAAATTCATTTTTATCTCTTTATGTCCAATGGATATTTATATATAAACATTTGTAATTTAAAGGGGTTGTGGGATCGATAGTTCCGATGCCACGGCGTAAGTTCACGCTCGTAGGTTGGCACTGCGAGAGCGGACGAACTACGCGGACCACAGCGCCCTCTAGCCGACGCAGTGGAGCTCAACGAGCGCCGCTCTACTTTCTGCCCAGTTTTTCGAGAGCAGACGACCTAGCAAATTAGCTTCTACTTGTAACGGGGCTAGCCAACACAGAAGTTTGCCTTTGTAACTTCTAGTAACTGTTAGGATTGATACATGAACAGCTTCGCACCTACGTGCTCATCTGTACCAAAAGTTAAGTAATGTGTTTGTATATTTTTATACATCAGTAAGGGTGCTCTAACTTTACTTGCAGTACCGAAGTGTTTTACCTCGCCTGCTCCTACTCCCTTCCTTCATTCGGCCTATTTTGCAGATTTCAGGAGCAGATCCACTCGCCGCCTTCCAGGCGGGTACAAAAGGAGTGTTAATCTGCAATAAATGTATAACCAGAAACAGCATTTCTCATTTGGTAGTTACTAGTTCCTTTGATCAATCATTTATGTTTATTTCGTAATTTATATGTCAAACATCAAGAAGGAGGTAATCACAATTAAGAGATCCTAAGAACTGCTTCAGAGGGTCGTAAAACAGGTCCAAATCTTCATTTTCGCGTTCAGTATCTCCGTTGCGCCCATACATTTTACACCCGCCTGGAGTAGCATCTTGTAAAATCTGCGAAATACATGTTTTAGTATTGTTATATCCAACGAGTTACGAAATAAAGGTCGAAAATATTTACAAAATACATTTTATAATTACATCAGTTATGAGTTGATACTGAAAATTAAAAATTTATAGTAGGAAACAAAATCTGACCCACTGAAGAAATCCTGTCAGATATTGTCAGAAGTAGCCGGTAAAAAAAAATTTACTTATTCGATATTCCTCTAGGGGACTGATGACCTCAGATGTTAAGTCCCATAGTGCTCAGAGCCATTTGATATACCTCTAACTGAAAAAAACAGGACATGAACTTATCAAAATAACGTTTAATGACGTTTGATGGCATTCATTTTTGCTCGAAAAATTTCCCATCTAATAATGTTCCCGGTTTTATTTCTTTATTTTCATTACCTCAGTTTATTACTTTCATAATAAACTTTGAACTAAATGTTTTGAAAGCTGAATTTCTTGATTATTTCGGTAAAATGAAACCCAAGGCCGAAATTCGACGAAATGGATGCAAGAAATATTTCAAAACATTCCTCCAATTGACCAGTGTTACTACTTCTGATGAGCGTAGCACTGAACTAGCACAGAACTCGTCTCCTTGGTTTGATACACGTTGCTGTTGCATTCATTTCAAACGGACTGTATGATTATTAACACGTTGCCGGCAAGTTGCCCTGTGCAGAAGAGACTGGGAAGTAAATGACGGCAAAGATCTCTAAAGGGCCGCATTCACCATGACTGAATAACAGCTCCGAATCCGCCGCCGCGCCGAGGTAATGCTATAATATTTCTGTGAACATTGTGACAAAAAAGCGAATCCAAGTTACGTAGTGCTTGCTAAAGCTCCAGTGTTTCCAGTTGCACTCGACATTGTTAAACCTGGGATTTTCTAACACAATCATTTTCTAGAAAGCGGTGAAAATGCTGTAATGGATAAGCAGATTGTGACCCAGATTCCAGGTCGCCAATGAGTGGAGAGCTCACTGTACATCTGCAAATGCAAGCTTGTAATTACATGGATCTTTTACTTTGTAGTCTTATGAGTAAATTATCATCTACCGCGTGTGTCTTCTTTCAGGTAGATGAAAAAGCTTTGTGAAATGGGACTAAGGTTGTTAAGCATCCTGTATTCAAAATTTTTTATCTACGTTTGTTACCTGAACCTCTCGTCACTGTGCAGAACTTGCGTTATTCTGGCAGCTCATTTTCCACTTTATTTTTGATGAGAAAATTTCATGACGTTCACAAAGGTTTACGTCTTTTTTTTTCGGGCACGCGTTAGGACACGTACCGTTCCTTTATGTGATTTTATCTTTCGTAAAAGGCAAAGTTACTGTGCCGTACGATTGCGTGTTACAACGTGGGTTACTGTTAATTAGCGCCCGGATTTTAATGACAGCGAAATACGGAAGCGATTATGATGTAAAACTTATTTAAATATATTGGAAAATAAAATACAACTTTATAGAGATTATTTAGAAACATTCTTGTTGATTGTCGATTTTTTTCATTGTACTTCAATTCCCGATCTAAGGCGGGCTGGCAGCAGCACAGGCACTGCTCTTCAGCCGAGAGACAGTACGTACATAACAGGAAGACATTTAAAACAACATAAAGGAGGAAATCTGGCAGTACATTGATATAAACAGGGGGAACATTATGGAAGAAAGCTTACGATAGGGGTGACTGGAAAAATGAAGACAAAAATTTAATAAACCATTATTACCAAAGAAGAATCACACGCTTTAGTGATTAAAAGAACACCAGGCGAAGTACAGCCGAAGCATAAAAGTTGCGATGGGCAGTGTAGCACAGAATAGTCATGGACAGCATCACTATGTCCAAGTCAGGCACATGATTAAAACTACAGCACTTTATGTCACTGTAGAATGGCACCGAACACAAAACTAATGTAGCATACTAATGACGAAGAACAAACTGGGAGGATCTGCTGAGGGTAGGGATATGAGGGAGAAGGGAAGAAAGATAGGGTGGGGGGGGGGTGGGCCGAAGTGGGCTGGGGAGGGAAGGACAGGAGAGGTAAACAGCTGAGGAGGGAATGCAGAGACTCGGATGGGGGGGGGGGGAAGAGGAAATCCAATCTGGGGGTATGGAAAAGGGGAGCCCTGGGGAGGGGCGGGAACAAGGCCAGGCTACAGTTGGTAGGATGGGTAGACATCACTGACAAGGTCATCATCTGATAGGAGGTGCTGGAAATTGCCCTGATGAAGGATATGGAGGGTGTGGAGGTGGAGAGAGGGAGGAAGTCAGCGAGAGAGGTGTGGCAGCAGATGTGTGGCAGTGGGCAGGGGGTGGAGAAGAAGGAGGACGCCAGAGGGTTGGGGGACCGAGCCACAGACAGTGTAAAGGATGCAGATATGCTGGAGGAAAAGGAGGAATGCGGGAAGGGGATGAGGTCATGCACGAGCCATGTGGGGGACAGAAGGTGGAGGATACGGAAGGCAAGATAAAGCACATGGTGTTCAAAGCGTGGAGCGGGAGTGGGCGGAGATCCAGTCAATGTTGGCATAACAGAGGATAGGATGGATGAGTGATTTTTAGAATAGCAGTGCGTGGCTCGTGTTCCCACCATCTATTTTTAACATACTTCTATCTCACAACGTTAATTTAAATTACTACTGTCACTGAGTTGCTGCTTTACCAGACTGTGAGCGGCGTTAGCAGCGCATATCGATATATCTCCTCTCGTAGTATCTTTGCTCGACTGCTATTACTTCCCGCTGGTTGTCTGTTGTAAGTAAGTTGGTCACAATTCGGGTTGCAAGTTCGGGTCTGTCAGTCGGTGGGAACATGTCTGAAGCGCAGTCCGGACCTGCCAGTCGGGAAATTGCAATTCAGCACTAGTGCAGTCGGGTTGGAGCAGCAGTAGAGCTCTGCATCGACATGGCTTGCCCAACCATTGCCGCCACCCAACACTTGAGCTGGGCCACAGTCTTGATGGATCGTCGGTCGGTTGTCCTACCGGACGACGCGTTTTGGCTCGCTGATCGTCCATGAGTCGGCTGTGTGTGTGTGTATAGACTCCTGATTTGTCTTCGTGCATGCTTAGTTACTGTTGGTGGCTCTGAGAGGTCGGGCGTCTCATCGGCCGACGTGTAATTGGTTGTATGAGCACTTCTGGGCCCCTTCAATTACCATCTTGTGGAACTTGGGTCAGTCCTTTCCTGGTGCAGGGATGTCGTTTAGCCAGTGGGCGTGTTCCCTATGCATGGTTGGGTCCGAGCAAGTATTTCCGCTGTCGTGTGTCTGGAAGTGAGTGGGAGGCGCACCAGCAGTGCAGTCGCGACGGAGCAGCAGTCGCGGACGGACCAGCAGGCAGTCGGTCGGTTGTTACAGACGAGGGAAGTTATCTCCGCGTGGTGCAGTCGGCTGGGGCCGCTGGCAGCCGCTGCGCAGTGTCAGAGCGTGTGTGGAGCTGTCCAATCGCTTCGAGCTACGTGGTTCACCGACCCAGGACGTCAAAGTTGTGTAGTGGTTTCAACTAACGAAGCCACGTCTGTTCATGTGATGGTGGTTCACTTCGGTGGTTTGCTGTTGGGGAGGTTTTCTGGTGAGCAATACCGAGTGGTCCTACTGCTGAGATTTAGCCACCATGCGGTGCAATTTACTATTTTGGTTGACTACGATTTGAGTGCACCAGTGGCCGTTAGTGTTCTGGTTACCTGCCCTGGCCACTAACGTAATTTCAGGCAGCGTCCTTACCTCACTTTGTTGTCGCTGTCCAACATGGTGTGTAATTTTGACAGCTAATATATACTCCATTGTGGATTGTCACGTTTGTAACATTGCCGGTTTGAGTTCTCATGTACTGATTGTTGGTCAGTCCGTGGCTGTCCCCTTGTTTGGTTCCGACGGATCAAGAATAGTTGGGCTCACCACCTGTCTCACCTAAGTGAACGAGGGCAGACCGACTTCCCAGGAGGCCTTCTGAGTGCCACTGGTGTTTAATTATCTGTTGTCAGCTATTTAAAATTTTAGGCTTATGGTTATTTGTTTGCTTTCATAAAATTTTGCAAAATTAATTTTTAAATTTATCTTTCAAGCTTTAACACTGCAGCCTTCTACCTTTAAAGATTATGGTAATATATTTTAAAAATTTTGAAATTTAATTGTGGCCCTCAGCCGTTTGTATGGCACCTTGCTTGTGCTGTTTCTGATTTTTTTTTATTGCTGTCTTCATTGGATTTTTATTTCGTTAAGATATCTTGTTGGAGGCCTTCAGCCATGAAGGAGTTGCATTCGGTAAAGATGCTATGTGCTGCTTTGATTGTAAAGGTTATTAAACTACAATAAATGACAATTAGAAGCAGAAACTGACCTCAACCCTTGGCCCTTTCCACAATCCTATTATGTGTTCTGCCCAGCGGGTTTAACGGGCATCTCACTGGTGCAGTGGAACATACTGGGCCCATAACCCAGAGGTCCATGGATCGAAACCAAGCTCTGCCACCACCATGGGAGATAAGGATAGAGGGCAAGTAAGGAGGGAGTGCAGAGACACAGAAGGGGTTACAAAGAAGGGAGTGGGGTGTAGGAGGGAGGAAAACCCCTCAAAGGTCGGAAAGAGGAGGGGAGAGGGGGACTTGAAGAGTAGGAGGGGGAAGGTGAGGTCAGAGATGGTAGGAGGGGTAGAGGTCAGGGTGAAGCTCATCATCCGAGAGGGATAGGTGCTGGAAGTAGAACTAGGAAAGGCGGTGGAACGTGTGGAGATGGAGAGAGCGCGGGACACAGTAGTAAAGGCGAGGTAATTGGCTGGGGGTAGAGAGGACAGAATATGCCAGGGGGTGGGGGTATCAAATCAGATAGTGATGTACAGGGTGCGGATGTGTTTGAGGAAAAGAAGAAGGTGTGGGAAGAGGATGAGGTCATAGAGGATTTGTGTGGGGGATGTAAGGTGGTTACAGAAGGCAAGGCGGAGGGCATGCTGTTCTAGGATTTGGAGGACTTTACAAAATCTGGGAGGAGCAGAAATTAAAGTGATACTGGCATAACAAAGAATGGGGAGGATCAAGGATTTGTAGATGTGATGGATGGTGGAAGGATGCAATCCCCAGGTCTGGCCAGACATGAGTGTCAGGAGGGGAAGTCTACTGTGAGCTTTGTGTTGGATTGTAAGGAGATTTGGAGTCCAGGTGAGGTGATGTTTGAGGGCGAGGCTAAGGTATTTCAGAGCAGGTGTGAGGTAGACGACCATAAATGGTGTAGAAATCGTGGGGGTGGTAGGAGTGGGTGGTAAGACCTGTGATGATTGCCAGGGTCTTAGGAGTATTGATGCGATGGAGCCACTGGTTGCACCAGGCAGTGAACTCTTGAGATGAGTTTGAAGGGTGGCTTGGGACCATTGAAGGGTAGGGTAAAGGGCCAGGAAGGTAGTGTCATCGGCAAATTGGAGGAAGTAAACAGTATACAGGAGACAGAGGAGAGGAGAAAGGACGGAACCTTGGGCCACACTGGTGGTGGGATAGAAAGTATGAGTTGTGGATTGTGACACAGGACGGACGATGGGAGAGGAAAGATGCAACGAGATGGAGCATAGTTCTGGAGTTCAAAGAGGAGGCTGGGATGCCAGATACTGTCGTAGGCATTCTGGAGGTCGAGGGAAACAAAGACAGAGGAGTGATGGGAGTGAAAAATGTGTGTGAAATCTTATGGGACGTAACTGCTAAGGTCATCAGTGATGGGAGTGAAGTTGGAGGGAAAGAAGACTGGTAAGGTTAAGGAGTTGGTCAGTGGCTGAGACGAAGGGCCAGAAGCCACACTGGGTAAGGGGCGCAGAAGGGTGAAGGGAGTGGAGGGGGAATGGGTGGAAGAGGAGAGGGGGGCTTAAACGAGGGTGTCTAGGCGGGTGATGGTAAAGTGGGCCTGGTTGTTGGAACAGGTGGCAGACAGACACATATTACTACTAGCCCACATATGTTTTACATAATTAAACATGCTGCTTAAAGTGGTCATGAATAAAGTTTCTCACTCTTCTCATTTCTGCAACTTCTCATTACTTTCGTCTTTCTTTGATTTACACTCAATCCATATTTCATGCTCATTAGATTGTTAATTCAATTTAGCATAGCTTATAATTCTTCTTCACTATGCAGGAGAGGATGGACTCAAAGACCTTACTGAATACTGAGGCAAGTGGGACGATAGATAGAGGTGTCAGAGGGAGGTTTGTTGGGTTTAGAGAACAACAGGACATGGGAAGTCTTCTACAGGTCAGGGTAAAAGCCGGTGGAGTTGAGGACATTATCCAGTTTAGCAAGAGCAGCCAGGAAGGAGAGGGGGGGGGCGGAATTCCTCAGGTGGCGGTAGGTGACACCATTGTGACCAGGGACAGGACAGGGTTGCATTTGGAGTGGAGGACTAGTCTGATGTCGTTTACAGAGATGGGAGAGTGTATGTCTGAGGGGGTAACTGATCCAAGTACCAGAAACTAGGAGTGAGTGGCAGGACAGAAATATCAGTGTGTTCAAGGATGGTGGGGAAGAGGGAGTAATTGAAATGGGGGTCGTCAGGAATGGAGAAGACCTCAGAGAGGTAAAATGGCTAGCCTTACTGAGGTTGTCAGGGAAGGGGCAGTTGTTGTGGAGAAGAGGGATGCGGGGCAGGATGGGTAGCAATGGTGGAAGGCAAAATAGTACTTAGAGGAGTTGACAGAGCAAGCAGAGTTGAGGCATGTACATGTCTGGCACCAGTCCCTGCGTTTGTTTTCTGTGAGCAGGTTGCGGTTGTCTTGTTGTAATTGCCAGTGGCAGAGCAGTGTATCCTGGTCACAGGTGCAGAAGAAAGAGTGGTAGAGCCTGCAGGATTCATGGAGAAGACAGCCTGTGGAGGAAGCGGAGGGTGGTGAGAGTGGATCAGTTTGGTATGAATGTGGGCCTGCACAGCGTTAGTGATGACCTTCTGGAGGAAGGAAGAGGCATGGGTTATGTCAGCAGGATGGTGAAAGGTAAGGGGGTGGCTTGCGACCTATGAGACAATGGGTTCCCTGTGGGCATCCAAGTCGAAACGGCAATAGTCGTGGACGGACTTCAGAGGGGCATGAGAGTGGGGGCAGGAGGGTGACGATGGGTGGAGGAGATGGTGAGAAGGACAGTGAGGTGGTCACCACCAATGGGGTCTAGGATGTCTGCAGCGATACGACCTGGGAGGTTGGGGGAAGCTACGATGACATCTGAAGTGGAGTTACATTCTGGACGGGTGTGCTGTGGGAGAGGAACGAGGTCACCATCGAGGGTGGCAATGAACTGATGCCACCACCAACGGGTGGCAAGGTCATGGCCGTGGATTTTGAGGTTGGCGGTAATCCTATAGGTGGAGAAGTTATGGTCAATATGGGAAATGATGTTGTAGGGGAGAGGAGCTGTGGGGCGGACATAGATAGTGGCACAGGTGATGGAGGGAAAAAGATGCTGAGCAGAGGGTGTTCAGTTGGGTCATTGAGCAGGGGTTGTGGCTGGACAGGGATATGCTTGCGGTGGCCAATACCGACCCCACCTCGTGCGAGGTGAAGGGGGTTGTCGGTGTGGTGAAGGAGATGGGGAGAGCTGTGGACAACATGGTGAGGTTGAAGGAAGGTTTCATTAAGAACGAAGGAGTTGACCTAGTGCTGGGGCAGGGTATGCATGAAGACGTATTTGTTGGCAGGGAGGGAGCAAATGTTTTGGTATAGGAGATGATACTGTTAACGCCCCAGGAGGCGGAAGGGGGAAGGGAGCGGGAGCGGGGGGGGGGGGGTGGAGGAGGAGAGAGGGGCTTAAACGAGGGTGTCTAGGTGGGTGAAGGTAAAGTGGGCCTGGTTGTTGGAACAGGTGGCGGACCGACACATGTTACTGCTCGCCCGTATACATTTTACATAATTAACTGTATTACAGGATAACAGCTCTATGTTTGTTACAAATATTTTACGATAAGACACTTCACGATGTTTATAGGTGAACCTTAATAGTGGATCTCCATGTCGTATACAGTAAACACTGTTATATAACAACGTATGCAAAGATAACGCAATTATTACGCAAAATAAACAGTACAACAATCTTGTTCCCTAATACCCCACAGATTGAATTCTGCAGACTGTAATATCTCTCAGACGATTTTCGGCAAATAGTTTCATCTACGCCCATGTTAGTTGTTGTTCAGACACAATAGTGTGGCCAATATTAGTTTACTGGTTAGCAGATTCGTATAATATCTACACTATAGGGTCAAGAAATGGAACTCTGCGATATATTTAGACGTTTTAAAGATGTTCTCTCTTTTACTAGTGACAGACTGGCCTATATGGCAAGATATGCTTTCTCGACAAGGACTTTTATGCTTTACCAGTGTGATATCTTTTGACATATAAATAAGATAAAGAATCATGCTACTTATGCACTATTTTTCATGGTTGCCCTGTTTCTTGCTTTGGGATTTACGCTTTTATTGTTTATTCCAGTTTTTGTGCTTGAAAATGGCTGAAGGCCGAAATCTGGATCGTATAACAATAAAATAAAAATTATTATAGTTAAATAGCGGCAGCATTATTAAAAAAACGCTGAAATGTTGGTGTTGATTTATGCCATGTTTCCAGACCTCTTCCACAGTTTTGATAGCACTTGATTCGTCGCTGTCAGGCTAACCGAAGATTGTCTCTGTGTTGCTGTATTTGGTGCATTAATACTCAGTTGTATTAAGCCCAGAACCCCATCGTGTAAGAACCAGCCGAACGAGGAGGGGCAATGAATGAGCTTGTTCTTTTATTTCCTACACCCTCAGCGGTGCTTTCAGAAAGATTTTCTTGTCATAGGAATTTAGTGGGTAGAGAATGTTCAGTCCCTTGTCTGCTTTAGGCATGTATGATTCATAATTCGTTACCAGTAGCGAAAAGTTGTCTCTGTTCACACCATCCAGTCACAGCAGCTTCATAGAGATGTCAAATAAAGTGCCAATTGTCAAGTTGTTTAGCGCTAGAGACCTCCACGCGTTACTAGGAACTTTTAGAACGCAACAACTGCAGCATAACCCACACCCAGTCTGTAGCTTCATCTATGGGCATCCAGATCGTTTGGACAGCAATATTAATTCGTATTTTCTTGAGCACCTTCTCTTTGCACGCGGATAAATACGTGTAGTTCTTTCTCCTTGTAGATTCATCTGAAACCGGCTGTGTTGTTTACTTCTCCGAGAACTGTCCGAAACGTGGATTCTTCAGCTTCTGCAGTGGGATGTTGCAAGACAGCATCTCACACAACTCCTTAAACGGTTGAAGATGGGCCTGTCTGCTCAATAACAGCGTTTATCTTCCTTCATTTTCAGCAGTTCTCTCCATACAACTGCTGTGTTGGGCGGTATTACAGTGTTGTTACACATTAAAGCACTTTTCTGCACTACCTTTAACATCACATGGTTTACAAAACAAAATTTTACCTGTCATCGCTTTAGAACTTCTCTCTAAAATCACGAACAAAACCTCACAACTAAAATGCTAGTGGAACACTTCACTTCCGTCATGTTAAACCAGAATGAGTTTGTATACATGTGTGCGACGTATTTTACGTCGGAAGCCACCTTTTTTGGCTTCTAGGGCGTCTTGTCAACTCTGCGCAGTATCTGACGTGAGCGAGCCGATTAATGCGTTACGCTACTTGTCTACTATAGTTACCATAAATAAGGCTTTGTAACACCATAACTTTTGTGTTCATTTGTGACAGTATCACCTGAAACATTGTCACGCGAGCAGCATTTTCATGCTTTTATTCTTGACAAACTTACGTAGTTTTCATAAAATTTAGCCGAAATATGACCGTTTACGGCAAAAGATGGAGGAAATATAGCGTTTATGACAAAAGTTGGCACAAATATCACCTTCGACTAAAAATATGTGAATATGACTTAATACGCAGGATAAAAATACATTTTTCTACTCTACAATACCTGGATTAGTGCATAAATTATTGCAAAATTCACTCTAAAAGTGAGAAAAAACATATCGTTTGGTATTAAAATACGGACCCTTGTATAAACGCGTCAAGAAGACCATTATTCAAGTTGAAAAAAAAAATGCACTGTAAATCATTGCTATCAAGACGACAGTATATCTGCACTATAAATCAGATTTTATGATTAATTTACTAAAACCCATTTCAGTTAATAACTGCAATTTGAACGTGCTTTTAATATAGCATCGACAAAGCTTGGCATAATTACAGCGTCATGCACAAGGTCCTCGATATGGCTGTTAATGAAGTAGATACCAATTAATGGGGTGTGTCCGTCTGCTTGTAATGCGCAGTATATAGAGAACTTGTCATTTATTTGACCTGATAGCAGCGTCCGTTATGGCACAATATTCAGTTGCGAAATATGATGCATTATTCTAAATATCGTCGTTATATCAATTCATATTGCTTTTGCAAAGAGTCTCGTCAGCTTGTGCGCGATTTATTTTTAGTGGAAATGCCAAGCTACTGCTGTTTAGTGAAATATTTTTCTAGAGAAATTGCCTTAAAGGAACGAACACAAAAAAGAAAGAAAAGAAGTTCGCTGAAAGAGATGCTTCTGTAATAATTTTTTCGTAATGCGGAGCCACAGTCATAATATAATTCCTTAAAGTCAGTACCACCATTAGACTGTTGTTTATTTATAGTGTTACATTTACACTTACACAATCAAGATTTCGGCTTCAAAGTGCCATTATCAAGTGTTTTCTGAAAGCATGGTAGACAATAACAGTGAAATACATAACAAGTGATATAACCGTATAAAAATCCATATTTGTAATGCTTACTTACAAGTGTTATAAATTGCCTAAGGTGGCATACTGTCGTATTAAAATACACTATTAGACACATTGTCTAAGAGTCGATATTTCTGGCAGAGACTACTGCTTTGTTTCATTACTGAGTACACCATCTTGACTGAATAACAGGAATTTGACAAATATATTTTTAGGTGTCGCTCGCTACATTTTATTTATTTATTTACACGTCAAGTTCCCTAGGACCAAATGGAGGAGGCAATCTCCAGTGAGTACATGAAATTATAACATAAAAGTAATAACAGATAAAAATTAATATTTATGAACCCGAAAAAAAAGTAAGTCCATAAGTTTAAGTAAATGCAATCAACAATACAATAAGAATCAGCTTAATTTTTCAAGGAACTCCTCGACAGAGTAGCAGGTGTTAGCCAGTGGCTCTTCAGTTTCGATTTGAAAGCGCGTGGATTACTGCTAAGACTTTTGAATTGGAGTGGTAGCTTATTGAAAATGGATGCAGCACTATACTGCACTCCCTATGCACAAGAGTTAAGGAAATCCGATCCAAATGCAGGTTTGATTTCTGCCGAGTATTAACCGAGAGAAAGCTGCTTATTCTTGGGAATAAGCCAATATTGTTAACAAGAAATGATGGTAAGGAATATGTATAATGAGAGGCCAATGTGAAAATACCCAGACTTGTGAACAGGAGTCAACAAGAGGTTCGTGAACTTACACCACCTATTGCCCTACCAGCCCGTTTCTGAGCCAAAAATATCCTTTTAGAATGGGAAGAGTTACCCCAAAATATAATACCATACGACGTAAGCGAACGAAAATAAGAAAAGTGGACTACTTTTCGTGTCGAACGATCACTCACTTCTGATACCGTTCGTATTAAGTCTTTGAACAAGATCCTGGACGTGTGCTTTCCACGACAGCTTACTATCTATCTGAACACCTGGAAATTTGAACTGTTCAGTTTCACTAATCATATTCCCGTTCGGTGAAATTAAAACGTCAGGTTTAGTTGAATGGTGTGTTACAAACTGTAAAAACTGATTCTTACTGTGATTTAGCGTTAGTTTATTTTCTACAAGCCATGAACTTAGGCGATGTACTGCACTATGTGAAACCTAGCCGATGTTGCATACAACATCCTTTAAAACCAAGCTAATGTTATCAGCAAACATAAATATTTTAGAGTTACCTGTAATACTAGAGGGCATATAATTTATATAAATAAGGAACAGGAGTGGTCCCAACACTGATACCTGGGGAACTCTCCACTTGACAGTACCCCACTCAGACCCCACATCACAGTCGTTATCAACATTGTGAATAATGACCTTTTGCTGCATGTTGCTAAAGTAAGAGGTGAACCAATTGTGAGCTACTCCCCGTATTCCGTAATGGTCCAGCTTCTGGAGCAATATTTTGTGATCTACACAATCTACTGCCTTAGTTAAACCAAAGATTGTGCCAAGCGTTCGAAACCTTTTGTTTAGACCATCCAGTACAAGTTCGAACTGAAGCCCTAGATTGGGTTGTTACCTAGAACCCACCCTAATTCCAACTATTCTTGGTTGTTAATTACAGAGACATTGACAATTTAGCTGAAACAAAAATGGGATAAAGCCCTGCAGTGCAGGTCTTTGTCGCATTTTAGGCAAAAATGGATGACTACGTAATAATAATACTTGAAAGAACCTTTGTAACATTATTGTATTGTATCCAAGTTACCCAACACAATATTGAATAGCAATACCTTGAAATTTGAGTATAATGCTTAAAAGTTCTTGTACAAAAATAATACTTTCTTCTCCTCGAGAGGAGGATTAGGAGGCAACTTGAAAGATTTCAGTCACTGAGGCTGAGCTTTGTAGTTATCTGGTAAATAGTGTACTGTTTAGGCCCTCTGATTCTTCCTTGAAGTCCCAGGCTCTTGTTCTTTTCTTCTTCTTTGTATACTTCTTCGCCAAACAGTAAGTCCATTCCTATATCTGAGCTCGGGTCATGATACGAGAAACCTAAACCTGATTCTGAAGAATGATCAACTGGCTGTGTGATATGTATCCATCCGTTTTTTGCCAATGATGTAATGAAATCTAGTTTACGTCCTTTTGTTTCTACAGCACGGTCTTTCCTTTCTTTCAGACGTGTTTCCTTCTCTGTAGATAGCTTCTCTGTTCCCATGCATTCTTCTTCCATTCAAACTTTATTGAAAGTCGACGTTAGAAGCACAGATTTCAATGCCTTGCCAGAAAGGTTCCCCTAATTCTTTATTTCACACTGACGTATTATATCTTTAGACGAGATAATCCCAAACAGTATGTTTTGAATGCCCCCTTCTAAGTGGATTATCACTGAAAAATTGTGTCGTTACACAGTTGGAGCTGCGGGGATTTATACCAAAACACCTGCAGATATTTACCCCATTTCACCATTTTCTGATAAATGCGCTGTTGTTGAGTTTTGGGATCAACAGGAGCAATTATTTCCACGGGAAAGTGAAGCTTAAGTGCAGTATTTTCAAACAAGAATTCACTGAGTCTTCGTTTCGAACTCTACATTACACATGTTGAAGTAATACGTCAGAAAATTATCTGCAAGTAGTAAAAAGCAAACTTTTCTCACTTACCATTTCTGGAGCGATCTGCGGGTACGAAATTTAATGGAATAAAAAATTACAACAAAACAAACCTGCCACTAGTAGTCAACTCCTTAACCAATGGCAATCAGTTTAAAAGCTCAGTGCGGATTTTTATCCCACGAGAGGTTTTACCCCCACCTACCCTAGTATAATAATTATGTTGTCGTGGGTTTGAGATTGAGTCAAGCTTTCATGACCAACATAGTAGTTATGTTTAGAGCAATAGACAAAAATATTCACCTCCTTTCCCTCTCCCCTCTCCCCTCTCCACAGACATGTACCAGCAACTCAGGATGGCAATTATCTCTGTACCAACCGGTCTTCTGTTACGTAGTTTTTTTTTCCAATGTCAGTTTAACCTGAGTGTTACAGCCGCTCATAACAACCAGTTTCTGAAGTAACCGATTTAGGTTTTTTATTCCTATTACTTGCTGTAATAAAGATAGGAATTAAACAAAGACTGAAAAATTTTGACTCTATCAGTTTCAAACCACAGAGAATGAAATATTAAATTAAGCAGTCAGATAAAAGAAAACATAGTCCATCGTCCGCTCTTTTCTCGACAAGCGATAAGTGACTGAATTAATCAGCACCAGTATTCTTTTATTGATTCTAATTGTTCTCCATTGATACCGCACTTCGTAAAATACTTCCAGCCTAGGCACGGTACCATTCTCTAATACAACTAATGTTCAACAACATAGAGGAACTACCATATACACCAGATAGGACAAGGCTCGCAAACAGCGTGCACACGCATACCATCCAACAGGCCACACCACGTGGTAAAAGGTACATTATTGTTTCAGCTATACTGTACCAGTTCATATGCCATGTGTTGGCATGGAACGCTTTTCCTGTTTTCTATAATAATGCAGTATTTCAAAGCAGTGGAAATTTTACGAATAAAAATTACTCGCTTTTGCAAAAAGGTTTATTCATAAACTAAAAATTTTACCACTGTTGCAGTGGCTAATTATTTTAGTTTTTTTAACGTGGTTATTAGCCAAAAATATAAAACACTTTTTATAACCGAGACCAAACACATACCGACAAATATCGATTACTCAAAACTAAAATACCGATATCGACTTTTCCCATCCCTAACAGCAACCATACCAAGTAAACATATTTTTCCCGTGCCAGATAACGGCAACCGCGCCGCGTTAACGGTCGCCGCCGAACGCTCCCCCCCCCCCCCCCCCCCCACATCTACCCGTAGATGGCACTCTGGCGCAGAGGGGGTCGAGCCTTTGAGGCCGGCTCCTGGCTCTGAGCGGCACGGTAAACACTGGCCCCAACAATGCTGCCCGCCTTCCCTGTGATTGCGCCTTGGAGGAACAGCTGCGCCGCCTCTACCGCTGCGGTGGGGCAGTGCGGTGGTTCCCCGAGGACGGGACAGACTAGTTGCTACGGGGCTGAAGAGGAGAGGGGCGGAGTAGGGTGGGGGATGGGTGGCACGGGGAGGGGGAGGGTTGGGCAGCCCCGATATACGGGGGCGAGGGCGACGCCACCATAAACATTTTCTGGCCTCGCGAGAGCCGCTTTGATATCATGACAAGTGGCCCCATGAAAGGGCTCGGATTTATTATACTGCCGGCTGTCGTTCTAAGCGGGGAATATTGTCCGGAAGAAATACCTGTTTTCCTCTCACGCAGATCCGACGAGGTCCATCCACGTTATTTCCTCGGCCTTGACGACCCCTCCTCAGGAACCCATGAATCGTCCTTTATACCCACTGATTTTTCCATATTTTATCTCATATTGCTGCTGTGGTTTAGCGTTTTGGATAATATCCTTCAACGTAGTTCGGGACTCAACATTATCTTTCTCCTTCCTGCCACAATTTTTGCCCTTTAGCTATTATATAAGTCTGCAGAGTGCTTTAATTTTATAAGTTTTCAATGAGTCACTTTTACCTAGTCTTCTTCTGTCACTACTTCAGTGTTGTTGATCTAGTCGATACACGTCTTTTGGGACTGAATTCAATTTTCAATAAACAAATAATATTACTCATATCCACAAGCAGGGGCAGTTTGTCGGTGTTGCATATAGCTGTTGTACTGTCACGTCCCAGTACAGTTTCCCTACACCAAACATTTTTTCGTTCTGGTTTCGATGTTACCTGCGTGGTGCTATCAGGATGTAACAACAATACGGGTTTAGTCGGCTTATTTGTCAACCGTCATAGCGGTGAAGAAAGGAATCTCCTTGGTTGCGACGGGCGTTCAGTTACAAAAGGCTGGTCATTTTCATGCAACTGGCACGACTGATTTCCTAAAGTAGCAAGCTATTACTTTTCGTCAGTCCGTTTATTGTTCTATGAACACATTAGTTCATTGAGGTGTCAGACCAAAACCCCTTAACACAATGTCAGATGCTTTCAATAGTCACTAGGAAGGACTATTATCAGAGGCGAGTATTTTCACTGCCACTCAGTCTGCTAACTACTGACCACTTGGCCTAAATCGTGAATCATCGTACTTTGAAATAGCTCACTATTAATTGAGGGCTTCATATCCTGTAGTACAAGAGATATGAGCCAATCGCTAACACTGAGGATATTCAGCTCACTTGTCAATCGTGTGGCTATTGCCACCACGTATTTTGGGGTAACGTTATCCCATTTATAAGTGCTACAACAAGGAAACCAGATAAATCAATCCTCCTTATACCGACAGATGTAACGATTACAGACATCCTGAGCTATAACCTACGTTAATATTTTTGTGCCATTAGGCTTTTTTACAATTTAAAAACGAGCTTTTTACAATTTAAAAACGAGCTGCACACGTTCATTGCCAACCCAAATCATAAAACATCACCAAGCCAGGGCATCCACCCTTCCTGAGCTACAGTTGCAAACTTTATGGTTGTTTGTGGTGTTTTACGAGGGTTGCCAGGAAAGTAATGCATCGCTTTTTTTTTCTCAGCCGAAAACAATTCAACGAATGCGAAACGCTACGTATGTATTATTTGAAGTCTCCTGAGTGAGCGCACCAAGTTTCCGTCACTACCGACAAACAGCGTAGCAGCAGGACAGTTGCAAAATGGTATCTGTAGGTGATGTACGTTACAAGCAACGTGCCGTCATTGAAGTTCTCACTGCAGAGAAAGAAACTGAGGGGAATATTCACAAACGCTTGTGCAAAGAGTCTATAGAGCAACTGGTTTCGACAGAAGTACAGTTAGTTGCTGGGCACGGAGGGTGAGGTTATCAGAAGGCTGTTTGGTGAAGCTCTACGATTTGCAGCGGTCGGGGAGACCATCCACTGCTGTCACACCTGCCATGTTGCAGAAGCATTACTACTCGGCAGTTGGCGCCGCATCTGTCAATCAAAAAAGGAAGACTGGATGCGTTTATCCGCAGTCTTGGATATTCAAAAGTGTGTGCAAGATGTGTCCCACGCTTGGATCACACATCACACAGCAGAAACATTTGTCTTGATTTGTTGCAACGTATTGAAGCTGAGGGGGAGGCCTTCTTATCCCGGATCGTGACAGGTAATAAAACCTGTGTTCACCATTTTGAGTCAGAAAAAAACGACAGTCGATGGAATGGCACCGTTCCCATTCCCCACAGAAGAAAAAAATTCAAAGCAACTGCTTCCGCCGGTAAGGTGACGATCACCGTGTTCTGATACTGTGAAGGTATGATTCTCATTGATGTGATACCAAGAGGCGGTACCATTAATTCAGAAGCGTGTGTCGACACATGAACAAAACTCAAGACGCGCTTCCGGCGACTTCGGGGCCACAGCAACCCAGGAGATGTTTTGCTGCAACATGATAACGCTCGTTCCCATACAAGGACTGCTGAACACATCGAAAAACAGGGTTGGACAGTGTTACCCCATTCACCCTACATCCCTGAACGATCCCTCTCGGACTTCCACTAGTTTGGACCATTACAGGAAGCCATTTGTGGAAGACATTTTGAGGACGATGAGGAGGTGACTCTCACACTGAAGCACTGGCTCCGCCACCAGGACAAAGATCGGCACCGAAAGGGCAGACACGTCCTTGTTTCGCGCTGCAGGAAGGCCATAGTACGGGATGGAGATTACGTGAAAAAACTGGATTTGTAGATAAAACACCATTCTTTCGTGTGTGCATTTCTCATTGCGTTCAATGAAGAATAGTTGAAGAAAAAAACGCAGTGCACTACTTTCTGGGCAACCCTCTTATGTTTTATGGTTTGCGTTGATAATGCACGTGTGCAGATTGTTTTTAAGTTGTGACGAGGTCCAATGGCATAACAAACTTTTTTAGGTAGGTCATAAACCAGGACGTCTGAAATCCTTAAATGTCTGTCGGTATAAAAGTATTGTTTTAACGGGTTTCCTTGGTTTTAGCACTAGAAAACTGGATAATGTTGTCCCGAAACATTTTGTGACAATAATCACAAAATTGAAAACTAGGTTGAATACCCTCAATATTGCTAGAATAGCAGTTGTATCATGGCTTACATCAGTTATACCAGTCAGCCACTTGTTACCGCTATTCACCGAAATTCCTCTAACTCAGTCCTTTAAGACAGAAACAGGCAGTCACTTCTATTCCAATAAATATCGAAAACTTGTTCCTAGGTTTCAGTTGCCGTGTGTCCACCAGAGTCTATCACCGTCTTTCCGTAGCTGAAGGGTCTACTGCTCCATCAGCTGCTGCTGAGGATTACACGCTGAATGTCCTCCATTACTGCTATTACTTCTGCTGTCACTGCTGTTTAATCTGCCCATCTCCGGGTTTTTATTTCGTTCTACATTGGTTCTGGGTGCACACGGCCCTCTGCGATATCTGTCGGATATATCCTCTTCGAAGATTCCCTCAACATGTGACCATCCTAATGTTTGACTATCATTCTAAATTTTACTCGAGGTTCTTCCATTACGCACGCTATAAAGTTCCCTCATACTCCGCTGACCTCAACCCTCGGCGCTGCTGGCGAGGTGTCACGTGCATTGCTTGCAGGCGTATTCGACCAACCTGGACGAAGCAAATAGCGTCCACCTGCTTTAAGGTATGTTATCTGCCCCCGATATCCTGTGTAACTTCCCTCTGTCACACACGTGGGCCGTCTTGCATACGAAACTTGCCCACGTCTTACGTTAAGATTATTAACATTTTCTGATCTGATAAGTTATTAAAATTTTCAACATTTTCGACGATTATGACACTACGGGTTCCGAGCTGCCAAGAGCCTTGAACACGTGCTTTTTTTCAGATGAAAATTACCTATCAGCAATTTTGAACTGTATATAATACCAATTTCTAAGGTACTGGAACCATGATTTTGCACTATATCATGATGCTTGCTTTCGAAAAATTTAAGAATACATTCAACGTAATTCTTTTCCACTGAACAATGATCTGTGTAGTATGAATTAGCTCAATAATTTTATATACATCTTCTGTTCCAATCTCGTCTGCTATGTGAATTGTTGTGAACTTGCGCCACTATACTGTCGACATATATTATCTTTGGTTGAGGAAGGCAATCAGCCACCTTTGAAAAAGCTTCACTTTAATGCCATAACTAGTTTCGGGCTTTCACGCTCATCTTCAGATGGCTACCGTTTCCGGTTATATTAATGCTTTTCCATCTAGAGCATGTCGTTCACACCAGCACTGCATAAGAATGTTTGAATAATGTTTTGAACATGGTTGTGATCAGCAACCGTAATTAATTACAATGTCACAAATTTCCAACCAACCGGTTGGAAATAGAATAAAATTCTTTAACTAGTTTTCAACGCCAACTATGGGCGCCTTCTTCAGAAGAAACTGTTACGATACATGTGGTTAAAAGGAAATATGATCGACATCGCTCTAGTCGAAATATTAAAACCACAATTAAAACACTTTCCACCTGAATACCTAACAGGTATAGTCAAAATCTTAAAACAGTATACAACTAGTTACAGAATTTTAAATTCTATTTGCAACCAGTTGGCTGGAAATTTGTGACATTGTAATTCATTACGGGTGCTGATCACAGCCATGCTCAAAACATTATGAATCATCCCGAAAAAGTATTAAAACGAGACAAAGGGCCGTCCCCGGGAACATATGTTAACTGTATATACCTATTCTCTATACATCTACTCAAATGTAGACACACAGTGTCAAAAAAATTATAAACTGACGCTAAATATTCCAAGTTTCTTGTGCTGCGACGAAAACATTACTGTAGTCAGAAAAGTTGGGCATCTGAAAATGGGCGTTACAGCCAGAAACCGGTTACGTAATTGAAGTAAAGCTTTTCTAAAGAATAGTTGTGGCGTGTTGCCTTCCTCAACAAATATCCTTAACGTTCACGGAGGTCTCAAGATCCAGCGTGAATAAAATAAAATAAAAACATTATTCCCTTCACATTTACAACAGGATTCGAATAAACTTATTTTGTTGATACATTCTCTGACCAAATGAGGAAGGCCATTTAGCACAGCAGTTGGATAAGCAGATTGGTCCCTGAAGTTAGGTAGCTATTCGTTTTAATTAAGGTTAGTAATAAGCCAGCTCACTTAGTTTTCGGTACCCTGCTTTATGTTCTTTTCACTAACTGTGAGATTAAGCGCAGCGTGTATTTCAACTGATTTCTGTAAAGTTTTCATTCACGCATAAATGTTTAACCCATTGCGATAGATCCCCGTCGCCATTTCCTCTCGTCAAAAGTTGCTATGTTATGATTTCGGCTTCCCCCACTACGGATGACACACAGTACGTTCCCAGTCGATATGTCGTGACGTTACACTGCGTGGCACAAATTATGGAGTGTGCCGCAGGATGTTTTCCTGTACAGAGGCACCTCACACATTTTAGCGTGAGCTATAATGATTTATAATCAATTTTCAGGCAGGACAAGTTAGGGCCTATAATTGCAGCTACGTTTCAGTGGTGACCCGAGCAATGGTAAAAACCTGGGAACAATGTTTACCTAGTCACCCGTTTTGACAGAGTCACTTGGTTACTTTCAGTCTATACTCGAGCTAAGTAGGTAGTGTTTCATATTGCATTTTTTAAACGGTACTGTTTAGTTGCCATGCAATGGAGATCACAAGAGTCAACTGTGGTTAATAGTTCCAGTATCTTGACTACGCTCTCAGGCAGTGTTGAAGAATCTTTTCGTTCTTCAATACGTGACGTTGTTGTTTTGAGACATTACCTCCACATATACGGAAGTAAAATAATTGTTTCTGTGGTTTCCAGTCCGAAGACTGGTTTGATCCATCTTTCTATGATACTTTATCCTTTGCACGCCTCTTCATCCCCAAATAACTACTGCAACCTACATTCTTCTGAACCTGATAATTCTGTTTATCTCATGGTTTCCTTCTTCAATTTTTGTACCCACATTTCCCTCCAGTATTAAATTGGAGATCTCTTGATGTCTCAGAATGTGTCCTCCCAACCGATCCCTTCTTCTAGTCAGGCTGCACCACAAATTACCTTTCTCCCCAATTCTCTTCAGTATCTCCTCGTAAATTACATGATCTACCCATATACTTTTCAGCATTCCTTTGTAGCACCACACTTCAGAAGCTCCTATTATTCTCTTCTTGTCTAAACTCTTTACTGTTCATGTTGGACTAAGTGGCTACAATCCGCGCAACTATGTTAACAAACTTCTCTTCTTCAGAAACGCTTCGTTGGCCATCGCCAGTCTATATTTTGTATCCTCTCTACTTCGGCGATCATCTGTTATTTTGCTGCCAAAGTAATGAAAACTCGAATATTACTTTAAGTGCCTCGTTTATTAAGCTAATTCCCTCGTCATCATCTCATTTAATTCTACCCTGCATTCCATTATCCTTGTTTTCGCTTTTGTTGATGTAAAATAATAATATTATAATAATATATAAAAATAAGCACACACGACTGTCTCTGAACTGGCGGCAAGCAGTTCATCAGTTCTACAGAGTTCAGAAGCTATTCCAAATGGAGCAGTTATTTATTTATGACGTTGGACTATAAAAGTAGCGGGAAGATTTACAAAGAAATTTAGGTAATTTAAATTATTATTAAACTACTGTAAAAATCAGTAAGAAAGATAATGGATGACATTGTCATAATAGACACCACAATTGTACATTTTTCAAAAACAACCATTGTAACAGAGTCAACTCTTACTAAGACAGTTAAAATAAATATTTTTAAAAAAGAATAAGAAAGACTTCCAATTTATACAGGGTGTTACAAAAAGGTACGGGCAAACTTTCAGGAAACATTCCTCACACACAAATAAAGAAAAGATGTTATGTGGACATGTGTCCGGAAACGCTTAATTTCCATGTTAGAGCTCATTTTACTTTCGTCAGTATGTACTGTACTTTCTCGATTCACCGCAAGTTGGTCCAATTGAAATAAGGTAATGTTGACTTCGGTGCTTGTGTTGACATGCGGCTCATTGCTCTACAGTACTAGCATCAAGCACATCAGTACGTAGCATCAACAGGTTAGTGTTCATCACGAACGTGGTTTTGCAGTCAGTGCAATGTTTACAAATGCGGAGTTGGCAGATGCCCATTTGATGTATGGATTAGCACGGGGCAATAGCCGTGGCGCTGTACGTTTGTATCGAGACATATTTCCAGAACGAAGGAGATAGGCGTCTTAGGGAGCACGGAAGATTCCAGCCTATTACTCGCGACTGGGGAAGACGAGGTCACCTGCAATGGACGAGGCAATTCTTCGTGTAGTTGACGATGACCCTAATGTCAGCGTCAGAGAAGTTGCTGCTGTACAAGGTAACGTTAACCACGTCACTGTATGGAGAGTGCTACGGGATAACCAGTTGTTTCCGTACCATGTACAGCGTGTGCAGGCACTATCAGCAGCTGATTGGCCTCCACGGGTACACTTCGGCGAATGGTTCATCCAACAATGTGTCAATCCACATTTCAGTGCAAATGTTCTTTTTACGGATGAGGCTTCATTCCAACGTGATCGAATTGTAAATTTTCACAATCAACATGTGTGGGCTGACGAGAATCCGCACGCAATTCTGCAATCACGTCATCAACACAGATTTTCTGTGAACGTTTGGGCAGGCATTGTTGGTGATGTCTTGATTGGGCCCCATGTTCTTCCACCTACGCTCAATGGAGCACGTTATCATGATTTCATACGGGATACTCTACCTGTGCTGCTAGAACACGTGCCTTTACAAGTGCGACACAACATGTGGTTCATGCACGATGGAGCTCCTGCACATTTCAGTCGAAGTGTTCGTACGCTTCTCAACAACAGATTCGGTGACCGATGGATCGGTAGAGGCGGACCAATTCCATGGCCTCCACGCTTTCCTGACCTCAACCCTCTTGACTTTCATTTATGGGGGGCATTTCAAAGCTCGTGTCTACGCAACCCCGGTACCAAATGTAGAGACTCTTTTTGCTCGTATTGTGGACGGCTGTGATACAATACGCCATTCTCCAGGGCTGCATCAGCGCATCAGGGATTCCATGCGACGGAGGGTGGATGCATGTATCCTCGCTAACGGAGGACATTTTGAACATTTCCTGTAACAAAGTGTTTGAAGTCACGCTGGTACGTTCTGTTGCTGTGTGTTACCATTCCATGACTAATGTGATTTGAAGAGAAGTAATAAAATGAGCTCTAACATGGAAAGTAAGCGTTTCCGGACACATGTCCACATAATATATTTTCTTTCTTTGTGCGTGAGGAATGTTTTCTCAAAGTTTGGCCGTACCTTTTTGTAACACCCTGTATAAGCTGTTTCTGCTTTTTCGTTAGGAATAGAGAGGAAGACGGAAAACAGCAAGAGAAAATAGCAAAAATGAAACCAAAATGATTAGATTATTTATGCCACTGTTTGCTAGGTAGTTGCGTCACTGTTGTCAGAGTTCGACTGTTGCGGATGTGCTTGCTTCATTGATAAGCAGCAACAATACACGAAAGATGATGACAATGAAAAGCACTATGCTATCAAACAATAATTACTGATTCTTCGTGTATCTCTCACCTATGTCCTTTGAGGTCAACGAAACAAAACTTTTCTCTCTGCTCTCGGTTTTCGATTCAGAAACTACTAATTCAAAACGTTTAAATATATTTTGTGCACACTAGTATCACCTACCATTGACGCAACAGGAGCCCGACTTCACCGTCAGTTTGGCTTACCTGAAACAATAAGAAAAATACCTTACACTCAAGTATGGAGCTGAAAGACCAGAAATGACATCATCAAATATAAATTCCCTGCTTCACTGACATCGAATATGCAAAGGATTATGTGCTCTTTGTTTACCAGCCTTCCCAAATTAGTCCGTGGCTAACAAGTGAGGAAATCTGAGTGACCTTCAAGTAAAACTACTTACGTGCAACAAATGCAGAATCGCTAGCGATACGGTACCGACGCATTCGACATAGATAATCAGAGATATTGTTTTAACCCTCTTCGAAACCAATTAAATTATTGACGGTTAGTGTGAGAAGCATCGTATAACTGCGATTGGTAGTATTTGCATCTTGATAACGTTTCACAGGTAATAGTCGAAAAATCAAGGAAAGTAACACTTCTTAGAACCGTGAAATAATTGTTTTGAAACGTTACCTTCACAGAACGCAAGGAAGGGGCAGTGAATAGGGTTCGGATAGCCGATGAGGTTAAGGCGATCCTCCGCATAAAGCAGAAAATCTTAGATCTAGTCTCATCCAGCACAAACATTCACTACCGTCATAACATTATACAGGTGGAGGTGGTTTATATTCACAACTGCGAATACATTTCTAGTAAAATAACACTATTACAATATATATTGATGTCCGGCACACCATCAGTTCTGTGGGCCCCACGCCGGCTTTGGAATAAGTATGGTGTTTAAATAGCAATTATTAGAAAAAAATGGTTCAAATGGCTCTGAGCACTATGGGACTTAACTTCTGAGGTCATCAGTCCCCTAGAACTTAGAACTAATTAAACCTAACTAACCTAAGGACATCACACACATCCATGCCCGAGGCAGGATTCGAACCTGCGACCGTAGCAGTCGCGCGGCTTCAGACTGTAGCACCTAGAACCACTCGGCCACTCCGGCCGGCCTACCATAGCACCATAGCAGATAAGACGACTTGTGAGCCCAGGCGTGTCAACATGAATTATTGTGAATCGGTTGTTAGCAGTGCGACGGTGGGCACACATACCTCTAGCCCATCTTCCAGTCACACCACATCATCGATGTGCATGAATCGATTGGTGCCATTAGAGGATCACTTGGATGATGGAATGGCATACTGTGGTCTTCAGCGAAGAAAGAAGATTCTGCCTGCATGCAAGTGATGTTCGACTGGACGTACGGTACCACATAGACCTGGTGAGCGCTGTCTCGTGGAGTACATTGACCCAAAACGCACTGCCCCTCCCCAGGCCTTATGGGCTGGGATGCGATAAGCTTCAACTCTCATTCACCTGGAGGGGACGCTAACCAGCGCTCGGTACGTGCAGAACGTTGTTAGACCCGTCACATTGCTGTTATTGCAAGAGGAAGGTGATGTTTCGTTCCAACAGGATATTGCTCGCCCACACACTGCCCGAGAAACTCAACTTGCTCTGCGAGATGTACAGGAACTTCCCTGGCCCACACAATCTCCAGATATGTCTCTAATAATCTAGCACCCATGGGAAGCAATATGTGCTATCGACTGGATACCAGAGACAGCGCCTGCATTGCCACCCATGGAGGATACACCACATACTAATTGGGGTGTTTCAGCATGGTTCGATAGCTGGTATCTCAGAAGCACTTGTACTTTTGATCTGTAAATGGAAACATGTCATGAACTCCATATGCACTGTTGCAATAAAAAATCTTGAGTGAACTGGAAACCTCTAAAAGTGTGCGCAAATTTTTTTCTCCGGCGGTGTACTTGACATTGTAGTTACTTACCTGAATAAAAGTGTAACAACCAATCTCAGTAAAGAAAACTTTTTATTCCAAATCTTTCGCTTATTCCTTTAATAAATCACACCATTTCTGTATTCCCTCTCATCTCTTCTACAACACATGTCGGTTGCAAACAGATAACTAACCTTAACTCTGCATTAAGGTGCAGCTGGACTGTAATGTTCACGACAGCGAAAATAGCAGGTCACTTTAGAAAGTCGTCTCATGGAGGCTCTCAAGTAGTGTGACAGAGCTCTGAGCTGTAACTTCATTCAAAGCGTGGCGATCGGCGCCAAACGAAAGCAGTGCAATCATTTCAGGTCGTCTTCCTACCTCTCTGTCGTTCATCTCAGCACCCGATTCCACAGAGCGGTGCGAATCCGTCTGCGGAAGGGGTGGGGCGTCGGTAGGATGGGCAGAGAGATGGAGGGGGAAGAGAGAGACTCTCTTCTCTACTCTCCTCTCCTCACGGACCCCTAATTTATTACTTCTATATTAATTCCCTTATCCGAGCTCCATCTCTGGCAGTGCGCAGGCGCGCCTACACAAAAGGCCCGGCCCTGGACCTATAAATTTGGACCTGTACAAGCTCCGCTGAACAATTAGACGCAATCGCGTGGAGCGGAGCGGGAGGGGGCCCACTGGATCACGCCCCCACTTCCCATCTGCCCTCTACCCCTCCCCCACTGCCCCCACTCTGCCACTTCTGCACTCCCCCCCCCCCCTTCCACTCAGATCCGCTAGGTACCTATAATATGTAAACGTCCGCTATTCACATCTCTCACTCGCGCTCTTATTTTTGTTCTTTTTTTTTTCTAAAATTGGAACTTTAATATCCCTTTGCAGCTCTTGAAAAGACGGTTCCTCTTTTGCATTTCTCTGCCATTATTTTTCTGTTCCTTCAGGATCCGCGAAAGATGGGGAAACGACTAGCTTTGGTTATGAAGTGGAAGAATTCGTTTCCCCCACACAGAAAATTACGCACATTGACAGACGCTTGGCTCCGACTTCTTTCATAAGTCACCGGAACAATTCTCCAACCCTCTCGCCCCCCTCCCCCCAATCCGCTCTCCGTCTCTATTATTGAACAACCGGAAAGAAAACGCCAGAAACTTCATTCTAAGTCGAAAGTGCTTCGCAGGACACCGAATTTAAACTCTTTAAACAAACTTGCTTTACACAACTAGGGCTCGATTGTGTGTCAGATGATTAGGTAATACTTCCGTTTCATGAGTTAGACGTAACGTGGCATCGACAGTGGATAATCACAGTCAGTGAGCCCTTAATCACTGATTAGGGACATCATTTTTGTTACTCCTTCCATAAGGAAGTTCATCTCGCGTTAAGTAGTGAAACCAAGGGGGCTGAAATAATCCTAATGAAAACCAAACCAATGTCCTAAGTTTACCTTTCTCAGTTAGTTAGTTACATATGCTATAGATCATTAGAACGATCCTTTTACCGAAATGATGTGGAACAAGTTAGTTTACAGGATATGTAGAAAAGATTAGTGTTAACAATAATTCATACATTATCTACCAGTTTTTAAAGTAGAAATTTGGCAGTGGAATAGAAGGAGTTGTACAGGAGAAATGGTTTTTAAAATTGGATTTTCTAGTGTTGTAGGCATGTGCATCACTGTCCTTTTAAAATTGTGAAGGATTGCTTATGATGAATTTCTTTAGCGAGTTTATGTATTGTGGCGAGGCAGTTAAATCGCCTATCTCCTTGAAGAGATTGAACACCACATATTGTCCTTACTGGTCGCTTTTGTGCAATGAATACGTTGCTTCTAACTGATGAGTTACCCCAGAAATGATTCCGTACAACATTACTGAATGGAAATACGCAAAATATGTCAGACATAGCAGGGCGCGGAGCATCAGCTACGCTTGGATTGCAGACATAGGCTTTCTGAGGAAGCTGATTCAAAGAAAGTTCCACAAGACTCTTGTTCAGATGCCATAAATCTGAAACGGTCACTTCATTCAGAGTTCCAGGAGAGATCTACAGGTTGACCGAAAGTCAAAGAAGGGTTTATGACTCCAATGTAATGTTATCGTAGACTAGAATTACTAATAATAATGTTCTTGTATAACAGAATTTCGACTGCTTCAAGATTTCCCATCTACCTTGTAAACTATATTTTTAAATACGTGACTAATTTCAGTATTATTTCAGTATTATATGAAAGATTTTAGATGTAAAATGAAAGGTGTCTTGATGACTCAATAGTTGCTCTTTAAATTCTGTTGTTATCTCATTAGATCAAGAGAGAATTGAAAACCACACCTTCAAGGGTGGCAATATCTGATTAAAACAAATAGAAGCTAAAAATTAATAAGAACAGATCTTTAGTTAAACTTGAATATCAAATTTATGTGTGTGTTCCTGAAGCAACAGAGATAGTGAGATTAAGATAACGTAATAATGATCCTAAGTGTTTCTTTTTAAGTCACCAGTCTTCGGACTGGTTAGACGCTGACAGTCACGAATTTTTGGCGTGTGCCAAACTCTTCATCTCAGAGTAGCAGTTGCATCCTATGTTCTCCATTACTTTCTCGATGTATTCCAGTCTCGGTCTTCACCTACGCTTCTACTCTCTACAGCTCCCTCTAACACCATGGAAGTTATTCCATGATGCTTTCACCCAAGTCCCAGCATCCAATTCCTTCTTCTTGTCAGCGTTTTCGATGTGTTCCTTTCTTCGCCCATTCTGCGGAGAACCACCTCATTCCTTACCTTATCAGTCAACATAATTTTCAAAATTTGTCTCTAGCCCAACATTTCAAATGCTTCGATTGTCTTCTGTTCTGACTTTCCCACGGTCCATATATCACTACCATACAATGCTACGTTCTCAGAAATTTCTTCCTTAAATGAAGGCTTATGTTTGGTGTTAAAAGACTTTTTTTGGCCAGAAATGTGCACTTTGCTTTTGCTGGTCGTCTTTTTATATTCTCCTACGTTCGTCCGTCATGTGCTATTAAGCTTCCAATGTAGCATAATTCTTTATCTTAATCGCGTTTCTGGTACTCTGCGTGATTTTAGTCTTTCTTCGGATTAATCTCAATCCATATACTGTACTCATTATATTATTAATTCCATACAACAAGTCCAGTAATTCTCAACTGGACGTATTCGACATATTGGAAGAATACGTTACCTGAATGTGGGACAGGTTAGTGGTACAACTGCTTCGGTATACATGAAAAATTATCATTTCTAAGCAAAGGAGGACAACGCCAAGAGATTTTGCAGCTGCTTAAATATCTTTCTACCTGCACAACTTTGGACTGAGCCGACAGCACAAGAAGTGGTGCATCATTTGTGTTATTCCTTTTTGGAGATTACTTCTGGACCTTGCTGCTCCAGAGCACCGGCGGTTGAGAGTTCGCAATGAAGTCCACTTTTTCTGGTGGCCAGGTGAAAGGTTTTCAGTTGGTTGAGGCCAATGAGAAGTGTTCGCAGCTCGTACTTCTGGAATAAATATTTTTGCTTTCGATGAAGTCGTTTGCAAGATGTTTCTGGCTTTCATGGTGCTTCACCTGGAAGCCAATTGACGGTTGCTACATGCCAGGCGTTATTATGAAGGTATGAAATGTTAGGAAGAGTTTGAGGAAAGCGAAATGCCATTCGTAGTTGACTAAAGACTTTACCTTCATGTGACGGATTAAAAGACTGACGGAAAAATATTCCAACGCCAAGAAGGAGTTGGCATTTGTGTTTCTACGATGTCTACTCAGATTTCAGATTTGTTTAAATACACACAGTAACGATCGTGAGCTTTAGTTACCTTTGAGATTGGACGTGGTGAGGTAATGTTACTCAAGAATGCCTCTAAGGCGTGAAATACCCCATTTTCAACACCTCACTGAGTTTGAACGAGGTCGTAATAGGCCTACGACAAGCTAGATGTTCCTAACGCGATCTCCCAGAAAGACTTGGGAGGAATGTAACCACTGATTGCTGGCAGCGGTGGTCACGAGACCGTGCAGTCGTAAGAAGACCAGGCTCTGGGTTCCACATGGGACTACCGAATCGGAAGATCATCGTGTTCGGCTTACGGCTCTGGCAGATCGTACTTCATGTGCAGCAGCAATCTGAAAAGCAGTTGGCACCATAGTGACACAACGAACTGCTACAAATCGGTTACTTCAAAGGCAGTTCCTTGCCAAACGCCCTGATTCCAAACCACCGCTATTTGCGACGTCATTGTGTCAAGAGAGAGTTCATTGGGCGGCAGAGTGGAGGTCTGTTGTGTTTTCCGATGAAAGCTGGTGCTGCCTCGGTGCCAGTGATGGCCGTTTGTTCGTTAGAAGAAGGCAGTTGAGTGCCTGCAACCAACCTGTATGCGTATTAGACACACTGGGCCTAGACCTGGAGATATGGGCCCGGGTTCGATGCTGTATGACAAAAGGTGCTCTCTCTGGGTTATTCTACGCACCCTGAATGTAAATTTGTACGTAAATCAGCTGATTTGACCTGTTGTGCAGCCATTCATGAACAGCATCCCAGTGGGCATCTTCCAACAGGACAACGCTCGTCCACATATCGTTGTTGTAACTCAACGTGCTGTATTTGCCTTGACCTGCTCGATCACCAGATTTGCCTCCAATCGAGCACACATGGGACATCATCTGACGATGACTCCAGCGTCATCCACAAGCAACATTAACCCGTCACTTTATTAACCGACGAAATGCAATACCCATGGAACTCGAATCCACAAACTGACATCCTAGACATGTGCAGCAAAACGCATGCACGTTTGCGTGTTTGCGTTCAACATTACACCTGTTATTAATGTACCAGCATTTCATATTTGCGGTGGCGTATCTCAAGCTTATATTAACCTGTGATGTTGCAACGTTAATGACTTAAATACACTACTGGACATTAAAACTGCTACACCACGAAGATGACGAGCTACAGACGCGAAATTTAACCAAGAGAAACAAGATGCTGTGATATGAAAATGATTAGCATTCACACAAAGTTGGCGCCGGTGGCGACACCTACAACGTGCTGACATGAGGAAAGTTTCCAACCCATTTCTCATACACAAATAGCAGTTGACCGGCGTTGCCTGGTGAAACGTTGATGTGATGCCTCGTGTAAGGAGGAGAAATGCGTACCATCACGTTTCCGACTTTGATAAAGGTCGGATTGCAGTCTATCGCGATTGCGGTTTATCGTATCGCGACATTGCTGCTCGCGTTGGTCGAGATCCAATGACTATTAGCAGAATGTGGAACCGATGAGTTCAGGAGGGTAATACGGAACACCGTGCTGGATCCCAGCGGCCTCGTATCACATTGCTGTAACGGATCGTGCAGCCACGTTTCGATCCCTGAGTAAACAGATGGGGACCTTTGCAAGACAACAACCATCTGCACGAACAGTTCGACGACGTTTGCAGCAGCATGGACTATCACCTCGGAGACCATGGCTACGGTTACCCTTGACGCTGCATCACGGACAGGAGCGCCTGCGATTACTCAGTGACGAACCTGGGTGCACGAATGATAAAACGTCATTTTCTCGGATGACTCCAGGTTCTGTTTACAGCATCATAATGGTCGCATCCGTGTTTGGCGACATCGCGGTGAAAGCACGTTACAAACGTGTATTCGTCATTGCCATACTGGCGTATCAACCGGCGTGATGGTATGGGGTGCCATTGGTTACACGTCTCGGTCACCTCATGTTCGCATTGACGGCACTCTGAACAGTGGATGTTACATTTCAGATGTGTTACGACCCGTGGCTCTACTCTTCATTCGATCGCTGCGAAACCCTGCATTTCAACAGGATAATGCAAGACCTCATGTTGCAGGTCTTGTACCGGCTTTTATGGATACAGAAAATTTCGACTGCTGCCCTGGCCAGCACATTCTCCAGATTTCTTACAGATTGAAAACGTCTGGTCAATGGTGTCAGAGCAACTGGCTTGTCACAATATGCCAGTCACTACTGTGGTATCGTGTTGAAGCTGCATGGACAGCTGTACCATTACACGCCATCCAAGCTCTGTTTGACGCAATGCCCAGGCGTATCAAGGCCGTTATTACAGCCAGAGGTGGTTGGTCTGGGTACTGATTTCTCAGGATCTATGCACCCAAATTGCGTGAAAATGTAATCACATAACAGTTCTAGCATAATATATTTGTCCAATTAATACCCGTTTATGATCTGCAATTCTTCCTGGTGTAGCAATTTTAATGGCCAGTAGTAGTGTATGTTACCTAGACAAATGTATTCCAGAAATTTCATTACTTTACATTGATCATTTTTTGGGGTACGATTTTTCCCCGTCTGTGCATTTTCTACATCACGACTACAATTTGGGAAATCAGTTGAGCCTAAAGTTGCTAGAGAATCTCAGAAAGGCAACAGGTCTGTCCGCAGACATTTGCCACCTCCTCCGCTGACAGTGTCCTGTTAGTAGTCGGTCGGTATTTGCACCGCATGTGGCCACCGAGAGCGCAAGTTGGGCGTACCGAGCGCCGCAGCAAGTGCTTACGGGGCGAGCCGGCCGCAAATTTACAGCGACGGCGAGGCCGAGCTAAGCGCAGGCGCCGTGTTTAATTAACAGCTGGCCAGCGGGAGGGCGCCGCGTGCCGACCCACCAACTTGGGGCCCTGATATGCGCCCGCGGAAATCACCGACGACGTCACGCCCGGTCCACCACAAAACCGCGCATCCAATCTCGCCCCCATATAGCGGCAGCCCTTACCGCTGCACCCCAAACTTCCCTGCTCCTCTCAAAGATGAGAATAGCGAAATATCTTTTCCTTGCGTGTCTGAACAGCTGTGCGTACATGTGAAAACGGAACTCTGCTGCTAGCTACTTACGTTTATATTCTTGATATATTATCTATCTGAATAATTTATTTACTTCAGAAATGTTTCTTTGTATGGCCATCTTCGGCAGCAGCTGTATAAATCCATTATTATTCGCTACTACGTCTTAAACTTTTTTTTGAGTCGTCAGCCTTCTCTTTAGTCTCTCCTGTAGCAACCTCTTCATCTCTGAGTAGCACATGCAACCTACGTTGTCATATGTTTGCTGGATGTATCCTAATCTGTATCTTTCTCTACAGATTTTACTCTCTACAGCTCCGTTTAGTACTATGGAAGTTATTCTCTGGTGTCTTAACAGATTGTCTGTCATGCTACCCTTCTTTTCAGTGTTTTCCACATACTGCTTTTCTCTCCGGTTATGCGGAGAACCTCCCCATTCTATACCCTGTGAGTCCACCTAATTTTCAACATTAATTTGCAACACCGCGTCTCAAATGCTTTAAGTCTCTTCATGTTTTCCCACAGTCCATGTTTCACTACCACACAATCCTGTACTCAAAACGTAACTGCTCAGAAATTTCTTCCTCAGGTTGAGGTCTATGTTTAATGCCAGTAGACCTTCCTTGGTCAGGAAAGCTCTTTTTGCCAGTGCTAGCCTGCTTTTTACGACCGTATTGCTCCGCCCGTCATGAGTTATTTTGCTACCTCGCATAATTTCTTAAGTTAATTGTTGATCACCAATTATGTTCAAATGTGTGTGAAATCTTATGAGACTTAACTGCTAAGGTCATCAGTCCCTAAGCTTACACACTACTTAACCTAAATTATCCTAAGGACAAACACATCCATGCCCGAGGGAGGACTCGAACCTCCGCCGGCACCAGCCGCACAGTCCATGACCGCAGCGCCCGAGACAACTCGGCTAATCCGGCGCGGCGCGCCAATTATGATGTTAGGTATCTCACTGTTGTCATTTCGCCTACTTGTCATTCATTTAATCTTTCTTCGATCTATTCTCAATCCGTATTCCATTCAACAGATCCCGTAATTCTTCTTCAGTATCACTAAAGACAGCAAATCATCAGCATATCCTTTCAGTGATATCCTTTCACCTTGAATTTTAATCCCACTTTAGAACCATATATTTCAGTCATTGCCTCTTCGACATCTAGACTGAACAGCAAGGACGAAAGACTACATTCCTTTCTTACACCCTTTTTAATCCGAGCTCTTCGTTCTTGGTCTTCCACTCCTATTGTTTCCTGTTGGTTCTTGTAAATTACCCATCTTTCCCTGCAGCTTACCCCAATTTCTTTCAGAGTTTCGAACATATTGCACCATTTTACATTGTCGTACGCTTTTTTGTGGTCGACACATCCTATGAACATATCTTGATTTTCCTTCAGTCTTGCGTCCGTTGCCAACCGCAGCGTCAGAACTGTCTTCCCTGAAGCCAACTGATCATTATATAACACCTCCTCAGTTTTCTTTTCCACTCTTATCTTCATTATTCCCTTCAGCAACTTGAATGCATGAGCTTGTAAGCTGATTGTGCGATAATTCTCGGCACTTGTCGGCTCTTGCAATCTTGGGAATTGTGTGGGAGACATTTTCCCAAAAGTCTGATGGCATATCGTCTGTCTCATATATTCTGCACATCGACGTGAATAATCGTTTCGTTGCTGCTTTCCCTAACGATTTTAAAAATTCCGATGGGATTTTGTCTATCCTTTTTACCTAATTTCACTTTACGTCTTCCAAAGCTGTTTTAAATGATGATTCTAATACTTGGTCTCCACTCTCCTTTACATACACTCCTGTTTCTTCTTCTTTCACGTTGTCAGACAAGTCTTCCCCCTCAAGACTCAGCTTTTCTTTACATTGTAACATCCCCACAGAAATCTTAGAATGTAACCTCCCCACAGAAATCTTAGAATGTAACCTCCCCACAGAAATCTCAGAATGTAACCTCCCCACAGAAATCTTGGGATGGGATGTAATGGAGGAATATGTGAAGTCGTATCTGATTTAGCTTTCTGGCAGATTTTACATAACGCTAAAACTCGTCGAATACGTTTCTCCAAATTGGTAAAATAACAGTTCTGTCTCAGTATAAGAAAACATTTTCTAGCTCCGTAATGTGCGTAACTTAAATGAGTATACCAGATTAATTTGTTAAAGTTCGTCAGGAATGCATAATAACCAATTGTTGCTGTCAGGATGAGAGCGGCGAAACAGAATGTCATTGCGTACAGTGTAATGGTTTCTAATGGTAACATTATTCCTGTCTTGCCAAAGGTGTTTAATCTCTTTCCACACGTTGTCTTTACTCTGCTCTTGTTCTATGTCTTGTAATGACGACGAAATGAAATTTTCAAATGCAACTTGTTGAATGTACATAACGCTGAAATTTGCTTTGCAGAAGTTGGTTGCGATGTCTTGCTGATTGTTGCTGAGAGAACGGGATAGTGCGTCTGCTACAATATTTTGTGTGTCGGGAATGTGAACAATCGTAAAATTAAATTCCTGCAAATAAAGTTTCCATCTACTTCATCTGTCGTGTGTAAATTCAGCCGAAAGTAAAAATTGTATCGCTCTATGATCTGTGTAAACTGTAGTTTGTCTTCCATAAAGAAAATGCCGAAATCTGGTAAAAGCCCATACAACACATAATGTTTCAAGTTCTGTAACAGAATAATTTCGTTCAGCAGGTGACAGAATGCGACTCGCAAAAGCGATGTTTTTAATTACTGTACAACCACCTTTCTCAATTTCCTGAAAAATATGTACGTCTAAAGCGGTGTTAGAACTGTCGGTGGCAATGGAAAAAATTCTGGTAAGATCTGGGTGCGATAAAAGTGGTGCATTCAACAAAGCATGTTTCAAACAATATTCTCGTGAACAAGATTCTGCGTGTCAAAAGTATTGCTTGCGTTACTGGAACATGCAACCTGTACTGTATCTAGTCAAATTCTATCTGACGTGTCATTATTTTTGGGAGGATACTGTGGCATTTCCACTATTTGTACTGTTCTGTTATTTCTTCCTGACGTATTACGTTCGGGATGATATCTACTGTCTGGTTCATTCATGATAATATGTTGTTGCGGATGATTTTGCTGCTGATAAGATCGACTGTTATTAAATGTACGCTGAAAATTGTGCTCATTCCTTTTACGTCTGTCGTGATAGTCATTTCTATACGGTGCATTGCGATAGGAATTGAGATAGTGTGTTTTCTGTACGTACTGATTTCCTTGTTACTGTGCGTTACTATTTGTTGGAGCTGATGCTATACGTGCACGCGGCGAAACATTAAAGCTTGGTTGACCTTGTACATCAGATTGTTGGTTAGGTATGCTAACCGGCTGGTTTTGTTGCTATTGCGGAGAAAAACCTCTATTGCTACCACAATGTGTTCGCTATTGCTGATAATTTTACACATACTGATGATTAAAATTTTCTCTGATATTAAAGTCCTCGTGGTTGTCATTTCTTGAGCGTCTAATAAAAAATTGTCACTTTCGGTAAAGTTTGTCATATCGGGTTTTCTTTACACTTTTCTTAATCCTAGGAAGAGCAATAGTTGAAGAGCTGTTTTGATAGATATAAAGGATAGTAGAAGAGAAGGCAGCAGTGCAGAAAACTAAAGATGAAACAGCACTACTAAGGCTCGGGGCCCTGTGCACGCTACGGCACATATTCATTAAAGCGTAATGAATCCCCTGAGGTCAATTAAAACTTTCATTAAATTGTTTGATCGACCTGTCATATTTTTCATTAAGTTGTTTGCACGATTCATTTAAGTAAATAAGAGCAGATATATGACTACTTCTCTCACAAAGAAATACGATCCTGGCCGGATGTCGCCAAGTGTAACCTCCCCACAGAAATCTTAGAATGTAACCTCCCCACAGAAATCTTAGAATGTAACCTCCCCACAGAAATCTTAGAATGTAGCCTCCCCACAGAAATCTTAGAATGATAATTGACCATAATCCACACAATAATATTAATTAAATAATGAACCATGAACGAAATGTAACCTCCCAACAGAAATAATAATCTCTGGTAAATTTTGTAAGGACAGCAGCGCTGACCTTCGGCCCTGTATTCCGAATAAAAAAGCAAAAATTCTTACCTCAATAAAAATTGCAGTTATATCTGCTCTTAATTATACATTCTTTGACACAGCTTCGTGCAATGCTGGCCTATATATTTTTTTGGATTCTTGGAAGCAATGATAATGCATTGGAAAAATTCTTTAAATTGAAATGAATACTTTTCTTTAAGAGAGTTACTTTATAAAAAAATTATTATTGGGGCATTTTTTTTGAACAAATTAAATTACAATTAACGTACATTATTAATTATGCGCAAGGCTGCTTCTTTACCTTCTACAACAATACTCATCCTCCAGAGTCCTGACCAGAGTCGCGAGCAGAGCACACAGCCGACGCATGCCGACTCCCGCAGACTACTACTGTCCAGTCGCTACTAAAGCCGACCGACTACTACTGTATCCGACTGACTACTACTGTCGACTGACTTCTACTGTCGACTCGCGCAGACTAGCGCAGACTCGCGACAAGCAACAACTAACAATAAACTACTCTCTGGTCAGAGATTCTGTCATGCCTCGCCTTACAACATTGTTGAATTATGGTGGACTCTCCGTATATTACTGTATCTTGTCATCTTCATGTAATTCATGTTACTGTGAGTTTGATTGGAGAGCCAACAAATGACTTTTTCTATAAAAGTAATTTTGATGTGAAAAAAATATTTGGAGGCCATATTTTGTAGTTAGTCACAATTAGTTTCGAATAGCAAAATACAATCTCGAAATATTTTCGAACATCAAAATTCCGTTTATAGAAAAAAGTGGTTTGTTTACTTGCCCATCAAACCGACAATAACATTATTTAATTGTCGGTAACAAGCTACCAGCGTACAGTGTGAGTTCAGAAGTATGGAAATGACAAAAACACGAGGCATTACCATGTCAGATACAGGGTAGGAAAACCGTAGGCATTCAAAACAGCTTCCAGTCGTCTTGGGATGGAAAATTAAAGGTTCTCTATTGTTGTCGAGGGAAGCTTATACTATTCTTCCTGCAATATAATGGCAAGTTCATGGAACGATAATACAGGTGAAAGCGATCACGATTGTCTCCAAAGTAGGCCGTAAACGCTCACTAATATTGATATCTGGTGTTTGTGATGGCCCAGGGAGATGCACAATTCGTCCTCGTGTTCACAAAATTATTCCTGAGCCATGCAAGACTCTGCCGTTGTGGAAAACACCATCACCTTTGAGCGACAAACATTGTGTTGTGGGATGATCTGATCAGCCAGAACGGTCACATAATACTTGGCAGTGATGTGACCATACAGAGTAACCATAGAGCCCATGGAGTACCACGGTGTGCCAACCCAAATCATCACCCAGCCCCCATCATGTTTCGCTCTTAGGACGTAAACTGGGCCAGAATTTGGAAACAGTGTGAAACAAGAATCATTCGACCAAACGATATTCTTCCATTGCTCCATAGTCGACGTTTTATGGCTTCGGCAACACGTTTTCCTGTTAGGGCGTATGTATGACTGATAAGTAAGTTTGGAATTCTAGCTCGCCCTACAGTTCCCTGTTTACGGAGCTCCCTTCGCGTTATTTGGTGCTGTCAGGGTTTGCGACTGCGACATTCAATTCTGCAGTTCAGTTTAGCAGCTACTCTTACTTCTCGTCACAGTCCTCTTCAATGACCGAGCGTCACGATCACCAGACACTTTCGTCCGCCTTTTGATTTATCAGATGATGCTTTTCCTCTTTCCTTGCATCTGGCTTAGACAGCGTGATTTTTTGCACTGTAAGAGGTCCGTGATTAAGGAATTTGTTGCTAGCGCACTCGAGCAGATGTAATTTCGATGGATTGCTCACGCGCTGGCTGCGATACGTAAGCTGCAAGAGAATCTCAGAGCAGTGTTGTATGCAGTAGGAACTGTGTAGCAGTTGTAGTAGTAGCTAGCTATCAGTCTGGTGTATCGTGTTGGCTGGGCCGGTCCTGGGGAACGATGGCGGAGCCTGGGCGATATAATATAAGGTAAAAGCAGCCTCGCGCAAATGTACTATTGTTATGTCAAGCCCCATGTAAATGTTTTTAAAAAATCTCTTAATAATAATCTTTCTTATAAAAAATTAACTTTTGATAATCATTCATCTCAATTTAAAGATCTTACTAATTTCTCCAATCCATGGTCATCCCGATTATTGTAAAGAAAAATCAGTTGTTTCTTTTTATACATGACAAATCTATCGGCCATCATTGCACAGGGCTGTGCCAGAAAAATTTCTTATAGGAGCAGATATATACGAGTTATCCGGCGACCTTATTGAGGTAAGAATTTTCAATTTATTCAGAATGATCTTTCAGGGCCATGAAGCAGCGCTGCTGACGTCCAAAATTCACTAGTTTAAATTCACAGTCATTATTGAAAGGTTATAAGTGAGCGACAACTTTATTGAGAAGTTAGTCACATTGTGTTGTGGTAGGTTACGAAATTTTACTGTTGGGAGGTTTTGGACTGTATATGTTGGAAGGTTACGCTGAATGTGAGTTATATTCTTTTTACTGTGGGGAGGTTACAGCACGTTGTCAAAACTCTAGTGACTGAGCCACGAGAAGATAAAGAACGAAAAAAGGAATAATGAACTTGTATCCGGAAATGAATGGTTTCCTTGGTAAAGACCATTTATTCAGTGATACATTGTTACAGAAACTGTGGTATAAGAGGCAGCCACAGTTACAGTATATGATGGAAATGGTTTCCATGTGTTGTAACCTCCCCCCGGAAATTTTGAAATGACAATACTTATTAGAAATGGAGCCAAATGTAACCTTCCCGCAAAAACATTAATGACAAAGACAATTAAACAAAAATTAGCAATCTGATCCAAGTATAAGTTCCCATAAAATAATGAAACATGATCCCACGACAATGAAAGTACAGTGTTAATCAAAACTCAATTAAACCGAAATGTCGGTCTTTGGCCCTGTGCAAAAATCAGAATTAATTTCTTACCTTAGTATAACTGCATGTGAAATATCTGCTCTTATTCTGCGCCAGGAGGAGATGCATCGCTATAATTAAATTTTTTTTTGAAGTTAACTGAAAATTTTCTTTAAAGGAAATGGAAGGAATTCGAATCATTGTTTAGTTAAAAATTGCTTTGAAATCAGATTATTATTGGGGCGATTTGAAAATTAATTACAACGAATATAGATTAGATTATGTGATGAGCGCAAAGCTGCATGAATACTTATTTAATAAAATTAAACCTCATCCTGAATCTCGACCATTGCTGTGCCGACGCCCGCCGACTGCTCTGGGCTACCGCTACTCACAGACTCCTAGCACTACTGAGGACTGACTACTACAGACTGACTGCTCGCTACTGCGAGTCGAGCGCAACTGCTCTGGTCAGAGATTCTACAATGTCTCAGCATCGCTGCCGCACAACATACGTGTTTCATAACCCTCCACTGGGGGGGCAAAAATTTGGCAGCGATGGTGAGTCATTTGGACTTGCCATCGTAACAAATTTTTCCTTTAATTAATTAACATTTACAAAATATTTGGATGTAATACATGAATTAAATGTTGTGCGCATGCACCAATTACAAAACATTACAGACAAGACAAAATATAAGTACAAAACAAATCAGGAAAAATGTATATACAAATTATTTGACAGATAATAAAATGCACACACACTGAAAAATTCTTTAGCAGTTTCATAACAGGCAAAAAAAAAAAATCATGTTGACAAGTGTCATGAGTGCACATGCACTGAAAATTTTTGAACATTTTCATAAGAAATAAACGCAAGTGTACAAAAAAATCATCAAATCACAAAAGTATATACAATATAAATGACAAGAGTGCACACATACTGCACTTCAGAACAAATCAAAAAATGTCTTTAGTATTTTCACAATAAATAAACATAATAGCAAAAAATCATGTCGACAGGTGACATAAGTGTACTCGCACTGGAGTTCAACAAATCGAGAAAAAATGTATAGGCCATGAACATACATGGTGTTAGTTAAAATTGATTTTCACTATTAGGATAGGAAAGGAAAGGATTGCATCATGGTTATAGCACTTTAGTTTGCACATAGCTGCACTGAAAGTCCATATCTTTCCACAGAATCACAACTAAGTGATACAATCTGCAGTTCCGTTCCCAGAAGTATTTATCAGCGTATCAAGACAGTGAAACGTCGTAGTATTATTCCATGCTATCATTTGGCAGTACATCAGGTACACCAAACAGTGGGACCATAATAACGTCTTCTTCGCTTACGGTGGTGGACAGCATGTCGTGTCAACACCACGCTCTTAAGAGGCACACCAACGTAGCATTAGTGCAAAACCAAATATAGTGCTCCATGATTAGGAGGATGTATAGGACAAATGGATATTACAGTAATTTAGGGTAGTTAGCTCAGAAGTTGAAGGACATTAACTAACAGACAAGCCTTAATAGGTGATTACATAAGTAGTATGCGGCATACATAGCTCAGTTATTGAACATTTCTGTACCATGAATGTAATATTACAGAAAAATGTTCATTAATTAATTTACAGACAAGAGTGGCAATCAATGGCCATCAAGTATTGAGTATTACAAAACATTTTTCCTCATTCAAATGACATATTTACAAGTAATTATTGGCACTCAGTGGCTAGCAATTATTGATTAGTACAAAACATTTATCATCATTCAGTATTATCATGAGAAGTCATCATTGAAAAATAGGAGCTCATTAATGGCATAATTACTAACAAAACATTTAGTTACATTAATTATTGGCACTCAGTGGCCTAGCAACTTTTATCATCATTCAGTATTAATAGGAGAAGTCATCATTGAAAACAGTAGTTAATTAATGGCATAATTACTAACAAAACATTTAGTTACATTAATTATTGGCACTCAGTGGCCTATTATTAAAAACATGAAGTCAGAATTGAATACAGTAGCTAATTAATGACAATTAATACATAATTCATTAAGTGACACTAATTATTGGCACTCAGTGGCCATCAATTATCGAATTAACAAGTCATTATTAAAGATCAGTTAATTACAATCATAGCATTAAGAATCATGGGCATAATAAGTAGTCTCATTACAATAAGAAGTCATTATTCAAGTGACATACTATTCAGAGCTAATTAGTATTATGCAGAATTATCATAAACTAGTGACATTATATGGGACTGGTAATACATTTTGTTTTTTGTGCTAGCAATGCATTGCTTGCGTAATTATAAGGGAAAACAAAAAAAAGAAAGAAAAAAAAAGAGAAAAAATTGCTTCTAGGTTGTTCCTATAAAATGAAAAATGTGTAACGTCATTCGTCATGAGTCAGCTGTAGCAAGGTTGTGACACAAGGTATTATATGTGATCACGTTTGTAAATTATATACAAATGGGTAAAAAAAAATAAATTGCAAGTACTAGAACAGGTATAATAAGTAACAAGTTCAGTAAGTATCATGAAAAGCTTCTCCTGGAAAAAATACAAAATGGATTATTGAGCTGAAAGAAGAAACGCAGACTATGCTGAAAAGTAGTGAACTTCGAATTAACAGGTAGTGAAATGTGTATAAAAAATATGTGTTCCATGGCTGTCCTTTCCAAAACCTTCAGTCATCCTACTACGCAATATAACACCTGCTGTCAAAGTAAACTGCAACAAACACTTAAATACTACATAGCATAAATACATAACTTCAACATTATCCTCATCTGTAAAGAAAAAACTTCATTATTCATATCATCATAACTTCATCATTATCATCACCTGTAAACAAAAACTTCATTATTCATAGTACCATATTCTTTATCATTATTCATTATCAGCATTCATTATCATCTGCAAAAATCATTTCATTATTTATCACACAACTATTCCTAATCCCTAGCATATTTCATCACTTAAAACTAAAATGTGTAGTTCTGTCTGACAGCTTGCATCAATCGCCTTGTATTCTGAAAGAAAAAATTAGTTAAGACTGCTATTCTGCGATGTGTATAATATATTCTGGTTAATGCTTGTTAATTCTGATCCATTTACTCGTCCTCATTAGCTTATTGCATCTTCTTTCGTTTATTCCGTAGGTGAAATTCCCACTTCTGTTTAATTCATTTCCTTTACGCATCATGTATTTCTAAAATTGATGAACAAAGATTAATGTCTTACATTTAAATAATATACCCATTAAATAATGACTGGTTAATGGTGACACAATTAAGCATACAGCATAACATGACAGAAAAACGTAATATGTCAAAAGCATAGACAGTGTTCAAAGGCAAAAAATGTACAGAGAATATCACAATGCAGCAGCAAAAAAAAAAGAAAATGTAAAACAGTCACGATGTTGAGATATCATAGGGCAAAATGTCAAAGTCAAATGGTGTGTGTTATACCTTAACTAGTTCACAGTGCATACAAACAAAACATGAAAAACAATCATACATACAAAAAAAAAATGAAAAAATGTGCACGGTCTGATGTGTAACGACAAGAAAAGCGACCTGCTAACCTTACCTTGCCGGGCACTTGCCAAGAAAAAATACGATCATCATCAGTAATTAGTAATGTGAATATAATTGCATAAGTGGTCATAAAATGTGTAAACGGCCTCATAGCATGTTACATCGTAAAGTGGTTTCATTCGATAAAGGGTTTAATGTTTGACACATGATGGTTCCCCTTACTTTTCCTGGTTCTCAAAGTTTCGACGTGTACAACATTGGGATGAGGAATGCTGCGAATCCGATATGGACCTGCATATAGAAGTTCAAATTTACTGCACTTACCTTTTAATTTGCTGGATAAATAGTGTGTACGTACTAGTATCTTCTGTCCAATGTGAAAGTCTCGACGTCTACAAACCTGTTTTTGCTGTCTTCTCCGGCGGTCTGCGGCACGTTTGATGTTGATCAGCGCAATGTCAATTATTTCGTGGTGTCGTAATCGACGAGATGTAGGAAAATTTACTAACTCTTTGATTTTGTTTGGTGGTTCAACGTTTTTCAGTATAACAGACGGAGATAGCATAGTGGATTCATTTGGAATGGAATTAATTACATCTTGGAATGAGTGTATGTGTGTCCCAATTAACATGTCTTTTGTGGCAGTATATTCTACACAGTTTACCAATTTCTTTCATTATTCGTTCACAAGGGTTCGAAGAAGCGTGGTACTTGGATATATAAATCGGAGAAATGTTTCTAGCTCGTAACATGCGTGTCCATATAGCAGAACGAAATTGTGATCCATTGTCAGAAATTACTTTCATCACATGCCCTACATGAAATAAGAAATGCTTTACAAATGCTTTCGAAACAGTTTTGGCAGTAGCTTTACGTAACGGAGTGAAGGTAACAAATTTTGAAGTGAGTTCAATAGCGACAAAGATGTAGCAAAAACCTCTGTTAGTTCTCGGAATTGGACCAAAAATATCTACTGCGGCCATATGTCTTAATTTAACAGGTATAATGGGATGTAATGGAGGAATGTGTGAAGTGGTGTCTGATTTAGCTTTCTGGCAAATTTTACATGACGCTAAAACTCGTCGTATACGTTTTTCCATGTTGGTAAAATAACAGTTCTGTCTCAGTATAAGAAAACATTTTCTGGCTCCGTAATGTGCGTAGCTTAAATGCGTGTACCATATTAATTTGTTAACCAGTTCGTCAGGAATGCATAATAACCAATTGTTGCTGTCAGGATGAGAGCGGCGAAACAGAATGTCATTGCGTACAGTGTAGTGGTTCCTAATCGTAACATTTTTCTTATCTTGCCAAAGGTGTTTAATTTGTTTCCACACATTGTCTTTATTCTGCTCTCGTGCTATGTCTTGTAATGACGATGAAATAAAATTTTCAAATGCAACTTGCTGAATGTACATGACACTGAAATTTGCTTTGCAGAAGTTGGTTGCTACTGCTTGCTGATTGTTGCTGAGAGAACGGGATAATGCGTCTGCTATTACATTTTGTGTGCCGGGAATGTAAACAATCGTAAAATTAAATTCCTGTAAATACAGTTTCCATCTGCTTAATCTATCATGAGTAAATTTAGCCGAAAGTAAGAATTGTATAGCTCTGTGATCTGTGTAAACGGTGGTATGTCTGCCATAAAGAAAGTGTCTAAATCTCGTAAAAGCCCATACAACACATAATGTTTCTAGTTCAGTAACGGAATAATTTCGTTCAGCAGGTGACAAAATGCGGCTTGCAAAAGCGATGTTTTTGATTACTGTAGACCCATCTTCTTCAATTTCCTGAAAAATGTGTACACCTAAAGCTGTGTTGGAACTGTCGGTGGCAATAGAAAAATTTCTAGTAAGATCTGGGTGTGATAAAAGTGGAGCATTCAACAAAGCATGTTTCAGGTTCACGAATTCAGAGTGTGCTTGCTTATCCCATGACCAAATAGTGTTTTTACCTGTTAATTGGCATAATCTAGGTGTGTCTAGTGCAGAGTGATGAATAAATTTGCGAAAAAAGTTAATTAAGCCCAAAAAACTGCGTAATTGCTCCTTCGTCGTAGGAACAGTAATGTCACGTAGAGCTTGGAGTTTTTCTGGATCAGGCGCAATGCCTTCTGCTGAAATTACGTGTCCAAGAAATTTTATAGAAGTTTTACCAAAATGCGATTTACTGAGATTCACTGTAAGTCCTTGTGCATGGAAAGTTTGCAATAGTCGTTCTAAAATCAGATTATGTTCAGACCAGTTAGCTTCTGCGATAAGAATGTCGTCTACGTACGTCGTAATTCTGTCTTTAAGTTCTGTCGGAAGTATTGTGTTCAAACTGCGAATAAAAGCAGCTGAAGAAATAGTTAAGCCGAATGGTAATTTGCAAAACTGATAACAGTCACCAAAACAGAGAAAAGCTGTGTACTTTCTGCAATTCGGATGAAGTTGAATTTGCCAAAATCCCGATTTCAAATCTAACGTAGAATAAATAGCTGTACCGTGAAATTTCTGTAGAAGTTCCTCTAAAGTCTGTGGTCGATCTGTTTCATTAATAATTATGTCATTGATGTGACGTGAATCAAGTACAAGGCGAAGTGAGCCATCTTTTTTCTTAACAATATGTAACGGGTTTATGTATGGACTAACTGCTGGTTCTATAATTCCTTGGTCGAGCATATCCTGCAATTCTTTTTTAACCTGTTCTCTGTGGATATATGGAATGGGATAATGCTTTGCCTTAAATGTGTCGTGCTGTTTGACTTGAAATTCATACATAAAGCCGGACATAGTACCAGGAATGTTATCGAAAACTGGAGCTTGCTGTAAAAGAATTTTGTGTAATTGCGTTCGTTCGTCGTCTGTATTTGCACTGCTTTGTTTAACTTTATCAGAAATCATTTGCATTACGTCGTAGTCAGTTTCGTCTGGAGTATTATAGTTATGTACGTACGTATCCGTGAACAATGTGGAACTACAGTCTATGTTACGTGTTGCGGAAATGACCTCTGTGCGGTTAATTGTTTGTTCTTCCGCAGATAATGAGTGCTGAAATTCTAAAGCCAATTGCACATTTTCGTCCTTCAACATTAAATAAGAATTTTGAAAATCGACCACTGCGTCGTGTTGTACGAGAAAATTAGTGCCTAAAATTACGTCTGTTGTCAATAAAGGAACAATCCAAAAATTTGAGTGAAAAGTATGACCTCCAATACAAAATGATAAATGCGTCTGTAATTTAACGTCTACTCCTTTACTCGATACTGCTCCTTTCACTTTGGTTTTGCCTAAAGGTAATGTGGGATAGGTATTCTCTTTGTTGCACTCGTTAAAAGTTTCCTCATTTATAACTGACATAGGTGATCCGGAATCAATTACTGCTGAAAATTTTGATGAACCAATTCTAATTTCGATGACAGGATGTGAAATGGTTTTCTGAACAACTGGTTTTTCCTGCAAAAGAGTATCTCGTATGTCGTCGAAAGTAATAGCATTTTCGTGAACAACATTATGCGTGTCTAAGGTAGTGCTCGTATTACTGGAAGATGCGTCCTGTACAGTATCTAGTCAGATTCTATCTGACGTGTTATTATTATCAGGAGGATGTTGTGGGATTTCTACTATTTGAACAGTTCTATTACTTCTTCCAGACGTGTTACGCTCCGGATGATACCTACTGTCGGGTTCATTTACGAGAATATGTTGTTGCCGATCATTTTGTTGCTGGTAGGACCGACTGTTATTAAACGTACGCTGATAATTGTGCTCGTCATTTTTACGTCTATCGTGATACTCATTCCTATACGGTGCATTGCGATAGGAATTGAAATATTGTCTTCTCTGTACGTAGTCATTTCCTTGCTGCCGTGCGTTACCATTTGTTGTACCAGGGACTATACGTGCACGCGGCGAAACATTAAAGCCTGGTTGACCTAGTGCATTCCATTGTTGGTTACGTATGTTAACCGGTTGATTTTCATGCTGTTGCGGTGGAAAACGTCTATTGTTACCAAAATGTGATTCCTGTTGCTCAAAATTTTGACGATATTGATAATTAGAATTTTGTCTGTTATTAAAGCTTTGGTGGTTGTCATTCCTAAAACGTCTGTTACTTTTCCTATTAAAATTACGTGTCTGATCATAATTGCTGTACATCTGTTGGCCTTGGTTGTTATATGAAAAATTTTTGTTTACGAAAGAATAATCTGATTGCTGCACTTCTAAAAGCTGCAGCAGATCCCTGAATGCCGAAATATTTTCTTTTTGTTGACCTGTTAAAAGTGACACTCTTAATGATCGTGGCAATTTAGAGATACATAATTGAATGAGTGCAGATTCACTATAGGGTTCACTTAAATACTGATTTTGTTGCACCATGTGCTCAAAAAATTGCGTCACACTGGGAAAATTTGTGTTTTCATAATTTGGCAAACTAATTAGCTGATCTTTAATTCCGCGCTGTGTCGTCTTCGACCAGTACGCTGATAGAAAAGCATTCTGAAACTCTTCTACTGAATAACATTGCCTCGCGATCGGTCTCATACGAGTTGCCGGTTCGCCTTCCAAAAAACTACAAATGAATTCAAGTTTGTGTGTTACAGGCCAAGTCGGTGGAAAAGCAAAGCTAAATTGTTGTATCCAATCTAGCGGGTGAATCTGTGTTCTGTCGTTTTTAAACACTTTAAACTTCCTCACTGACAGAAAATGTTTGTAATCGAAATTATCGTCTCTGTGTGATGGAACAGGTTCAGGATTGTAATCGAAATTATCGTCTCTGTGTGATGGAACAGGTTCAGGATTGTACGAGAATCTATTGAACTGTGGTTCGGAATCTAAGTCCCGTACTCTCTGTAGATTACTCAAATTACACGCGCTGCGTGAGTCTGGCAAATATTCGAAAAGTGGCGTCTGCTGTGATGTGTTATTAACTGAAATGTTTTTCATCTCTGTTACTTCTTGTTGTAAACTTGACAACTTTCTACGCAAGGTGTTATTAGACGAATCGATCTCATTAATTGTCTGCTGTAAATTTTGAAATTCAGGTGTTTGGTTAAATGAAACCGGTGAAGTATCGTCTGATTTGCTGTCATTATTACTTTCAATAGCATCAATACGACTGGCCAATTCATCATATTTTTCAGTCAGTATTTTTGCCTGATCATCGGTTTTAGAATCGGTGGCATTAATCTGTTTTTCCAACTTGCGTGTAGTTTCGTTCAGTTTTCTAACGTCAGCTTTGACGACGTCGGAATCCTGTGTTAGTTCTAATTGTTCGAGTCTGTCGGTCACTGTTTGAAAATCGGTTGTGTATGTGTCTGTTTTCGACTTAAGATCCGAAATTTCGTCACGTAATTCTGTGTTCGACTGTTTGATGGTATTAATTTCGTCGGACACTGTGGCAATATTGTTGTCTACATATGTTTTCGCCTTCGCAAACATTTTACGTTTGTCTTCTTGTCTCTGTGCAGTGATTGTTTCCATTACTTGGCGTTTTACTTTATTTTGATCCTCAATAAATTTGCGGAAACGCGTATCACTGTTTTGTATGTGAAGACTAAGACGTTCGTTAATCTGTGTGTTCTGTTGTTCGAATTTCGCATCAATCTTTTCATCCATTGTGCGCGAAAGTTCTACCGTCATTGCTTTAAACTCGTCGCGTAATTGTGTAGCCTTTTCAGAGCATTGTTTAGCGACTCCGCTAATTTCGTCTCTGAGTGTTTCTGTTGCAGCTGTTTGTAATTCCCTTAATTCCTGAGCAACAGACTTAATTTCTTCGCTACTTTTTTTTGAACAAGCCTCGATTTCCTCGCGTAACTGTTCCTTAGTGTCATGGCACTGCTCAGCAACGGCTCTAATTTGTTCACTTAGCTGTCTGGAATTGTTGTCTAATTTTTCATTTAACTTGTCTTGTTTTTCGTTCTGTTGTTTGTTCTCTTCAAGAATTTGCAACAATAATGCCCTAATTGGATCCGACACAAAATTAGCATTTCTATTCTCTGTGCTGTTTAATGGTCGATCTGGAATTGTCTCGCTTTCAGTAACCATTTGGTTATTCTGTACTTTACAAAAAGGTTTATCAGTCGGATGTGTACTGTCAGACATTATTTCGGAATTAAATAAATCCGGCGTACTTTGTGTATCCTGCTCATTTTCATTAGAGAAATTTGTCTGTACGTTATTTGAATTTTCCAAACCGGGTGTGTTAAGCTGGGCAGCGCTCATTCCAACAGAACGCCCCGCGTCATCAATTGTCGTCAAATCAACAGAGGAGACAATTGAGTTCTCTTGTTCATCATTAGGGTAAAAGTCGTCATTCGCGATTGGAACGCACTGACTGTTAGTGAACACAGCATTGTCATCATTACACTGCGTGTCACTAGTACTATTGGTCACGTTGTTTAAGTCGGTAATTTCGTTCATAATGCCTCGCGACGTACTATTAATAGTCTTTCGCGGCTATTTTACAATAGTCACAATTATTCTCAAAAACAAATAAGCACAATGCAAAAATAACACACAAAATTACAACAGAGCAACGAATTGCCGATGATCTAAGGAGAGAAAGTCACAAATTAGTAAAAGCGTTGCGCCAAATTATAATTATATTTAAGCAAATAAGAGCAGATATCTGACTGTTTTACAAAAGATTCTCACGAAATACGATCCTGGACTGGGTGTCGCCAAGTGTAACCTCCCCACAAAATAAAAGTCTAATCTTACTCAAATGGAAATGGACCTAGAGCCAAGTGTAACCTCCCCCCGGAAATTTTGAAATGACAATACTTATTAGAAATGGAGCCAAATGTAACCTTCCCGCAAAAACATTAATGACAAAGACAATTAAACAAAAATTAGCAATCTGATCCAAGTATAAGTTCCCATAAAATAATGAAACATGATCCCACGACAATGAAAGTACAGTGTTAATCAAAACTCAATTAAACCGAAATGTCGGTCTTTGGCCCTGTGCAAAAATCAGAATTAATTTCTTACCTTAGTATAACTGCATGTGAAATATCTGCTCTTATTCTGCGCCAGGAGGAGATGCATCGCTATAATTAAATTTTTTTTTGAAGTTAACTGAAAATTTTCTTTAAAGGAAATGGAAGGAATTCGAATCATTGTTTAGTTAAAAATTGCTTTGAAATCAGATTATTATTGGGGCGATTTGAAAATTAATTACAACGAATATAGATTAGATTATGTGATGAGCGCAAAGCTGCATGAATACTTATTTAATAAAATTAAACCTCATCCTGAATCTCGACCATTGCTGTGCCGACGCCCGCCGACTGCTCTGGGCTACCGCTACTCACAGACTCCTAGCACTACTGAGGACTGACTACTACAGACTGACTGCTCGCTACTGCGAGTCGAGCGCAACTGCTCTGGTCAGAGATTCTACAATGTCTCAGCATCGCTGCCGCACAACATACGTGTTTCAGTGTCTCAACGCATGTGTGTACGCGCCGTAGCATGTTCGGTCACACACGTTCACATAGGCCAGGCTGCATCCGAACAGTATCAAATGCAGCATGAATACACTGCTCCACTGTGTCCAGATGTGGAATGGGCTGTACATACACGACACTTCTGAGATGGCCCTATAACCTGAGATCACAAGGACTGAGATCTGGCGAATGAGCAGAACATGCAGGGACCCCCTCGTCCGGTCCATCGACCAGGGCAGACATGACTGAGGTGCTTCCGGGCGTTAACGGTGAAGTGGGCTGCAGCTCCATCATATAGCAGCCACATAACCCTTTGAATCATCAATGGCACTTCTTCCAGTAGGAGAGGCAAAGTCACCAGCAAGAAACGCTGATAGTTCCGGCCTGTTAGGCGACGTGGAAGGACGACTGGTCCCAAAATATGGTCGCCAGTTATCCTGGCCCACACATTCCGGTTGTACCGATGCTAATGATTCGCTGTCATCTTGCCATGGGGTATCTGAATACACACATGACTGTTATGAAAGTTGAAGGTACCACACCGCGTAAAGGTGGCCTCATCTGTGAATAGGATGGATGACATAAATCCCGGCAGCGTGGTTGCCTGATGGAGAAACCAATTACAAAACTGCTCACGATGTGGAAAGTCTGTCGCTAGTAAGCCCTGCACACGCTGTAAGTGAAAAGGTTAGTAACAATGGAGAATGCTCCACATGGTCGTCTGGCTTATCTTGTACTGGCAGGCCAACTGCCTGGTACTGACAAGGCGATCGCATTTTCATTCAAACCTGGTGTCCGAACATTTTGGGTACGACTTTCATGATTTGGTGATTCCTAAAACGACCCTGTCTCAGACAAACGGTGAGACACTGTTGCAAACACTGAATGCGGTGGCTGTTGTTGGCGGGGATAGATCTCTTGATACAACCTTGCTGCCCGCCGCCCTTTGCCATTTGCCTTTCCGTAAGTAAACAAAGAGCCGGCATGCTTTCGATTCGAATACGGAACCACTTTCCACAACGCTGTATCGCATCCATTGCAAGGATAATCAGCAAGAGAGGTGAATCGGACACAACATTACCAATTACTATGGTAGGAGAGGGCTCTAGGGTACGACATACGAGGAACCGTTACACACTCTGGGAGTAAACTGTGCATTCTGTAACTGTGGCTTGATGGTACAGCGCGTGTTAAACCGCAGTCTCTTTAACAATTTATGACTGAACAAATGGTCTCTAGCACGGAAACCAAGCATTTCCGGACATAAGTTCAGCAGACCATTTTTGTTCCGTATCCTCTCAACGATCAATCCCTAGAGTTTGTACACATTGGAAAAAATCACTCAGAATAAATCTTTGACACGGTGCGTGTCAAAACACCAAACACTTCGGCTTCGTTGGTTACGGAAGCACCCACCTCACGATCAAGAAAAATATGCCCATGTTCGGATTCACTTAGATCTGATTTAATGCACTTACTATTTTATTTAATCGTAGGCTAGGGCCCCCTGTAGGGCAGACCTTTTGCCGGGTGTCTGTCTTTCAATTTGACGCCACTTCGGCGACCTGCAGTCGATGAGGATGGTAGGATGATGATGAGGACAGCACAACACCCAGTCCCTAGGTGAAGAAAATTCCCCGACCCAGCCGGGAATCGAACCCGGGCCCAGAGGATTGACAGTCCGTTACGCTGGCTATTCAGCTACCGCGGACAGACGATATAATACACTCACAACTGATCACTACTGCCACGTGCGACGTATTGAGGACATTGCACAGGCGCCATTCGTCTTCAAATGCAACAGCTGAGGTTGCAGGCTTGGATAGCTAGCAACTACATTCATGTTAACGCATGCGCTTCTCGTGATGTTCCCATATTTTGTCCAACTCATGTACGGTAGTGTACAGAGGGCTACATACCCCAACAGTGAAGAATAAGGTAATGACAACAGCAGACATAAACTGTTCCTAAGACTAATATTGTTAGAATAATTAATACTTAAAACATGTTTACAATTTACAGAACTAAATAAAAAGTCCAACAGTACCCACTGATTGTGGCACAAAGGTGCTGAAACATGTTTGAATTTATATGAAATACAGTTTTGACATAACAGACGGTTACAAAATCCGGTAATTTATTTACTTCAGTATATTATATACCCATTATATATTTATTAGACTGTAAGAGTTGTATGGTAAGAAGGAAATGTAATATTTGACGTTTGTAGCATTACAGACAACCCCAGTGTTTTAAGAATGATATGAAAAACAGGAAAATATGCAGCCTTAATTACTGCTTTTTCACTAAGCACCAAGTATTATCATACAGACCATCAAAGAGGTTCCTGAATAATAACGTAATAAAAGTATTTACTGAAAGTAAAGCAAATATCATGCACCTGCAAAACACTAACTCATCTTTTATACTTTTTCATTGTTATGCAGCACCTGAGGATATGTCTCATCGCAACTTATAGTCAGTCAGCAGCTTGCTGATCATAGCACCTTTTACATATTACAGGCAGTAGGATACAATGCAATCGGCTTAACGGTTGATGAATCCACGCTGCTGACGAGTATAATACAGAATAAAATTAAGGATCTCTTAGATAATGGTCAGTTTCCTTTTAGGAGCTGTAAATGCACCAGAGAGATTTTTTGCTTGATGACAGAAATAAGACTTGAGGAAACACAACTCACTTTCGTGGAATTTATCGACTCATAAACAGAATTTGACAATGTAAAATGCTTTAAGATGTTTGAACGTCTCACTAAAATGGGTATAAGTTTCGAATAAAGAGAGACAATATACGACATATCTACAAGAACCAAAAGGGGACAAGAAGGATGGGAGACAAGAAATGCTGAGATTAAAATGTGTGTAGTAGAAGTAGTAGTAGTGGTAGTAGTAGTAGTAGTAGTAGTTTCATTCATCTGCAGATCTCTTTTCCAAGGACACTGAATATGTATTGGCATTACAATTAAAGAACAACAACAGTAACGTAATTCACCTATAGAGACTTTTAAGGACTTACACATCGAATATGATAAAGATTGGACAGGTAGTCGTCCATGGCCTTATAGTAGGAACCATCGGATAATTTACCTCAAGTAATTTAGAGAAACTAAGGAAAACCTAAATGAGGATGGCTGGATGATGGTGCCTTCAATCTCCCGAATGAAAGGCCGCTCTGCTTAAAACAGTGCTGTTTCATTCAGTGTATTCCTATGTACAATACTGTTTTACAAATAAGTTATTTAACACTTCTCACTCCCAGTAACTGCACACACTAAACACACTATACTGACATGGTTTAATAATACTACACATAAAAAGTAATGTATTCAAGATTAAATTCACATATCTGTAAAAATGAATTACTAACAAAATGTCAATTTGGTTTTCAGAAAGGCTTTTCAACAGAAAATACTATATATGCTTTCACTGATCAAATATTAAATGCTCTGAATAACGAACAGCACCCATTGGGATATTCTTTGATCTCTCGAAGGCTTTTGACTGTGTGATTCTTGAAATTCTTCTAGATAAGCTTAAGTATTGTGGTATCAGTGGGACAGTGCACAAATGGTTTAATTCGTAATTCACTGGAATAATGTAGAAGTTTGACATTAACAGTACAGATAGTCTGCAAAAATCAGCAGAGTCCTCTAACTGGGGAGGTATCAAGAATGTTGTCCCACAGGGTTCAGTTTTGGGTCTATTATTATTCTTAATATACACTGGCTTCCAAAATTAAAGCAACAAACGTATATTTCCCGCCCCTGTGTCTAATTCATCATATGATAATACAAAATGTTGACAGATCGTGGATGTAAGACGACATTACAGTCAGCAGACCACCACACCAACGATGACATCGGGGCACCTAACAAACGAGGTAGTGTTTGCCGGGTAATCCTACATCCACAGCCGCTGTATATACAGTCACAGACGGTGCAGCATGGCACCGCCTATCAGACTCTGCGGTGGAGGGCCCTAGGAAGTATATACACAGGACAGTCGAAAACTGATGTGTCCCGATGGCTTAATGTGAATCGTTCTGTTGTTTGTCCTATATGGGAACAGTTCATCGAGATCGAGACTGTATCCTAAAGACCAGGGATGGGTTGACAACGTGTGAAATCAGAAAGAGAAGACCGTTATTTGGCTGTAAGTGCACGACACTACTGTCTTGGTGATGCATGGGAGCGGGCACCTGAGTGTGCAGCATCCACTGGACATTTTGTACTGGGACAAACTGTGTACAGAAGGCTTCGGCAGAATGGCTTATATTGTGGGAGACCTACTGTATGTGTACCTTTGAGGCCTCTTCAGAGAAGGAAACGTCTAGAGTGGAATCGTCAACATACCATCCGGACAGTAGGAGAGTGGGACAATGTTCATCATAGGTGAGTCCCGATTATGAATGGAGGGTGATTCTCGACGGATTCACATGTGGAGGGAACATGGAACACATTTCAGGACGCAAATGTTGTGCAAAGAGACCAATATCAAGAAGGATCCCTAATGGTGTGGGAAGGGATTATGTTGACCGCTCAAACACCTCTTCATGATACTGTATGAGTGAATTGGCAAGGTTTAACTGCTGCCATGTATCCTGACGAGATCCTCGGATCTCAAGTGTGCGTTTATTGCGAGATGCTGTGGGCACAGATCTCGTATTGGTGGACGAGTACGGGTAGTTGTTTTTTTCTTGAAAACGGAAGAATTGCACACATGACGTTGTCTGGTCGCTCTCCCGATCTGAATCCAGGGCATATCTGGGATGCACTAGGGAGACCGCTTGCATCACGTCAGCATCCACCAACCACTCTCCCGAGCAGCTCTGCAGAAAGAATGGGCGTTATTGTCTCAACATGATACTGAAGACATCATTCACAGCATGCCCTATCGTTGTCAGGCCTGTATTGCTGCCAGAGGTGGTCAACCACATACTGAGCACGTTAACCAGTTGTCAGAATGTGTGTGCGAATCCGTTAAGTTGGAAAAACGAAGAACATTTTTGTCTTTCGTTATGCAAATAGCACTTCTTTACGTTTTGTATTCTTCACATTGTTTCTACTTTACTATCACTCGTGTGTACTGCTTTGTGGCAAAATAAACGCAGCCTTGCTAAATTTCTGTTTGGACACAAGTGTATATTAATGACTTGTCACTTCATGTTCATGGAGATGCAAAGCTAGTTCTTTTTGCTGATGATACAAGTTTGTTAATCACACCCAACAAACAAGAATTAGCTGAGGAAATTGTAAGTAATGTCTTTCAGAAAATTGTTAGTGGTTCTCTTCAAGTAGACTCGCACTAAATTTTGAGAAAACACAGTATACAATTCTGTACAGTAAATGGCATAACACCATTGATAAATATAGACTTTGAACAGAAGTCAATTGCTGAGGCAGAATATTCAAAATATCTGGTTGTGCGCACTGTTGTGATATTTAATTGGAAGAAACATACTGATGATCTACTGAAACGGTTAGATTCAGGTAGTTATGCTAGTAGGGTTATTGCAAACTTCGATGATAAACATATCAGTAAATTAGCTTACTATGCCTTTTTTCATTCACTGCTTTCATATGGCATCAGTTTTGGGGTAATTCATCATTAGGAGAAAAAGTAAACACTGGAGAAAAGAGTGTAATCAGAATAATAGTAGGAGCCCACCTAATTCAAAATTAGGAGAAAATGTAAACATAGCAGAAAAGAGTGTAATCAGAATAATAGTTGGAGCCCACCCAAGACCACCTTGCAAACATTTATTTAAGGAACTCGGGACATTCACATTACCTTTGCAATACATGTATTCACTTATGAACTTTGTTGTTAATAACACATACCAGTTCAAAAATTATACCGAAGTGCATAGCTACAGCGCTAGAAGAAAAGACGATCTTCACTATTCTGGGTTAAATCTGACATTGCCACAGAAAGGGATGAACTGTGCTGCCACAAAAATCTTTGGTCATTTGCCAAATAGCATTAAAAATCTGACAGACAGCCAATCAACATTTAAAAACAAATTAAAAGACTGTCTGAATGACAACTCCTTCTACCGAACAGATGAATTTTTAGATGTGAAGTAGCAGCTGTAGAAAAAAGTGTAATGAAAACTTATGTTAAACTGAAACGTTCCACGTTATTACGAAATGTTATGTTCATGATCTATGGAACAAGCATTAACGTAATATAATGTAACGTCAGGACTACTTGGGGTACCGCAACTGCTCATTTGCTAGCCTGAAAAACTGAGAGAGCATCCCTCCATAACGTGTGAGGTGCTGAGCTCAGAAAGCGGATAAGGTGTTATACATTGCATAGCTTTGGGAGCTCGTTTTTCCAATAAAAGGAAAAAAAAGGGATCACATATTGTGAAAGTGTTAGTGGAATGATAGATAACTTATTATCGTTATCATTATTTATTTCTGTTGCATTTAACTCCTACATTGCGTTAAGCAAATAATCGTATATACAGAATGCATTCCTTAAAATATACTTTTAACTGCCTTTTTAATAAGCTTGTTTCAACATTTTCTATAGTCTCCTCTGCAAATTTATCTTATAGTTTTATACCTCAATAGAAAATGCTGTTTTGAGTTGTACGTTTATTCTTTTTTGTTAAATGTAAATTGCATTTAGATCTTGTTCCATGGTCAAGGACAGGGCTGTTTGTACAATAAGTGTCGAAGTTATTTTTGATGTTTACAACTGATTAATAAATATACTCACACGTTGCAATTAAAATCAACCGTGTTTTGAACAGATCGTTACAAACTGCTCGGCTACTATTTATGGTTATTATTCTTATGGCAGTAATTCTGAAGTTTGAGGTGTTCGTGTTTCCTGCATTTGTTCCCCAGAAAAGAAAGCCATGGATAGGAACTGAGTCTACATATGAATATTACCTAACTAAGAGGCATGGGTTGCTACACACTGATGACAGTGCTCTAAGGGAATAACATACTGATGACATTCTGTGTTTTCATTCAACATTAACTGCGAATCCTTGTTCATTCCTTTATATTCTGCATTTGGTACACATTCTATAGAGGTGTCATCCACTTTTAATATGAGGCTGTGGCTCTTTCTGCCCTACGTTTCAAACTGTACATCGAAGAAGCAACGACATGAAGAAAAGGAAGATCTAGGAGTGGGATTAATATTCACGGTGAAAAAAATACCAATGATAAGATTTGCTAATGACACTTCTGTCCCCAGTGAAACTGAGGAAAAAGTACAGGAATGACTAAAGAGTAGCAGAACGGAGATTAGCGCCAAACTTTGGGGCATGTAGTAGCCGAAGAACATGTAGTACACGAAGAACATGTAGTACACGAAGGAAAGAAATCTGCTGCCTTGTAAGCCAAACAGCGGTTCCTGGGTGTAACAAAGATGACACAAGAAGGAGACCAGCAAGTGCAAAGATGGCATTCTTCCGGCAGAACTGACGCTGGCTACTGGACCTAGCGAACCGTGTACTTTACTAACGCTCGGTGCAATACGCTACACGTACTCTCTATGAATTTGAAAAAGTACTATTAAATACTGATAGACCTTTTTCGTACTTGGTATACTAACTTTTATGGGTAAAACAACCATACTGTTAAATTTCAAATCAATAATTTAACTACTTTCTTAGATATAAAGCCGGCCGTAGTGGCCGCGCGGTTAAGGGCGCTACAGTCTGGAACCGCACGACCGCTACGGTCGCAGGTTCGAATCCTGCCTCGGGCATGGATGTGTGTGATGTCCTTAGGTTAGTTAGGTTTAAGTAGTTCTAAGTTCTAGGGGACTTATAACCACAGCAGTTGAGTCCCATAGTGCTCAGAGCCATTTGAACCTTAGATATAAATTTTTACCTAAAACACATAATAACCGTGCTGACATTGTGAAACCGGGTTAGGGGCAGTAATGTATCCATCTATAGTATCAATTGAAAATACAATCAAGAGGGTAGGTTAATGTAATCTAATTTTATGAAATTTTCTTTAGTTTCCTTACCACAGATTTCTGCTCCAGTTAAAAGTACTTTGCAAAATTATTATTTCATTGTATTTTGGTTGTTTAAGTGTTTTGGAGAGACTGAAAGAGTGATTGGAGGACATACGTAAATTGAAATTGCGATATTTTGTTACAACTACTACAATTTTTTCGTTTGTGTAACGTGGGACTACAGCTTTCATGTGGCTGCTGGCATGGTACTCAAGTTTAGATTCACTGTAAAACCTACAGTTGCAGGTCCTTCTTCTATTGCATTATAGATAACCCTACAAATTTAAATGGTGCTTCATTTCGTTCATGTCTGTGTCAGGTGGAAGTTGTTTTGAGTGAAAGCAACGAAAAGCATATGTACAGTAGTCTTTGCAAGTTTGCTGCTTTGTAATTAAAGTTTGAACATGAACTGAGGCCAAGCTACTGAGTGAACGTTCTTAGCGTTTGTCTCCAGGTTTCATTGTGCTTCATGACATCAAGCAAAACATATTTCCTTAAACCGTTTTGAAGAGCAAAGTACTTTCGACTTTTGGTAATAGTAGTCTTATTGTGTGACAACGGCCTTGCCGCAGTGGTAACACCGGTTCCTGTCACATGACCGACGTTATCGCTCTCTGTCTTGGCTAGCGCTTGGCTGGATAAGCGTTCAGATCTGCCAAGTGCTCTTGGCGAGCGGGGTACACTCAGTCCTTTTGATGTCAATAGAGGAGCTACTTGACTGAGAAGTAGCGCCTCCGGTCACGAAAACTGACAACGCCCGGGAGAGCTGCGTGCCTCTGTATCAGCATCCATTGATGCCTGTCGACTGAGGATGACACGGCGGTCGGTCGGTACCGTTGGGCTTTCCGTGGCCTGTTCGGATGGAGGAGGAAGAAGAGTCTTATTATGTAGCTTCCTCATATGGGGCAAATTGATTAAGACACTTCCTTGCCTAGAAAAGTTAATGTGTTTCTTAAGTTGTAAATCTGCTGTGCAATAGGAATCACAGTTTGGAGTCACTGTAGCGCATTGTGCTGTTTCATTCAGCAGTTTAATTCGCAAATGGCAGTTACCACTGAGGGGCTGTTATACAGTGATTTCTTATTCCATTGTGGTTACTCAAATAAATAATATTCTACCGCCCAGCTGGCCGATGCCGTCCTATAGTTATTAAACGTCAAGCACGAATGTAGATATATTTGTTCTTAAGTTAACCCTTCTTAACTAACTGTAATACATTTCCTATGACCAGTGCTGTTAAAATCACAGGTTTTTTGAAAGTATCTTTGAATTTTCTTAAAGAGATTGAATACTTCAAGGTTTAAATTATTTGTGGCCGTTTATAGTCAGCCAAATTCAGTAGTAATTTATGTTTTTTCTTTTTTTTCTTTTTACGTAATCTTTCTACTGTGCCTTGCTTTAATACCTTAAGGTGTCTTAGCTTTACTTCAAAAAAGGAATTTGTTGGTACTCTGTTTACATCTGAAACGTAATTAAGTTTTAGTCTGTTGTAGTGATTTGATTGTAACTGCCCTTCTACCCATGCCTGTGGGTCTTGCTGGGTGATACTATTATGGCGACTGTGCCCAATGGGTTGTTACAGTCACCGCTGGTGCCTGTCTAAAGATCCTTATTAAAACTTTAATTTCCTGTTTTTAGAAAAAGCTTTAAGATCAAGATCAATAAGTGATCTGTAACCTAATCCTTTAAAATAATTTTTATTGAATTTTTTTATGTAATTGAGAAAGGTGTTTGATACATTATTTACATTTACCTGTTGTCAACTGGCCCTCCCATCCAACAGGTAATTGTACTGACACCAAAGTGACAAACAGTTCCAGCGGGGAGCCTTAGAGCGGAAACACAGTTGAGAAAGACGATTGGAATATCAAAAATTACTGAGGGTCTTGGATGAGAGTGCTTCTCTGAAATGAAGAAATTGGCGTATCAAATTAAACAGAAGAATGATAATAGAGGAAAAATAAAAAAGATAGTATCTTGACAGTTAATTACTATAGCTCTTATATGCATTAGATGTAGAAAGGAACTAAAAAAGCTACGAGAGATAATCTTGACGAGTAGTACAAGCGTGCAATGATATTTGGAGTGTATAAAAATGTTCGTTTTGGTATACACTCTACGGAAGGACAATATTTTTATTCACAATTTTTATGTGCGTGTATATCTACTACGGTGAAACTGTACCCGTACTTAGCTTTAATAGTCACTTGGCCATTGTTATTGATACTGCTTTCTCTTTCGAAATGCCTGTTTCGGAATAATGTATAAGAGATGCATAATCTGGAACGTTACAAGAGATCGGTGTCCCAACACGGCCCACATTTTTATCATTCTATTTCCCAGAGCCGCGAGTATGCAAATACGAGGGAATGCATAAATCACGCAGCACTGCACTAAAAACAGGGTTTTAAAATATAATTCTACCCTTTCTCCTCCTCTCTCTCCCTTTCCCCTCTCCGCTTTCATTTGCTATCCCCTTCGGCACACTACGTACAGTACTTGTTGCAGAGATAATGCACGAGCCATTATGAGAACGCGCCTTCGCTAATTATTAACGACACTCCTGCACGCAGTAGCCTAGATTGCGGCCAGGAAGGAATTACGCCGCGCTCGCACACAGGTCGCGTCATCCACCCCATTGAGGCACGATCCGCACGGATTGCTCTGAAAGGCATTCGGGCGGCACTCTAACGACTGCTGCAATCCGGCATCGAGCACGTATGTGTGTGTGTGTGTGTGTGTGTGTGTGTGTGCGTGCGTGCGTGCGCGTGCGTGGGTGTGTGCGAACGTAATACGCGCCGAATTGCAGGAGGGACGGTACGAGAGAGGAACGGGACACCAACTAACCTATGCTCAGCGTGTGGAGGTATTTTATCAGCAGGCAGCGGCTTTTATGCAATCCCCGTGCAACGTCAATATTGCAGCGCACGTAGAATAATCATGCCGACAGAATTTGGCTTAACCGTCCGGTCGGTGCAACGCGTGTCTAGCTGAATAATTCCTCCGGCAACGTAACCGTGCGGAAGTCGTTCATTATTTGCGCCCGGTCCGGAATGGACCGAACGGAAGCAGTTCGGTGACCCCCAGGTACCGGCTATTGGCCGCTGCCGGGACCGGAATGGTGGTGGTGGGGGGGGGGGGGGACGGATGGACTTTGTCCGTCGCGGCTACGCACTACTTCTGTCCATAATAATCGGCAAGATGGCACGTTTCTAACAAACATCACGGAAATTCCAAAATACATTCGCAAAATTAAAGCAGGCAATATGGCGAATTTCCTGGCGTTTGCAAGTAAACAATGTATGTCAATTCCTTAGGGATCAAACTGCAGAGGTCATCGGTCCCTAGACTTACACACTACTTGAACTTACTTAACGCTAAGGACAACACTCACACCCATGCCCGAGGGAGGACTCGAACCTCCGTCGGGATGGGCCGCACGTTCGCAAGTAATTTTTATCGTTTACAGTCGCAGAAATATGAAACCGACTATGTTTTTTTCCCCTTGTGGAACTACATACTTTTTCTGTGGCACCAAGCTTCTAACAGAACTTCAGTGACGTAACACGTATGGTACTTGATCAAATAGTATCAAGGTAACAGAGCAGCAAACTACTTTCCCACCGAGGTTCCACAAACGTCTGCCCCGTCATACCAAAAGTATGCAAGCTCGTAACTCAGGTAATGTTCTTCTGTTTATTATTACGGCTGCCATTCCAAATACTCAAAATGTTAATCTTGAGCGTTGCTGAACGCTATAAAGTGATTCTGGAAGAACAATAGAGCACGTTGATCATGCAATGTAAGCTTTCACGGCCGGTATTGTCTTCACTTAAAACTTCCGGGCTGATAGGCCGTGGTCGAAGTACGCCAGATGGTATCGCTATGTCGATGACACGTTCGTAGTATGGACACACGGAGCAGAGGAGTTGGATGCCTTCCTGACACATTTAAACAGCATTAATCCGAAAATCCAATTCGCCATGGAGAGGGAAAGGAATGGGCAATTGAATTTCCTGGATGTGTCTGTGATTAAATGACGGGACGGAACGTTGGGCCATAAGGTGTATAGAAAGCCCACACTTACTGATCGTTATCTACACAAAGATTCAAACCACCACCCTAGACAAAAAAGAGTGTAATGAAAACTTTGGTAGGCTGGGCGTACAAACTTTGTGAACCTGTTTATTTAAAAGATGAGATTGAACATCTACGGTCAACTTTCGTGAAGAATGGCTATTCTACCAAGGATATAGATCGAGCACTTCGCTCTAGGCAGAGAATCAGGAGTAACGACGAACAACAGTCGCCCAAGGGCAAAGTTTTTCTTCCGTAAATTAGTAAGGTCACAGATCGCATTGGGAAAGTTTTAGGCAAGTATGGGGTGGAAACTATTTTCAGACCCACCAGGAAAATAAAAGAATTTTTAAGGTCGGCAAAAGATGCACGACACCCTTTGGCTACACCGGGGGTATATAAAATTCCCTGTAGTTGTGGACGGGTTTACATCGGTTCCACAAAGAGAAGTGTGACACTCGTCTTGTTGAACATAAGAGGAATTGCCGCCTGGGTCACACGGATAAATCGGCCGCAGCGGAACATGTTTACCAGGAAGGTGATCATGAAATAAAATTCAGCGAGACGAGCGTCATATCAAAAACCTCGCATTATTATGTACGCTTATATAGAGAGGCTATCGATATTGATAAACATCGTAATAATTTTAACAGGAAAGACGAAGGTGTTAAACTGGATATAATTTGGATGTCAGCGTTGCACCGCAAGCGTGACGATCGATTACTTTCAATCGAGAATGTTGGCATTACCAGACACAATCTCATAGCCGACGCCACGTGATCGACAGTAGTGGCGCCCTCTGTACTGTCTATATAATCAGCGATTCCTACTCTCCGCAGTTAGCCGCTGTACCTCCGAGGATGTCTCCCGCAGTCGGAGACGAAACGTCAGGAGAGTTTTTTATACTTCGACCACGGCCTATCAGCCCGGAAGTTTTAAGTGAAGTGCACGTTGAATTCCACCTGGAGTTAATGGCAGCATGGGCCCTTGTTATAAGATATTTCATGTTTCCTGCAGTCGAAGATGTTTCCTAATAGGCCTCTTTTTTTTAATATTCGCCACAGGTAAGGGTGTACAAGTGTTAAGTTTAGTTAGTATGGAGAACATTTTACGTATCCTGAATGACGATTCCAATGCTCTACAAAAGCTCCCTTAAGATCGTCTGTCATTACATGTGCGGAATGGGAGGGACATCCGTCATGCTGGCACCACACTGAATACTTTATGTCCAGTGGAATATCTTCCAATAACTACGGCTGCAGAGTAGCTCAGGAACTCGAGATACTTGAGTGTGTTTACACTCACATCGATAAAACACGGACCATTGATATGGGTGTTGAAGATCACGTACCAAACATTGACTGACCAAAAGCGGTGTTTTTATCCACTTCTTTGAGTCAGTGTGGATTTTTAACTGACTTTTAGTGCATACTGAGAAGAATGACTTACCCATAGTTTGTAAACAACGCTTCTTCCTTAAAAAATAACATTGATTTGTTTGATGCCTTTCGTACTTCCGAAATCCCTTTTACTGACAATTGCATTGTGTGTTACTGCTGTTAAACTCTTTGTTTCAATTCTTTTATCAGTTGCTCCCCTTTCTCCTTGGCTTACGAGTATTTTCCTACTCCACAATTCTAGTTTCAGGAACATTTTTATAATGTATGCAAAGACCGATAGTGAGTGCTTCGCACGATCTGGATACTCTTGAGCATACAAGCACACCGCTGCTCTAATAATGCCACAAAATTGCCACAAACGATATTCACTTTTTCGGCTATTGTATACACTGAGAATGTGTCAATAGATAACGGATTGAAGGGCTTCAGGAGCATAGGTAAATACAGGAACCATACTTGAGTTACCTGCCTCCTTACATGTGGTATAATAGGGCAGACGTTTTTGGAACCTCATCTCCTGACAGCGGGGCAGTGGTTTGCGGCGCTGTTTAGTTTATACTGTTTCATCAAGTCCCATACGTGTTATGTCGTTGAAGTTTACTTAGAAGCTTCTTTCAGATGCCACAGAAAAATTCGGCGACAGTAAACAGTAACAATTACTTGTGAAAGTTGTAAATTTGGCATATTGTGTGCTATAACTTGGTCAAAACCGCACCTCGATATATTTATTCATTCTGGGTATATGTGGGGGTGTTCTGTCTTAGTGGCCTGATCATTATTCAGGGATACAACAGGTACGATCATTCGAAGCAAAAATCTAGTAGTACAACAAAAAACCAGCCTAAGTTACAAATTTTCACTTTTTTTATTCAACAGATGGCTAGTTTCGCGCCGAGACCCATTTTCAATTCACTGTAACAACGTCAATTTGAAAATGGGTCTCGGGCCGAAACTAGTCATCGAGTGAATAAAAAAAAGTGAAAATTCCCAACTCTGGCTAACTTTTCGTTGTACTGATTGACAGAAGTTGCTGACCCACAGCTATTCCAGCATGCTGGAAGTTGTGGAAGTTTAAAAATCTGATAGTCTAGTAAACGCGGGCTCTACAAAGCATACCTTAGGAACTCTGAGCGTTTCTTCATCTTAGATACAGTGGAACCGAATGAGATTTTCACTCTGCAGCAGAGTGTGCGCTGATATGAAACTTCCTGACAGATTAAAACTGTGCGCCGGACAGAGACTCGAACTCTGGACCTTTGCCTTCGCGGGGAAATGGTAGAGCTTGGGACGGGGCGGTAAAAATAAATAGAAGAAGTGCGGTTGCAGCGTTTTCACACGAATGAGCACATACAAATGTTGGTTAAAAAATGTTATTGCAAATTTTTGCTCTCACGTAAGTCTCAGGGGAAGATTTCCACACTTGGAGCATTAGTACACTTCCGCACCCGCGCATTTGTTATAGTTTTTGAATTAACTATTTACTGAGACATAAGTACAGTTTATGCTAGGGAACCAAAATTAGGCGATTATTATAACAAAATCAGTTTTTCACGACACAGTTCAATCACTATTTATTGCCGTTGTCCTTTTCTTTCACACAATGAAATTAGCACTGGTGAGATGGTTTACAGTTTTACTTTAATGATAATTTGACTCCGAGCCCCAAATAGCAGTAATGTAGGTTGCTATGAACTAAAATTACTCAATCAATTCGAACAGAACCACAAGTCCCACAGTTCTTTTACCTCTAACAGTTTTGGCGTGAAATCACAGTTCGACACATGTTCACTTACGACGATGTATACCTAGTAAATCGTACTCTCACAAATAATCGTAGCACTTGCAGTTCACCAAATATATGCTTGCACACTTGCACTCTTAAACAATACTCTTTTTCGAAATCAATCGGCGCGAAAAAGAACTCTCAGACGACCACATGGGCCACCCTCAAGTGTGGCTTGCTCGCCACCCATCCTCCAAAACGACTGACCTACGACTGACGCCCTGGCCGAGATGGCCGCTCGCTTGTATAGGCTCGGACGTCAACCCCGTTGGTTATGAAAGTACCAATCTCACCTGTTAAGATTACAAATTTTGATACACACATCCCTAGACGGAAGTAAGTACACCATCGGAACCACGCTAAAAAGTACATCTTATCTACTATGTTACATTAATTTCTAGGATTATTCTATCGCCCGTAAATCAAGTTTTAGTTTTTGCAAAATTTAGCCACTTAGCGCAGATTTGTTTGTTTACATCTATGCTGCAAAGTTTTAACATGGAACTCCATATAGCACTGCTTTTAGACGTAATCTATAGCGATCTACACATTGCGCTGCTCACAATCTTCATATCTATAATAATTAGTTAATTATGGGCGATAAATGTTAATAATAATTTGCAAGCAATGAAAACTATTGCAAGTTAAGTGTATAGTATAACTTAACTAGTTTAAAATACGTGTGATGTCACCCAAAATATTAAATAGTGCCGTCCCGTACGTCATCAATTTTGTATTGAATTTTATAAACAATATTCCGTCAAACTTCGTTTATTGCTCTTCACAGGCTTAATTATTTATGATTCTTAACATATGACTCGATCCGCTATGACGAGACGTTTTTAAAGAGTTTCCGCTCATCCTTTTAAGTTGTTATTTACTATTTTTATTAATCTTTCGGTATTCATGATATTAACCGATTTAGAGGTTACTATACCTTTTGCGTCTCGTGACTTAAAATAAAGCTCGATCTTTCAGAAGGTGCATATTGCTGACCACAATCCACTGCCGCATCGCTCTTCACCGTAAGTTACATAGATTTCGCGTAATGCGCGAAAAACCAAACAATGCCCCAAGCTGCAGGCCACGTGGCGACGGAGGCGTCCCACCGACCGTTGCAAATCACGCACCATGTAGCGCGCTCGCTCTCCACAAAGCAATGCTTGCATACTAGACCTATTCATCTAGTAACGGGGTTTGTACCGTCACAAGCTCTTGGCCGCGAAAGGCCAAGGTCTCGAGTTCGAGTCCCGGTCCCGTGCACAGTTTTAATCTGTCAGGAAGTATCACAGTGGAACAAACCTCTTCATCCCAAGTTCTTTGGTTTTCATATTACGAGAGACTGTAGTATGAAGCAAAACAAGAAGAAAACGTCCAGTAATCATGGTCTCTAAAGCGCGCAGAGCTATAAGCACTTGTTCACCTTCGTTAATGCGAAAAACATCTCTTCTACTGATCAAGTGCTCGTAGATCGTTCGGTAAGCATTTCAGAGCTCCCGTTCACTACACAATTTGTTCTTGTTTTCGTCCATACTGCCTCTTCCCAAAATATGGAAAGCAAAATGCTTGGAATATTTTGTTACACAGTATCGAGAACGGAGAAATATTCATAGCTCTTAAGGTGCGCGTTTTAAGGGGGGGGGGGGGGGGGGGTTTACTAGACATTTTTCAAAAAATGCTTCAAATGCCTCTGAGCACTATGGGACTAAACATCTGAGGTCATCACTCCCCTAGAACTTAGAACTACTTAAACCTAACTAACCTAAGGACATCTCACACATCCATGCCCGAGGCAGGATTCGAACCTGCGACCGCAGCAGTCGCGCGGTTCCGGACTGAGCGCCTAGAACCTAAGTCCTAAATGCCTGCTGCACATCCTCGACCGTCAGGAACCGCCGACCCGAAGGCCTTTTTTAAGGAACCGCATTGTGAGAGACAAGGACCGTAGGGCGAATGTTCGAATGTCTCCCACGTGAGTTGTGGTAGCGTCGGCGTCACGACATTGGCGATACGGGGACATGTGTGTTATGAAGCAGCAGTAGGCATCCTTTGTTGGAGAGACAGAGATGCTGCGCCGTATGTATTTTTCATTCTGCGATGGATGTCTACCAGAGTTTGTGCTTCGACAACGAAGAAAAAAGTAGCAGCACGTTGCCCTGTTGGGACTCACATATCAAAAGACACGAATGCCACACTAGTCCCTGGCCACTTGCCGATGCCTATATGCCAGCATCGGAGTCACGCTATGTTGCATATATCCGTCAACGTGGTGTTACAAAAAGGTACGGCCAAACTTTCAGGAAACATTCCTCACACACAAATAAAGAAAAGATGTTATGTGGACATGTGTCCGGAAATGCTTAATTTCCATGTTAGAGCTCACTTTAGTTTCGTCAGTATGTACCGTACAACGTGATCAAATTGTAAATTTTCACAATCAACATGTGTGGGCTGATGAGAATCCGCACGCAATTGTGCAATCACGTCATCAACACAGATTTTCTGCAAACGTTTGGGCAGGCATTGTTGGTGATGTCTTGATTGGGCCCCATGTTCTTCCACCTACGCTCAATGGAGCACGTTATCATGATTTCATACGGGATACTCTACCTGTGCTGCTAGAACATGTGCCTTTAAAGTACGACACAACATGTGGTTCATGCACGATGGAGCCCCTGCACATTTCAGTCGAAGTGTTCGTATGCTTCTCAACAACAGATTCGGTGACCGATGGATTGGTAGAGGCGGACCAATTCCATGCCCTCTACGCTCTCCTGTCCTCAACCCTCTTGACTTTCATTTATGGGGTTTTTTAAAGCTCTTGTCTACGCAACACCGGTACCAAATGTAGAGACTCTTCGTGCTCGTATTGTGGACGGCTGTGATACAATACGCCATTCTCCATGGCTGCATCAGCGCATCAAGGATTCCATGCGACGGAGGATCGATGCATGTATCCTCGCTAACGGAGGACATTTTGAACATTTTCTATAACAAAGTGCTTGAAGTCACGCTGGTACGTTCTGTTGCTGTGTGTTTCCATTCCATGATTAATGTGATCTGAAGAGAAGTAATAAAATGAGCTCTAACATGGAAAGTAAGCGTTTCCGGACACATGTCCACATAACATATTTTCTTTCTTTGTGTGAGGAATGTTTCCTGAAAGTTTGGCCGTACCATTTTGTAACTTGTAACACCCTATATATATATATATATATATATATATATATATATATATATATATATACATTGACTGTGGATATTGTATCACAGACACAGTCCCTTTGACTGTTTAGAGATGTCACTAAACCCGCCCCGCCCAAAAATGTGAACAACCATGCATGAGCAGCGCCTGTTAGACGGAAGGGGTCCGACAGCAGATCAGTTCCAGTCATTCCACCAGGAAGGAGGTATACGGCTCGTGTTGTCGGTAGTTCAACCGTCGCTAGAACGTCAATACCGCGGTTCGGTCGCGTCCGCACTGTTACTTTGTGCCAGGTAGGGCTTTCAACGAGGGAAGTGTCCAGGCGTCTGGGAGTGAACCAAAGCGATGTTGCCGGACATGGAGGAGATACAAAGAGACAGTAACTGTCGATGACATGCCTCGCTCAGGCCGCCCAAGGGCTACTACTGCAGTGGATGACCGCTATCTATGGATTATGGCTCGGAGGAACCCTGACAGCAACGCCACCATGTTGAGTAATGCTTCTCGTGCAGGCACAGGACGTCGTGTTACGACTCAAACTGTTCGCAATAGACTGCATGATGCGCAGCTTCACTCCCGACGTCCATGGTGGCGTCCATCATTGCAGCCACGACACCATGCAGAGCGTTACAGATGTGCCCAACAACATGCCGAATGGAACGCTCAGTACTGGCATCAAGCTCTCTTCACCGATGAGTGTCGCGTATGTCTTCAACCAGAGAATAATCGGAGACGTGTTTGGAGGCAACCCAGTCAGCCTGAACGCCTTAGACACACTGTCCAGCGAGTGCAGCAAAGTGGAAGTTCCCTGCTGTTTCGGGGTGGTATTATGTGGGGCCGACGCACGCCGCTGGTGGTCACGGAAGGTGTCATAACGGCTGTACGATACGTGAATGCCATTCTCCGACCGATAGTGCAACTATATCGGCAGCGTATTGGCGAGCCATTCGTCGTCAAGGACGACAATTCGGGCCCTCATCGTGCACATCTTATGAATGACTTCCTTGAGGATCACGACATCGCTCGACTAGAGTGGCCAGCATGTTGTCCAGGCATGAATCCTATCGAACATGCCTGGGATAGATTGAAAAGGGTTGTTTATAGACGACGTGACCCACCAGCCACTCTGGGGGTTCTACACCGAATCGCCGTTGAGGAGTGGGACAATCTGCACCAACAGTGCTGGCACGAGCTTGTGGGTAGTATGCCACGATGAATATAGGAATGCATCAATCCAAGAGGACATGCATCTGAGTATTAGAGGTACCGGTGTGTACAGCAATCTGGACCACCACCCCTGAAGGTCTCGCTGTATGGTGGTACAACATGCAATGTGTGGTTTTCATGAGCAATAAAAAGGACGGAAATGCTGTTTATGTTGGTATCTATTCTAATCTTCTGTACAGGTTCCAGAACTCTCGGAACCGAGGTGATGCAAAACTTTTTTGATGTGTATATATATGGAACCCAGAATAGGAGGAGGAAACGAAATGATATTTCCTGGTTTGAGACAGTAAGTTACATTATTTCAGTGATAACAAAATCAAATCAGAGTTGCAAAGAATCTGGCAGTATGAGTCCACTTCCTAGTACGAAGTTCCACCGCTATCTGTCGTAGATGCGTGCACATGTAGGCCTACGGATTCTGTCGAGAAGGGTGTCCTAAGCTGTGGAATCGTCTCCTGAGGCAAGCTTACCGCAGCAGTTGTAGCGGGTCCTTTGTATCTTGAGTGCTAGCACATGGACAGAGTTAACGTCCGAGATAGTCCCAGCATGTTTTGTCAGGGACATGTCTGGACAATTTACTGGCGGGGCGGTACTTCAGCATCATGCAAACAGTTAATATGTGACGTGCATTATCTTGTTGAATAAGGGTAACACGATACTGTCACATGAGTAGCGACACCCGAGGACTCAGTCACTATCAACCGCAACCAACATGGCGCCAAAGAGTAACACCACAGCGCGTCACCAAAATGTTGGGAGAATGGGACATTTCTCCACGGGCCCCAATCATGGTCATCCGGAGCAGCGCAGTTCACTGCTAAACACAGTGTGACGCCATTTATTAACAGTCCATACTTCGCGGTCACAGCACCACTCCAAACATTTGTGTTGTGGCGTTAACGGCAGGCTGCACATGGGACGGTAATTCCCTAGTCTTGTTGCTCCCTGCCAGCGAGCAATGGTGCGGGATCACCCAGAATGTTGCAGTAAGATAATTACTGGTTCTAGGATGACACGGGCAGATGTGAACGGGTTACAATGTGTCTTGTGCACGTTCCCATGTAGTTCGATATCGGGCCACTGTCACATCCGAACGCCCCACAAATTTGAATACTGCGTGGTTCGACCACCCATCCAGGTGTGGGATTCACAATGCGGATCCTTTCAAACCGTCAGCTGCTGATAACGCTGTCCCACGCTAGTATACGGCATCTTAGAGTCCTTCAGAGTGATCACTGAACATCTGTCTGACGTTGTTCACACTCCTTACATGCCATCCAAAGCCGGTAACACCAGCAAACATAAATTTCAGTATTGCAGTCTGGTATCTGTTATGGAGTGCTGCAACCAATCATATACATTGCCGCCAATGGTAATTAAATGTAGGAATTTACAATGACATCCGACCATGTCTTCTGAAAATACAGGGTGTTACAAAAACGTATGGCCAAACTTTCAGGAAACATTCCTCACACATAAAGAAAGAAAATATGTCATGTGGACATGTGTACGGAGACGCTTACTTTCCATGTTAGAGCTAATTTTATTACTTCTCTTCAAATCACATTAATCATGGAATGGAAACACACAGCAACAGAACGCACCAAAGTGACTTCAAACACTTTGTTACAGGAAATGTTCAAAATGTCCTCCGTTAGCGAGGATACATGCAGCCACCCTCCGTCGCATGGAATCCCTGATGCGCTGATGCAGCCCTGGAGAATGGCGTATTGTATCACAGCCGTCCACAATACGAGCACGAAGAGTCTCTACATCTGGTACCGGTGTTGCGTAGACAAGAGCTTTCAAATGCCCCCATAAATGAAAGTCAAGAGGGTTGAAGTCAGGAGAGCGTGGAGGCCGTGGAATTGGTCATCCTCTACCAATCCATCGGTCACCGAATCTCCGCAGTGGCTAAGCGGTTCTAGGCACTGCAGTCCGGAACCGCGCTGCTGCTACGGTCGCATGTTCGAATCCTGCCTCGGGCATGGATGTGTGTGATGTCTTTAGGTTTAAGTAGTTCTAAGTCTAGGGTACTGATGACCTAAGATGTTGAGTCCCATAGTGCTCAGAGCCATTTGAACCATTTTTTGTCAACGAATCTGTTGTTGAGAAGCGTACGAACACTTCGACTGAAATGTGCAGGAGCTCCTTCGTGCATGAACCACATGTTCTAGAAGCACAGGTAGAGTATCCCGTATGAAATCACGATAACGTGCTCCATTGAGCATAGGTGGAAGAACATGGGGCCCAATCAAGACATCACCAACAATGCCTGCCCAAACGTTCACAGAAAATCTGTGTTGATGACGTGATTGCACAATTGCGTGCGGATTCTCGTCAGCCCACACATGTTGATTGTGAAAATCAGGACGGGGGTCTCCTGGCCAACGATACCATACGCTCATTTCCATTTCTTCGATGTATAGGCAGATCAATAGGGGCGACATACTGCATCCCGCATACCGTTTGTAATTCGAGCATTTCGTTCTTAGTCTTCCTTTCTTGTTGATCCTTCTCGGTTTTTGTACATGTTACATATTACCCGTCCATTCCTGTGGCGTATAGCTCATTTTCTGAGGACTTCGAATATCTTACAGCGTTTAATGTTTATTGCTATTTGTTTTATTATGACGCAAAAGTGATAAGTTGTCTTCAGTGCTTTCTTTAATAGGTGGCTTAATTGGATGCTTTAGCAAACTAGAGGGCTGTTTCTGCCAATATCTAGCAATAAATGTTGATTTATGTTGTGCTGGGGATTTCGACAGAACGATGCATAGGCTGTTGTATTAAGCAAGCTTCCTAGGTGTTCCTCCTCTTTCTATAAGTGCTCCGTCCGAACAGATCTCGTAAAGCCCAACGGTACCGACCGATTGCCGCGGCATTCTCTGCCGTTATGTGTCCTAGCTGTGGATATGGAGGAGCAAGTGGTCAGCAGCATACAGCTCTTCACGCCGTTGTCGGTTTCCGTGACCAGAGCCGCCACTTTTCAGTCAAGTAGCTCCTCAACTGGCCTCACAAGGGCTGAGTGCACCCCGCTTGCCAACAGCACTCGGCAGACCAGGAAGGTGACCCATCCAAGCGCTAACCAAGCCCAACAGCGTTTAACTTCGGTGATCGGACGGGAACCGGCGTTACGACTGCGGCAAGGCAGTTGGCTTCTTTCTGTATGCAGGGTGTCCGGAAATTCCCGTTACAAACTTCTAGGACTAATAGAGGGGACTGAGTACATAACATTTTCAATAGATACCCATGTCTGGAACCTACCGTTCCCGTTATACGACCGTTTCAGTTCAAATGTTTGACACATCCACTTCTGCTTGAGGAACTGAATTAGGGGTGACACAGTACAGTGATCAGGTAACAATTCGAAGGCAAAGAAACATCCATTTATCACTTAAGCACGTTTCTTTGTATTGACACTTAAATATTAAGCGTTTACATTATTCCAAAACAAAAAAGAACCAAGCACACTGTACGTAGCCGACGTGTGTGGCCGAGCGGTTCTAGGCGCTTCAGTCGGGAACCGCGCGACCGCTACTGACGGAGGTTCGAATACTGTATCGGGAATGGATGTGTGTGATGTCCTTAGGTTAGCTAGGCTTAAGTAGTTCTAAGTTCTAGGGGACTGATGACCTCAGATGTTAAGTCCCATAGAGCTCAGAGCCATTTTAACCATACGGTACGTACAGGATGTAATGTTTCGGTATGTTTCCTTTCGAGCTGTTATCGAATAATTGTATTACGCCATGCCTAATTCAGTTTCTTAAGCAGTAGTGTATCATTTAAACATCTGAACTGAAACCGTCGTAGAACGGAAACAGCACGTTTGCGGACTTGGGTTCCTACTCAAAATGTTATTTATTCACTTCCCTCTACAAGTTCTGCAAGTTTGTGAGGGGAATTTCCGAACACACTGTGTAGTATTGGTTATTATATCAAGACCTTAACAAGTTCTTCTCAGGCAAGCTGTCACAATTGAAACGGATCAATGAGAACCGTTTCATACGAAAAACCTCTCACTGTGAGCACTATCTGCAGCTTAGCGTGCCCAAGTGACGTGTAAGTAATCGTAAAATGCATCTGAAGATTTCAACGAAGCATAGGAAGATGCAACCGTCGAACAGTACTAACCGCTGTGGAACTTTGTGAATTCAAATGTGATGCCGTACCTAGTATTAGTCGTGAATGACACATGTTTCACGTTAAAAACGCATTTGCATTACTTTATGTTTCATTTTAATTGCTGATTTAAATCCACAAAACGTTTTATATGCCATCACTGATATTATGCCAGTAATGGCACTCGAGGGAAGCTCATACCTTTTATGCCACTGTCATGAATCCTACCACCAGGAAGCGCCCGTATAAAAGTTTTCTAGGACAAAAAATAAATAGGACACTTCTAGCAGCTGGGAATTGCTGTGCAGCATCAGAGGTAGCGACGGAGGCGCAAGCAGCTGCAGCGGCGTCTGCACAGGTAACGAGCTCGGCGACCAATTAATTAGCTGGCTCATTAAGCGCAGACACCTGCCAGCCTGCAGTCCCAGCGGCCTTGCTCGCTGCTCCTGGTGTGTGGGCGGGTGCCGCTACAATCGTGGACTCGCCCGGTTATAACAGGCACTTGTGGTTTATCTACTTAACGAGTGCTCCTATTCCACAGCTCTCGACGATATATTGGTTATAATAATACAGATATCCAGATAATGTGGTGTGTGGATACACTTTGTCTCCAAATTAGCTTGAATTCACTTTAGCATCGAAGAATGCAATCAGATCTTCTAGTGTAATTTGTAAAGATGCTGTTCTAGATCCTGGAGATACCTTCGAATTGCGTAACAATCCTTAATATATTTTTCCAGCACATACTACAGTTTCTCGATAATAGTGAAATCCAGAAATGGCTATGGAGGTCAGAGAATACTATTTCATCCTCATGTTTGTAAAACAGATGTGAAACGTGTTTATATGAGTAGACTACATGCCCACTGTAAACACACAGAACAGAAGCCCCCAGCCTCCCTTTCGGGAGGTAATTACTGGTTGAAAACTGCCTATTAAACATCCACTTTCAATTTCCAATTCTATTATTACTTTATTTCGCGAATTAGTTATTTCTGAAGTACTGCAAAGATGATACTCTGTACCAGAATCGACTGCCAACAGTTTGGTTGGCTTGTGTAGTGTTTGAAGTTTACAGGAAGTCATGTACTTGGTTTCCGGTTCAGCGTACCGATCACTTTGCTTCTTGCCAAGCTAGGAACTTTGGACTGAGGTGTGACTGAGTCGGTCCTCTGGTAGGTGAGGAACTGAGGCATACTGGGTTGAATGCAGGAGGTCGCTGTTTTTGCTGCTTGGTAAGGTTGTAACTAACCTGTTTCTACGGGTTACTACGTTAACAGTGAGAATGGAAATGCTTATTGATTGTGAAATTAACGTGAGAAGATTAGGGTCGCCACCGACTCTAACCATACAACTAATCAAAGGTTTGGCCGAGTCGGAAAATAAATTAATTTGATCACAGACCAAAAACTCATAAAAATACGTACGTCGTGATATCGCTCATTTGGGATGCGATGTAATTAATAGTATTTCCCGTGCACTGTCCACGAGAATCAACCATTTAAAATAAAATAGTACATGCATGAACACTGTGCAGAAGATCAGCTCCCAGTAACACACCTGAAAATAAGACTTAATCTAAAGCATTTGTTTTAAAATAGAAGGGGAAACTAATCACTGGACCTGTGCGTAAGGAAAGGCGTTGGATGTGCTAACAGGAAAGCTACGAGGTGAGTGGCTTAGGTGCAAAAACGTAACCTCGGAATGCAAGAGAAAATTGTGTATAAAATCATTTATTCCTAAGATATGGATGTGAGGTATGTACACAATTCCTGATAACATTAATTTCTAAAACATTAAAGAAAAGCACCGAAACATACACCGTTATAATCTTCACCTAAAATCATTGGTGTGAATCATTCACACAACTGCTGTTGCCTGATAACTGATAGCAATAACTCGTGAAACGGTACACGTTTCGCAGTACACCCGCGTGCCCACGTGGTTTGTGGAGACGCAATTTCTAGGTTTTGTGGACAAGCTGCAACAATATCTCATCACACAACCATGAACAGTTAACATTCTTTAAAACAAACGTGAGACCGGACAGTTATTGATGACGGTAGCCGAACAAACTTTGATGTTCAACCACGTTGTCGGCTCCCCACGGACGAAAGATACATAAAGCAAGGCAAATTTACGAGAAGGCAAAGCTATTAATATTTAGAAAAATGAAAGCTTATACAGGCACAGCTGAACATTCACACAGAAGCGAGTGCTCACTTCTTATCGACACCTTTGTGTGGCGCTCTTCCGGTGGATCCAAGTCTGCTATACAAATTTACTAAAAGAAAAATCCGCCAAAGTTTTGCTTTCCTTGCTGCGACAAGGCAAAGCAATCTTTCAGAGTTGAAAGGCGAGACCAAAAGCTAACAGCTCTCCCCTCGCCAAGTAACAACGCGCCACGTGGTCAGTCTAACTCACCCTTCTTCGACTGGAGCACAGCTTTGGACGCTTCACGTACCGGTGACAGACTGCGTATCTTTATCATCTCCAGCCTCTTCCACGTTCCGCGTATCCCGGAAAACCCAAAGATGCCATTTCCGTCACCAACCTAACGCAGGTGGATTTCTCACAAGTAGCGCAAGCCTCTTTGCCTACTTGACCAGTACCAGAGTTGGCTATTCTGTACAACTGCTGCTGAATCTGTATGAGTATCGCAGACTTTCGCAGCAGTCTACGCCACCGTCTAGCAACGTGTGACACACAACCACATTCATTCAATCACACCACTATGAGAGATATGAGAAAAAGAAACAAGGAAAAGAAAGAGAAATACAAGTGAAATTGGGCTCCCGGACTAATGAAAGATGGCTACAGGACCCTTTCAAGGTAGTTTATGTTTTCCGAGTTATCTTCAGGCATTGCTTATCTGAAAGGTTATTTCATTAGATATGGGTGAGGTACTTGAATTTCCTAGTTAATTTTTCACTGATTTACGTAGCGAAGTTGCTATGTATGCCGCGAATAGAATTACATTCCGTTCCTAGTTCTTTGTCTTATGTGGTCTATAGCCACGTTGCTCGGTACAGATAATTGATGCATTTAATCCGAAATGCGCAATCAATACTTTCTTTCTAAGTGATGAGCTACACCACAAAAATTATTCTGTAAGACATAACTGAGTGGGAATAAGCAAAAAGTATCATGAGTTAGATTCGTTTGTTTCCTACACCAGCAACTATACTAAGAGCAAAAGTACCTGAAGAATGTTTGAGAAGCTCGTAATATGCTTCTTACAGCTCAGGCTTTCATCAACATGTACAAGCATATATTTGGAGCATTCTTTCGCTCATATGGCACATAAATTTATTGTTGGTGTGAATTTATTTGTTGTTCAGAACTGACTATAGTGCTTTTCCTCAAAATTTTGGGATAGACCATTTTCAGAAACTACTTAATAATTCTTTGGAAAATATAATTAACAATCTCTTCTGTTGCTTACTCTGTAACGCAATTTATAATAACACTAGTATCGTCAGCGAAAAGTACCAATTCTGCGTGTTGGTTGTCAAGTGGCATGTGATTCACATATATAAGGAACAGGAGCGGAACCAACATTAAACCCTGCGGGAATGCCTTTGTGATTTTTTTCCTCATTCAATAAAATTTTATACCTTTACAGTAGAGGGTGAAACATTCAGCACAACTTTTTGCATTCTGTTTGTTGAGTATGATTTAAATCAGTTGTGTATTAAGACGCCAGTTCCATAAACTTTAAGTTTTTCTAAGCGTTTGGCATGATCGGTGACATCAAAAGCATTGTAAAGCTCACAAAGAACACAAACTGGCGATATTTTGTTATTTAAGACTTGGGTGAATGCCTAAGTAGCATTCTCAGTTGAGTAACATTTCTAGAATTCAGACTGTGATATGTTAAATCAATTGGTTCTATTTAAATGTGAGACTACCACTGAATACACTACTTTTTCAAATATTTTGGAAGAAGGTATCACTAAGGATACAGGACGATAATTATTTAAGGCTTTTTGTCACCTTTCTCATGAAGAGGCTTAACAGTCATATTTTAACATGTCAGGGAAAACTCCCTGTGCCATTGATGTATAGCATATGTTATTAAGGGCACTACTTATTTAAAACTACTTTCCAGAATTCTGTCTGAAATTCCATCAGCGCCATAAGAGCCTCTGTTGTTTATAATTTTTTCAGTTCTATGACTTTCAGTGAAGGATGCTGGAGCTACTTCTAGTAGCTTAAAATTTTGTGAAATGACATTTACAGATATTCTGTTGCTACTTTAAGTGAACTATTTAATCCTACGGTTTCTGTTACGTGTAGAAAGTGACTGTTAACCCTTCCGAGATGGCCCGAGTCTCACTCGGATACTCGCTCACAGCCATAGACGTCATATCGCCTGAACCAGTGTCGCAAAAATTATACAATTTTGCACATGCATTCAGGAGTATACCAGTGCAAATACAGTTAGCAGGAAAGAAATGATAATTAAAAGCGTCACGCCTGCGAGACTTATTACTTTCTGTAGGGACGCCCACCCTTCTTACATTTTTACGAGATTTTAATTATCTTAGCTATCCACGGCTCACAGCTTTTTAAAGAACTTACTTTCAAACGTTGACCCAAATTTATTAAGTAGTAACTTAAAGTCGATATATATATATATATATATATATATATATATATATATATATATATATATATATATATATATATATATACCGTTTTCCTAAACCATATTCTGCTTGACGTTTCTCTTCTCAACACAATCTTTTCGCCGGCCGCTGGTGGCCGAGCGGTTCTGGCGCTACAGTCTGGAACCGCGCGACCGCTACGGTCGCAGGTTCGAATCCTGCCTCGGGCATGGATGTGTGCGTTGTCCTTAGTTTAGTTAGGTTTAAGTAGTTCTAAGTTCTAGGGGACTTATGACCTCAGCAGTTGGGTCCCATAGTTCTCAGAGCCATTTGAACCATTTTTGAACAATCTTTTCCTTGGTAGGTAGCTGCCACCATGTTTTAATAACTGAGCACCGTCCGTTCAAAAAGTCCTGTTTCATCCCTGGCTTATTAACGGCGTCAGCGCAGAGAGTACAGTGGTAGCTTGGAGTAACGAGTGTGCTCAGCAGAGGTAGTACCTTCTAACTGGTAAGTCGCGAGCAGGCAGAATTAAATTATGGATATGCAGCCACAATGTGGCCGTTGTTGTTTCACAAATCGCAAAGGAGTAATATCTCTAAATCCAGTTTTAAAGGCATTTTCCAGAATGCTTTGAAGAAGATAAAAGAGTGTCCAAAGTTTGTCCAGCAGTTTTCACTCCCCTACAAAAACAACGAGCCGTAGACGTCGGCCGCTGCTTCAAACAAAACTCGGACAGCTCTTTTCTGGAAACAATCTTCACAGGTAACGAGACTTGATGTTAACCATACGAGCCTACTACAAAGCGATACATTCAGAAATTAACATGAAGGGTCAACGTATTGACGATATAACTGACATAAAGACAATGTGTCGCACATGTTGAACAACATTTGAATGAACGGCTGTTTTGACTGTTTCACGTGATTGTATGAACGATATGTGCGTTTTACTTTAGTGTGGAGAGACACTGTAGAACACCTGAAGCTTTAAATTTACCATCACAAATTTTATTTACTTTTTATTAATCCAGTCTGCAAATGTTTGACATGGTATCTTGGAAGGGAAACAGAAATGCGCCTTCGGATTTATTTAAAATGATTTTGGCTGATGAGTTGTTGTCTAGAGACGGATCAGACTCCTTTGTAAAGATGTTCCATTTTTAGCAAAATGACATGTTTATGAAGTTCTCTGCAGATTAGGCAGCTGCGATGTAAATATATAAATCTAGCTATTATATGAACTAGGCAACATGAGGAATTACTTTTAAATTCAATCCTTTATTCGCTAAAAATACATCTCTGTTGTCGTGGCACGTGTTCTCTTGGCAACACTCGGTGGCACCCAAATTCACGATAGCTGACTGAAAGCTTCCCTCGCAGTTCCTGAGTAAATAACAGACAGTTAATTGGTCCAAATGGCTCTGAGCACTATGGAACTTAACATCTGAGGTCATCAGTCCCCTAGAACTTAGAGCTACTTAAACCTAACTAACCTAAGGATATCACACACATCCATGCCCGAGGCAGGATTCGAACCTAGGACCGTAGCTGTCGCGCGGTGCCTAGAACTGCTCGATCACTCCGGCCGGCAAACAGTTAATTCTACAATGATTATGAAGACACTTCCCTGTAAAAAAGTTATAGTTCCTCTACATGGGATAATTATAAGTCACGACGTGAACTGTACGAAGAACATAATTGAAGTCATAACGTTTGCATTACGCAGCCACTAGGCGCCGAGAAATCACTTGCACACAAACTTTTTAATCTTTCGCCCTGAAAACGGGGCTCCTCATTTTGCAAACCCATCTCCCCCGTCGGAGGTTCGAATCCTCCCTCGGGCATGGGTTTGTGTTTCGTCCTTAGTGTAAGTTATTTACATTAAGTAGTGTGCTAGCTTAGGGACCGATGACCTCAGCAGTTTGGTCCCATAAGACCTTACCATAAATTTCCAATTTCCAAATTTTACAAACCCATCACGTTCCCACCCCCCCCCCCCCCCGCAAGTCCAGCTTTCTATGCTTTTCTCCCACAACTCGTGTTAACGTGCTTTCCACTGCCTACCGCCACCGTCTCTTCCCTAGTTTTCCACTGTATCCTAGTGACGTGGAGTACATTACAGTTTAATAATACAGCCTTTTAAGCAATCGCCAACATCCACAAAATCAGTTTTACACATAATTACGCTCATTTGTCCATAAAAAGACAGCAAACACTATCTACTCTGAGATAAAAAACGAAAAAGGACGATTCACCACTTAGGAACCATCCGAACGGAACGGAAATAGGTAGAGATGATGTACGTTTACAGACAAACACATGATTATAGTTTCAGAGAAATTGGATGATTTATTCAAGAGAGAGAGCTTCACAAATTGAGCAAGTCAGTACCGCACTGACATAAGTACCTCTATGGTCCTTATGCAAGCAGTTATACGGCTTGGAGTTGATTGATAGAGTTGTTCGATGTCCTCCTGAGGGATTTCGTGCCAAACTCTGTGAAGTGACACGGTACGTCGTTAAAATCTCGAGCTGGTTGGAGGACCCTGCCCATAATGCTCAAGCCGTTCTCAACTGGGGACAGACCGAGCTACTTTGTTGGCCAAGCCACGGTTTCGTAAGCATGAAGACAAACTACAGACAGTCTCTGTACGTCCGTCTTTTCAGAGATGGTTGCGGGACTCGGCTGTTTGCTACAGGGTGTCAAATCAAACACCTTTCAGCCATATAATTTCCAAACTTATTTTATCTGGCTACCAGTTTCGGCGATTTACTGCGTCATCTTCAGGCCCCTGACCGATGTGTAGGAAGATTCCTCCTCGGTTTTGGTCAAAATAGGGACCAACATTCAAATAACGGTATCTGCAGATTTCTGCTTGCTATGGCGATCACTTCAACCATCATCTGCCGACAAGCTGCAGAAAGTCTCGCCTTGTGCGGGCGGGCAATAACTTCCGAAAATGTAATAATGTAAGCCCAGGAAGGCTTAAGGAGAAGAAAACGGGTCATAGAATATCGTCGACGTAACATTGTGCTGTAAGGATGCCGTGGATGAAAACCAAAGAGGTCCTACTCTGAAAAGAAATGGCACACCGGACCATCACTCCTTGATGTGGGGCCGCAATGGATGGCGTCAGTCAGGTTGGTATCCCACCGCAGTCTAGAGTGTCTCCAGGCACGTCTTCAGCATGAAATCTCATTGACTGGAGTAGAACTGTCTTCATTAATACGTCCCGCTTCGAACCGAGCCCCGGTGACCAGCGGATCTCTCCCCAAATGAGAACGTTTTTAGCATTATGGGAGGGTACTCCAGCCACCTCGGGATTTCGAAGATCTACAGCGCCAATTAGACAGAATTTGGCACGATATCCTTCAAGAGGACATCCAATGACTCTGTCAATCAGTGCCAAGCCGAATAACTGCTTGCATAAGGGCCAAATGTGGACAAAAGTCTTATTGACTTGCGCAATTTGAGAACCTCGTTCTCCTGAATAACTCACCTTTTTTTTCTGAAACTGCGATCATTTTTCTGTCTGTACATGTACATCATATCTGCCGCCTTCGCTGCCATTCGGATAATTCCTTCTTGGCACATCGTTTTTTTGTTTTTTCTTTTTTAATGTTATAGTGTATATTTAAATAAATTGGTTCTCATATAAAATGATGTTAAAAATCTGTGGCTTCCGATGCGTTAAGAAATGTACATGATATATATGAAGATGGTCTGTGTTCTTTCGGACATGTCCGACATGGGTATTAAGGGGAACGAAGTGACAAGTAGAGCAGCTAAGGAGACGCACCGCGATCCTGGGTAACATGTCCAAAAGAACAGATACTATCGGTGATCAAGCAGCTCATTAGAGTGAAATTACAATGAAATGAATACCCCTAGCTGCAAACAGGCGTTGATATAAGTCAACGGGGACAGTTAGAAATGTGTGTCCCGACCAGGACTCGAACCCGGGATCTCCTGCTTACATGGCAGACGCTCTATCCATTTTCTTTTTTTTCTCCTTTTGTTCGTTGTTGATCGTTGTGTTTGGTCGTTGCCGACGTCACATGACATCCGTTCAAGTTCGTTTGTTGATCCTTCCACTCAGTTTTTTTATTACAGAGGTCAACCAATCCACCTGAGCCACCGAAGACATAGAGGATAGTGCGACTGCATTGACTTATCTCTGGCACGCCTCCCGTGAGACCTACATTCCCACCTTACTGTTCCGCACTATATTCATAGTGCCCTTGCCCATTATACTCATTACTCGCGGCTTTTTGCCGATTCCCGTAGGAGTTCGGACACTGTTTGTGTCCGGAAGAACAGATACCATCTTCATACACACACACACACACACACACATATATATATATATATATATATATATATATATATATATATATACACTCCTGGAAATGGAAAAAAGAACACATTGACACCGGTGTGTCAGACCCACCATACTTGCTCCGGACACTGCGAGAGGGCTGTACAAGCAATGATCACACGCACGGCACAGCGGACACACCAGGAACCGCGGTGTTGACCGTCGAATGGCGCTAGCTGCGCAGCATTTGTGCACCGCCGCCGTCACTGTCAGCCAGTTTGCCGTGGCATACGGAGCTCCATCGCAGTCTTTAACACTGGTAGCATGCCGCGACAGCGTGGACGTGAACCGTATGTGCAGTTGACGGACTTTGAGCGAGGGCGTATAGTGGGCATGCGGGTGGCCGGGTGGACGTACCGCCGAATTGCTCAACACGTGGGGCGTGAGGTCTCCACAGTACATCGATGTTGTCGCCAGTGGTCGGCGGAAGGTGCACGTGCCCGTCGACCTGGGACCGGACCGCAGCGACGCACGGATGCACGCCAAGACCGTAGGATCCTACGCAGTGCCGTGGGGGACCGCACCGCCACTTCCCAGCAAATTAGGGACACTGTTGCTCCTGGGGTATCGGCGAGGACCATTCGCAACCGCCTCCATGAAGCTGGGCTACGGTCCCGCACACCGTTAGGCCGTCTTCCACTCACGCCCCAACATCGTGCAGCCCGCCTCCAGTGGTGTCGCGACAGGCGTGAATGGAGGGACGAATGGAGACGTGTCGTCTTCAGCGATGAGAGTCGCTTCTGCATTGGTGCCAATGATGGTCGTATGCGTGTTTGGCGCCGTGCAGGTGAGCGCCACAATCAGGACTGCATACGACCGAGGCACACAGGGCCAACACCCGGCATCATGGTGTGGGGAGCGATCTCCTACACTGGCCGTACACCACTGGTGATCGTCGAGGGGACACTGAATAGTGCACGGTACATCCAAATCGTCATCGAACCCATCGTTCTACCATTCCTAGACCGGCAAGGGAATTTGCTGTTCCAACAGGACAATGCACGTCCGCATGTATCCCGTGCCACCCAACGTGCTCTAGAAGGTGTAAGTCAACTACCCTGGCCAGCAAGATCTCCGGATCTGTCCCCCATTGAGCATGTTTGGGACTGGATGAAGCGTCGTCTCACGCGGTCTGCACGTCCAGCACGAACGCTGGTCCAACTGAGGCGCCAGGTGGAAATGGTATGGCAAGCCGTTCCACAGGACTACATCCAGCATCTCTACGATCGTCTCCATGGGAGAATAGCAGCCTGCATTGCTGCGAAAGGTGGATATACACTGTACTAGTGCCGACATTGTGCATGCTCTGTTGCCTGTGTCTATGTGCCTGTGGTTCTGTCAGTGTGATCATGTGATGTATCTGACCCCAGGAATGTGTCAATAAAGTTTCCCCTTCCTGGGACAATGAATTCACGGTGTTCTTATTTCAATTTCCAGGAGTGTATATAGGGTGAGTCGCCTAACATTACCGCTGGATATATTTCGTAAACCACATCAAATATTGACGAACCGATTCCACAGACCGAACGTGAGGAGAGGGGCTAGTGTAATTGGTTAATACAAACCATAAAAAAATGCACGGAAGTATGTTTTTTTAAGACAAACCTACGTTTCTTTAAATGGAACCCAGTTAGTTTTGTTAGCACATCTGAACATATAAATAAATACGTAATCAGTTCCGTTTGTTGCATTGTAAAATGTTAATTACATCCGGAGATATTGTAACCTAAAGTTGACGCTTGAGTACCACTCCTCCGCTGTTCGATCGTGTGTATCGGAGAGCACCGAATTACGTAGGGATCCAAAGGGAACGGAGATGGACCTTAGGTACAGAAGAGACTGGAACAGCACATTACGTCCACATGCTAACACCTTTTTATTGGTCTTTTTCACTGACGCACATGTACATTACCATGAGGGGTGAGGTACGCGTACACACATGGTTTCCGTTTTCAATTACGGAGTGGAATAGAGTGTGTCCCGACATGTCAGGCCAATAGATGTTCAATGTGGTGGCCATCATTTGCTGCACACAATTGCAATCTCTGGCGTAATGAATGTCGTACACGCCGCAGTACATCCGGTGTAATACAATACGTTGTTTCATATCCTCTGAGGTTGTAGGCACATCACGGTAGACATTCTCCTTTAACGTACCCCACAGAAAGAAGTCCAGAGGTGTAAGATCAGGTGAACGGGCTTGCCAATTTATGCGTCTTCCACGTCCTATGAAACGCCCGTCGAACATCCTGTCAAGGGTCAACCTAGTGTTAATTGCGGAATGTGCAGGTGCACCATCATGCTGATACCACATACGTCGACGCGTTTCCAGTGGGACATTTTCGAGCAACGTTGGCAGATCATTCTGTAGAAACGCGATGTATGTTGCAGCTGTTTGGACCCCTGCAATGAAGTGGGGACCAATGAGGTGGTCGCCAATGATTCCGCACCATACATTTACAGTCCACAGTCGCTGTCGCTCTACCTGTCTGAGCCAGCGAGGATTGTCCACGGACCAGTAATGCATGTTCCGTAGATTCACTGCCCCGTGGTTTGTGAAACCCGCTTCATCGGTAAACAGGTAGAACTGCAACGCATTCTCTGTTAATGCCCATTGACAGAATTGCACTCGATGATTAAAGTCATCACCTTGTAATTGCTGATGTAGCGACACATGAAACGGGTGAAAGGGGTGACGATGCAGTATGCGCATGACACTACTTTGACTCAGTCCACCGGCTCTCGCATTGTCCCGTGTACTCATGTGTGGGTTCATGGTAACAGTAGCTAACACACCAACTGCACCCGCTTCTCCTGTGACGGGCCTGTTACGGACCCGATTGCGTGCTACAACCATACCTGGTAGATGTTTTGCAATGTGCGGCACGTTGGATGCTCTCTGTTAGGGTACCGTTCTGCATACACCCTGCAGGCTTCAGCTGCATTTCGTCGACACTCGCCATAGATGAGTATCATCTCCGCCTTTTCAGAGTTCGAGTATACCATGGTCACAGTTCCTACAACACTACACTATCACAGACGTCTGGTAACACGGTGTACTACAGTTGGTCTGCGTGCGGAGACAAATGCAGAATAACAATAGCAGCAACCGCTACATGCGGACACTGTGACAGCTAGACCAAACCACAACAGTGCACTACAGCCACACTCGTAAACACGGTCGTCATCGTAAACATGTCCCTGCAGATGCTGCTCGCCGACAGTGGCCCGTGTTTGTTACAACACGCAACTGCACGTCGGAGGTTTCAAGCGTCAACTTTAGGTTACAATATCTCCGGATGTAATTAACATTTTACAATGCAGCAAACGGCACTGATTACGTATTTGTTTATATGTCCAGATGTGCTAACAAAACTAACGTGGGTCCATTTAAAAAAACATAGGTTTGTGTTAAAAAAATACTTCCGTGCATTTTTTTATGGTTTGTATTAAACAATTACACTAGCCCCTCTCCTCACGTTCGGTCTGTGGAATCGGTTCGTCAATATTTGATGTGGTTTACGAAATATATCCAGAGGTAACGTTAGGTGACTCACCCTATATATATATATATATATATATATATATATATATATATATATATATATATATAGTTAAGTCTCACCGGCCATTTGACCATCTTCTTCTGTGCGGATGCACAAACAGTGCCCTAACTCTTATGGGAATCTTAAAAAAGCCACGGGTAATGAGTATAATGGGCAAGGGGCACTATGAATATAGTGCGGGACAATAAGTTTGGAATGTTGGTGTCACGGGAGGCATGGCAGAGATAAGTCCCTGCAGTCGCACTATCCTCTGTGTCCTCGGTGTCTCAGATGGATGTCGGCACAGAAGCTCAGCGTGTTCGGTCAGAGAGCTGGTTGGCCTCTGTAATAAAAAAACTGAGTGGAAGGATCAACAAACGAACTTGACCGGATGTCATGTGACGTCCGCAACGACCAAACACAACAAAAAAAAAAAAGAAAGAAAGATGGATAGAGCGTCTGCCATGTAAATACGAGATCCCGGGTTCTTGTCTATGTCGGAGAACACATCTTCTACTGTCCCCGTTGACTTATATCAACGCCTTTATGCAGCTAGGTGTTTTCATTTCATTGTAAATGTACATGGATTAATTATCTTTCCTATTTCTTATTCAGTAATGAAGTTTAACCACATGTTAATGATACTTAATTTTGTTGATTCAGCACTAGATACTTTCCAGTTTATCTTCACACCATTTTGTTAACATGAGTATATTGTTGCTAACCTAAGATATGAGTAAGCTGCACATTTTGAATATCAAATAAAGATGTGAGAATTTAGATGCCCGCGATCTTGTGGGGTCTAGAGTTGTGATGCGAGTGCTAAATTCCTCGTCTGTTCCGACTCCCTCTCTTCAAAGCTTGTACCCAGCAAGTAAAGTAGTCCAGAATATCCAGGACGCCGTCCAGTACCTAAAACTGGCGGGGAAGAAAATGTCCTGCTGCGTGCCAGGGCACATGGGTATTAAGGGGAGCGAAGTGACATGTGGAGCAGCTAAGGAGGCGCGCCGTAATCCTCAGTTACGTCAGTGTGCCATCCATCTACATGCTATCGCCTCGCTGTTGTGGTACTAAGTCATGTATTGGGAAGAATAATAGTGGATAGAAGCGACACACAATAAACTGCGTTTAGTAAAGTCCACAAGGCGACCGTGGCGTGTCTCCTTGCACCCATCTTCGCATGGCACACAACACTAAAACGCATGGATTTTTGCTCCGGAAACAGGTCCCTCTCATGTGTTGTCGTGCTTGTCGCATAAAGATCAACGTGCACCACATTGTGGTATATTGTGTTTTGTATTCAGGCTAGAGGGCAATTGCTCATTTGCCAGTCATTTGCCACCTGTTTTGAATGACAATGGCACGTATGCGGTACGTCTTTTTAAGTTTTGTGCAATGCCTGACGTGTTCACTAAAACCATAGTGCCAAAATTTTAATACGTTATCAGCAAAGCCGGTTCATCCATGTTTTTTGTAAGTGATCAGCCAGCCACACATTCCTGTGACTCTGTTTTAGTTTTCCTCTATCTTACTTGAGTTCTAATTGACAGTTTTAGAACATGTGATCATTTTTAAACGTCCCTTACGTGAGGTGAGCTATAGCGACTGTGCATGTGATCACGGGTGAGATTGGGAGTGAATGAGTGCGATTTCATCTAAGATTGCTTTATATTTCTTTTATCACGTTTCCTGAATTTTAAGCATATTCGTTTAGTCTTCGCATGGGCGCTGATAACCTCCTCGTTGACTGTCCGTAATGCATACACACACACAAACACAATTTAAATATAAGGCGACGCATTTATGTATGCCGTGTTTGTAAGTTTTCTTTTGAGGAAATTCCACTTAAGTCTCTAGCTATGAAAAACGGCTCTCTACATCAGTGGAAACACGCGGTTACTTGCCTGGACTTTCCTGCGGCCACCTAAGCTCAGCTACCACGGTAAGTGCTTTACTCGCTAAGTGGTTCTACCCCCTTTCCTGTACGTGCAGGAACGTGTCCTATATAATACCACAGTTTTCCGCTTTCCGCTCGATATGCCTTGCTCCCATAAACACAAAGTAAGTCTCGTTCTGCAGTAGCTCTAAAGGAAACCGCCACAAAAGTTTCTAAACCAGGATGCGGGCTGACGGATTACGTTCTGTCCCTCAAATGTTCTATAGAAAGCGTTCTTCGCAGCAAATATTTACAAAAACCCACACTCAAGAGTTTAGTGAAAAACTTCGTGTGATTTGAAACATCTTACAAGCGAATCAGTGCATTGTTTCGCACACTGAAATTGAAAGGTCTCTGTTGGTTTCCTTTCACGTTAATTTCTTAAATCTGTTGTCATTAACGGCATACATTCCTCTTCTAAATTTACTGTGGCGTTTCTGACTATCTGAGAGGAGACTGAGTAGTGGAACGTGTTACTTTTACACATAAACAAGAACGATCTGTCACACTATTACACTTTAAAACACAGTTTATATGTAATTCATGTCACACAGCAGGCCTCTGGTGGCCGAGCGGTTCTAGGCGCTTCAGTCTGGAACCGCGCGACCGCTACGGTCGCAGGTTCGAAACCTGCCTCGGGCATGGATGTGTGTGATGTCCTTAGGTTAGTTAGGTTTAAGTAGTTCGAAGTTCTAGGGGACTGATGACCTGAGATGTTAAGTCCCATAGTACTCAGAGCCATTTGAACCATTTGAATCATGTCACACAGTCTCATACGGAACCTACATCCGCTTTCTTTTATATACTGTATATGATAAGATACTGTCATCCCCCTTCCCTTCTGTGTGAGAGGATGAATGAGCAAATGTATTTCTAGTTGCATGCTTGAGGGTAGCAGACAAGCCTGTCTGCTAGAGAACAGTAGGACCAACGTCGGAACAGGTAGCTACGCTTTCTAAAAGCAAAGAGGTTTCTATCCTTAGTATGGTCCTGTCCGTCCCTTGTCATTGGTATAGGAAGCTGCCCCTCTGGCCACTTCCGTTTGTATTTGTGAGCCACCCTCAGGAAGGGACCAGGTCAGTCTGTCCGTGGCGAGCGTCTGAAGTGGTAAGATCTCCGGCTAAGCGCGTGTCTGCTAAGTCCGTAGGACAATGGATTTCTTAAGTTCAGCCTAACTGAAAATTTAATCACCTTTATTTCAGGTTTAGCTCTAAAATATCTAATGTTATCTTAAATTGCAACGCAGTGTATTTCGAGTGTGAAGTTCAGAATATCTTCCAGTAGTTGCTTTGTCACTACTTTATGAGTAAAGTGGAACCACGTGTTGATCAGTATCTCTAACTAGCATCATCAATCTTCAATGCGAATGTGCGTGAGTTTATAACGTCTTGTCTTGACAATATTTTTCAATATAGCAACTTTTCTTTATGTTCAACCCACGTGGGGTGTACTTTGTGAGACCAGTACCACGTGCTTATACAATAGTTTGACCCATCAGGTTAATAGTAAGACGATAGTAACCAGTTCGAAATTTTCTTTTGTAAACTGCTTTTCGATCTAATTTATTTTAATTATCAAAATTACTGTGGGGTTACACTCTTTGTGTAAACCAAGTTGACCACGTGAAGCATGTGGTGTAATCATCAAAGTAGCCCTCAGCTATTCTTTTCGGGAAGATTTCACAGAGAGTTAGTATGAATTTAGTATACCAGTGTGTGGTAATTACATGACGGACAGGATTGTGCTACGAACGTAACGTCTTTGGGTGAAAATTGAATCGGTTGGTTGTGGTTAATTTCCTCTTGCATATGTTTCAACGTTCTTCGTGTGTTATTTTATGAATGCAGTGTTGTATGCAGTCTCCCAATCTTGGCTCCATATTTGATGTGTTCCGTAAGATTACAATCTCACATTTTCACAATCCTAAATGCGGCACCAGCTTAGTTATGAATCGAGTTTATTATGCTGAAATTTCAATGATCAATGTTAAAATAAATTTCCAAATATAAACTAATTTATTTCTTTTTATTTAAATTCTCTTTTTATATACATATCACCGGTTGTCGTATGTCTATTAAAAGATTGTAATTAATGTTAGTCTGGTTGGGAATTTGGTAAGCTAGACTGGATACCTGGTGAAACAGTTGCTCAGTAATGCTAGGTTAACTTCCCCAGACAGCTCACAGCTTTTAACCCGCTTTTATTGGCTGTCAGCTCCGCTTTCATAGCAAATTAAAGTAACAACATTACAAAATCTCTCTCGGAAATCTTCATGTCTGCTCAAAACCGTAGCAGGTGTTCATTCTGTAATCTCACATTGTCATTTCAGGAACTGTTCCCATGGGGTTTTTAGGTTTCAACACAAAGTATTGTAAATATAGCAAGTGTTTAGATACTTTGATTAAATACTCTTTTTTCTTTATAATGCTTAATTTTGTGCTGGAGTACCTGTGTAATGTGTTTTATTACACAATTAGTCATACGCGCTCACATGCAAAGCCACCCTCAAAAGGAAATATGAGACGAGATATGGAGACACGGTATTTCAGCCACACGTGTGGTTGTCTGTCACTTGGTTTGACACTAGCCTCTATCCAGTCCGCCTGCTCCATGTGTACGCAACCCACTGGACTCAAAGAGCGGTCTCTAATTACAGCGACAGCGCGGCCTGCCCTTTGTACGCTCGAGGACAATAACTGTCCGAAGCGCTAGTGCAGCATTTCGGATCACAATGGTCAGCTATCGCAACAGCTCGCATGCGTGAACGGCTGTACCTTCGTGTTCGACAAAATGTATCAAAAAATGTCATTTTAAAAAACTCAGAGGGAAGCGCTAAGTCGAAAATCGTCGCGATAGCTTTCTATCATGTGTTGTTCTGCAATTCTCTTTGATAGCCGTTACAACATTCCTTTTTCAGAAAAAAAAAACAACCTTAGAGAAAGGCAATCTGCAATGAAAACACTTCAGTTCGCCTGGCCACTGCCGCGCTGTTGGAACACATTCAATCCATATCCGTTAAGTACGGTACTACAGTGCCTGTATTATTCCAGATTACGATCTCTAGCACCGAGATTCGGAATAACACAAGCACTGCAATATTGTATTTATTCGCCGAGACCGGGCATGAGACTTTCAAGTAAAATGTATTCCCCCGTAATGGATGTACGAGTACAGATTGTACACACAAATGGATGTACGAGTACAGATTGTACACACAGGGCTGACGACATATGAAAGTTGAACCTGTGCCTTGAATCGTGCTGGACAGCCAGGAGGTAAGGCGAACACTTGCGATAAGCGGAAAATCCGGGTTCGATTGCAGGTCTGGCACAAATTTTCACTGTCGTCGTTCCATTATACAACTGAAGATTATCCATATTCGCAACTGCGAATACATCTCATGTATTTCCCTTGAAGGTGCCACAATGGTGACAGACACACTGCTCCAGCCGTGCGCCTAAAGCCGTTTCGGATATCACGTTTATACCGTACGCTTGGCTTGCAGTTATATTGCAGCCGACGCTGAACGACCAAAGTAGCATGGCAGTCGTAAAAGATCAGCTTACATTGAAGAAACCAATTCTGCTTCACGTGGAAGATTGTAATGTCGAGCCGGCCGGAGTGGTCGAGCGGTTCTAGGCGCTACAGTCCGGAACCGCGTGACCGCTACGGTCGCTGGTTCGAATCCTGCCTCGGGCATGGATGTGTGTGATGTCCTTAGGTTAGTTAGGTTTAAGTAGTTCTAAGTTATAGGGGACTGATGACCTCAGAAGTTAAGTCCCTTACTGTTCAGAGCCATTTCAACCATTTTTTGTAATGGCGACGGAAGCAGAGTGTCGGTCACATCAGCGATGAAAGCATCAACAGTACTTCTACACACAACAGCGAACAGCTCATTCGGACCACTCCATCATCATTCGGTTACTATCGAGTCGTAGGTAGCACCGTCAGTAACTGATGACAGCCGTTCTCCTTGTTCCTTGTGCACTTACAGTGCCTTTCGGTTACATACCCCACACTGGGCCCTAAGTGCTTCGTTAACTCACTACAGCTGTACTCAGACGCTACGACATGTTAAGTATTAGGGTGGCCTCTTTGGAAAAACCCACAAGAATCCAGGCAATAATTGTATGAAGAACCACCCGAGCTTTCCGTCCCCGAGACCTTTACTTCACAGTCCAATAAATCAAAACACAAAAATACCTTTGATTAATGCTCGATCCGAAAGTAACCTGAAATCCCCAACTACTAACAATCCAGACGAAAGCCCACGGTAGGCTAAAACTACTGACAGGTCCCACATGTGGATTAAATCATCCTGTCACTCTCCTTACCTGGAAAACCCATCGTTACCTATGTCAATGCTGCATTGAGATACACTTCTCCAAAATTTTACCCCTCTCCCCAAATCTTAATTCACCGTGAATTCCATCTAGCCTCTTGTATCCGTCTACCCTTCCCTCACATCTCGCCTCTACAAGTCAATCAAATCAAACGTGAGTCCCAATAGTCTGCCCATCCTTGAGAACCCTAGTCTCCTACCGCACCTCTGCCAACAGGTCCCACCTTCCCTTAATCACCAAGCACTCCACATTCTTTCCCAACAGAGCTCCAGCCATCTTCCCTCCCAGACCGCGAATTTATCCAGGAGATCGACCTTCGTCTCAAATCGAAAGCTCCTTAACTCTCCCCCCTCGGCCAGCTGACATTCCACTTCTCTTCTGTGTTGCTCAAAACAGTGCCATATGACCACAGCGCGTCAACGACGAGTTTAGCGAGAACTTCGAACGGCAATTCAAAGATGCATACAGTACGGACTCCTAGAGCGGCATGGTCAACTGTAACCATGCTTATATTACCGTCAGCATGGCAGAAGCAGACGCAATTGGTAGATCGTTGTAGAAGTTTGTCACAGGCAGATTCGTTCATCAGTTTGAGGTATAACGTGCACGATGCAATAGACAAATGGATGCCATCAGTTTGAGGTATAATGTGCAGGATACAATAGACAAATGGATGCCATCAGTTTGAGGTATAACGTGTACGATACAACAGACAAATGGATGCCATCAGTTTGAGGTATAATGTGCAGGATACAATTGACAAATGGATGGCTATCAGTTCTTGAGGTTCGTGTGCAACACGTCTCGAAGAAATCGTTCTGTTCCATTTGCCTTCGATCTTGTGTACGTTTCGTTGAACGTTACTTGGATAGTAGCCAAGGCGGGTCGGTGCCGGTACTAGAAGTCAATATAAAGACCCACGACTGCGCGCTAGCGAGTAAACAACAACGCCTACGGTGCGCTCCTGGGCGGTTCGAGCCCGTCCGCGCGGTGTCATAATACACTCCTGGAAATTGAAATAAGAACACCGTGAATTCATTGTCCCAGGAAGGGGAAACTTTATTGACACATTCCTGGGGTCAGATACATCACATGATCACACTGACAGAACCACAGGCACATAGACACAGGCAACAGAGCATGCACAATGTCGGCACTAGTACAGTGTATATCCACCTTTCGCAGCAATGCAGGCTGCTATTCTCCCATGGAGACGATCGTAGAGATGCTGGATGTAGTCCTGTGGAACGGCTTGCCATGCCATTTCCACCTGGTGCCTCAGTTGGACCAGCATTCGTGCTGGACGTGCAGACCGCGTGAGACGACGCTTCATCCAGTCCCAAACATGCTCAATGGGGGACAGATCCGGAGATCTTGCTGGCCAGGGTAGTTGACTTACACCTTCTAGAGCACGTTGGGTGGCACGGGATACATGCGGACGTGCATTGTCCTGTTGGAACAGCAAGTTCCCTTGCCGGTCTAGGAATGGTAGAACGATGGGTTCGATGACGGTTTGGATGTACCGTGCACTATTCAGTGTCCCCTCGACGATCACCAGTGGTGTACGGCCAGTGTAGGAGATCGCTCCCCACACCATGATGCCGGGTGTTGGCCCTGTGTGCCTCGGTCGTATGCAGTCCTGATTGTGGCGCTCACCTGCACGGCGCCAAACACGCATACGACCATCATTGGCACCAAGGCAGAAGCGACTCTCATCGCTGAAGACGACACGTCTCCATTCGTCCCTCCATTCACGCCTGTCGCGACACCACTGGAGGCGGGCTGCACGATGTTGTGGCGTGAGCGGAAGACGGCCTAACGGTGTGCGGGACCGTAGCCCAGCTTCATGGAGGCGGTTGCGAATGGTCCTCGCCGATACCCCAGGAGCAACAGTGTCCCTAATTTGCTGGGAAGTGGCGGTGCGGTCCCCTACGGCACTGCGTAGGATCCTACGGTCTTGGCGTGCATCCGTGCGTCGCTGCGGTCCGGTCCCAGGTCGACGGGCACGTGCACCTTCCGCCGACCACTGGCGACAACATCGATGTACTGTGGAGACCTCACGCCCCACGTGTTGAGCAATTCGGCGGTACGTCCACCCGGCCACCCGCATGCCCACTATACGCCCTCGCTCAAAGTCCGTCAACTGCACATACGGTTCACGTCCACGCTGTCGCGGCATGCTACCAGTGTTAAAGACTGCGATGGAGCTCCGTATGCCACGGCAAACTGGCTGACACTGACGGCGGCGGTGCACAAATGCTGCGCAGCTAGCGCCATTCGACGGCCAACACCGCGGTTCCTGGTGTGTCCGCTGTGCCGTGCGTGTGATCATTGCTTGTACAGCCCTCTCGCAGTGTCCGGAGCAAGTATGGTGGGTCTGACACACCGGTGTCAATGTGTTCTTTTTTCCATTTCCAGGAGTGTAGAAAACCGGCTGTGCTACTAGGAAGTTGCATTAACCGCTGCACCACCCAGACACAGTGTTTACTATCTCAGCAAACCTCTCGGCCGACACACATTCCAACCTAGCGCCACCTATGAGCAGCCCCTGCCACGTCCTCGATGATTCCCAGAGAACACACACACTCCGGCCTCAGGCCACAAGTGGCCCAACGGGACCATCCGACTGCCGTGTCATCCTCAGCTAAGGATGCAGATAGGATGGGCGTGTGGTCAGCACACCGCTCTCCCGGTCGTTATGATGGTTTTCTTTGACCGGAGCCGCTACTATTCGGTCGAGTAGCTCCTCAATTGACATCACGAGGCTGAGTGCAAAAAAATGGCTCTGAGCACTATGGGACTTAACATTTGTGGTCATCAGTCCCCTAGAACTTAGAACTACTTAAACCTAACTAACCTAAGGGCATCACACACATCCATGTCCGAGGCAGGATTCGGTTGGTTGGTTGTTTGGGGAAGGAGACCAGACAGCGTGGTCATCGGTCTCATCGGATTGGGGAAGGATGGGGAAGGAAGTCGGCCGTGCCCTTTCAGAGGAACCATCCCGGCATTTGCCTGGAATGATTTAGGGAAATCACGGAAAAAATAAATCAGGATGGCCAGACGCGGGATTGAACCGTCGTCCTCCCGAATGCGAGTCCAGTGTCTAACCACTGCGCCACCTCGCTTGCAGGATTCGAACCTGCAGCCGTAGCAGTCGCGCGGTTCCGGACTGAGCGCCTAGAACCGCTAGACCACCGCGGCCGGCGGCTGAGTGCACCCCGATAAATGGCAACAGAGCATGGCGGCCAGGATGGTCACCCATCCAAGTGCCGACCACGCCCGAGAGCGCTTAACTTCGGTGATCTGACGGGAATCGGTGTATCCACTGTGGCAAGGCCGTTGCCCAAGATTCCCAGAGAAGGTGAGACGTAATTGTGCATCCGCACTGAAGATGGCGGATTCAGTGCCCATCGAGGCGAAGCAATTATTCGAATGTGTGGTGACTATTTTTTCGGACGCTCTCCAATATGGGCAATGAATCCATCACCTTCACTGCGAATGCACAATTACGTCCGACCTTCTGCAGGAATCTCCAAGTAATGAGCAAGGAGAACATGGACTGCAGCTGTGGATAGGTGGCGCTAGAAGGGAGTGTGGATTGAGCAGAGGAATGCCGACATAGTTCGCGGAGTTACGGTAAACACTGTGTCTCGGAGGCATAGTGGTTAACGCATGACACCCCTGGTTCGGATCCCGGTCAAGCACACATTTTCACTCGTCACCGCTAAATCCGCGTAAAGTCTCAATGCAGCTGATATCAATAGCCCCTTCTCTTTCCTTTCTTTTTTTCCACAATCACCTTCAAGTCACATATTATCTGGTAGTTGCTTATCTCCTTTTTTATGCAATGGAATTTTAATACTTTTTTCCATTCTCTTGGTATCCTGTGAAACATAAAACGGCTTTTCCTCCTACTGACAGTAACCGAAGAACGAGACGTATGGCGTGACAGGAGGAAGGAACGGGAGAAAGAGGACTGTCGCTACGCTGTAACAGTACACGAAGAGACCACTGCGGGTCGCCTTTGAGGAACATGAGCCTGGAGCCTGGAGGCTGGAATGGGTGCCTTCAGGCCGTGCGCTGCAGCGCCTGCGCTCGGCTGTTCGGAAGCCCCAGTAGGCCGTCCCTGGCCATTCGGGCCTGCGAGCCGCCGTAATCGGACCGCGACTGCGGTGCTTAAGTTAATTAGCGAGGAAAGGCCGCCAGCCACCGGCTGGGGAGTTCAGTCCGTCCACCCTGAGCTGGGGACGGCGGGGACCGACAGCGGACGCGCGCTCCGCTGGTAACTGTCCGAGGCCCGGGGACCGACCACGAGACGTAATGGGGCTCGCGTTACCCGTTACGCTGACGGCCCGCTTCCAAGGCCGCGGCGACGCCACGAGTCAATTAGGGACGACGTCCGCGGCGCTGCAGCCGACACGTCACAGCGCGACGCAGCGCCATACAGCTGCGGCAATATTTGCATTTCCGTCTCCAATTAAGCGAATGGTAGGTACCTGTTGCTAGGGGTACGGTTACACATCCCGAGTGCACACAAACTGCTGCAATATTGAGAATCGGTGCAGGATAAGTCGACCATGTCATTCCCGAATTAGCGTCATCGAAAAAATGCGTATTGAAATGTCATACAATTATCAGCCAGAACACTATGACCACCTAGCTAATAGCTGGTATGTCCACCTTTGGCATGGATAACAGCTACGACGCGTCGTGACATGGAAGCAATGAAGTCTTGGTAGGTCACTGGAGGGAGTTGGCACCACAAGTCACCTAATACGTGTAAAAAATTCGGGGAGCGGGGGGAGGGGGGGGGAGGAGGAGCCCGATGTGATCTAACGCCAAGTTCAATCACATCCGAAATATTTTCGATTGGGTTCAGACCTGGTGAGTTGGGGGGCTGCTATATCAATTGGAAGTCACCAGTGTGTTCATCGAACCACCCTGTCATACTCCTGGCCTTGTGACATGGCGAAATATCTTGTTGATAAATATCACTGTCTTTGGGAAACATGTTCGTCACGAAGGTGTTTATGTGTGTAAGGCTATTTGGGTTTTTATGTTGGTAACCCCACGTAGCGCTCTGTATGAAAATCACTCACTGTACTTTGTGCAGTCTGTGGCTGGTTGGAATCATTGTTGGAATATTCGCCAGTGTAGTGTTGGGCAGTTGGATGTGAACAGCTCGTAGCGTTGCGCAGTTGGAGGTGAGCCGCCAGCAGTGGTGGATGTGGTGAGAGAGACGACAGAGTTTTGAGAGCGGAAGATCTGGACGGTGTCCGTCAGAGAAAGGAAATTTGTAAGACTGGATGTCATGAACAGATATATATATGATGACTTTTGAACATTATTAAGGTAAATACATTGTTTATTCTCTATCAAAATCTTTCATTTGCTAACTATGCCTATCAGTGGTTAGTGCCTTCAGTAGTTACAATCTTTTCTTTAGCTGGCAGTATTGGAGCTCGCTGTATTGCAGTAGTTTGAGTAACGAAGATTTTTGTAAGTGATTCATGAAAGCTATAGGTTATTGTTAGTCAGGGCCATTCTTTTGTAGGGATTATTGAAAGTCAGATTGCGTTGCGCTAAAAAAAATATTGTGTGTCAGTTTAGTGATGATCAGAATAAGTAAAGACAGAAATGTCTGAGTGAGTTCAGTTTTACTCAGCTGTTTGTAAATGAAATAACGTAAGAGGTTTACCAGCACAGTAAATTATAATATTTCTAAGGGGACGTTTCACGTGGTCTGGAACCGGTGTACGATACTCCTTGGCCGTCATGGTGCCTTGCATGAGCCCCGCTGGACCCATGAATGCCCAAGTGAATGTTCCCCAGGGCATAACGGAATCTCCGCCAGCTTGTCTTCTCCATCAACAAGCTGTTCCCCGGCAAGATGACGAATTTGTGGCCTCCAATCGGCGTGATGAAGAAGGCATCAGGATTCATCAGACCATGCAACAGTCTGCCCTTGCGCCAACGTCCAGTGCTTATGATCTCGCGACCATTTCAGCCGTAGTTGCCGACGACGTGGTGTTAACATTGGTACATGCATGGGACGTCAGCTACGGGGGCCTATCGTTAGGTGTGCTCCCTCTATTGTGTGTTCAGACACACTTGTACCCGGACCAGCATTAAAGTTTGATGTTAGGCCCGCTACAGTTCTGCCTGTCCTGTTTCAACTGTCTGCCCAGCCTATAACGACCGACAACTAGCAGCCATGCCTCGCCAGGTGACGCCACTATCGCCTGGACGGGTTCATATCAATAGTAGGCTTGTGGTCGTAATGTTTTGGCTGATCACTGTAATGGTCGGTAGAGAATCACCAGCCATCCTTATTTGTGAGACATAAAGCGAAAAGGAATCTCCTGTCGGAGAAGTAAAATTTTCGGTACAAGCAGAAACTTCCGATAGTATGTCTGTTTTAATTTATTTCGTATATTGTAGCAATTTACTTCATTCTGTAAGCACTCGTATCGAGGTGAAAGTTGTTTGAATCCAATAGGAGTTAATAATATCATAACAAGAAGTGCTCTGGAAAGAACCTCTTGGCATTACGAGGAAATAGCATTGGCCCGACAAGAAGCCTCTTTTCTAAATGTCGCGGCTGCGTAATCCAATGCTTCAAAAAATCTCTTAAATTGTATAGGGTCTCTAAGGAGTTCAGAGTAGCTTTAGGTATAAAAGAAGTACGTTTAGTGATTACAGTAATGGCAAACAAGACAAGTGCTCCCTTTTTACAACGGGATTTATGAACGCTTACAGATATAACAATTGGCGGTTGGTAACGCTAAAACGCAGCTGTCTGTAGCAACAAAAGCCCACACCTACTAACTCTGCTGCTGCTGTTAGAACTGAAAAGGTTAAGTTGCTTTGAATACATGTGGCTCGCTAAATGTATTGAAGAATGGGAATGCTAAAAAAGTACCTCACATTAATAAATAAATCAACTTTGTGACCATCGTTAGCCACAATAGTACTGTACACAGCAAAGAAAACGGGCCCACTGTGTTTCTTGGTGTAGTAATTTGAGGAGGGATGGCAAGATAACAGAAACCTCAGGACCTATTGCAAATAGGGATAAAACAGACACTGTGTTCCCCGAAATAGAACCAGAACCTGAATCGGAACCTCAGCCTATTGACAATGAAGATCCTGAGGAAGAACGTGTCCAGCCAAACATTCCAGAATCAAATTTTTGGGGATTTTGTGAGTTCAAAATTTTAGGTGCTATTGAGCCCATAAAAAGCTTCAAAATAAAAATTTGGTCTAAAAGATGCCGTAACACAGAATAAAAATACCGATATATTGCCAAAAACAGAAAAGAAGTATGCATGCTGCTCCAATTCATCTCAGTTTAGGTCTAATGCAACTGGTTTTAAATTTTTGTACTGTGCAATATGCCACACATCTGAAAGAGTTAACCACTTAATGGGTGATGTTAACTTAAACTGTTTGACAAAGGAAATTTTAAGAGCAACATATGCAATGTATTTGTTTCTTAAATATCTCAATTTAAACCACGATAATAAGGTGAAACATTAAAAAATATTATCTCAAAACACATATTTCCATCGCAAATATTCAGCCTGTCGTAATTCACTCAAATTTAGAGATATAAATGTATTCTTTTTGCAAATGTCTGAGAATTTAATGTTGAACGTAAAGATTACGACAGCTCAAAATCCAATATTTTCGACAAGATGTCCGTTTTCTCTTTCCATCTCACAGGTATAGAAAACAGTCTTTTTCTCCGTCTATCGCTCACTGTTTCCGGTTTCGAGCAGCGTCACTCACTTTCAAATCTGTTAAACAATCCATACACATTATAAAAATCGATGTACATATGTATGTATGTATGTATGTTTGTATGTTCCACACCTCCTCCTAAACTACTGCACCAATTTTAACCAGACTTGGTACATGTATCATTAACTGTCTGGAAAGAAGTGCTATGGGGGAAGAAAGCACCTATCAAAGGGTTGGGGATGAGAAAGTAGTGTAGCCTACAAAGCGCATATGCCCATACTTTATTCATTTGTAGTTCGAACATGAGAGCACTTAGTGCCTTGCAAAAAACTTTACACATAATTTGAAACCTTTGTGAAACTTTTTCTCGCTCACAATTCAAAATTAAGGTAGAAGAAAAGTGTACCGCTTACTACATTTTCGCTGTTCCTGCACAGACGTACACACTACTTAAACTACCTTAAATTAACTTATGCTAAGAACAACACACACACCCATGGCCGAGGGAGGACTCGAACCTCCGGCGAGAGGGGCCGCGCAAACCGTGACAAGGCGCCTCAAACAGCGCAGCCACTCCACGCGGCACCAATAATGTACCAGCAAAATTATATCATTGTAAGACACCTAATTCAAGAGATTCGACGTCATAAATGTAGAATCGAAAAGGAGGGTGAAATTCGCATGAAACCGGAGTGAAATATCATGGGTAAAAAGCCTCATCCTATACCAGTAAAAAGGATCATCCTATACCTCTGGAACTATTTCAGTCATATTTGGTACCCAGTTAGGATCTGGAAAATAATAGTGTGGGGATAAGAATCACCAGACTCCTACTGGGGTGCCAGCTGGTGTGGCCGAGCGGTTCTAGGCGCTTCAGTCTGGAACCGCGTGACTGCTAAGGTCGCAGGTTCGAATCCTGCATTGGGCATGGATGTGTATGATGTCCTTAGGTTAGTTAGGTTTAAGTAGTTCTAAGTTCTAGGGCACTGATGACCTCAGATATTAAGTCCCATCGTGCTCAGAGCCATTTGAACCATTTGAACCTACTGGAATAAGGTTGACAAATGTGGAGAGAAAGGGTCGGAGGGGGGGGGGGGGGGAAGTGTGTGCAGGAGATGGATAGACAGAGACATGGTAGGAGGAGATGGACAGAAGCGAGAGAGGGACATGGACAGAGAAATGAAAGAGGAGATGAGCAGAGAGAGGAGGCAGGAGGAGATGAATGGCTAGAGGGGGAGGAGGAATGATCATGTAGAGGGGTGAGCAGGAGATAGAAGGGGTGGGAGGAGATAGAGAGGAGGGGCGAGGAAATTGACAAAGAGAGTGAGGGTTGGACAAGAGAGGAGGAAGGAGAAGATAAAGACTGGGAGGGGGGACGAGGATATGGGGAAGAACGAGCTAGGCAGAGGAATGGGAAGATGAGATGAATTCAGAGGCGGGGGGGGGGGAGGGAGGCTGAGATGGACAAAGAAAGGGAGAGGAGGAAATGAGATTAAAGGGGGGAGAAGGAGATGGACAGAGGGTGCAGGAACACATGGGCAGAGAGAGGGTGAGGAGCAGATGGACATAGGGAGGTGTATCAGCTGGACACAGAGAGTGGCAGGAGGAGGTTGAAAGGTCTCTGTTGGATTGCTTTCATGTTAATGTCTTAAATCTGTTGTCATTCACTGCATACATTCCACTTCTGAATTTACTGTGGTGTTTTTGACTCCATCTGGGAGGAGACTGAGCAGTGGAGCGTTACTTTTACACATAAACAAGAACGATCTGTCACACTACTACACTTTAAAACACAGTTTATATGTAATTCATGCCACACAGTCTCATATGGAACCTAAATGCGCTTTTTTTATATAGTGTATATGGTAAGATAGAGTCATCCCCCTTCCCTTCTGTGTGAAAGAATGAATGAGCAAATGTATTTCTAGTTGCATGCTTGATGGTAGCAGACAAGCCTGTCTGCTAGAGAACATTAGGACCAACGTCGGAACAGGTAGCTATGCTTTCTAAAAGCAAAGAGGTTTCTGTTCTTAGAATGGTCCTGTCCGTCCCTTGTCATGTTGGTATAGGAAGCTGCCTCTCTGGTCGCTTCCATTTGTATCTGTGAAGCACCCTCGTTAGGGGCCCACGCCAGTCGGTCCGCGGCGAGCGTCTGAAGTGGTAAGATCTCCGGATAAGCGCGTCTCTGCTGTCTGTAGGACAATGGATTTCTTAAGTTCTGCCTAACTGAAAATTTAATCACCTTTATTTCAGGTTTAGCTCTAAAATATCTAATGTTGTCTTAAATTGCAACGCAGTGTGATTCGAGTGTGAAGTTCAGAATATATTCCGGTAGTTGCTTTGTCACTACTTTGTGAGTAAAGTTGAACCACGTGTTGATCAGTAACTCTAACTAGCATCATCAATCTTCAATGCGAATGTGCGTGAGATCATAACGTCTCGTCTTGACAATATTTTTCAATATAGCAACTTTTCTTTATGTTCAACCCACGTGGGGTGTACTTTGTGAGACCAGTACCACGTGCTTATACAATAGTTTGACCCATCAGGTTAATAGTCGGACGATAGTAACCAGTTCGAGGTTTTTCTTTTGTAAATTGCTTTTCGATCTAATTTATTTTAATCATCAAAATTATTGTGGAGTTACACTCTTTGTGTAAACCAAGTTGACCACGTGAAGCATGTGGTGTAATTATCAAAGTAGCCCTCAGCTATTCTTTTCGGGAAGATTTCACAGAGAGTTAGTATGAATTTAGTATACCAGTGTGTGGTAATTACATGACGGACAGGATTGAGCTACGAACGTAACTTCTTTGGGTGAAAATTGAATCGGTTGGTTGTGGTTAATTTCCTCTTGCATATGTTTCAACGTTCTTCGTGTATTATTTTATGAATGCAGTGTTGTATGCAGTCTCCCAATCTTGGCTCCATATTTGATGTGTTACAAACTCACATTTTTACAATCCTAAGTAAGGCACCAGTATAGTTATGAATCAAGTTTAATATGCTGAAATTTTAACGAAACAATGATCAATGTTAAAATAAATGTCCAAATATAAACTGATCTATTTCTTTTTATTTAAATTCTCTGTTATATATATATATATATATATATATATATATCACCGGTTGTCGTATGACTATTAAAAGATTATAATTAATGTTAGTCTGGTTGGGAATTTGGTAAGGTAGCATGGATACCTGGTGAAACAGTTGCTCAGTAATGCAAGGTTAACTTCCCCAGATAGGTCACAGCTTTTAATCCGCTTTTATTGTCTTGAATATCAGCACCGCTTTCAGAACAACTTAATGCATCAACATTACAAGGTGGACAGACGGAGGGGAAAGGATGAGATGGACTAATAGAAGATCTGGAATTAATAGACAACTGACCAACGCTTGGTTCTCAGCTAATATGAAAATAAATGATAATTTTGTTCTAATATTACGTTTGAGTAACATAGATCTAAAAATTTTCTGTCTAATTTCAACACGAACTTTGTATAACTTTGCTCGTAGCTAGGTAGTATCCAGTCTTAATGACATTACAGTTTCACTTTCATATACTAAAGCCAAACTTGTATTTTGAAAGATCTTTGGTGTAGCAAAGCCTGTTGTGTAGATGGATGCCCTTTACAAGTACTAACGGGTTTAAAAATACCATCTTACAATAATTTATGCACAACGTACACGTTGCGGCTTCGCACGGGTAGCACTAAGTACCTGCAGCCGGACGACTTGTCTGGCGTAGCGATGATATACAAAACATTCTTCTGTAATCGAGCTATCTACTAATGAAAACCGTATCAAAAGCCCTCCTGTAGCTGCTGAGATTAGTCTTCAGATACAGCCCCTACAACCACGGCACATCGCGTCGCCAGGTTGCGGATAGGGGATACGGCCTTCAGATATGAAGGGTAGCTGCGAATACAAAAATAAGCAGACGCCGACAGCCGGTGGGGAGCAGGCGATGGCGTGATGAACGATCCATGTTTCTCCTTCTCTCACTGTCAAATCTATTAATCAAGAATCAGCAACTTTAATAGGCATGGGTCCTTTTGAAGTAAAATATTCCGGAGGTAAACTAGGTTCCCATTCGGATCTCCAGGCGGAATCTGTTATGGCGTAACAAGCTCGCTACGCCACACTGAGAAGGAAGCCGATTTGCACGCGTACACACACGCCGACTGGCGTCAAGTCTGGAACAGGATAATTTATGACTGCTATAAAGAAAATACGTAACTTTGGAATATACTTAACTTTTAATGCTTCCTTTGGTACATCTCTCTTGACTATACAAATGAGACTCGTAAGATACATGCACTGCTACAATTGGCGCCTTGCTAAGTCGCAGCCATTAACTTAGCTGAAGGCTATTCTAACTGTCTCTCGGCAAATGAGAGCAAAGGCTTCGTCAGTATAGTCGCTAGCAACGTCGTCGTACAACTGGGGCGAGTTCTCGTACGTCTCTCGAGACCTGCCGTGTGGTGGCGCTCGGTCTGCGATCACACAGTGGCGACACGCGGGGCCGACATGTACTAATGGACCGCGGCCGATTTAAGCTACCACCTAGCAAGTGTGGTGTCTGGCAGTGACACCACAGAACCTACTTCGAAGAGATTCAGGCCGAAAGGAACTTTCAGGTTGGGAACATGGAACGTTAAAAGTTTGAACAGACCAGGAACGTTCCAGACATTATTAGACGAATTAGATAGATACGATGTAGTCATTACAGCTATTCGAGAAACTCGGTGGCAGGGGGAGGGTAGCATTAGGAGGTGTAACTATACATTTTTCTACGCAGGTGCCGAAACTCACAGTTTCGGAACAGGTTTCGCAGTACAGAGAAAAGTGCTTCACGCAATCAGAGATATAAAATTCATTAGTGACCGACTATCAGTTATAGTGTTGTCCGGCAGGTTGAATAGACTAGTAGTAATCAATGTACACGCACCAACTGAGGACACTGAAGAAGTTGTTAAAGACCGCTTTTATGATCTAGATCAACTGTGGGATGAGTTCTCCTCGTACGATACAAAATCAATCACATGTGATTTTAATGCGAAGATAGGGAAGGAGGAAGCATTCCGGCCTACAATTGGGAAGGAAAGTTTTCATAACATTTCGAATGATAATGGCACATGGGTGGTTAATTTTGCTGTTTCAGAAGACTTGATTGTTGAAAGCACATATTTCAAAACGAAGGACATTCATAAAGCAACTTGGATCTTGTAGATCGGAGATGGCACACTAGTATAGAAAATGTTAGGACTTTCAGGGGAGCAGGCTGCGATTCTGATCATTTCCTTGTAGTTGCCTAAGTTCACCAACGGCTATCTACATCAAGGTGTCACAATGCAGAACTTGTTAAGTTCGACACTGACAAGCTTAATAATGAAAACTTTAGGTTTGATGCTCTCAGGATACACGAAGATCAAGACGAGGATGTAAATAAACAGTGGATCACTGTGAGGAATAATATCAAAGAGGCAGCAAAGGTCACAATAGGTACAATTAAGAAGAACAGAAGGAAACCGTGGTTTGATGAAGAATGCAAGAAATTGGTAGAGGAAAGGAGAAAAGCGTGATTAGATTGGGATAGAATGGGAGACAGAAAACCGGAGGAGTTCTTGAACATGAGAAGGGAAGTTGGTCGTAGGCTACGGGCAAAGAAGAGGGATTATTTGGACAATGAAATTAAAAAAATGGAAACAAACAGTAAAACAAAAAAACATTAGGGAACTTCACCTAGACGTAAATGGGTATAGGAAGGGGTTCAAGGCTAGGACAAATGCACTTCGAGGGTTGCTGCTGCTGCTGTGGTCTTCAGTCCTGAGACTGGTTTGATGCAGTTCTCCATGCTACTCTATCCTGAGCAAGCTTCTTCATCTCCCACTACCTACTGCAGCCTACATCCTTCTGAATTTGCTTAGTGTATTCATCTCTTGGTCTCCCTCTACGATTTTTACCCTCCACGCTGCCCTCCAATGCTAAATTTGTGATCCTTTGATGCCTCAAAACATGTCCTACCAACCGATCCCTTCTTCTAGTCAAGTTGTGCCAGAAACTTCTCTTCTCCCCAATCCTATTCAATACCTCCTCATTAGTTACGTGATCTACCCACCTTATCTTCAGCATTCTTCTGTAGCACCACATTTCGAAAGCTTCTATTCTCTTCTTGTCCATACTAGTTATCGTCCATGTTTCACTTCCATACATGGCTACACTCCATACAAATTGTGGTGTCACCGCCAGACACCACACTTGCTAGGTGGTAGCTTTAAATCGGCCGCGGTCCATTAGTACATGTCGGACCCGCGTGTCGCCACTGACAGTGATCGCAGACCGAGCGACACCACACGGCAGGTCTGGAGAGACTTACTAGCACTCGCCCCAGTTGTACGGACGACCTAGCTAGCGATGCACACTGACGAAGCCTCGCTCATTTGCAGAGCCGATAGTTAGAATAGCCTTCAGCTAAGTCAATGGCTACGACCTAGCAAGGCGCCATTAGCATTACATAGCTTGTATCTAAAGAGTCTCACTTGTATCGTCAAGAGCGATGTACCACAAGGATGGATTAAAGTTAAGTATTCCAGGAGCTACGTACTTTTCTTTATAGCATTCATTACGTATCCTGTTTCAGACCTATCTACTAGCCTGCGTGAGTTAACGCGTGCCTTTCGGCTACTTCCGAGTGGCGTGGCTGTCTTGTTACGCCACAACACAAATACTTTCAGAAACGACTTCCTGACACTTAAATCTATACTCGATGTTAACAAATTTCTCTTCTTCAGAAACGATTTCCTTGCCATTGCCAGTCTACATTTTATATCCTCTCTACTTCGACCATCATCAGTTATTTTACTCCCTAAATAGCAAAACTCCTTTACTACTTTAAGTGTCTCATTCCCTAATCTAATCCCTTCAGCATCACCCGAATTAATTTGACTATATTCCATTATCCTCGTTTTGCTTTTGTTGATGTTCATCTTATATCCTCCTTTCAAGGCACTGTCCATTCCGTTCAACTGCTCTTCCAAGTCCTTTGTGTCTCTGACAGAATTACAATGTCATCGGCGAACCTCAAAGTTTTTACTTCTTCTCCATGAATTTTAATACCTACTCTGATTTTTTCTTTTGTTTCCTCTACCGCTCGCTCAATATACAGATTGAATAACATCGGGGAGAGGCTACAACCCTGTCTCACTCCTTTCCCAACCACTGCTTCACTTTCATGCCCCTCGACTCTTATAACTGCCATCTGGTTTCTGTACAAATTGTAAATAGCCTTTCGCTCCCGGTATTTTACTCCTGCCACCTTTAGAATGTGAAAGAGAGTATTCCAGTAGTCCTGTGGGGAGACCGAGGCGTAGATGGGAGGACAATGTGAAGGCTGATTTGAGGAGCCTAGGTATTGAAGGTGAATAGAAGGAAAGAGCCCGAGAGAGGGACAGACGGCGAAAATACGTTGCTGCGGTAATGGACTCTCGAGTCCGGTATGACTAGTGAGTGAGTGTGTAATACAGACACAGACTGATATGCGGAGGTGGAGTTCAGTTTATAATATGTGTTTATAGGACATATGTGTAGATATGTACGTTGTGGTAAAGCTTCACAACTCTCTGTCTGCTTTACTACTTTTCCCTCCAGATACCGTCTTGTCTGTAGCTGACCAGATCATAACTCTCGTCATAGCCACGAGACATCACTCCAGACGCCAGTTAAATATGTAACAGATAATAATACATAGATAACACGCTCAAGTCATTGTAATAATTATGTATTACGTACACAAACCTTCTATTTGACTCACTGTACAGAAAAATGCGGAGCCGAGCTTCAATTTATTATATGTACACATAAAATATTTCAGAATCTTAAACACAGAGGATTCCCTAGATTGAAAAATACGTTTTATTAAAGGGAAGCGGTTAAAACCTGATAACAGTGAATCCTCTCTTCTTTCCGACTAAAAGTCACAGAGGGAGCTGCGTAAATTCTAGGCCCATAGTAGCACCACGTTGAAGTTTCCTCCGTGATATCAAATTCGACGCTGCCTATTCGCGGAAGGCTGCCGGAGCACACGTGTGTTATAGTGTCTTTCAAAAGATGGGTTTCAAATGATTCGTTTGTATTTCTCCAGTCGGATGGGTACGTATCACAGAAAAATTAATGCGAAATGCGTTTATCCACGGAAAGTACTTCGGGATATTTTATAGTGCACGGCTAGTCCTGAAACTCTTGTTACTCAGTGGAAAAATGAATGAAAAACAAATGCCTTGAGATGCATTTGTATTTCGAAAAGAAAAGCCTTGACCTCGTGTGAATGAACTCTCTCGACGTCATAGGTATACCAACAACTGATGTACGACGGCTTTCTCAGAAACTGTCTAATAATTTTCTATGTCACTTACCCCGATTTTCTGTTGTGATAAGGCCTAGCAAAAATAAACTAAGGTTAGCAAATACTTTCATCCCTAATAAATGATATTTTATCTCACATTATTTGATTTACGATGGTCTGTACTTGTCGTCTCGGTCATTTAATCCGCTAGAAGCCTACCCGCTTAACTGATAGAGATTTCAATTATGGATATTTGCCCTTTTTTCTCTTTTTGAATTATCAGTCTTCCGAGTGGTTTGATGCGATCCGCCATGAATTCCTCTCCTGTGCCAACCTCCTCATCTCAGAGTAGCACTTGCAACCTACGTCCTCAGTTATCTGCTGGATGTATTCCAATCACTGTCTTCCTCTACAGCTTTTGCCCTCTACAGCTCCCTCTATTACCATAGAAGTAATTCTCTCATGTCTTAACAGATGTCCTATCATCCTGTCCCTTCTCCTTGTCAATGTTTTCCACATATTTCTTTCTTCTCCGATTCTGCGCAGAACCTCCTCATTCCTTACCTTATCAGTCCAACTAATTTTCAGCATTCGTCTATAGCACCACATCTCAGATGTTTTGATTATCTTCTGTTTCGGTTTCGCCAAAGTCTATGTTTCACTACCATACAATGCTGTGCTCCAGACGCATATTCTCAGAAATTTCTTCCTCAAATTAAGCCCTGTATTTGATACTAGTAGACTTCTCTTGGCCAGGAATGCACTTTTTCCCAGTGCTAGTATGCTTTTGATGTCATCCTTGCTCCGTCCGTCATCGGTCATTTTGCTGCCTAGGTAGCACAATTCCTTAACTTCATCTACTTTCTGACCAGCAATCCTGATGTTAAGTTTCTCGCTGTTCTTGCCCTTAATATACAAAAAAGTGAGATGAAAGATTTATATCTGTAGTCTAATCTTATTTTCTCAGTGTACTTTGATTCCAAATTATGGACTACTTTCTATCTCATATATGGTCTCAAACTCATCTCTATCGCTTGGTATCAGATTTCAACTGGTATAGTGATTATCTGTCACGAGAATATGTCCGCCTCTTGCTAAAATCTCTCTGTCCCTAAATCACGAATTACAAACTCTTTATTCTCGCTGTTGCCACGTCTGTAGCACATATGATGCAGCCAACAACATTCAGAATGAAAATTCAATGCACGACGTCTCATAAACAACTTTAATGGAACAATATATTCCGTCCGTGCACACAAGGCTGTGAAATGGAATTCTGTTGCTTAGGCATAACGAAAAATTATTACCCTTGTCATACGTTTTCGGGCGTAAAATCCTTTGCCCAACTCGGAGCGAAAGCGTCGTTCGAGCAAATATAAATACACTCGTGGCGCAAAACTTTCAGAAAATCCGCATTAAAAGAAGTTTAGCAGCCAACGCTGTGAGAAAAATGCTACTGATGTGCGCAGAGAGAGAGAGACAGGAGACAGCGCTACGTTAAAAGCCGCAATGCAGCTGCTGCCAACAGACAAACACTGAAAATGTGCTACACTGAACACTATAATTGTTAGCAAATGTAGCACCTAAGTATTTAAAATTTTAATATTCTGATGACGGAAATATGTAACTATACTTACGCTGTTTCCTTCAGGAACGATAAAATTACAAAGTTTTGTTACAGAATGAATGACTGCAAAAAGAAAAGTCCGTTGACGAAAATCACCTTTCACTAATTCTAAACAGAAAACACTACTGTCATCAGTCGAGCCTTCTTTATCACGAAGATGTACTGAATGTCCCTCATTTATCGAGACGCCTCGTTGTTCATTTTTTCGACACGAATGTAAGAATATCGAGAAAGCAAATTGGTGTGACCAGGCGAAACTGCTTTCTTGCGGTCTCAACTGTGGGTTCTTTGATTGCTCTGGAAGAAGGCTCATCAAACTAGAACTCAAGAAATATTAGTTCACTTTATTACATAAATGAATAAAAGATTTGCTTACCTTTGGCACATTTCTTTGCCACAGAAGCACTGGATAATTTACAACGGTCATAGACTAGCAAAGCATCACCTGATGCACTAATTTACAAACTGTTCTCTTAGGTACAGTGTTCAACGTTAACAGCACTGCAAGTTCTTCCGAAACTCAAACTATTCGTTGTTCTAAACTACGATGCTGACTGCTAGGGCTAAGGTCTCGAACAACGGCAGCACTCTTACTAACTCGACGCTATATTGACCTCAGCATGTGGACTCTGCTGCAGTGAGAAGAGATACTTGGTCTTCAGGACCGCCTCCCGTACAGCAATGCGAATTTTCCGCGGGCCCTGCATAATGTCTGTAGTATCATTTCGCGTTGCAACTTCGTTGTGGCAACGCGATCTCTGTGTGTTACCACACAAATAATAGCCTCAGATAGTTCACAAAATAATGACAATAAAAATAATATGAAAATACAGAAAATATACGATGCCCTAATTAGAGAAAGTCGTTATGTATACCAGTTTGGTTTCGTCTTCTGTAGGGCTCACTTACGATATTTGTTCGCAGAAGGTGGAAAAACCTTGAACTAATAACACTCAGTATGCTAATAGTGTACTTGACAGTATGCTAATCGTCTGCTTAAGAGTTAAGACTATTAGCTATAAGATAATTGCTACACGCTACGTCATTGTCGTTTAGGTATCTGTGTGGAGAATGGAGGGGAGTGTGCATAGCTTCAGAATACCACAGGGAAAATCTCTGGACTGGTTCAAATCTCAGTTAATATTGCTGGCGTCCATGAACTTAACTGTGAATGCGGCGACGTCTGCATTGGTGTTTGCTAGTTACCCGTATGCGAATATCTATGGCATGCAGTTCCCTTCACTACATTAGTCGGAAACTGGTCGAGATGGACAGGCAAGCACTGACACCAACAATTCCTGTTTTGAAATTGACTGACACTGATAAGCCGTTAGCCGGCTACTGTGACCGAGCGGTTCTAGGCGCTTCAGTCCGGAACTGCGCAGCTGCTACGGTCACAGGTTCGAATGCTGCCTCGGGCATGGATGTGTGTGATGTCCTTAGGTTAGTTAGGTTTAAGTAGTTCTAAGTCTAGGAGACTGATGACCTCAGATGTTAAGTCCCATAGTACTTAGAGCCATTTGAACCATTTGATAAGCCGTTGCAGTTGTGTCTGGAATCAGCCGGTTAGGATATTTTTACTACCACTTGTGTAACGCCATGTTTGAAGGCGACGACTTTTACAAAGGTTGACGTGATGTCAATAGGAGATATATCCGTGGCAAACTACACTCCTGGAAATTGAAATAAGAACACCGTGAATTCATTGTCCCAGTAAGGGGAAACTTTATTGACACATTCCGGGGGTCAGATACATCACATGATCACACTGACAGAACCACAGGCACATAGACACAGGCAACAGAGCATGCACAATGTCGGCACTAGTACAGTGTATATCCACCTTCCGCAGCAATGCAGGCTGCTATTCTCCCATGGAGACGATCGTAGAGATGCTGGATGTAGTCCTGTGGAACGGCTTGCCATGCCATTTCCACCTGGCGCCTCAGTTGGACCAGCGTTCGTGTTGGACGTGCAGACCGCGTGAGACGACGCTTCATCCAGTCCCAAACATGCTCAATGGGGGACAGATCCGGAGATCTTGCTGGCCAGGGTAGTTGACTTACACCTTCTAGAGCACGTTGGGTGGCACGGGATACATGCGGACGTGCATTGTCCTGTTGGAACAGCAAGTTCCCTTGCCGGTCTAGGAATGGTAGAACGATGGGTTCGATGACGGTTTGGATGTACCGTGCAGTATTCAGTGTCCCCTCGACGATCACCAGTGGTGTACGGCCAATGTAGGAGATCGCTCCCCACACCATGATGCCGGGTGTTGGCCCTGTGTGCCTCGGTCGTATGCAGTCCTGATTGTGGCGCTCACCTGCACGGCGCCAAACACGCATACGACCATCATTTGCACCAAGGCAGAAGCGACTCTCATCGCTGAATACGACACGTCTCCATTCGTCCCTCCATTCACGCCTGTCGCGACACCACTGGAGGCGGGCTGCACGATGTTGGGGCGTGAGCGGAAGACGGCCTAACGGTGTGCGGGACCGTAGCCCAGCTTCATGGAGACGGTTGCGAATGGTCCTCGCCGATACCCCAGGAGCAACAGTGTCCCTAATTTGCTGGGAAGTGGCGGTGCGTTCCCCTACGGCACTGCGTAGGATCCTACGGTCTTGGCGTGCATCCGTGCGTCGCTGCGGTCCGGTCCCAGGTCGACGGGCACGTGCATCTTCCGCCGACCACTGGCGACAACATCGATGTACAGTGGAGACCTCACGCCCCACGTGTTGAGCAATTCGGCGGTACGTCCACCCGGCCTCCCGCATGCCCACTATACGCCCTCGCTCAAAGTCCGTCAACTGCACATACGGTTCACGTCCACGCTGTCGCGGCATGCTACCAGTGCTAAAGACTGCGATGGAGCTCCGTATGCCACGGCAAACTGGCTGATACTGACGGCGGCGGTGCACAAATGCTGCGCAGCTAGCGCCATTCGACGGCCAACACCGCGGTTCCTGGTGTGTCCGCTGTGCCGTGCGTGTGATCATTGCTTGTACAGCCCTCTCGCAGTGTCCGGAGCAAGTATGGTGGGTCTGACACACCGGTGTCAATGTGTTTTTTCCATTTCCAGGAGTGTATTATTATTATAATATCTTACGTACCAGTCCCTTGTCGAGTTAGTCTTTGTAATGACCACGGGTCTCGTTAAAATATCGAATATCTTTGTGTCTGTTAAAATAAATAAAGGACTTGCTAAGTTTGATATTATTAACCAATTTGTGATCTACACTGATCAATCAGAACATTATGACCAGCGACCTACCATACATATGAAATCTGTCCAGGCTATAGCAGAGATACCAGGCGAGGAATGACGAGCTAGTCAGAGACAAGCACGGTGCACGTGGTATCACTGAGCATGCTTTCTATGTGTAGAATGGGGAAGACGCGATCTATGAGGGGAAGGCGCCATCTGTCCGAGTTTGGCCACGGGCAGACTTTGATGGCCTGGACACTCGGCACGAGCTCCTCGGATACTGCACGTCTCGTTGGTTGTTCGACGAATGCGGTGGTGAGTGTCTTCGAATTGTGGGGAAACCAAAGGGGAAACCACGTCAAGAGGTCATGGGGTTGGGCGGCCACCCCTCATTACGCATGTCGGAAATCTTTAGGCTGGACAGACTGGTAAAACAGAACAGGCAGCGAACTGTGGAGGAACTGACATCAGACTTTAATGCTGGGCACAGTACAAGTGGGTCGGAACACGCAGTGCGCCGAACACTCGCAACGACGGGCCTACGCTGCCGACGACACATACATGTGCGGATGTTAACAGCATGACATCGGTAACTACGACTGAAATGGACACGTGATCGTAGCACTGGACGTTTGCGCAGTAGCAGATGTTGCATGGTCCGATGAATCCCGATACCTTACTCATCATGACGACGGGAGGGAACGAATCCGTCGTCTTCCAGGGGTACAGCTCCTTGACACTTGTGCTGCGTGACGGAAAAAACAAGCTGGCGGCGGCTCCATTATGCTCTGGGGAGCATTCGCGTGGGCACCCATGGGTCCAGCGGAGCTTGTGCCATGACGGCTAAGCAGTATCGTACAGTTTTTGCAGACCACGTACACCCCATCGTGACGATATTGTATCCTGATTCGAGTGACATTTTTCAGCAAGGTAATGCGCCATATCACAAGGCCAGGAGGGCGTTTCGAGGAGCATAGTGGCGAGTCCTAATTGATATGGTGGCTCCCCAACTTGTCAGATCTGAATCTCATCGAACACCTCTGGGATGTTATTTAGCGTGGCGTCAGAGCTCATCGCTCCCTCCCCAGAATTTACGAGAATGAGGTGACTTGTGCCTGCAGGTGTATTGCCATCTCCCTCCAGCCAAGGCCTCATTGTTTCCATGCCTCCACGCGCCGCCGCTGTTATCCGTGTCAAAGGTGGACATACTGCCTATTAGGTAGGTAGTCATATGGTCATACAGTTCTGGCTGATCAATGAAAGTGTGATAAATACACTACTGGCCATTAAAATTTCTACACCAAGCAGAAATGCAGATGATAAACAGGTATTCATTGGACAAATATATTATACTAGAACTGACATGTGATTACATTTTCACGCAATTTGGGTGCATAGATCCTGAGAAATCAGTACCCAGAACAACCACCTCTGGTCGTAATAACGGCCTTGATACGCCTGGGCATTGAGTCGAACAGAGCATGGATGGCGTGTAATGGTACAGCAGCCCATGCAGCTTCAACACGATACCACAGTTCATCAAGAGTAGTGACTCGAGTGTTGTGACGAGCCAGTTGCTCGGCCACCATTGACCAGATGTTTTCAATTGGTGATAGATCTGGAAATGTGCTGCCAGGGCAGCAGTCGAACATTTTCTGTATCCAGAAAGGCCCGTACAGGACCTGCAACATGCGGTCGTGCATTATCCCCAGCTGTTAGTATCCTTGTTTCCGATTTTCTGCTTTCAGTGCCACTATCTATCTATTATTATTCTATATCTGTCAGTATAAATGAGGATCTCTTACTATAGTATGCGTGCTGTATGAATATTTTAAAATAGGAGAACTCTGAGAAAGGAATGAGTAAGTTTAGAATCTTGTAAACAGGATGCGATAATACGATTCTTTAACCAATGGCTTCCCAATATGCGCTAATATGTTAATATTGATGATATATCTTTTTCGTTCTTTATAGCTGAGTCTGTGGATTTCATCAGTATATTGATTCCCTTCAAGGTGAAAGAAGAATTGTGGTTTGTGCAATTTACGTGGCCCTGAAATATTATCGTGGTAGTCAAATACGAGCAGTTTTTCAGCAAATGGAGAATGGAACAGAAATATGGATCCTTTCTGTAGTCTTGATTGATGTTGAGCCAAAGCCTGAAAAACTATTCTGCGTTAATACTTGTCCTAGAAAAGCGACGTTTATGTGTTTTGCTGATGCTGTGAGCATTACAGGTTACTGTTTTCGCTAGTGCAGGATGCACTACAGCCTATATGATTTGTACTGAGGAAATTTCCCTCTTGAAGGTAGATGAAGATTAAATAATTTTGATTATGGGACCGAAGGAAAGCTTGGTTTAAGAATAGAGGAGGCCACAATTTTGCCATTCATGAGAAATGAATCCAGAATAACCACCATAGGCGAAATAATTGATTTGGATGCGAAATGTAACTTAAAGAAGGAACGAAATTGGAAGAAAATGGGTAAGAAAATGTAATATAACCTGTAGGAGGAAAATATTTTACCCTTCTCAATCTGTGTGATTAATTCTTGTGATAACGTAATCTTAGATGAAATTGTCTTACTGTATGAACATATGAGTATGATAAATGTATAATTGCGAGCCTCTTATCAGGTGTGTCAACTGGTATAAATGTTTTGCCGTGTAAATAACCATTGTTCTTTTTACTATGTATGTTTAAGGGAAGTGTCTCCATATTTATCATGTGACAAGACATATGCCGCGAGCGTCAAGAAGAGGACGAATTTGAACAACGTTGTAGTGGTATAAACACGGTGTTTAAGTAGCATTGAAGTAGCCTGTTGGATTAACTAGTAGTGGATTGAAATAGAATTTTGAGTAATTCATGTTTATGGGTAATTAGTTTGTAGAATAGTCAACAGGTGTGCATGTGTATGTGTAAATAACATTTGAACCCTATGCTATCCTGACCTATACGTGCACAAGACATAATCCTATTCATTTTAGTGAATTAATAAGTAGCATTTGATTTCTTAAAACGCAAGTGAACCACATTAGTGATGTGGATTTGGGTATTATATTGTCAGTTCATTTAAATTTTATTTTTATACTGTCAAGTCATTTCACTTTTATTTTTTATATTGTCAAGTCATTTAACTTTTATTTTTATATTGTCGATTCATCTAACTTTTTTTATTTAAAAAAAATTAAGTCTCACTTTTGTTGTTAAAATTGTGAAAGACAATACTAAGTGGTATTATGTATGACATTTTGTAATCACGTAACTATGATTAACAATTTCTGTGAATGCAGTTGAGAACGGGAAAGCGAACCGGCTAAACTCTTACGAGACAGCGGGAGCAGCGAAGAGGAGGGCTAGTTGTAAACTGGCGGGTTTCCCAGCAGGACACAATGTCAGCCGGGCCACTTCTGCAGCACACTCGCCAACAAAAGAAGGGGACGGGACAAACACTTTCCCTTGCACCCGGAGCTAATGACCGGCCGCACCAGTGCGACCCTTTGTGGAGGCGATGACCTGAGATGGCCGAGTGGTCCACCGCACGGGAATCTATCTGCTGGCAACGCACCACACGCACGCGACCATGACGAGACGGCCGCGGTGAAACGACAGAAGACAGGGGATAAAGGGGCGTGGAGCCCTTTGACAGGTACTGTCCAGAGAAACTTGCAGACGTCAACGACGACTATCAACATTTCTTGGCGGAAGCCCATTGTCAAGCGACAGTAAATCATGGTTCGGTGTTCTCTGGTGGCACAAAGAAGAGCCACTAAGTGTCATCCTTGCCTAGGAATATCAAACCAGCGAGCCAATTGAGAATAACTCAAGAATGTAACAACACAAGGGGCGTGGAGCCTTTTCACACATAGTGTCCAGAGAAACTGGCAGACTTCCACGACACCTATCAACATTTCCTGGCAGATGCCCACTGTCAAGCAACAGTAAATCATAGTTCGATGTTCGCTGGTAGCTAAGGGTGGCACAAAGAAGAGCCATTAAGTGTCATCCTTGCCCAGGAATATCAACCTGGAGTGTCAAACGAGGATACTGCACGAATTTGACAACACAAACATGGAACCAAATCGAGATGTACGTGACACGGGCCACCAAGAGAAACTTCATGAGAGGGCAGAGACGGCGGGATTGCACGCAACAGATGGACAAAAATCCCTACTGACAGCTGCGGCGACGAAACCCCCCCCTCCCCTTATATTGTGCCTCGGAACAGTGGAACTACTGAGTGTGATAGTGAACAGTGATTATACAGTTCTTAGTTCAATGCATATACGTGTGTTTCTGTCAGAGGAACTTGTGTGTTTTACAGGGGTTCGTTTTATTGGTGTTTATTAGACTGACTCTTGTATTTTGCAGGTGTTTTATTTATTGATGATTTTTTTAGACGTTGACTACTGTACTTTCAGAGCTGTTTTATTTATCAATGTTTGTTTTTGTGTGATGTATTAGATTTGTGATATTTTGTTTCGTAAATTCATTCCTGTGGCATTGCTTCGTTTATCAGTCAGATAGCTATTCATTCTCACTGGACTGTGATCGATCAGCCTTTGCATGGGGCATATTTATAGTGAAAACCCCATAAGGGTAACAATCACATAATTATTGTAGTTTCAGTATAATGACACAGTGCTCATTGTTTGCTCACTAACTGAAATATAGTAGACTTATTAAATTAGTGCCACAAAGTTATTTTAATTCTACAAATTATTAGTTTTATAAGATATAGAATTTTTTTGCGATAACCACTTTGTAAAACATGTTTTTTTCTCTTATCATTTTTTTGCTTTTGCGGATTGTGCATTGTAATGTTCTGCTTTATAATACTGATGTTATTTTCATGTTTTTTTTAATTGCTGTGGCACCTTTGCTATTTTCATAAATTTTACTTGCTAATAAACAGTCATAAATTTTCCTGTGATCAGTTGGCTCTTGCAATGAGCAAATACTGGTGAACTCCATAAGGGTAACAACCAGAAATTATTTTCATATTAATGACACAGGAACCATTGTTTTTACTTGCTGACCGAATTAGGTCTACACCATCTTTTAAATAAATGTCACAGATTGTTTTTTTCTCTTTGAAATTGGTATATTCTAAAGATGTGTTTTATTGTATTTTAGCAAGTAGCTGGTGACCTTTTGCCTTTTCTTTACTTTTTTGGTTTAAGTTGGGTGTGAGAAGCCTGCTTGGGAATGTGCTAGCATGGCCAGAAAATTCCCTGCACAGTCTTTTCCCAGAGCGTTGGGGTTATGAAAGGTCTCTGTTGGATTCCTTTCATGTTAATTTCTGAAATCTGTTGTCATTTACGGCATAAATTCCTCGTCTAAATTTACTGTGGGGTTTCTGACTATCTGGGAGGAGACTGAGTAGTGGAACGTGTTACTTTTGCACATAAACAAGAACGATCTGTCACACTACTACACTTTAAAACACAGTTTATATGTAATTCATGTCACACAGTCTCATACAGAACCTACATCCGCTTTCTTTTATATACTGTATATAATGAGATACTGTCATCCCCCTTCCCTTCTGTGTGAGAGGATGAATGAGCAAATGTATTTCTAGTTGCATGCTGGATGGTAGCAGACAAGCCTGTCCGCTAGAGAACAGTAGGACCAACGTCGGAACAGGTAGCTACGCTTTCTAATAGCAAAGAGGTTTCTATCCTTAGTATCGTCCTGTCCATCCCTTGTCATGTTGGTATAGGCAGCTGCCTCTGTGGTCACTTTCGTTTATATTTGTGAGGCACCCGTCAGGTAGGAGTCCAGGGCAGTGGGTCCACGGCGAGGTTTAGCTTTAAAATATCTAATGTTATCTTAAATTGCAATGCAGTGTGATTCGAGTGTGAAGTTCAGAATGCATTCCGGTAGTTGCTTTGTCACTACTTTGTGAGTAAAGTGGAACCACGTGTTGATCAGTAACTCTAACTAGCATCATCAATCTTCAATGCGAATGTGCGTGAGTTTATAACGTCTTGTCTTGACAATATTTTTCAATATACCAACTTTTCTTTATGTTCAACCCACGTGGGGAGTACTTTGTGAGACCAGTACCACGTGCTTATACAATTGTTTGACCCATCAGGTTAATAGTAGGACGATAGTAACCAGTTCAAGGTTTTTCTTTTGTAAATTGCTTTTCGATCTAATTTATTTTAATTATCAAAATTATTGTGGAGTTACACTCTTTGTGTAAACCAAGCTGACCACGTGAAGCATGTGGTGTAATCATCAAAGTAGCCCTCAGCTATTCTTTTCGGGAAGATTTCACAGAGAGTTAGTATGAATTTAGTATACCAGTGTGTGGTAATTTCATGACGGACAGGATTGAGCTACGAATGTAACTTCTTTGGGTGAATATTGAATCGGTTGGTTGTGGTTAATTTCCTCTTGCATATGTTTCAACGTTCTTCGTGTGCTATTTTATGAATGCAATGTTGTATGCAGTCTCCCAATCTTGACTCCATATTTAATGTGTTCCGTAAGATTACAAACTCACATTTTCACAATCCTAAACAAGGCACCAGCTTAGTTATGATTCAAGTTTAATATGCTGAAATTTCAATGATCAATGTTAAAATAAATTTCCAAATGTAAACTGATTTATTTCTTTTTATTTAAATTCTCTGTTATATATATATATATATATATCACCAGTTGTCGTATGACTATTAAAAGATTATAATTAATGTTAGTCTGGTTGGGAATTTGGTAAGCTAGACTGGATACCTGGTGAAACAGTTGCTCATTAATGCAAGGTTAACTTCCACAGACAGCTCACAGCTTTTAACCCACTTTTATGGTCTTGAATATCAGCACCGCTTTCAGAGCAAATTAAAGTAACAACGTTACAATTGGATCTCGACCAACGCGAGCAGCATTGTCGCGATAGGCTTTATCAAAGACTTTATCAAAGTCGGAAACGTGATGGTACGCATTTCTCCTCCTTACAGGAGGCATCGCAACAACGTTTCACCAGGCAACGCCAGTCAACTGCTGTTTGTGTATGAGAAATCGGTTGGAAACTTTCCTCATGTCAGCAAGTTGTAGGTGTCGCCACCGGCGCCAGCCTTGTGTGAATGCTCTGAAAAGCTAATCATTTGCATATCACATCATCTTCTTCCTGTCGGTTAAATTTCGCGTCGATAGCATGTAATCGTCGTGGTGTAGCAATTTTGATGGCCAGTAGTGTATAAAAGTGTAAATGCAAATGTAGATATGCAGTTGGAAGCAACGAATGAAAAGTTGTACTGAGGCTGTTAATTGAACCATGTCCTCCAGCTCAGGTGACAGATGCGCTAACCATTATGCCATCCTGTCATAGTGGCGATGCACAACTTGCACTGACTCACTGACTGCCCTAATACGCCTCCTGCCCCCCCCCCTCTCCCCCCCCCCTCTCCTCCCATCGAAATAGGTGCGCCTACGCCTGGATTTCAGGTAGGATCCTACGTTTCGACCGATGCTGAGGTGCTATTCCAATACAGATGGAGAGCTTCAGCAGTGCTGTTCGAGTTTACGGAATGCCAGGTGGGCCGAAGCGTGAATGGGAATTCTGGTACTGCTTACAACACGTATCGCTTCCATACAAGGCTACACCCTAGGCCAATACCTTCACAAAAGTCTTCCTAAAGCTTAAATTGATGCTCTTTTCCAGAAATATTTTTCAACATTGCTAGTTTGCATTTTATATCCTCTCTAGTTTGTCCATCATCAGTTATTTAGCTGTGCAAATAGCCAAACTTGTCTACTACTTTTAGTGACTTATTTCTTAACCTAATTCCCTCAGAATCACCTGATTTAATTCAGCTACATCGTATTAACTTTGTTCCAGCTTGTAACCTCTTTCCAAACCGCTATACATTTTCTTCAACCGCTCTTCCAAGTCCAGAATTACGATGTCATCTGTAACCTTTAGCATTTTTATTTCTTCCTCATGAACATTAATTCTCTTTCCACACCTTTCCTTCGTTTCCTTCATTGCTTCCTCATAATAAAGTCAGAATAACGTTGGGGACAGGCTACAACCTGTCTCATTCCCTCGTGAAGTATGGCTTTCCTTTAATGTCCTCTAGCTCTTGTCTTGTCTCGGTGTAAATGCTCCCTCACACTATTTTATCCCCCATAATTTCCAAATTCCAAAGACTGTAGTCAAGTCAAAACTTTCACAAAATCTACAAATGCTGCAAACGTGGATTTGCCTTTCGTCAACGTTGCAGATATGCCACGTATTTGACGTAAGCTGCTTTTTGATGGTAGTTTATTTTACCGGACTATTAGCAATTTTTGCAACTTACAGAGCCTCAATTGTAGGAGACAATGCATTTCTTCAGTCTGTCTTCTGGAAGGAGGTCAGTAGTGCCTCGCGTGTTTTTGCCTTTCTCAGTAACCCTAACTGATATTCCCTGAGATCAACTTCTACCAGTTTTTTCGTTCTTCTGTAAATAATTAGTGTACAAAAATAGCAACCCTACTTCTCGTTCGGTAGTATTCACACCTGTCAGAATTAGCCTGTTTGGAATAGGAATTATTACACTTCTCTTGACGTCTAAGGGTACCCCGCCTGTCTCACACATGCTGCACACAGGGTGGATTAATTCTTTCAGGCTCTCCCAAGATTCTCAATAATTCTGAGAGAATATCGTCTACCTGGTCCTTTTTCCCGTTTGGTTCTTTCAGAGCTCTGTCAAATTATTATCACAGTATTTCATCTTCCAGTTCATCTTCTCCTACTTTCTATTCCGTGTCTATAATATCTATAATATTCCATCATATAGGCCATCTACAAATTCCTTCCACCCTTTTGCTTTCCCCTTTTTGCTTGCCATCTGAGATCTCGATACTCATATAACTGCTTCTCTGTTCCTCAAAGGCCTCTTTAATTTTCTAATGGCAGTTATGCTTCTACAGCCTTGGATATCTCCTTTAGCTGTTCTTGATTAGCGTTATTACACTGTTCGCTGCAGACACCAGTATCCCCTTTCACCTGCGTTATTTCCTGCATTTTTATAGCCTCTTCTTTCATTAGTTCTTCTCAGTATCTCGTGTGCTACCAATGGATGTCTACTAGGCCTTGTCTTTTCACCTATTTGATCCACTGCTGCCTTATGTACTTCAGCTCTCAAAGCTACCCATCCATCCCTGTTGTATTCGTTTCCCCTTATTCAGTCCCACGTTGGCTAATGCTCCCTTTAAAACTCTCAGTAACCTCTGCTTTTTTCCGTTAATTCAGGACCCATATTCTTAATTTCCTATCATTTTTGAAATTTCTTCAGTTCTAATCTGCAGTTCATAATCAGTAAATTAAGGTCAATGTCCACATCTGCCCTGGGCAAGTACCTTAAAATCTGATAACGAAATTTCTGTATTACCATTATATAATCATGGGAATGCAGCTAATCTCGGTGAATGTAAGTGTTGAAATCTGTAGTAACGTTTTGACATGTTTTGTACTGGTTATCTTCAAGCGAGGTGTTGTTCCGTCGTAGACAGAGACATGTGAGGACTAGCAGGTATAAGAGAACGAAATGGAGATGAACTCGAAACTTCACCTGAAGATGATGAATGGGAAACTCTATGAAACGTTGCGACAAGATCAGGCCAAGGCTCAGCTTACAACCTAAAAAAATTTCATCATGTTGCAAGAGCAAACAATTAATGCTTATTCCCCCCTGGACTTGGACGGTAGGTTAAGTGATTTTGGACACAAAACGGTTGATCTATGCAGACAGGCATAGTCTACTTAGTGGTGCAGTACGTCTGTGCAGAAGACATCAGGTGGTAAAGTTTGTGACGTGTTTGTGGGAAGACTGCTCGACACAGAGAACAAGCAACCAGCACGCTGGTGTGTGTACAAATTAAGGTACCTCATATAAAAATACCTGCATTATGCCTGTTACACCCTGTACCTGAGGATCATACACTTAGTATTCTTGGTGTATTAGACATATTTGTACATCAATAAATCTGATAACTTCGTTCTCAGTGTGGTCATGGGAACCTCTGTATATGATAGTTACTTGCTGCTGTTCTCTCACGTCTCCATGTCCACCCATCTCACTGTGCTGGTTGTCATGACTTATATCAGTGGCAGAGGCTTATGAGTTAGTAGCAATATACACTACTGGCTACTTACTACACCAAGAAGAAATGCAGATGTAAACGGGTATTCATTGGACAAATATATTTTTCTAGAACTGACATGTGATCCTGAGAAATCAGTACCCAGAACAACGACCTCTGGCCGTAATAACAGCCTTGATACGCCTGGGCTATGAGTCAAACAGAGCTTGGATGGCGTGTACAGGTACAGCTGCCCATGCAGCTTCAACACGATACCACAGTTCATCAAGACTGTGACGAGCCAGTTGCTCGGTCACCTTTGGCCAGACGTTTTCAATTGGTGAGAAATGTGGAGAATGTGCTGGCCAGGGCTGCAGTCGAGAATTTTCTGTATCCAGAAAGGTCCTTACAGGACCTGCAACATATGGTCGTGCATTATCCTGCTGAAATGTAGGGTTTCGCAGGGATCGAATGAAGGGTAGAGCCACGGCTCGTAACACATCTGAAATGGAACGTCCACTGTTCAGAGTGCCGTCAATGCAAACAAGAGGTGACCGAGACGTGTAACCAATGGCACCCCATACCATCACGTCCGGTGATACGCCAGTATGGCGATGACGAATACACGCTTCCAATGTGCGTTCACTGCGATGTCGCCAAACACGGATGCGACCATCATGATACTGTAAACGGATCCTGGATTCATCCGAAAATATGACGTTTTGCCATTCGGGCACTCAGTTTAGGTGTTGAGTACACCATCGCAGGCGCTCCTGTCTGTGATGCAGCGTCAAGGGTAACCGCAGCCATGGTCTCCAAGATGATAGTCCATGCTGTTGCAAACGTCGTCCAACTGTTCGTGCAGATGGTTGTTGTCTTGAGAGGTGGCATGAGCCCCCTCTCATATTTCTATCTTACGATTCTCCTCTCTAATTGCATGCGGTGGAAAGTTGCTATTCCTTTACACGCGGACTTCCCACGCAGCGTCTCTCGTCACCCGGGTGGTCCGGTGACAGGCGGGCTCTGTTGAACTGGAGAGGGTTAAGCCGACGGATGCGAGGAAGTCGAGTGAATGCTTTGCAGACGCCGACATTGTCAAAAGACACGCCCGGAGGGGTTTGAAGTAGCGGCTGGGCTAGAGGCTCCGTTACTTCGCAGAATCTTAGCGAAAACACTTTCTGGCGGGCTACCAGCGAGGCGTGGGAATGACTTGTGTACCCAGGCAGTTGTGGCGGGAAAATTCCCGCGCTTTCTGCAAAATAGTAACTGTGATTGGCTTGCTCAGGGCATAGCTCCGTGACGTAGCAAAATCAGCGCAGAAATTGGCGCCAAGAATCTCCATTGGTGGAATGGTAGTGCTCCGGCAATGGAGTGGAATTTTCCGTCGGTTTTAGAGTTGCTGATTGGAACGTTTAACCACGGCCACTGTCGTGGGGGCGGGAATGTTCTGTGTTCGGCCTGTACGGGTGCTCAGGAGTAGTCGGCTCTCACCTTTCGGTCGAGGACGTCGAAGCAACCAGCCATCGCCGCCGATACGCCAGATCGTGTTCTGGCAGTCAAGAAGACAGTTTGGTAATGTATGTCCGCAGCACCGGCAGATAGGGATTTTCCTAGTCAATCAGAGCTCAGCAGAGCGCGCCTGTTCGTCTTTTTCTAACTTTGTTCTGTCTTGAGTAGCAGCAATTACTGTTGGGTTAGCTGTGTGTCTCTCTTGAGATTTGAGTGGCAAGGAATTGGCTCCACATACCACTTCGTCTTAAACCT